>NC_050458.1:19497161-20097161 GCF_903995425.1 Onychomys torridus | reverse complement strand
CACAATATATTGTTGTTTTGTTTACGCCCCCCCATAGCCCTGTGTTATCTGTTTTCCTATCTCTATTTCTAACTAAGTCCCTCAGTAACTCACCACTGAAGAAAACAACACCCACTCGCAGCAACCATTATCAATCAATAACGTCTTAGGAAGGAGTGAGGCCTGATGCGGTACCTCCTCTATCCATGATGGAATGTTGAAGGACCCAGTATTTTGCAGATACCCATTCCTGGTGGGTGTTCAGGATTCCAGCATTCCTGAATGGCCTTGTTATCTGGATAGCAGTGTTTCATGGTCCTCCTCTCCACCTTCTGTCTCTTATAGACTCTCTGTCCCCTCTTCTACCATGTTCTATGTGCCTGATAGGGGAAAAGGAGGGTGGTATAGATGTTCCATTTAGGGCTGAGTGCTTAACAGTCACTAATTCTCAGCACTTTTTCCAGATAGGAGTTTCTGTGCTGTCTGCTTTCTATAAAAAGGAGCTTTCTTTTCCCAGGCCGAGAGTGGCATTGGTCTATGAATAAAACCATAAATATTTAGGAGGAAGTGTGCTAACATGTCCATTAGGGAAACAATGAACATCAAAGTGGTAGGATTTTAATTGGGTTTCTAGTACTACATGTGTATTCCTTGTGGTGGAAAGGGCCTCCAATCCAATCACAGTGTGGCTAATTAACACCAATAGAGTCCTGCCTCTAATGTTCCAGTGAGCATACTTGCCTGAAAGTATTGCAGCAAGCATGAGACCACTGATGAGATTTCTCTGCCAGTAGCCTGCACAGCATCTTCTAGCACTGTGAATATTAACCAGCAGGTAGAGATATTCCAGTTTACTACTAACTAGATGTCTTTGTATCCTGTAACCAAAGTGTGTGGTGTCTTCGGCAGTGGGCTCTTACCATTTGGTTTGGGTGGGTAACCAAGAGCATGCATCTTTGTCTTTTATTTATGGTAGATTTCTGTTCTTAATTTTAGACCATTTTAAAGATTTATCTTTATTCTTTAAGATTTATTTTTATTTTATATGCATGGATGTTTTGCCAGCACGTATGTCTGTGCATATGCATATCTGTGGTTGGGGCATGTGCCTATGAATGCAGGCACAAACAAAAGCCAAAACAGGGAATCAGATTTCTGGAGCTGAAGTTACAGGCCTTTCTGAGCTACCTAAAGAGGGTGTCAGAACAAACTCCATTCCTCTGCAAGTGTGACAAAGGAATGTTCTTAACCACTGAGCTACTAATCCAGACCTACTATGGTTTCTCTATTTGTGGGCTGAACAAGAACTTGTTCTTATGTTTATTAGCTTTCTGAACAACATTTATTAATCAGAAAGTCTCCTGAACCATAAATTTAACACATTAATTTATTCTCCCTTTAGTATACTAATTTCATGTTGAGAGTTGCAACCTAGCATTTAGCTTCGTTTACTGAAAAAGACAGTTTTAAGACAATGTTAAGAAGTTAGAGCTTTAGATATCTATAAATGGTTTTAATTCCTATTATAAACTGATCCTTCAAGGACAATATAGATACAATTTAAAATATATATGTACTTTTAAAAAGCTATATTCTTGCTAGATAGAGAAATGAAAGGCTTTATTTGCTATATGTTACTAAAAGTTTAAATTCTCATATTATCAGGGACCAGAATTTTGTTATTCATTAAATGTGTCCTCTCATATTCTCTATCTGCATATACTTTATAGATATGATTTTGTGGGATCTGAAGCTTAGATACTTTTAGACATTTGGTTAAAAAATTTCAATGTAAACAATTGAAATACTATAGGTATTATAGTTAGGAAAATAAAACTGTGAATTTGAAATAGCTAACACATATCAAAAGCATCACAAATACAGAAAAATAATATTTGCTAATTGATTTAGTTATCTGATTTTTGCCTTTATATTTTCACTGCGTGTTGTTAACTTCTTGCCATCACAATAACTTTGTAAAAATGTTCTGGGATTAAAAAAAATAGAAAGGTTAGTCTTTCTTCTAGTGTTTCTCACTGAAATATCTTGATTTCAAGGCTAAGATTCTTGTCACTGGTTCTTCACTTATATATACTCACTGGTTATTCCAATAATGTGGGCTTTAGCTCAAAAGCAAAATGCATACCTCTTCAAACTCCTACCATTCCTATAAAAAGAAAAAAAATGGTGTGCTTAGAATCATAAGCTATATATATTGTCAGTGCTGTACCGTACCTGGATGACATGGAGTCTAGGAGAGCCAGATTCTCGGCTTTCCCTGTCTCAAGACTGCAAGTATTTCCCAAAGGCTAGTTCCTGCTTTACCATATTTCCAAGCATGCTTCCTCTACTCTGCAATGCCTCCACCAAATGCTACTGTCTCAGGACAGAATGTGTTCAAGTGGGCAGGACAATGGTAGAAATATCCTTGGAAGTCAGTTCGACACTGAAAGATGTAGTTGTAATGTACCTATATACGGAGGTAAGTTCACAATATATTATACCATATAGGTGACATAAATGACTGTGATTTCACCTCAGCTCATCCTCAGCCAGATTCTTTAAGTATCTTTGAATAGTCTAGCAACCCCTGACTTGAGAACGTGTCTCAGAGTAGAGTGAGGCTAGGGATAAGATACCTGACTATGGAGGAAATACCTTATTCTTGCAAATTTCGCAAATACTACCAAAATGTTTGAGTAAATTAAATCCATTGAGAACCTTCTGATCATGAGCAAATGCAGTGTCCTGTAGTTTAATTATATAGGTAGCTGCACAGCATATTTGCCTCTTTTCAGCTGGGAGTACTGAACTTATTGCCCGTGCTTGGTTGCCTTGCCCAGCCTTGATGTAGGGGGAGGAGCTTGGTCCTGCCTCAACTTGATGTGACATGCTTTGTTGATAGCCATGAGAGGACTGCCCCTTTCTGAATGGAAAAGGAGGCAGAGTGGAGGGGGAGGATGGGGCCATGGGAGGAGAGAGGGAAGGGAAACTGTGATCAGGATGTAAAATAAATGAAAACTTTTGATTAACAAAAAAATAATTTTTCAAATGTATAGTTCTTTTTTTAAAGTGTGTGTGTGTGTGTGTGTGTGTGTGTGTGTGTGTGTGTCTGTGTGTCTGTGTGTCTGTATGTGAGTATGTATACACAAGTGTGGGTGTCCATAGAGATCAGAGGCACCAGATTCCTTGAGATGGAGTTACAGGCAGCTGTGAGCTACCTGATATAAGTGTTGAGAACTTGACACACATCCTGTGGAAGAAGAGTAAGCACATTTAACCACTGAGCCATCTCTCCATCCCTGCCATTAGATTTCTGAATCTTAGCAAAGTAAGACTGGTTTATGATACAGTTTTACTCTCAGATTTATTTTAAACTTAGTGTTTTCAGATCAAAATGAATTTATGTCAGGTCAACAAAGATCACCTAGTTGATTTCAAACTGCATTAAACAAATGCACTAGATTTGCTATTCATGCGCTTAATTTAAAAATACCTACTTTGGGTAGCCATTCAGTATGGCATGCCGGACTTGTCACCAGAGTTTGCTAAATTAAACACTAAGAGGAGAGATGCCTGTAATGACAGCAGGCACTTGTAGAGTCATTGTTTCTAGGACATGTGATGGGTGTCATGATGCCCTGTTCTGACAGTATCACGTTAGATAAACTGGAGGCCATCCTTTCACAAATTTCAAGGTACACTGGATAAAATATGAAACACATCTTAACAAATGTATGCCAGGCCTTGCAAAGAAGTAAGCCAATCTTCAGGTGCTAGAAACACAAGCATGATGACTCTATGATATCCTTGACTGAGGGTGGACACTTGGATTTAATGCCCCTTAGTCTTTAGAAGTAGCCCTGTAAAAGCAGAACCCTTCGAAGGTGAAGTGTGGATCAGAATGTCTACCCAGTAGTTCAGGAAAGAAAAAGTAAATTGCTATATCTTAATCTGGATTCTAGGTATGGAAAAGCATGTTAGAATACCCTGAATTCAAGTGTCTACTGTAGATGTAACCGTCTTGTTAATTAAGAAACACAGAGCTAATTGCAGAGTTAAAAGCGAAGAGGTCAGAGCAATAGCTGAGAGCTGAAAACCTTATGCTTCACTGCTGTTCTGTCTTTCCTCTCTACAAGAGACCTACTTCCTGTGGTTGTTTATTATTATTATTATTATTATTATTATTATTATTATTATTATTTAAACTGCTTGGCCATTAGCTCAGGCCTACCATTGTCTAGCTCTCATTCTTGTGTTTTTGTTTGTTTGTTCTGTTTGTTTGTTTGCTTGTTTTTTTGCTGGAGCTGAGGACCGAACCCAGGGCCTTGTGCTTGCTAGGCAAGCACTCTAACACTGAGCTAAATCCCCAACCCCATTTCTATTAATCTATACTTTGCTACATGGCTTGTAGCTTACCAGTACCTTACATCTTTCTTGTCATGGCGGCTGCTGGCAGTGTCTCTCCACCCCAGCCTTCACTTCCCAGAATTCTCTTCTCTGCTTGTTCTGCCTATACTTCCTGCCTGGCTACTGACCAATCAGCATTTTATTTATACAGAGCGATACCCACAGCACTATTTTTCAGTTATTTTCTCAGTTATGATAAAAGATAAGTTAGATATAAAACCTTAGACTCACAAATATAAGATAGATAGGATATCTTCTTTAATATTGTAACTGTAATTCTTGCTTGATAATTGCTTTGTTATCTGTAATTTTACTATGTGAAAGTTAACCTTCCTTTTAAAAAAAAAGAAAAGGGGAAGTGCTGTGGATATTGCTCTGTATAAATAAAATGCTGATTGGCCAGTAGCCAGGCAGGAAGTATAGGCGGAACAAGCAGAGAAGAGAATTCTGGGAAGTGAAGGCTGGGGCGGAGAGACACTGCCAGCAGCTGCCATGACAAGAAAGATGTAAGGTACTGGTAAGCCAGGAGCCACATGGCAAAGTATAGATTAATAGAAATGCGCTAAATATAAGAATAAGAGCTAGACAATGGTAGGCCTGAGCTAATGGCCAAGCAGTTTAAATAATATAAATGTCTATGTGTTTATTTTATAAATGGGTTATTGGACTAACAGGGCTTGGTGGGGGCTGGAGAGAAGGTCTCCAACTACAGTCTACCCTCTTGCCATGCGTTCATGATCTATATATTTTCCAAGTGGTCCAGGAGCTAGCTCACTAGTGATAAAGATACTGGAAATGAACAAGACTTCTAATTGTACCTAAAGTGTCATGTTAAGAGTCACATTATTGCTGGGCAGTGGTGCCGCACGCCTTTAATCCCAGCACTCAGGAGAGGCGGATCTCTGTGAGTTCAAGGCCAGCCTGATCTACAGAGTGAGATCCAGGAAAGGTGCAAAGCTACACAGAGAAACCCTGTCTCAAAAAACAAAAAAAACAAAACAAAACAAAAAAAAAGTTGTATTACTAAGTAGTTACTTCATACAATTCTCAAGGGTCCGGTGTACCTATTACCAGTTTTCACACTGGAGTGGGAAAGAGGCTTTCTCCTTCTTGTTCAGCTTTGTAATAAGCATATTTTTTGTTCTCCTGGGCAGGAGTGTAATGACAAAGGTAGAGCAGAGCCAGGAACTGCCCTGCACCTCACCTGTGCCAGCAGTCACCAATTGGAAACCAGGCGATTGACTGGAAGTGTAGAATAGACCTCTAAAATAGTCTTCAATTGCAATATTGATACTTTTGAATGCCAGTGTGGTTGTCACGTTAGGCTGTAGAATTCATGCACTCGTTTGCTTCATTAACAGAAGGCTTTGTGTGTGGTGTCTCTCACAGCATGGGAGATGAGCCTCATGTTACCGATCAGTGATACAAAGTGCAATAGAAAAAAAATCCTACTGACTGCGTGGTGCATGGGTGGGGGAGCTGGGGGAGGAGCACCACTTGCTGTCTTAGGGAAATGAGTTCAGTTTGTTTTTTCTGGCACCTACTCAAGAAGAAAGAAAAATATCAGGAGCAAACTGTGAAACTTGGGTAGGAGTGTTGTTGTTGTTTTATTAGTGGTTTAAACAAAATGAAGAATGCAAATCAAGCGTCAAGATAAACACCATCAGGACCCTGAAGAAGCTTACATGGAAACTCCTTTATAATGAATTGATTTGGGGGAAGGATCCTCTGTGTGTCTTGATTTGCTTTCTCCTCACATTTGTTGTGTTAACAAATAACAGATGAATGTTAGCTTTTAGTGGTTGTTGAATTATCTTTTTCCGTCATTTTCTCTCCAGATCTCTCATGGGTCATCTCTAGGTGTAAACTTCTCTCCCCAAAATGCACAGTCATGGACTTTTCAGACTCCTCAGAGAAACAGCACAATAGAATACCATAGTCTAGGTCTGTCTGTCTGTAGCAATGTATGGTCTTAGAGATTGGCAAGTATGTATGCTATAGAACAGGTTCACTGACTAGAAACCTAGAGAGGCTTTATATTTTACAGTCACTAGGCACAATTCCTCCCCCTTTAGGAAACTTGTATTCACATTTAGCTTTCAGCTATTTAGGTAACCCACGTCATGGAAAACAAGAACAAACCCTGCTAGTATGACTGTTTAAATAAAAACCAAACAAACAAAAAACAAAAACAAGTTTCCTTCCCTTATAGTAATAACTTACCAGTGTTTGGCCCAATAATTGGGTATCATACCGTAGCCAAGTTGACACATTAGATCAGCAGTCCTCAACCTTCCTAATGCTGCCACCCTTTAATACAGTTCCTCATGTTGTGGTGATCCCCCAACCATAAAGTTATTTTCATTGCTTCTTTAATACTATAATTTTGCTACTGTTATGAATTATAAAGTAAATATCTGATATACAGGATATCCGAGAAGTGGCCCCATATCCCACAGGTTCAGAACCACTGAATTAGATTATCTACAGTGTATCGATAAATCCTGCTTTTTCCATTATAAAGCTACTGCAGCCACAGTGCAGGTCAATGGGAAGCTGAGCAGGAGAAAGCATGATGGGTCTGTTAAGCCAGCCGAACCGGTTTGCTTTTCTTCTAGACATTTTAATGAGTGTCTATTTAAAGCATCCTGTAAACACCTCCAATAAAGGTTTTGATGTTTGAAAGTTCCTATCTCTCTATCATGTTTGTCCAGTTTTCAGGAAAAAAAAATGTATGAAAATGGGAGCTTGGGGCTCTGCATGTTTTTCGAATGTCCTCCTCTTGCTAATTTCATCAGTAGAGAAGGATAAAGGATGGTCTTGGACTGTGGCATCCATAGCTGTTGTGAAAAGCCTGCCTCTGATAATCTCTAGTGGGTTTACAGTGTGAATATTCTATAAATTCTGGATTCTTTCTCAAGTGAGTTACTTGTACTACCTCAGACCTGTATGCTGAAGATTGGAGGTGGCATACAGATGAACAATGCTTGATGTAATAGTACAATATTTATATATTTGAGGAAATGTAGCTAACACACCAAATGATGACATGCTGGCTATTCTTGCCTAGGACAAAGAGAAAAGTAACATAGGTAATAATTTTAAAGAAAACTAGTAAGAAAGGGCAGGTTTTAGATGGATAAAGATACTACAAGTGACCAAAGTGTGGGTAATGTCCTATGTTAATCTATCAGCCTATCTCAAAATGCTCACATTCCCCCTTCTAAAAATCCCATAAAGACTTCAGTCTGTAAGCAGACAGCAGGGTAGACCACTGGCCATTAAATATGAGCTCATCCTATATTGTATATAACCATGTCCTGGTTAGATATGAGAATTCTTGAATGAATGTAGTGAGTTTGGTCCTTGGTAGCTTACAGGCTGTAGGGCATCAAAGAGTATAAGTGATTATGTAGAAACCTGCATCAGACCTGCTACAATCAATGCCCTTGGGACCATAGTTCTTGGAATAGCATAAAGGGTGAAAGTGACCTTGTCTTAGGAACACCAGGAAAAGTGAAGTTTTAGTTTATCAATTGGGACAGGCGTCCCAGGTATGGACCACTAAGAACCTGGTGTCAAGAGTTCCAGCTGATTTTGTTTTAAGGAAGTACCCAGGGATGATGCTGATTTTCAGCCATTTCTTATTCCAGGTGACAAGCTTACGCTAGCCCTCCATTCTGGAATGTTTGTCATGTGACCTCAAGGCTTGCAGTTCTTTATTCTTGAGGAAGTCTCAGAGAAAAAGTCTTTCACAGCCGATGGACACTCATTTTCAATGTCTCTTTTGTCATACCTTTGTTTTACAAAAAGGGAAAAAGGAGAAAGATGATTTTTCAGTGATCTTCGATGAGGACCCGCTTTGTGTCTGTAATTAAGTGGCTGTCTTTGGTCTTGTATTTGCTGGGAACCTCCTGCAAACCGATGTGGCCTTCTGTTGTGTTTCCAGGTGCCAAGAGCTAGCTGGGCTGGGCTCCTGCAGAGTGTGTGTAATCTGTTCCTTCTGTCCCTCTTCAAGCTGCAGATCTGCAGGGTTGACATCCTCACCTTGAATAATCAAGCTTCCTAAGTGTTACAAGCAAAGCTGGTTGAATGAAGGGATGGGATCCTAGGGGCAGAGGGCCTGGCGAAGAGTGGGAGATGGAATTCAACATTGTAATTTTATCTCTCTGTTTAAAAAAAAAAAATCCTCTGTAGAAATGTTTCCTGGTAATTCAGAGAGATAATAAACTCAAACTTGAAGTATTTCATAGGGCTGATTTATGGGTCCTCATCCCCTGTCCTGGAAGGAGATCGGATCATCTGTTCTCCTTGTCGACAGGTAGGATTCAGGTTTGCTTTCATCCCAGTGGGCCTCATCTGGGTTCCTTGGGAACTGGCGCTGATCCTGTGGAGTGAGCCATGAGGCCAGAAAGGCTGGATTTGGTGTTCTCTAAGAGAGAACAGCCTCCAGATCTTCTTTCCATGCCAGACCTGGGGCTTAGAGAAAACTCTCCCCACCGCACTTTGACAGTTTGATGTTGTTTACTATTGTTCAGGTTTCACCTTAATGTCAGCCCACATCAGTCACCTTTCAGTATTCTCTGGCCATGCCACAACTTTCTCTGTCATCATGCATGGGGAGGGTTGGGCTTTAGCTCCTTTCATGAACCAAGAGTTGTGTGGAAACAGAAATGCTCACATGTGTGAAGAGCTCACTTTATGCTCAGCAGCCTTCTTTGTGTTTTGTGCATCATCTACAGGCAAGCAAGCATATGGCAATGGTTGAGGCCCCCGTCTTGGAGCTCAGCTGCTCCTAGGAATTCTGATTAACAAAAGCTTTGAGGTTATGTACAATCTCACTAACTGTGTAACTTGGGAGAAATGACCTCAGTTGCCAGAGATAGAAGCATAGATTACTATTGGTTTAAATATTAAGGCCACTCCACGTAGTTAAAAGGGAGGTTTGTTTTGTGGGGTAACTTACAAGTGAAGGGATAGGTAACAGGGTCTGGGAAAGGTGTAGCACAGTCCTGTGGTGTTCTCTGGAGAACTCTGCTTGGTCTACCTCCAGCGGCCAAGATCCAGGAACCAAGAAAGCCAGCCCATCCAGATCTCGGGTCTTCAGGGTCCTCTCTTGCCTCCACCTTGTAGGCATGACAGTTACCAAAGCCTCAATGGGGGTGCACTTCTAGGTCAACACTGGAACAGCTACCCACTACAGTATTCTGTAGTGGGCACTTGTAGCTCAGCAATTCAAAGGTGTAAATGTTTCATATTCAAGAAATTGGCAGGGCAGTAGTGGCGCACACCTTTAGTCCCAGCACTCGAGAGGCAGAGGCAGGTGGATCTTTGTGAGTTTGAGGCCAGCCTGGTCTACAGAGTGAGATCCAGGAAAAGTGCAAAGCTACACAGAGAAACCCTGCCTCAAAAAACCAAACAAGAGAGAGAAAGAGAGAAAGAGAGAGAGAGAGAGAGAGAGAGAGAGAGAGAGAGAGAGAGAAAGAAAGAAAAAATGGGGTGTGTGGTATCTTACTGTTACTTATATGCCACCATTTCATTTGCAATAGGTTTGGGTTTTGTTTTCCTTTCTTGGGAACATCAGGGTATGCTGAAGTATGTTTTCTTTCTTCTTTTGCTCCACTTCAAACAAAGAATGTGGGGTCTAGAGGAAAGAGGAGATATTTATCCAAATTTAGCAGTTCTAACCATGCCTGGGTGGGATTAGGATATACTGGCCTGCTTATTTAAAAATATATGTATATAACCTTATGTACATATGTGTGAATATACACATATATGCATACCATAAATATATTTATATGGTTTAGTATCTCCTCCCAGGTATACTGATTTATTTTTATATGGCTGAAGCTGGACCATCTGCTTATTATCACTTACCCTACATGGTTCTGTTGGAGCTAGCATGAAACCACTGATTATCAGTGCCTTAACCCATCATCTTGGCTTTGATTCTATTCTAGATGCTACCTTAGCCTTTCTATCTCATTTTTTCTCTCTTCTCTCCATTGTACATGAACATACATATCCCAGTATCTGACACACTGCATGTTCTTAACAAATCTAACTTCTCCTCTTCTTTCCCTTTAATGCTTTCAAAATAGCAGATAAACAGAATGTGTAGAGTTGGAAGGTAGTTGGAGGAAGGTGGGATGCAGTGAGAGGAGAGCTATTTTCTTTCCTTCCTTTGAGTTGTTAGCAAACAGGAGGAAGTAAGACCACCCTGCTTGACTGGTTTGGGCTATCTCTGCATCATGCTGTTTTCCTTTTAGTTCTCAACAATATGCAGCAAGTTGCTTTATTCTCAGTTTGAGTTTTTAGATCATAAATTGGTTAAAATCCCAGGTACCTTCCAACCCTCTTTGACTTAGATTCTTCATAATATCAAGGATCATGTGCCTAGAATACCCAAACTCTAGTAAGCCCTTGCCATTTGCTTGTTAAAGGTAAGTCTGGCTCTTATTATGGAAGCAGATGTCTTTGTGTAGTGTACCCACTCTCAGACTACTCTGCTACTACTCAAAGTACTGTCTGACAATCTGCCCTTTAGTTTCTTTCCTTGGAAGTGTCCAGGGAAGACTGCTTCCCTTAACAAAGCCTGGAGAGGGGATGGGATTCCTTTTTGTTTCTGGTTTCTCTGACATCATATATCATGTTTCTAGTCAGTCTCTTGTCAGATATATCTCTAAACCATAATGTCACTAAAATTTTACACCAAGGTTTTAGTAGCATATTCCAAAAATAAAAGAAGACCTTGATTGATCAAGCATATAAGTGATTATTAAATATTTGTAGCATTTAGTTTAATATGTGACTGGAAAAGGTGGCAATAAATATTGACATTTGGAGAACTGATTTGGGACTAGCTTGGGTCAGGGTGGACTTTGGTTTGGGGAAATTAAGGAAAGAGGGTTAGAAGAGATGGTAAAAGACTTAGAAAACTAGACCTAAGTTCTTAAACACTGTTCTGTATGCAGAAACCCTAAATGACTTTCTTAATAGGAGAATTATAGGATAAAGGTGATATTTTAGGAAAGCTCATTTGGTCCCAGTGGGCTTGGCATGGGGAACAGGAGATAATGGCGTGAATAGTGAATATGAAGACTATTCTAGAAATTCATGAATGCTGATAGAAGGAATTAAAAAACAGAAACAGAAATAAAGCACAGCATTTAGGAAGAGTACTGCTGATCACTGTGCATCAAGGTCTCTGGGCTTTCCTTGGTGAGTTGCAGTGGGGTGCGAGAGCAAAAGTCCAGCTTAAAAAGAAGGTGGGTTTTTGCTTGATTATGTCACATGAAATGAAAGTAGCTTATATAAAGGAAAATATTCATTGTTCATTAGATCCAAATGATGATGAGACATTGGTGGAGGAGATAAGTAAAGTGGAAGTTCTACCAAATGGAGTATGGTTGACATCAGGCAGGAGGAAAGGTGATAGCAGGGCTAGATGCCTACACTCTGGGGAATACTTAGTGTGCAGCAGCAGGGGCCAAGCAGGAAAGTCCACAGGAAAGGAGGATGGGTTGGGTCTTTCAAGACAATGTCTCTTGACATGAAATAGAATATTTTTAGTTACTGTCCTAGGTTAGCATTCAAACTAGTGAGTTTCATCATGGCATCTTCCTCTATTTGTATCGTGTTGTGGTTTGTTACAATCATTTGTAGGTCACAAAATTAGAAAGTTCTCATGAGAAGGGAGGAAGAGGTGAAAGACTAATAGAATGCATGTAGTAGGAAATTATAGAGGGATTGGGGCAAGAAAGGCAGGCTTTTGACTTTTTGGTGGGGGTAAAAGGGACCAGACCTATTGGAAAAGCATGAATTTTGTTTTTGTTCTTAGACTATTTAACTTGGTTTGATTCTTTTGTTTTCTTATATTCCCCTTCATTCGCACCCCCCCCATTTTCCCACCTCCTTTAACCTTACCACCTTCCATACCCCCTTCACCTCTTAAATTTCTCCTTTCTGCCTTACGTTGTCTTGCTTTGAACTATCCTAGTACATCGATACCTGCAGACTTACTTGTGGGTTAGACATAACCTTGTATACAAGATAAGAATGACGGCAGAAAGGAAATGTAAGCAACCTTGGGGAGTCCAGGGTTGCATTTGTTTATATTATATGCAGGAGCACTTTGTCCCTCAAAGGCAAATTGATCCTCCTAACAGAAATAAAATGCATTTTGTTAAATGGTGTTTGCAGACAGCCTATCATTACCTAAATGTGTGTGAGCTTGGAAATTAACTTTCACTTATATCCAGTTATAAGTAATAGAAGCAACTGCCCTCAAATTGTCTTTCCTTATTCTCTAATTCCCTAGCTCTGGAAGACATGACAAGTCCTTTCTATTCCCTTGTAGTGATGTTAACCGATGAAAGCAGCATTTTATCCTCTCCCAAGTGCCCTTAGAGTCATAGTCTTTTAGACACCAGAGTTTAAAATCTGTATCTAAAATTGTTTTCCCCCTTTTAGATTAATTTTCTATACATTTTGAGCGTGTTTTTTTTCCTCCCTCAACTCCTCCCAAATTTTCCCCACCTCCCTGCCCACCCAACTTCATGTTTTCATTCTTTCCTGCCATTCCCCATCTCTCTCTCTCTCTCAAAAAAAAATGAAATCAAAAGAAACAAACAAAAAATCAACCAATTAGATGAAGAAGAAGAAGAAGAAGAAGAAGAAGAAGAAGAAGAAGAAGAAGAAGAAGAAGAAGAAACCAAAGCCCCAAAGCCCCAAAGCCCCAAAGTCCCTATCTAAAAGAACACAAAAGAACATGAGATCTATTTTGTGTTGATAAACTACTCTTGGACATGGGGCCTGCCCTGAAGTGTGGTTGATATATATACATACATACACGCAGTGACACTCCATTGGAGAAAACTGCTGTGGGATAATGCTTTTGTACACTGGTTTAATAAAATGCTGATTGGCCAGTAGCCAAGCAGGAAGTACAGGTGGGATAAGCAGACAAGGAGAATTCTGGGAAGAGAAAGGCTGAGTCAGGAGATGCCAGCCCACTGTCCAGGGAGCAGCATATAATGGCACACAGGTACAGCCACGGAAAACATGGCAGCATATAGATTAACATAAATGGGCTGATTTTAAGTGTAAGAGCTAGTCAGTAGTTAGCCTGAGCTAATGGCCATACAGTTTTAAATTAATATAAGCCTGTGTGTGTTTACTTGGGACTGGGAGGTGAGAGAGATTTGTCCTGACTGTGGGCCAAGCAGGACACAGGAAAACTCTGACTACAAATGGCAGAAAACTGATGTATTTCCTTTGCTCTCAGGTATCAATTGCAAATAGCCTCTTGGTTAAAGGTTGCACCCTATGTCTACTTCCTCCTCTCTGTTCTGGGATCCCATCTGACTTGAACATGTGCAGGCCCTATGCATGCTGTCACAGTCTTTGTGAGTTCATATGTGCATCAGTCCTGTTGTGTCTGGAAGACACTATTTCCTTGAAATATCACCTCTGGCTCTTACAATCTCCCAGCCCACTTTTCCACATAGATCTCTAATCCTTGAGGGGAAGGGTTTCATGATAATATCCCGTTTAAGACTGAGTGCTCAAAAGTCTCTCACTCTCTAAGATTATATTCTTTATTTAGTACAATATTCTAAGTATTTCATGTTTGTGGTAAATATTGTTCACTATGGGCATTAAATGTGTTCCTAAATCATTTAATTATTCATAAAATGATTTAATTGTTTTTTAAAGACTGTGAAATGAATGGGAATGTATGTATGTGTTTTTCCTTGGAGAGTGAAAACATCCAGTCATCTTTAAACACCCTAGAGTATATTTTGGGCACTTTTGTCTTGCTATTTGAATTTCTTATCCTGCTGTTGCCTGAATTTATTTATTTTCCATGCAGCCTAGACACCCATTTCTCACTGGCCTAGTTGTTCTTCCATCCTTGCATGGAAGTAAAATGGACCACCCTTTGCAGAGAGCATATGTCCTCTAAGATCTGCTCATCTCAACTTTGGTTTGTTTCCATGAAATATTTTGCATAATTCTCTTAAAAAACAAATAATACTCAGAATTGCCTGCAGTTAACTCATTTATTACCCTGATTTATTTGTATGTGTATTTTACTTGCCGTTTAATGAAATGATTATGCATTTCATCATGGGTAACTTAATATTTTTAATAAATGGAGTTTTTTCCATATGGAATTTGAATCTGGCTGGATGGCAAGTGAGAGCAGCTTAGTACACCAATCTAGTGCCACAAAGCTAAACCTTGATTCTTTATGCCATCTGCTTTCTAAATAAAGTTTTATTGACACATAGCCATAAATATTCTTTCTCCTACCATGGTAGATTTGAGTAGCTTTGACAGATACTGCATGTCCTACAAAGCCCCAAATGCTCATGGTCTAGTATGCTTTAAAAATCTGGAATATAAGTTTCCCAGTGCCTAAAAACTCTTTCAAGATCTCATGGACAGACCGGCCACAGAGTCCTATAAAATATTTGTGCTTTCTGGGAGGAGAATGAGCCATAAGTCTACAAAGATGGATTGAAATCACCACTCCTCTTTTCGATGACTATATGTCCTTGGATGGAGGCTTAAACTTCAGAGACTGGGCTCATCAGAAGGGCAGGCTGAATGGCACTTCCTGTGTCATAAGGATCTCATAAAGTAGCACCTTAGATGTACTCATCCATGGGATTTTCCAAGCTTGGCTTCATTCGCTGCAACACTGGATTCCTGTAGGTCTAGCTTTACTCATTTCTGCCAGCTGAGATAAAAGGAAACCTTGTTATCTCCCTGGCATCAATTTAGCTTCTCAAAAATAGTCTCAATTGGCTGTACTCAGGAGGTCACATGCCCACCCTTAGGCCAGCCATTGCCCCACCAGGGTCCTGTTGCTTTGCAAAGGGCTGTTTCCCATCAGAAGGGAATGCAGCCAAAGAAATCAATGTTCCCAGCTCTGTTCTCTCCTTTGTTTGACCTCATCGCTTGGTTTTTAGCTCATCTTTGCGTCTATTTTAGTTTGATATAAACCATCTCAAGGACAAAGGCCTGGGACATTCATGGACACATTTTATAGGCCACACTATAATGGTGGACATTTAAGGAGCAGAAAGATTCCTTGGTGCAATATCTGCAGCAGCAGCAGCCATAGTTTATTATGTTTCTAGGACATATTTGGAATTCTGTGAAAGACAGTCCCCAAGATCCTTAAATTCTCATCTTCCCAAACAAGAAGTAGGATTTTTTTCCCACAAAGACAACACATAGCTGTGTACACAGAACTCACACACAGAGTTTTGTGCAATTCCTGCTTGCTGGCTCTGTCGGGTTCCTCTCCTTTAAGATAATGGATAGGAATGCAAACGGGGCTGCCATTATTACAGACGACCTTGAATCTATAGAGGAAAAATAACCATAAAGTACTAGACAACTTTAATGTTTTATTATAATTAAAAATTATTAATGACAGACCTCATCACTAGTCACAGTACACTGGAGACCTGTATCATGGTGGTTGAGAATCACCACAATGGAAGAATTTGGGGTCACCTCCAGGTGATGGGAGATATATATGTAAAATGAATGATGATTCAGTAGCATAGACTGAGTACCTGTGAAATAGAGCCAGCATCTGAATCAACTAAAAGGGAATAACATCCCTCAGATAGGGTATCCTTTTATTTGTGGATCTATGTTAGTCCTTACATCTCTGATTGTAAGAAATAGAAAACCCTGCTGCTAGCTTAAGCACAAATGTAGAACTTGTTTTTAAGGATTTAGTAGCCTTTTACACTCCTCAGTCAATGAACTAGAGTCTGGAACCCCATAAATATTACTGAATGAATGTATGACACTCAAAATAATGTTATCAGAAATCTAAATCCTGTGCAGTCTCCAGCTTTTGCCTATTCTTCAGTGCATCCATTTCTCTATGTTTCCATGTTCTTCCCTGCAGTAGGTTTCCATTTCCTAGTACATGAAACAACAAATGAATACCCATAGCTCTTAAGTTTATCTGGTCTAGTTTTAGCCTTGTTGCAAGAGTTGACCCCTCCTGATTCTCATTCGTAAATTTGGGAAAGAGGTAATATGATTGATCTGATGTGGGTGACTGGACCAGCCTTAGGAAGTCACCCATGGTACAAATAAGTTGGCTGTCAGCCCTTCCCTAGGATCCTGTGGTTCTGTGCTTCTAGTATGGGAAGAACATTCCCAGTTTAAAAACAAAAGCATTATAACTGAAAATATACCCCAAAGTCTTCCATTGAGGCTATCACTAGATAGAGGAGATGAATAAATATCAAAATGTCCTCTCAAAGTATAGTGTAGTATTTACTGCTGGCTGAAGTTGGAGCCAGAATAGCTCAGTCTTTGGTCTTGGTAGAAGTCAACTCTATTCTTCTTCTATGGTTATTGTCAGTCAAGCTCTGGGACAGACAAGAGAACTTAGAACTGTCATTGGAGAACATGTCAATTTGAGACATCCTTATTTTTGTGATGGCAGTGAGCTGATTCTGAATAATAATGGAATTCTATTCCTGGACTTGTGATTTCATCTCTGAGATGAACACGCAGAGCTGATCTTGGCAGGTGTATCTATCTATGACTGGCAATGCCAAGGCTGCTCACACAGCTAAAGCAGTGCTGCTGATTTGAGTGACATTTCTAGGCTGTTTGTACTGAGTATAATAATGATTTAACGTGGAATGGATCATGCATGAGTCTCAAGAGGTTGGACATGGTGGTTCGAAAGTGTCAGTAGGTTTATAAGCTTCACTAAACCATTCTCCACCTTTGCAGTACAGAGTAAGTGCCTTCCCTTTTCTGAGTTTTAACCTTCTCACTTGCAAAATAGAGATAATGACATTTGAGTTGGGGCAGAGAGAACATAAATACCTTAGTTTGTGCCACATATAAATAAATATCATATGGGCAATAATGTAATATACTGAAACAAAGCATTGTATTTCTGTAAGAAAAAGCTTCTTAATTATTGTAGAATTAATAGCTTCACACAAAAGGTCACATGAACAAAGTTAAACATAGAGGACAACATGGAAGAAAATATTTGTAGTCTAAATAGCAGATACTGAATTTACTTGTATTTCTTATTTATAACAATTTTGGCAAACGAATAGTTATAATAAACCCCTTAAACAAACCAATAAATATATGAATAGGAGAAGGGAATAGGCTGTTCAAAGAATAAATTTATTTATTTGTTTGTTTGTTTGTTTGTTTATTTGGTTTTTCGAGATGGGGTTTCTCTGTGTAGCTTTGTGCCTTTCCTGGAACTCACTTTGTAGACCAAGCTGGCCTCAAATTCACAGAGATCTGCTTGCCTCTGCCTCCCAAGTGCTGGGATGAAAGGTGTGTGCCACCACTGCCCAGCAAAGAATAAATTTAATGTGACAATATATTAACACATTTAATTTCATTGTTAACTAAATAAATTCATTTTCAAAATGAGGTTCCTTTGCACAAGATCTGAAAAATTTTTTTAAAAATCATTAAAATACCTGGTACTGACATGTACTTCAAACAGTGGTCACTTACAGTTACTGTTAATGAGAATGTTTTTGATAAAATCTTGTGTTTAATTCATTTTGGCATGAATATATATATATATATATATATATATATATATATATATATATATATATATCTTTTAACTCAGTTATTGTACCTTCAATTATGCAGTGAATATACACAAGACCCATTGTTAAAATACAACAAAAATACATATAAGGATTAACTTTAAACAAACCACTGAAGCCCCTGCTATTATTATGCCACTTTACAGGGAGGAAGAAAACTGTAGTGAGAGTTTCTTTCTCTTTCAACTAAAAACTCATCAACTGAAGATACATCATTTAACTCAGCTTATCTGAAAGTCAAAGAACCAACATTACAGTAAGCCTGTGGAGCAAGTGTAAGACGTATCTCAACTTCAGATACATTCAAATATCTATTCAGGGGTGCTCAAAAAGAAGGGTGGTGGCTCCACCTCCCATGGCAGCTTGACCATTGCCATCAAATTCCATTACTTATACATAAGAATTCTTTTGTCAATATATTTTTGTAGTGGAGAAAAAAATAGGAACAATTTTCAGTAGTAGAAAACTTAAATTCTGACATAATAATTAGAGTGAAAATTGGAAATAAACTAATGTTCACTGGTAAGGGAGTAGCTAAACAAACTGTGGTATGTCCATTCAGTAGACTTATGCAGATATAAATGACAAACATTTATAATTCATGTTATACTATGACAAGGGTTTCAAGACCCATTGTTAAAATACAAAAAAAAACTATACAATTGAAATAAAAAGTATTATCCAGTTTATAAAATGTATTTATATTTATGCACATTTTTTCAATGTACAAGAGACAGTATTGGTCTGTAGAAAAATGGATCATGGGTAAAGGATGACATTTGCAGTTACATACATTATTGTATTAGTAATTTAGGTGAAGCTGTATTCATTTTTTTCTTCTGACATATGATTTATTTTAAGTGATATTAATGTGAGGATAATGTACTAAATGTACTCTGTATAGGATAATAGTTTTTTGATATGTATTAGTGTTTCTTCTTTTAATCCTAAACTTCAATGCATAAAAATTGGTGAATTCAGAAACATTATTTTGTGACCACTACATATCCTGGAAAGAACTGAGCTGTAAGGACCTTTCATTATACCTCAGAAGATAAGTAAGTACATATATGTTATGAATTTAAGAAAGAAAAGTATCATTTATATTATATAAATAATACAACTAAAAATTATCTGAAAAATTGGCAGTTGTGTGGGTTGGACACTGCACGCCTTTTGGCACTGGAAGCAATGGTGCCTGTTGACTTATGCTTCTCTGCTAACCCACTTGCAAGCAGCTGTATGATGAGGTTTGAGGTGGCTAGCAAATGGCTGGATAAACGAAAAGTCTGAAGAAAGTTAGAATATAAATTGATGATTAGGAATAGAACAAATCTGAATGGCAAGAGAGAATTGGTATAATATTTAGTCTTCATGCTAGGGATAGAGGAATAAAGGCAGAGAAAACTAAAGTATTAAAATTAATAAAAGATTGATCCATGGTAAATATTAATAGCATTCTCTCTCTGCAAAACATCCTAGAAATGGAAGCAAGAAGCAAGGATGCATATTGTATTCACAGTGTGTGTGTGTGTGTGTGTGTGTGTGTGTGTGTGTGTGTGTGTGTATGTATGTGTGTGTGTGTGTGTGTGTGTGTGTGTTCACTTTACCTGTGTGCTGTAGGGAGATGCCGTGAGGTATTAATTTTGAGAAATGTGATAAATTTACATGCTGATCAAAATGCTTTGACATCTCAGAAGAGTAATGTGTGCTGTTGCTAGAGGCACAGCAGCCCGTTATTAGGTTGCTGCAGTGACCCACACAGGGACAATGTGGACTCAGGCCAGCTGTGGCCTTGACTATGCAAATGCCAGAAAATGGAAAGGATCTCAGATAAATTGAGAGGGTAGGCAAGGATTAAGGTTTTACTATTTGGAAAGAAGAGCGGATAAAGTGTTCTCAGTGTCTTATTTTTCTAGGCAGGAGTGTGGTGAACAGGCTGCTGTACAATTGCTAGAATTATAGGAGGATCTAGTTTCTTTGTGTGGTGACATATCACGTTTGGGCATACCTAAGAAATCAGCTGATTCTACAAATTATCAGTTACTCTCCTCGTTGTTGTGACCAAGTACTTGACAAGAAGTGGCCTGGGGATGGAGTTATTCTGTCTGACTCACAGCTTCAGGAGACAGCCAGTTATGGCAAGGAAAGCAAGGTAGATAGCTGTTCCACGGCACTGGAAATGTTGGGGTACTTGCTTTATCTCAGGAGCCCAGAGCTAAGTGGGAAGTAAGATCAAGATATAATCTTTCATATCTGTATCCCAGGGAGCCTTTTGCCCCAGAGCCAGGCCTCACCTCTAAAGGTTTAAAACCTCCAATAACATCTTCATCACCTGATGAACAAGAGCTCAACACATGATCCTGTCAGGAGAATTTCACCCCAAAACAATAACACCCCATTTCAGAGCTGAAGGTGATGGATACATTTGAAAGACATCTTTGTATGCTTTTTAACTATCTCCTATGCAATTCCTGGACCAGTATTTCTTCCAAATGCTTGATATGGGTAATGTTTCAAGTATTTCTCTTCCTTTGTCTGTTTTGCCTCTTGCCTGAGATTGATTTATATTGATTATGAATCAGGGCTCCCTTGACCTCTGACCTTATTGCCTTTGACCTTGAAAAAAGCATCCAAGCTCTATCTTTTCTTGCCACATCACAACTGCTCCCTTACTTTGTTCACATCATCCTAAGGACATGAACTCTTTCTATGGGTTTTCTACTTTCCTTCTGCTATGACCCTTATGACCATCTCTTCTTAATTTCCTTCTAGTAACCCTAATTGATGTGCTGCTTCAAGCTTGCTACACCTAGAGAGTGAACTGGGCTTCATTCTGGAGATGCAAAAGAGAGTAGTATCTAAGGGTGACAACAAAGGCTTCAATTTACCAGCATCTCAGTTAGTTCTGGACTGTACCCATCCTAGGCAGGCTTTCCTTTTTGGTTGATGGAACACAGTCCAAGAATGGAGTTGTGCCATTCTTGCGTTTGTGAGAAAACTCTAAGAAAACAAGACAAGAGTCTTGTGACTTCAGTTTCTTCAAAACACAAAAATTTTTCTTTGGAATGTGTTTTCATGCTCCTCCCAGATGTAGCAGATAGGAGTGAGTTTACTTCAGCTGTTGTTATTCATATGGCTCTATGGAAAAGTGTATTTTTTGCCTTATTCATCTTGTCTTTGTGATCATATACTTTACTCTGGTCAGGTTTTGAACTCTCGGAGTATAAATTGTCTGGTGCTCTACATAAAGCTGGATATATATTACATGAGACTTTAGTCTGTCTCATTTATTGGCTCCATTCTCCCAGGTCCCACCAACTTTAGAGTGGTAAACATGTGGGGACCCTTCTAAAGCTTGTTAATATCATAAACCAGATGGGTGAGGTCAAGAACCCTGCCATTTGCCACTGCATGATCCTTGCCAAAATTATTTACTTGTCAATCTCAGATTCTGTAAATGGAAAGAGAGTTAGTAGTTTCTACCTAATATCATTAAGAGGATTAAATGAGGAAATCCATGTAAAACAGCAGTATACTAATGAGCTTCCAGTTAGTATTAGTTATTATATATTGATAGTTTCCATTTACTCTCCACATTAAAATTTCTCCATCTTAGGACAAATAAGACATATTCCTTATATTGAGTCTTGAGAAGTACAATGAATAAAGTAATTGCAATAAAATGCAATTAGGTGTTTTAGCATTTATGAGTGCCTAAATTATTAACATTGGTTCAGTGCTGTTCTCTAGTCTTGGTGACAGAGCTAAAGCTTGTATATACAGTCTTGTAAACATAGGAACTAAATAATTCTTGAACCTAACTGCCATGAGATATACTCATATGGACTGGTTTAGGAGTGCAGAAGAGTTGAGAGAAGCAGAACATGGTAGAGACATTTGTAAGATACCAAAGACATTTCCAGTTTGCCCACCCATTGAGAAGGAGATAGAAGACATGTTGCAGCTATAGGAAATGCATGTGGAATCCACAAAATTTGAAGATGAACGGGTTTTTTTGCCCCTTCTGCAGTATTCTCTAAGTCTTGGGTGCAGAAGTGTTTTATAGATGTAGCCACTGGAACTGGTTTCCACAATTCTGCATTTTAATTGATTTTGGTTGTCTGTAATGGTTTCCTTCTTTTGCAAAGAGAAGTTTCCTTGGAGAGGGGTGAAGACTACACATATCTATGGATACAAGGACAAATATTTAAATTATTGTTAGGGACTATGTTGGTTTAGTAAAGTGGTGGCTCTCCTCAAAAGTCAATGATTTCACTATCTCTGGGTAGTTCGCTATATTTCTAATACCAGGCATGATCTCCCTCTTTTGAGTGAGACTTAAGTCCAATTATAGAGTAGTTGCTTACTAACAAGATATGTGTACCACTACCGTGTCCTTAGGGTTGTTGTGTCATGATTGTTGTTGATGTGGTTTATAGGCATCATAGCTGGATAGGACTATTGCTTATCTCCCTCCTTTGGAAGCTTGCATGGCTCCTTCTTTTACTATAAAAGCTACTTGTTTTAACTAAGTTTCTATCATTGTATTTTATCAGTAAAAATGCAGGAGCCAGATGCTGGAGTAAAAAACCTGCTAGCTCAGAGAGGCAGAGAAAGCACCCAGTTGCTTCCTCCTCTGCCATTGTCCTAGAAAGAAAGATTTCTCCTATGCCATCTCAAACAAAAACTCCTCCAACTGGATGTCCCTCTCATCTGCTGCCTGTGACCTCTCCATCCACCAGATTTCCTCTTTCTCTCTCTGTTTTTTTTTCCCTGTCAACTGGTTGCTTGCTCCACCTCTTGACCTATAGTTGATTTTACTTGGTTCTGATTACAATGTTCAAGCAGAAAGCTCTTGGATTAAAGGTGTCTGCAAGGGCTGAGCCATACCACAGCTAGAAGCAGGTTTTTCCAGTAAATAATGCAATCTCAGGGTTCACAGTGTCATCAAATATTCTATAAAACCTCAGGGAGGAGGTTTGGGGTCAGGAGTCTCTAGGCCATGTTTATGAAATGCATGATGTCTTCAGCAATTAGGGCCTTAACCTATTATCTTTTGGGGAACCAAGGGCCATAGCAATAGGCTGTATGCTTTGAGAGTCTCTTCAATAGCCCTGACCAACAAAGAGGACACTAACAGATATGCCAAAGTGGATATAAGGAAACCTAGAAGGCCTCACCTACACACACATACACACCATAAAACAAAACAAAAACAAGAAAAAACTATATGCAACTAAGGAATGCTGAGAATGGGAGAAATAGTCTTTTCCAGGGACTAGCACACAACCTGGTTATCCAATACCAAAAGATCAGCCCTGAAAATATACATACATATAACATTATACAGACTTAGGAGGGTATATTTAAGTATGTATGTATGTGTGTGTGCGCGCGCGTGCGTGCGCGCACGTACGCGCACATGTGTGTATTCCTATAATAAGGATTAATAAGAAATAGGCTGTGAATTTGAAAGTGAACAAGGAGGGGTATATGGGAGGGCTTATAGAAAGGAAAGAGAAAAGAGATGTCCTGATAATATTATAATCTCAAAAATAAAGAAAAAAATATGGAAATCACTGGGACTGAGGGTAGTTCCATGTGACAAGAGAACACAGAAGGTCCTGATGAACTTTAGAATCATTATTTCCTTCAAGCTAATGTTTGGAACTTCTATGCATCGGGTACTGCTCTTTGTGCTTGGAGCATGGAGGAATGCAAACTTGTGTCTGTTGTAATGGCACTTACATTCTTGCAAAAGTTTTCATCCATAAGCAAATAGGTATAAATGTACAGTGTACTCTGTGGTAACTGTCATGGAAGCTATTACAAAGAAGGGTGAGGGGAAGGTTGAGCAGATGAGGCACAACAGTGGGAAGTTAGGGAAGACCTTGCTAACAAGCTCACATTGATGGTGAGACTGGAAGAAAATGGTAGCTTACCTTGGGGAAATGGATGCCAACACATATAGGTTAACTCTACAGAAACTCTTGAGGCAGAGGTGGCTTGAATAGCCACTGTGGCTTCTGTAGAAAGGGTGGCAGGAAGCACATCAGAGAAGAGAGAAAAAGGTACGTCTCACATAAAGTGCAGTGAGCCTTTGTGCACACTTCTGCCTTCTCTCTGAGTGAGCAGCATTAAGCTGTGAGGTAACCTGACAGCATTTATGAAGTATCACTCTGGCTACTGTGTTGAGAGGAGGCCATCAAGAGCAAGAGGGAAGTAGGAATACCACTTAGGAAGCTATTGTGATCATCAAGGGCAGAGAGTGTGGCTGTAGGGAGGAGGATTCGGACATTTTTATTCTGAGGATAAGGAAAATGTTATTTGGTGGTGGATGACTCATGTGAACACCGGGGATAAGACACAGCTAAGTCTCACTCAAGGTTTCCCATGTGAGCAATTAGAAAGCCATAGGTAATATCTGAGTCAAAGGACTACAAGAGGATTAGGATTGCTGCGTGAGAATATAAACCAGAAATTCTTTTTTAGAAGTTTTCAGTTAGAGACATCGAACAGGCAACTTGATGGAGAAGCCTCGTATTCGGAGAAGAAGTCCAAGTTGCAGATACAAATCTAGAAGGCAACAAGAAACAAATGGTTTTTATACTCAATAAGTTTTCGTAGAGAACTGCTGCAGACTGAATGCTGAGGCATGCTTAGAAATCAGGGAAATTAGAAGGAAATAACACATACTCAGTAAAGAGCAACAGCAGAGCAGGAGGAGAAGTGTGTGAGTCATGCTCAATGCTAAAACCAGAAAGCATCCCTAGGTGGGATGGCAGAAAGAAATGTTCTAGGTATGATGAGTACGGAGCTGAGAGCTGATCCTAGAATTCTGCTGTGTGAGTCCGTGTTGATGGTGAAAGCTTTGTCTGTGTAGTGTGTTAGGTGGTTTGTTTGTTTGGTTGGTTGGTTGGTTTTTAGCTTAATAGTTGGGGCTTCAATAAAGAACAGGCTACATTTGCATTGGGAGTACATTAATAATGAATGCTTTCTATGTATTTCATTCTGAAATGGAAAGGGGTGGGGTGGAATGGAGCTAGAGACAGAATTGGTTAGAAGAATGACAGCTATAGCCGGGCGGTGGTGGCGCACGCCTTTAATCCCAGCACTCGGGAGGCAGAGGCAGGAGGATCTCTATGAGTTCGAGGCCAGCCTGGGCTACCAAGTGAGTTCCAGGAAAAGGCGCAAAGCTACCCTGTCTTGAAAAACCAAAAAAAAAAAAAAAAAAAAAAAAAAGAATGAGAGCTAAAAATGATGGTTATATTCTGACGCCATGACCCTATCAAGAGGAGAGAGATGAGGATGTGGGGAAGGAACAAATACTTACTGGACAGATTGACTAATGAGCATCCAAAGTTATATGAGAAGAGGCAAAACAAATGACACAGAAGAAATACAGGCAGCCAAGTCAGTGATATGAGAAGCAGGAGGATCAGGGCTCCCTATTGCATAGCTGAAATTAGAGTTTCCATTCAGAAGTTGTACTGGCTGGTTTTATGTCAACTTGATATGAGCTAGAACCTCAGTTGAGGAAATGCCCCCATGAGATCCAGCTGCAAGGCATTTTCTCAATTAGTGATCAGTGAGGGAGGACCCAGGCCATGGTGAGTGTGCTATCCTTGGACTGGTGGTCCTGGCTTCTATAAGAAAGCAGGCTGAACAAGCCAGTAAGCAGCACCCCTCCATGTCCTCTGCATCAGCTCCTGCCTCCAGGTTTCTGCCCTGTTTCAGTTCCCATCCTGACTTCCTTCAGTCATGATGAACAATATGGAAGTATAAGCCAAATAAACCCTTTCCTCCCCAACTTGCTTTTGGGTCATGGTGTTTCTTCCCATCAACAGAAACCCTAAGACAGAAGTGCAGAGGGTTGGAGTATATATTGAAAGGATGTGGGTGATAGGATGAATTAAGGAAAACAAAGACACTGAGGAGATGGAGATACTTGTGGATGACTGGCCCTGGATTTCAAAGGACACTAATTGGGACAGTTGTGTAGTGTTTTCCAGGCTCTTCCATCTGGGCAACTGGAGGCACTGAGTAGGGAGAGTTAGGTTATGCAAAGTTGGTGTGTTCATAACAGGCATGTGTGTTGTCAGCATTTGGGAGAGGCAAAAATATACCAAATCAGTTTAGTTTCATTCTCTCAGCCCTGGTAAGCACCTATGGTGTGTTTTCTAGGGCAAACTCTAACAGCAGTGACAGGTGGGTAGAAGGAGCACCCTGTACCACTATAGTCAGTGATGAGAACCAATTCTAAACTGTGTCTGCTTTAGCTCTTCTAATAGTGGTGGCTGCTTCAGATCTATGGGTTTCTCCACATCTGGATCTTCTTGTCCAAAAGTAAATAATGATAATGTCTCTTTCCACAGGAAATTAAGATAGCACCTCATTTCTGCTCCCCTCTCTACAGATGTCAATAAGCTATGTGTCGAGTCAGCAGTCTCTGACAGGTTGTCAGAGCTTGTTTTAAATCTTCTGTGTCCTTTAGTACACACATGTTGTGGACCCCTTCAGTTCAACTGGGCCAGCTATTCCAAGATGTAAAATCTGTAATATATATTGTAAAGCCCTATAAAATTACATTTTCAGCTAGAGAAATTTCAAATATCAGGATGACCCCTAAGGACCAAAACAGCCAGAAACATTGTGTATCTTATTAAGTAGAGAGATCCAGACAAAATCTACTATGTGGATATGTGTAAAATGTCTTTACATCAGAATAATCTCTTACAGTCTTGTCTTGGGATGGCTTTAACGTGCATATTGGCTGATGTCCTTAAAAACAACTCATGGCTTCTTTCTGATTTTTTTTTAAATTCAGTTAAATAAAAAAAAAAAATTGAAAACTTCTTGGTAGGTTCTATTGGGCTGCATTTGTTTACAATGCACTTGTTCCTCAAGGTAACAAATGAGGGAAGACGTGCTGATGTGACTCGTGGTTAAGTTGGTTATGGTTAAGTTGGTTATGGTTAAGTTGGTCATGGTTAAGTTGGTTATGGTTAAGTTGGTTATGAAATCTTCAATCTTGTGTTGTTCATGGTAGATAAAAAAGTTCACAGAAACTTTGTAAAAAAATTGTCCCTTTTAATATGAAATAATTCTTCCCCATTTCTTTTTATGGGAACTTTGTTAAAGGTCATGCTTGCTGATGAAGTATGGTTATTTAGTATTGAACTTAACATCTATTATTCCATGTCAGCATTCATTTTTAATTTAATTTGGCACAACATGAATTGCTGTTACTATAAATCAGATGTTGATGTGTTTCAGTCTCCCAAAATACTGCTGAAAATCTCTCTTCTGTTCTCTCATTATCAGAGACCTCAAAACTTGAGAACTAAATGTGAGTGGGTTTAGATTCTGTCTAAATCTTTCTCATTTGATTTCTCTTTTCTTCATCTGCCCTCTCCTATATATGTGCTCAAAGAGGAAGGCAGAGAAGCAGAGGTAGGGAGAGAGACACACCCAGACTGACTGACGGACTCTGACCTAGATAAAAATCATCTTTACTAAGTAGTCTCTGCCACTGGACACTGTAAACAATGAGGAGTTATGGGAGGAGAGCATTTTTGTCCCAAGGGCTCACGATTTTGAGAATACCCTCGACAAACCACAGGTATGTCAATATCATTTGTGCTACAGACCTTGTTTGTTAGCCGGTACTTCCTGAGCAAAAACACATTTTCTGCTTACAGATACGGCTACCGACTCACTGTAAGACACCCTATTTTGTAAGCCGGTGTGAATTTAAAAAACTAGGCAAAGACATCCACTCTGCCCATGGAAAAGGGATAGCTTTAGCTTTTGCATTGGTACTGTAACTGCTGAGTCTGGCTGAATCCCAACAAAATTGAGTTGGATACAGGGGTATTTAATTACCTGGGAAGAAAGAAGCTTAATAAATTCTTGGCCTTATCACTTAGGATTATTATTACTACTATTAAGGAAAATAAGGGCCTGGTTGGGATCAGCGGCGCAGCCCCGTCTTGGATGACACCTGGATCTGTGTGTTAAGCATAGAAAGCGGTGAAGGTCACATGTCAGTCACTTCAGCCGCTGTGTAGTGTATCTGGTCATATAACACTATCAGCCAGGGCATTGTCAAATATGCAGGCAGCTGGAGGATAAATATGGAAGCAGTGTAAAAGGTAAAAGCAAGAATGGGAGAATAAATGACAGAGAGCACTTATCTCTCAACAAGAGAAATGATTTTAAATGTGCCCTCCTTCAGACCAGCTCTGACAGGTCTCTCATACAAAATCCTCTTGCATCCGAGAGGGAGAGACCCTGTGCTCAGCCACCTCCACTCAGCAAAGGGATGAGGGAAATGGACATGGCAGCTGGTATTAAAGGAGCTTAGCTCAAAGGAAGGATCAAGGCAAATGTGACAGACAGTGAGTGCCGGGTAGAGATAACAGCTGCGTGATGGATGTTTAGAAATGTGTGAAGAATTGGTCAATGCACAAAAAAAAAATGGAGAGAGAGAAACACTACAATTTTTAGATCAGCACGCACAAGATTTTTAGTCTGGACTAAAGGGGGGAAATCAGCAAGCATTCCTGCAAGCACAAGCCTACATGGTATGAAGGAATAAAAAATGATACATATACATCTTATATACATTTTAATTATAAATCTACACAAAGAGCATCAGATCTTTAGTGCCTGGGCATATATAGATTGACGAGACTGATGGTGTCTCTGTGCTACATAATAGGTTTACCCTTGTCCTAATTATTTTTTATGGATCACTACCCAGAATGGATATAAAAAAGAATGGCTTTAACCTTTCTCTCAGGCTGATTGGAGTTTTACTATCTCTTTGCTCTTCTCCTTTCTAAATCTGAAA
Source organism: Onychomys torridus (assembly GCF_903995425.1). Taxonomy (NCBI): domain Eukaryota; kingdom Metazoa; phylum Chordata; class Mammalia; order Rodentia; family Cricetidae; genus Onychomys; species Onychomys torridus. Next base: position 20,068,271 of record NC_050458.1, on the reverse strand, counting down.
AAAAAAAAAAAAAGTTTGTATAAGAAACAGTAAATTGAGCCACTAGGACCTTTGGTATTTGGGTATAGCAAAAGTGTAAGTGATTGTCTTTAGACAGCTTATTGATGAGTCTTCCAGGAAAGAAACTTAAACTCAGCTTTCTGATGTCAAATATTTTCCCACTGAGCTACCCCACTAACCATTTGGCTTTCCAAAGTGCTTTCTCCCATCACAGTTTAGTATTGAAAGCCTATTATTTCTCAGATGGGTTAATGTTTTCAGAAATGTTAATCCAAGCACATGCCTTGGAACAAATGCATCAGCATTTTGAACATTTACTGAACATTTAAATTTTAAGTTTTCTTTATCCTATTCCCTTTATCTTAATAGTGTAGGAACAAAACTGACTTTCATTATTCCCTTTCTGTGTCAGCACTAATGGCCATGTTTTGAAGCATTTCACATTTTTGCAATGTGATCTCCTGCCATTCCTGACAGTTTAGACAATCCTAGTTTATGAATATTCAGGTGGGCATCCAAATGATTTAAATTGACTACATTTTCTGAAAAGTCAGGAATTTGAAGATAGATGTTTTTTACAACTATTTTTTTCTTTTGTTTATGAAAGCTACAGGGATATTTCAGCTTTATGACTGTCATAAGACAATTAAATTAGTATACCTTAAGTCATACTCCAAATGAGCTTAGCCTCCTTTTTCTCAATTCCACTCTTGAGTCTGTAGTCCCTTCCCTGGGGTATTCTCTACTGTGGGGCCACACAAAGCTCTTTTCAATTGCTGACAATTACCTGAAATTATCAGCAATCATACAAGAGGCAATTATAACTTATGGAAGCAGCAACATAATTACTACATTTTTTAAAACATGGAACTTAAATGTACCCTAATGGCTTAAACACAAATGATGTTGCTGTGGCTTTACCAAACTGATCTAGAAAACCCAGGCTAGCTTTTAAATCATGTTATTTGGTTGTGACCAGTAAAGTCAAGTCCTAATTTTAAGTGTATATACCTTTAGACAATCTGTGTAGTGCCCCCCCCCCCGGTTTCTTATATAACTTGTTCCTATAGGCTGCACTGTGGAGCAGATCACCTTCGAGCAGAGCTATGTGGTGTGTATGGGATGCCTAGGTTATAATTCATCAGCATCCTTCAATGAGAGACACCATCACTTTCCTGTGTCATTTGAAATCAAAGGAGTATCCATTACACATGCATATATCATCAAAATGAGTACAGTTGTGTACTGAGTACTTTACAATGGACATAAATATATTGTACTGCATTGATTGGTACCTTATTTCTAGGGGGCTTTAAACTTCCATGCAGGGGCATAAGAATGTCAACCAGAGCTGCATTAAATTCTGGGATTAGGCTCACTCTTATATTTTAGTCATTTATGTTCTTTATTAGTAGCTGATTCAACAAGAGATAGCAAGTGCTTATCAAAATGCATGATATTCAGAGGGGGCTTGGCAAACATGTATCACATATCCTGAATCTCACTTGAGTGTCTTAGAGCATAAACAGGGGTACAGACACTTAAGGGGGTATTTGGAAAACCATAGATCTACTAAAGCTCAGAAAATATCCTTTTTCACTGAGGATCTTGAGGAGAAAGTGAGCAGTGGTACCATGGAGTTGGGTTTCTGCAGTTCCCACAGAGACACACTTGCATGTCTGTGACATTAAATCATGCTTCTTGTCTGCTTCAGACAGCTGTGTCCTTCTTCTGCTGGTGATATTTTCTATATTTCTGTGTATCCTGCATTTTAATTGTAGCTCTGTTGTTCAGAGCTATAATCTTGAGTCATTGGTTCTCATACTTCTCTATAAGAGTTCATCCTTTTTACAAACATTTACTACATGCATGCAGCCAATAAGCTCTATACGCCTGGTACCAAGGATACTAAAATAAAAGAAGACTCGGGTATGTATTACTCAAATATGCATTCCAGCTTACAAACCACATAAAAACAACATGGAAATACCTAATGATGCCAGTGTACTCACCATGAAGGTGGTGCAGTAGAGTATGAGTTTAGGAGAGCAAAGAAGAAGAGAAACATCACCCAAATGACATAACTTGAGGCCTGATACAATCATGAATTTCTAGCTACATGTGGGAGTCAAGAACTTAATCTCCTTATTTATACTGGGGATGGTGTCTCCAGGAAACTATTTCTTACAAACTTACGTATTCAAAGGCTAAGCAATTATCAACAGATACTGAATAGTTTTGTTAGCCATATACATCTCCAGGAAACCACCTAACACAAGTGATCTTTAATAAAACACTGTGCATCCTCCTGATGGATAGTAATAGTAGACTCCATAAAACTTCTCAAAAAAACTACATTCTGTGGATGCTTGGGGATAACTAATCACGGAAATTCTTACAGTTTGCCCTTATGGGCTTAATATTCTCCCCTTTGACTTTTTAGTCATTATGGAGTCACTTACTATGTACCAGGAACTACTGCTAGACAGTAACAGTGACAATTCACTCTGGATAGCTTTTAGGGATGCTACAATTAATACTTCATTTTAGTTAAGCAGGTGGAAGGGCTATGATTGTAGCCTACCAGACCCCAGAGACTGATGTAACCACAGAGAGTAGAAGTTGTATCCAAACTAGTTTTGACTTGTATATGGATTTACTCTAGAGAATCTCACGCCTTTCTTCCCTACAGACACTTAGTTTTTCCTGGAGATGAGTATGCCAAGGAACCACTTTGAACCAGGAACCACTATGAAATAAAATGGTTTTTTTCTCATTAGCTATTTGTAGGAAACGATATTGACCTACATTAGGGAAACAAGAATCAGCCTAACAATGACAACCATACATTTTCTAATTGTCTTGAAATATGGAATTTATAAAATGTAAAATGTTCACAAGTACAATTTAGGTATCAATTGATGGGGCTGAGGAGATGGGTTAGTCAGTAAAGATCTTACTATGTAAGCATGAGGACCCAAGCTCTGAATCCCTTGATGTACCTGTGATCCCAAGGGTGAGAAGTTGGAGGCAGGAGGATTCTTGGTGTTTACTAGCCAGTCAGTCTGGCCCATGGCTGAGGTACAGCTTTAATGAGTGACCCTGTCTCAAATATAAGGAGAAGAGCAACTGAGGGTCTCAATCTCTGATACCCATACATGACACACATATGTGTATTTGCATACCCCTCCCACAAAACAAATTTTTAATTAATTTAAATAAAAATAATTGAAGTTTTATTTTATTATTTAAACACAGAAAACTACCTTTCAGTAACACAAATAAGCTTTGGGATAGATTTAAAGAAAAACTTTTTTTTAATTTAATTTTATTTTTTAAAATTATTATTATTATTATATTTGTGTTTTAATTTTACACATCAGCCATGGGTTCCCCTGTCCTCCCCCCTCCCGCCCCCACTCCCACCTTCCCCCATCCCCTCCCCTCCATTCCCATCTCCTCCAGAAAAACAAATGAACAGGAATAGATAATTGGAACCAAAATATTTAAAATACAAAGAAGGAGAAATAAAACTTTTGGACTCTCAAAGGCTAGGGTGCCCTTCTGCTCCAAGGACATCTACATCACACAGCCTCCAGATTCTCACCACAGGGCACTGTCTGTGTTCAGCATAACTGGCCCACACATGGTATAAAATTGTCCAAAACATAAGCATAACTGAGGTGCCATCATAGCAGCCCAAACTGACATAATTTCAACAATTAGGATATTATTATAAGGCACGATTTAGATCCACTTGAGAGAAACTACCCATCATGCCCACAGAATAGAGGCAAGAATTAGTGAAGCCTGTGTAAGATTTGGGGAAAAGTTAGAGAAGCCAATGGCAAAAGGTTGAGGATGAGTCAGCTGTAGAGATGTGAGCTGCCACTCATTTGAGCTTCCCCAAGTCCCTGTGTTGATAGGGCGTTGGAAGACTGTTGGGAATCAGTGTTCTCTTGTCTGACTCTGTAGCTCTCCTTTAAGATGGCAGCGTTTGGCACTGTTGATCTCTCTTGAACAGCACCCAGAGTAGACCTTTGGTTTTCTTTCTGTCACTGTTGTTTCTTTTGTTTTGTTCTGTTCTGGTTCTCAAGACATGGTTTCTCTATGGAGCCCTGACTATACTGCATCTTGTACTGTAGACCAGGCTGGTCTCGAACTCAGAGCGCTGCCTGCCTCTGCCCTGCAAGAGCTGGAATTAAAGGCTGGGCCACTACTGCCTGACACAGAGGAATTTTTTTTTTTTAATTTAACTATCTTTAGAGGTTAATAGGCCTTTGAATGATGGCTAGGAGGGATAGTCAAGATTATGGTATTCCATACAACTTGAGTTTTAAACTGATCAAACATATCTGTGTGCAGTATGAGTAACTGCAGGCTCAGGTGAAGGGAAAATGATGCTTTCCTTTGCCAGAATGTGGGCCATGAGAAAGGCTGGGACTAAAGAGGTCCTCATCCCATCAGCGAGGATAGGGTCAAGCAGTGGGCCCAAGATAAACGTCACTCCATCAGCATACCTGCCCACAGACCTTTGCTAGCACCCACAGGATATGTCATAATCTGGAGCCTTTGAGTTATGCTCCTCAGCAGCTTGCTTCTCTGCGCACTGGAATAAGTACAAGTGACCTCCCTCACTACACAAGTGCAGGCTAGTAATGCTTTTCTCAGTGTCAAAATTGTTTCACATAAACTCATCTTAATTTTTCTTGTCCACTGCTGATTGTCCATATTACCACCTAGTTCAAGGCTGGCATCTTATGTAAGTTGTAATTGCCTCTATTTAATTGTCTTACATTGACTAAATCAGTCTTTCATTTGCAAAGGGGCATAAGGACTCACAGGTGGTTTACACCCTAAACAGTTTATGGGCTACTTTAAATACATCATAGATAGAAGGAGAATGAACAACCTTTAACAGCACATTAGTCTTCACCTGTAGTAATGGAGAAACTAAAGGAATGGGAAAGTCTCACTCATAGATGCTTCTCAGCAAGTCCTTGTTGTGAATCACATGTAAAGATATGAACAAGTTGACTCCATCTTCCCTCTTTACAACCTGCTGTGAGCTTTCCTGCCATACTGCTGTGGGGATAAACTGAGTCTGTATGCAAAAGCAGTCTATAAAGATATGACACCCTTTTAATTCTCAAAATCCCTATGGTGCCCTCAGTTTATCTTTCAGACTTCTCAGCTCATCTAATTGGACAGAAGTTTGCAAGCTCAATGCCTTTTGACTGAGGAGGTTAATGACTCCCAATTCTCACTGTATACAACAGGGACTACACATTTGAATTTTGTCCAACAGATGGATTGATTTACTTGATCTGTCTATGGATCTAAAAGTTTTATTTAAGTTAGGTGCCAGCATGTAATAGTGGAAAATTCAACTAAAATGAGAGTTCTATGTATTTTTGGAAAGCTTTATACCTGAATCCTCATATAGAACGAATAGGCTGGAATGATGTAGTCCTGCTGTGTTCCTTCTTCATTAGCAGTGATACCTGTAACTGTCGGTTTAAAAAAAAAAAAAATGACAGGAGGTCTCATTTGCTATTGACATCTGTGGACTCTCCCTAAAGCGCTCCTCCTCATTTATATTACCTTTTTTGACCCTGGAGACGGTCAAGTTTGTGACTTCCTCCAGTGGACAGTGTTATCATGAAACTCCATCCTTACTCAAAATGCTCCCCCTACCAACTGTATCTGAACTATTTATCTTTGAAGCCTGCCTTTCTTTTTTCTTTCTTTCACTCTGTCTCTATAGCAACCAAACCAAACTCTGTCTCTTTCTCTATCAATACATGTGATACACATTAGAAATATATATTAGATATATACACTATAGTAGACGGACATATAGAGATGTATGTTATAAATATATATCTCACATATAGACATGTATTAGGAACAGTGCTGTGTTTGGTCTAGTTTTTAACAAAAACATGTAAGTGTGTGTGTGTGTGTGTGTGTGTGTGTGTGTGTGTGTGTGTGTAGGTATATGTTGGTTTCTTTGGAGAAGGCTATTTGGAGAAGCATCCTCCTTAGTAGTATATTTACAGTTTTCAGTTTTAGTACATACTGGTTCTCTTCATACTTGCAGCCTTTTACACAAACTCTGAGTTTTAATGTTTATCAGTGTATGCAAATACCTTTTTCTTTAAGATTTTTGACTCCATCTTTACTGAATTGTTTTAGTATTTTATTTCTTCAAATTCTCTGTCCTTTAATTACCTGTATTTGAGATGAGTATATTGCTTAATTCTTTATTTTGCATAATAAAGAATCAAATGATAAATCCATGATAGATACAAATTGAGTATCAGTATTTATTTATTTTGCTAAGACAGTTCACCAGGCTGTGGGAAAATAAGAATTGTTTTTAATCTCTGAATCATCACAGTGGAATAAGAAGACACACATGCAGGACATAAAATACAAGAAAAGAATGTGGTGCTTAGTAACATTTCAAAAACTGGACAGGCACGGTGGCACATGCATTTAATGTCAGCAATCAAGAGGCAGAGACAGATAGATCTCTGGGAGTTTAGGAGAAGCATGGTTTACATAGTGAGATTCAGGCCAGCCAGATGTACATAGTGAGACCCTGTCTCAAATAAACAACTTCAAATAACTTATTGTACAGGTCTCAGTGGTGCAGCAACTCTTTCACACATGTATTACTTGAAATAGCCAAGAGCTTTGATGTGGAGATATGAATATAACTGGTGAGATGATTAGGAAAGCTTCGCAGTAGTGATACCAAAACATGAATATGAAGGACAATGTGCACACTGAATAGTAGAGAAAGGTGTAGAGGTTGCTCTCCACACAAGGGATTGTCACAAACAATACCAGGAGGCATATTTGAGGAACAGCAGTGGGAATGGATGTTATGAGGCAGGGAACACTGCTCCGGATCATATCATTGGAATAATAAATGTGACCAAGTTATAGAAAATTCAGCTTGCCATGCCAAGTATTTAAGCACTAAACTGTAAAGCTCGATGTTTCTAACCATTAGCTGTGAATTTATTTTCTTTTGCATGGTATATCCTTTGGGATATCCTTTGAGATAAATTCCTGTTTAGTTCAAGATGATATACATTTGAATTCTTCAGAATTTATTTAATTATAAGGGACATAAAGTTAGCACAGAGTGTTTTGTGCAATCAACCTTTCAACCAACAAACTATAATAGGGTAGATAGTTTGGCTTAAAGACTGAAAAATCAGACCTCAGGTATGGCTAGATCCAGAATGCTGTGGATATCATTTATTATATCTTTTTGGGCTTTTTGTTTGTTCTGTTGATTTGGTAGATTTTGTTTTTGTTTTGTTTCCTTTTTTATGTATTTCCCAATGCTGTCTGGAATCTATTTATTTATTGCAGTTTTTGAATATTTACTTATTTATTTTACATCCTGACTGCAGTTTCCCCTCCCTCTTGTCCTTTCAGTCCCTCCTTCCACCTCCTCTCTGCCCCTTATCCACTCTTCCTCTGAATCTTTTCAGAAAAGGGCAAGCATCCCATGGATATCAACAAAACATGGCATCTCAAGTTGCAGTAAGACTAAGCACCTCCCCTTATATTAGGGCTGGGCAAGGCAACCCAGTACAAGGAATAGGAAGCCAGCAAAAGAGTTAGAAAGCACCCTTGCACTTACTGTTGGGAGTCACAAAAGAAGACCAAGTTACACAACTGTCACATATAGGCAGCGGGCCTAGATCAGTCCCATGCAGGCTCCCTAGATGTCAGTTTCATCTCTGAGCTGCTATGATTCTATGGGTTTTTTTTTTTGGGGGGGGGGTTGTTTTTTGTTTTTGGGTTTTTTTTTGTTTTTTTTTTTTTGTTTTTTTTTATGTTCTTGACCCCTCTGGCTCCTACAGTCCTTCCTCCCTCTCTTCAACAGGATTCCCTGAGTTTGGCCTAAAGTTTGGCTGTGAGTCTCTGCATCTGTTTTCACAACTTGCTGAATGAAGCCTCTCTGATGACAGTTGGGCTAGGTGCCAATCTATGAGTATAGCAGAATAGTGTTTGGCATCATTACAGTGACATCTTTTTTTCTCCAGTTGTGTTTGGTTCTATTATAAGTCTTTGGGTCATCTAGCCTGTGGTTCCTGGTGCACCAGGCATTTTTGGGGTGGGTTTACTCTCCTGGAATGGGTTTTAGGCTAGACCAGTCATTAGTTGGCCACTTGCTCAGTGTCTAGGCCTCCATTACCATAGCACATCTCAGTTTTGTTTTGGTTTGGTTTGCATGCCTGGAACCAGCCAAGAGTCTGGTAGTAAAATATCTAATTTCTGGATGTTCCTACCCAGGTCAAAGGAATCACATTGATTATATTTATTTGCTTGACTGATAAATGAACATGAAGTTTGAAAATGTGAGTGTGTGGGTACGCATGTGCGTGTGCATGCATGCATGCGTGCGTGCGTGTGTGTGTGCGCGTGCGCGCGTGTATATAGATACAGATATCCTATCTTCAAATAAAAAGAAGACATACATACATAGATGAAAGGAAATACTCATTATAGTGACACAGTATTTTTCTTTAAAAATATTTAATCACCATTTATTTATCTTTAAGTAGAGGCTTAGATTCCATTGGTAAGTCAAAAAAATCAAGCGTAATTATCTCTGCCCATTCTAAAAATAGCACAGATGTTTTCAGAAAGACTGGTTCTTTGTTCTATGTAGGGTTGCATTAGTTCATTTTTGTCAACTTGACACAAACTAAGGTTATCTGGGAAGTGAGAATCATACCTAATGAATTTACCTTCATCAGTTTAGCATATAGTTTGTCTACTGGGTATTTTTAGTGATTGGTAATTGACATAGAAGAGTCTAGTCTACCGAAGGAGGTGCCAACCCAGGCAGGTGAACCTAGGTTGTATAACGCTATCTGAGCATGAGCCAGAGATAGAGTGAGCCAATAGGCAGCATTTATTCATGGTTTTTGCTGGTTTCTCCTTGAGTACCTTCCCTGACTTCTCTCAATGAAATATTATGACCTGGAAGTATAGTCCAAATAATCCTATTCCTTCCCAAGTTGTGTTTAGTAATGATGTTCATCACTGCAACAGAAATAAAATTTGGGACAGATATTGGGAAATATCTTTGCAATAAAATGGAGAAGGCTATGTATAAGCTGCCAAGGGTAGGGTCAAAAAATTGACCCAAACCTCTAAGTAAAAAAAAAAAAAAATCAAAAACGTTTGAACTTTAACATAGTAAATTTACTTATAATAGAATATTTATTAAACAAGAATTACAGTTACAATATCTAGTCTATTTGTACTTGGCAAAATTAAAGAAAATATTCTATCTACCCTATATTTGTGACTCTAAAGTTTTATATCTAATTTATTTTTATCATAACCAAGGAAAATCATAATTGTAACTATTTAGTTTTCAACTACATCAAAGACCCCAGGAGGATATAATATTACCTAAGTAAATAGGAAGTGCATTGTAAGCAACATTCAAAAATCTAAAATGACAAAGACAGTTGGCTACCTGCACAGTCATCCAAAGTTCATCTGCAATGTTGGAGCATCCATCTTCAGCCTATAGGTCTTGAGTTTTTCAATCACTTCTCCATGTGTCCTGTATAATATCTGGCAGTCTCCTCTGAAGGACCGTTTTATTTTGCAAAGTTCAGTGGTCACCTTCCCATGGGTCCTGCATGTCCATTTTATACAACATTTTGTCAAGCAGTCCAAGCAAGAACAGTTTTTTTGCCCAAATGGCTGTTTTTGCCAAGAAGAAAATAAACTCCATGTCTTTGATGTCCATCTTTCTCTCTGAAGTAAATCAGTGCTTCAGTGCTGCCAGGAGCAGACCTGTCTCACTGTCCGGAAAGTCTAAATTGTTTTTTTTTTTTTTTTTTTTTTGGGGGGGGGGGTTCTGTTTTGTTTTGTTTTTGAGACAGGGTTTCTCTGTGTAGCTTTGCACCTTTCCTGGATCTCACTCTGTAGACCAAGCTGGCCTCGAACTCACAAAGATCTGCCTGCCTCTGCCTCCCAAGTACTGGGATTACAGGTGAGGGCCAACTGGAGAGATGGCTCAGCTGTTAAAGGCTAGGCTCACAACCAAAAATATAAGTTTTAAAAACGCTTTAATTGCCATATTCTGTAGGTCTTTGAAATGTTTGAAGATCATAGAAGACTAATTACTAATCTGTATGTCTTAATTATCCATTACAATTTCAAATGACCTATACAAACATACCTTAAACAAGAGTTTAACAAAGTATAACAAAATTAACTTTAAATTTTTATCAATAAACTAAAATCTATACCAATGTAAAACATTTTAAACAAATTGGTCTTTAAAAGTAGGTTCAACAATCCATCCTCTTACCCTATCATATCTATATTATCCCATTTTCTTATTTAGAAAGAGATTGCATTTATAATCAACCTGCTTTAAATAAAAATAAACATTCATAAACATTAATAAATGTTTGGGAATTTGGGCATGGCTTCTCATACTACCTCTTGCTGGATAATGGTGCTGGCAACCTAATGGGGAACCTGAGAAAATTAAGAATTATGGTTAAATCCTAACTGGAGTAGTCTGTGTGGTTATATTCTCTGAGCTAGTTGCCTTGAACTAGATTTTGGATGTTGGATGATCTGGGCCATGGTATCATTGGAGACCTTTCAGGGGGTCTTGGCTGGTCAAACCTGATGTCTCTTAATCTGGAACAAATCCATATAGCCTCTTACTTCCTGTGGAAACAAATGCAGACCCTCCTTTCCAAAGCAACATATCCTTAGATCCAAATTTTGAAGCCAAGATACTTTAAAATATACATATTGGTTTAACTGAGCAGCCTTTACAATCAAATGTCTTTCTGCAGTTAAAAATCCCAAAGACAATATAATCCAGAGTCTCTGTGTGATTTCCATGTTTACATGGCTTACTTTTTATACTACTTTTACTGTCTCTTTAAAGACTTTATTTTTAAAAAACTATTTCTTTATATAACTGTATATAATACTTTTTCCTCTCTTCCAAGCCTACATACATTTTTACACACATTGTAAAATATTTCATCTGAATCTGTCTTATTGTGAACCTAGTTCTTTAATCTGCAGTATTATTGGACTGAAATGGCAGCTTTCGCTACTGGCTCCACCCACCTCAGCTTCCCAACAGGGTGGAACTACATTTACAGCCAGCTCTGGGAACCATGCTCTCTGTTGACTCTGGAAAGCAGTGGGTCTATGCTTCCATCCAGCAGTGTGTAGCCCAGAAACCTCTTTTTTTTTTTTTTTTTCTTAATAGCAAACTCTATATCTACCATGCACCATGTTGCAGGGCTTGCAAAAACCTCCTTGTAACTCTGTAGGAATGTGCCATGCTGTGGCTCCAGCCCACATGCTACAAACCTGCCATAGAATAGCTCAAGCCCACATGTTGGTACATTTCACCGTCTACATGAGGCATGAAGCAGGAACCTGTTTTTTTGCTCCGTTTAGAATTGCTTATTAAGTATTCTTAGGTTTCAGATGGAAACTCGAGCTGTTGGGCACCATTTGTAGTTGAAGTTTTCTCTGGTCCTGCCTAGCCCCACAGACAACCCCACAGCTGCTTATAAAATAATCACTCAGAAGCTTATATTAATTAAAACTGTTTGGCCATTGGCACAGGCTTACTACTGACTAGCTCTTACATTTAAACTCAACCCATTTCTGTTAATCTATATGTTGCCATGTGTTCTGTGCCTTTACCTGTGTGCTATTACATGCTGCTCCCTGGAGGAACTCAGTGTTCCTGTTCCCAGAATTCTCCTTGTCTGTTTACTCTTCCTATACTTCCTGCATGGCTACTGGCCAATCAGCTTTTTATTTATCAACCAATCAGATCAACACATATTCATTGCTCACAGAAAGACATCCACAGCAACCGAGAGTGAGGTTATTGCTTTGACAAGGCAGGTTTGGGGGAGGATTATGGAAATCTTTGGAAACTTGGGCTGGAAAAGCCATTGAATGCTTGGAGCTTAGTGGGATGTTCTGTGGGTCCGTAGAAGACAAGAATGGTGAGAAAAATATGGAGGTCTGACTACTAAAGTTTTAGAAGGGAGCAATAACCTTAATACTGTACCAGAGGTCATTTGTATATTTTAGATTAATAAGCTATGGAAGAAATGAAATTATTCCTTTACTGGGACTATGGATGCTAATCAACTGGGACTGAAAATTATCTGTGATTAATAAAAGGCCAACATCACTGAACACTTCTGGAAAGTATTTTCTTGGGATCAGGACACAGAAACTGGTTTAGAAGAGGCCAAGGCTGCATCTCAAGCTGGAAGCTAAACTTGGAAATGCCTAAGAGTCTTCTGCAATGTCTGACCTACTGGTTTTAAAGGTATGAATGAGTCAGGAGAAGTAGTTTAGCCCCATGTGGTAATGTTGGAATCATTTCAGAGAGGTCCTAAAAAACCACTTGTGACAGTGTGGTGACAGTTACAATGGAAACCCCAGGATTGAAAGACCATTGGTAAAGGTGCTCCCTCAAGTGCTGTGGAGACCCAGTACATTGGAGACACTGGAACTTTGATCACCAAGGACAATGGCAGGTGTGAAGTGGAGACAACCTGAGCCTACGAGACAAACTGTGTGTTTTGCAGATTGTGAGGTCAGAAAGGAGGGACTGCCCAAGCCCCTTTTAGCCCAAAAGATTTTAAATGAGGGATGTTAGATACTGAGAAGTTTACATTGTTGGATTTCTGTTTTGCTCTGCTATAATTGTGACTGTGCCCTGGTTCTTACCTTTTAGACTAAGAAAGTAGATGTATTATTATTATTATTATTATTATTATTATTATCATCATCATCATCATCATCATCATTATCATCATCATTATTATTATTTTACTGGACCCTGTGGTTAACAGACTTTGGATTTTTTCAAAAGAGAATTTGGACTTTTAAATAACTAGAAATTTTAAAGACTGAAATTTAAAAGTTGGACTGTGTTTTATATTGTAATGTTAACATGAGATCTAGGAGACAAGTAAAAATTATGGTTTCACAGTGATCTGTTTGTCTAGTTGACAAGGGGTGGAGTATGACAGCTAATCTTCATTGTCAATGGGACATATCTGAGAATAGGAAATTGAAGAATTGTCTTTGTCAGCTTTGCCTATGTGCATGTCTGTAGGTCATTTTCCTCATTGCTAGGAGGGCCAAATCTAGGGTAGCTGAATATGAGTTTGTAAGCAAGCGAGTAAGCAACATTTCTTTGTGGTTTCTCTTCAGTTTCCATCTCCGGGTTCCTGCCTGGTTTTCACTTGATGTTTGCTGAAGTAAACCTTTTCCTCCCTAACTTGCTTCACTTAGGGTGTTTATTACAGCTACAAAAACCAAGTAGAAGAGAAATGTATTCCTGATGTTTTCTTCCACAAATACATAAATAAGCTTAATGTAATCATAATGGTGCATGATTTAAATGTAACCAGAATTTTTCTGTGTGATGTTCCACTAAATGACCTACATGGCATTGTGAAGTCCAGCATTCCATAGTAGATTTTGTGTTGTGTAGTGTTACGGATGTTTTAATTTTTCCACTTTACTTACAACTTTGCATAGAAGTGTGAATGTCTGAATTTTAAGAATATCATCCCCTTTCAAGCAGAACTTTAGGCTTGTTTGGGACTCACCATGATAACTGACACAGCAGAAATTCGGCAAACATTGCTTTGAAGTTTGTATGATCAAATCTACCCAGAGTTTCCAATTTATAAAACATTCATTTACATGCATTGTTTTAAACATCAAGAGATTTCTAAATTTGTCAGTTGACCTGCTAGACACATCATATGACCTAAAATAACATAATAAAGTAAAAAATGTGGAATTGTCAAATCACCTACAGTTTTTACTAGCTTTCTTTTTCGTATGAACATTTAAATTTCAATTGCTGTCAATTTCTCTAAATAAGAATTGATCTTTTCCCCCATTCCAGTCCCGTCATTCTGAATGCTTTACAGGGGAATAACCAAATTAGATTACTCTCTACAGCTTTGAGGTTTTGTATTTATTTATTTATTCTTTAGTAATTTGGTGAGTGTTTTGTATTAAAACATCCCTTTTGTTAACAGCTCAGTTTCCTTCTACCATTCCAGATGAGTTGTCAATGAGAAGCAAAGTAATATGTGGATTCCAGTAGATCTTTTGTGAAAGAAAATATAATATCCCAAACTGTCACAGTGGGTTTATTTTTTTAAATGACACTACTATAATAGACTTTTACTTGAATTTCACAGGAAACTTTAAGGTTTTTTTGTAGCATTAAAATCTGTAGTGTTCATGTCCTTAGTTCCTTTGTTCGATGAATAAGTGTTTTCTATATGTTGAATGTTGACAGGTATTAGTAGTTTTAGTTATTGTCCCAAGCTCTCTTGATGGAAACTCCGTGAGCAATACTAGGTAAAGAAAATTTCTCCTCTGTTCTAACTTCATAGGAAATGATGATTACACAAGTTCCAGATTTTGGGTACATTGTCGAGCTGGGTTACAGTACCATACAATATGACCAGTAGGGGCCACTGACCAATGCATGAAAGATGCTTTCTCATAAGCTGTGCAGAATAAACATATGGAGGAGTGTTACTGTCACCTGATTAGTAAGTGGCTACTCCCGATTCAGTGTTGTAAACATCTCTACTCAGAGGTGAAGATCAAGTGCATGTAAACTAAATATCATCCTCCTTAACTGGCAGTTATGGAATTTGATACAAGAAATCTCCTTTAAATGTGTATAGTTGCCTTTCCTGCCTCAAAAATGACAATGTTACTGGTAAACTTAGGGAAATACCTTTATTTCCAAGTATATTATTTGTCACAGGCTTATAGGAGATGCTTGTCAGTAAAAATTTGGTGGGGGGGTAGCTGGCAGTGTAACTCAGTGGTAGAGTGCTTGCCTGGCCATGTGTAAGGCCCTCAGTTTGACCCTGAACACTGAAGCACAAAAGAGTCCTTATATCCATCCTACTGATGCCTACTATAATGGCTCATCTTGCTCTGTGACATCAACACACCTGGGAAAAGAAAACCTCAATTCAAGAATTACCTCCATCAGGTTGGCCTGTCATCATGTGTGTGGGACATCTTCTTGGCTGCTAATTGATGTAGGATGGCCTAGTCCACTGTGGGTGTCACCATGCATAGGCATACAAGCCAGGCTTCACAACAAATGTAGCTGAATCTGAGCCTGGAAGCAAGCAAGGGAGAAGTCTTCTTACATGGTCTCTGCTTCAGTTCCTGGTTCCAGGTTCCTGCCTTGAACTCCTTCCTTGATTTCCTTTGATAATGGACAGTAGCCTGTAGGCTAATAATACCCTTTCCTCCCTGTGTTGCATTTGTTCATGGTGTTTATCACAGGAAGAGAAAGCAGAGTAAAACACTTTCTCAGGTGGAAACTGTGGTGAAGTTGCAGGAATCTAAAGCAGTGATTCCCAAGCCTCTCAGGAGATTCTTTCCCATGTTAAATATTCATATTTTAAAAAAAATCTACTGAATATAAAATAATTGTCCAATAGTTATTTAGAGGAGCATCTTTTTCACTTAAAAAAAGAATGTGGAAAAACAAAACATATAAATGTATACATATATGCATATGCTCGCATGCATGTATATGTGTAATTACTGTAGATCATACACAACTCAGCTGTGATACTAAGGATCAGTAGTGATATTATTGAAGTAACATCTCATATTAGTTCTATAAAATGCAATGTTTTGGAATATAGTCATACATTAGTGCTTAGAAATTTTTCTCCTAACAACATTTACTTCTATCTATCTATCTATCCATCCATCCATCCATCCATCCATCCACCCACCCACCCACCCACGCACCCACCCACCCACCCACCCACCCACCCACCCATCTATCTATCTATCTATCTATCTATCTATCTATCTATCTATCTATCTATCTATCTATCTAATCTATCTATCTATCTATCTGTTTGTTTATTTGAGACATGGTCTCTCTACATAGCCCTGGCTGTCCTGCAACTCCTTAGGTAGACCAGGCTGGCCTCTAACAGAGACTAACTAACTAAATTCCCTGACTCTATCGCCTGAGTTCTGGGATTAAAGGTGAGCACCACCACACCCAGTCCTCCCATGAATATTTACAATTTGGATGGATCATCCTCAGTATTTGATATGTAGGACACAATTTTGAAGACAAAAGTCAAAGAAACTCTCATTTTAAATGAGTTGAAGCAACGTGGAACTGTTGATAATGTTAAATTAGAATGATGTGCCACAGTTGGAAATAGATACAAAAGGAAGGTAGGAAGGAGTGTTGTCTTTAATGCTTGTTTTTTTAATTTGAGGAGAGTGTATGTCGAATTTTACAGAGTCATATACTTGCATATTTAAATGGGAAAACAACTGCAGGGATGGCACCTGTGAAGACATGTCCACTTCTGTCCTTATGTCAGGACAAGCTTTATAAAGACAAGGAGTTCCTCATCTTTGGGGAGAGGCTTTCTAGAATCCTAGCAGTTCTATCCTCCTCGTGCCAACAAGTCAGCCAATGGCTCCATTCCATCCCTTTTCACCCTGCCTGGTCTGGGGCTGAGTCCATGACTGTTTTGCCCTACGTTCGTGATGATTAAATATTATTAAATTTTGAATTATTGGCCAAATCCTTCCACACAAAGTTTTTTTTTTTGCAATTTCCATGTAATTATGTAGCACTTAAAGGATACAAATATACTTAAACATATTTCACTAAACTTATGATCTTTTCACTTCCTCATTGAAGTCTAATTCAAAATCATCCCCAGAAAGTGTTTGTCTTTTATAAAAAAAAAAAAAATTATTTTAGCCTTTTGTGGAAAAGGCTGATAGTCTTGATTTTTTTATCATTCTTTTATCTCTCAAGTGTCAATTCATCATCAATATTTAGAGCAGAGTATTATTGAGAATATAAAATATTATTACAAAGCAGATTTCATAAGAAATTTGATTCATCATTTTGTTATGATATCATGGTTTCAATCGTGCTGTAACATTAAAGTTCCATTTTTTAATGTTGCCTGTCCCTGGATTAATGTTCAAAGTTAAAGAGTAAAATGAGTTTGATGAAAATGATTTGATTTATCCTTTTTATACCACCATCTCTGACATGCTCTAACTTTCTAATTGCTCTTGGAAATTGGGTTAAAAAGAAAATACATGTATTTACTGAGCACTTATTGTATGCCCAAATTTGTTTCTATATTTTATAATAATGATAATAATGAATCTCCTGCCCAAATAATAAAAATGAGTATAATAAGAAATTGGCTGTTCAGGTGAGGTTAAGGTGAGATTCTGAGATGATACATGAGTTTCCTGGTTAATCTTCAAGATAACTCAGATTAGAAGTAAATCAAAATAGCATTAACAAGTCCACATTTATTATTAGTTTTGAGAATGGTGACTTACTAGATACAAATGCAAAACAATATTTTTAAAAACACCTTTACTTGAGAGAATGTTGCTTTTGACTATTTTAGTCTTTGAATTGTTAGTATTTAGAAAAAGACAATACTTCTTGTGAATTTGTTCAACAAAAAGACATCACCTTTATTTTGAGAGCTGAAGTGTATAGGATACCCTCATAAATTAGAAGATGAAATGATTTCTTATTTGTTGGCCCAGGCCTATGTTCCGGATAATAGCTAATAATTACTTTTGCTATTGGTATTGTAGTTTAGGATACAAAACTTAATTATCTGTGGGATCTTTTGCAAATTACCTGGATTTTCTAGGACTCAGTTATTTTAAGCTACAGAAGAAGAAAAGGGAGTGTGTAGATGACATGATGATCATGCCATGCTTGGCATCAGGCTTGACATACAAGCCTTGTTGAGTGCTTTCTAAGATGTTGTCCACATGACCTCTGTATTCACAGTGTTTACAGTTTAGTTGTCAATAACATCTATATATTCATGTGGGTGTAGTTTAATGCAAGGTAGCATTCAAAAATGGCAGATGCAAATTCCCAGAAGACTGAGAAGATGTATTTCTTGACTCAGGTTTTGAATAGTATAAGTTATGTTTGAAAATGTCAGGGCCTTTCTAGGGAATAGTTGCACAAGCAAAGCTAGAAGGTTAAAAGTCCATAACACCAATAAGGTGCATAGTGTGGCTGCAATATACAATGTATGAAATACAGCCATGCAACAACACCAAGACAAATGAGGTTGGTTGTATCCATACTGGTTATGTAAGATCTGGAGTGGCTTTGTTTGTTAGTTTAGTCACAGAGCCATAGAAAGTGGATTTTCACTGTCATGATTTGGAGGGATTCAAGGCTCATTGATTTATAACCACCATACCACTGACAGCTGAGAGTTCTTCCCATAGCAGCATCAGGGAAGTATAAGATTTGTGCCAACAACCTAACAGCTAAAGTCTCTGATCAGCTCTGGGATTCTATAGAAAGCAGCTGGTCACATGTTCCATCAGACAACATAAGAAGTTAGTCACAAACATTAGAAGTCATTTTTTAAAATTGTCTAAATTAAAGACTAAAAGTTTCTAAATTGGCCAAGGCTGATGTTTTTGTTAGTAGTGTTAATCTAAGAAACTCTCAGAGAAATGTGCCTGACTCTAAAGTCTGTCAGTTTGTGTTAGTAAAGACATCAAAACCATGTGACACATCATATTTTAATGTATAACCAAATGCTTTTCCTTTTACCCATTTATGGGTCAAAAGTCCAGGCTGAGAGATGGTGCATGGTTGATCTGGCAGCAGAATCTGCCTTTCCCATGGGAAATGGCGAAGTAACACAGAATAAATCCTAAAATGTGAGGCAAGGTAAAGACTCTAGCCAGGAGGAGTCTCTACAATGTTCTTCATCAAAAGTCAGGTTCTAGAGACCAATTCCAAGTACTTTCTGAATTGTTAAGTACTCTAGTTTATTCTAAGGTATTAAGTTTAATGAGTAATCTATAAATTAAGAAAAATAAAGCAAAGGCTTGGCTTAGTACATAGATTTCACAGAGTATATAATTGATTAGGAACTCTGGACAGTTCATGGAATACAAGGTGCCAACCTACAGTGTGGAACATGAACTTTCCTCTGCTGGTCTGTCCTGCTGGCACAAAGTAACCATAGCTCTGATTCCTGCTAGCCTATCCCATTGAAATGATAATAGGTATGGGCTGTGAGGTCTGTTCATTACTACAACAATAATCAAGAGAGTTAACTTGAATTAAATGTTTCTTTTTTAGGAATAATAATATTGGTGTGTTAATGAATAATGTTATGGCCAGTGCATGAAAGAATAGCTAAATCCTATTCAGGGGCCCATGAAAGATTTTTCCAGTAGCTGGGAAAATAGGGGGAAGATTGATTTATCCTTTTTGGCCATTGTTTCCCTGCAGATTCTGATGTAGAAAGCTCTAGTAATTGAGTTCACAAAGAATGGCCTCTGTTTCTAAGCTGGTGGACATACTAGGATTATATCTGGCTGTGAGTTATAGAAAAACTAATTAAACAGTGGCTTAAGTGCACGGCTGACTTTTCTCACATGGCATTGAAGCTAAGAGTATGTAGTGCATGACTGGATTCCAGATGTACAATACCTTCAGTGCCACAGGCTCCTTCTGACCCCCCCCACACATACACCCCTGCTTTCCCTAGCACCAGGCTTTTCCATTTGCTTGACTTCAATTTGACTCATCATATTTACATGCCAAGTCCAAAGAGATGTGCCCCAAGGGACAAAGATGATGTGCCCTTTTGAAAGCAGTTTTCCTTGAGGTTGAAACTTCCACTTTGAGGCCATAGCTCAATCACATACCTGGTTTCAAAGGTACCTCTCAAGAGAAGCTTTAACAATGCCGACCTGAAAATTAGGAGTTTTGTTGGTGAGAAGAGAATGATTACTGTAAAAGGTGGTAGCATCAACTGCCAAAGTTTATGAAGTTTGAGTGAACCCTGAGACTTACTCTTTTCACCAAAACTCAATTTCACATTCCATCTTAGTGGCACCCTGTTCTAGTTTTTGCCACATGTGGGGTCAGAAGTCTGAAATCGGTGTTTTACCATGACTGCACCTCTACCAGAGACTCCAGGGACTCACTTGGTCTTTGCAGTGATTTCCAGCTTTAACTGTTGGCATTTCTTGCCTTGGGGGTGCATCTCTCTGCCCTGTTTTCATGATGTCTTCTCTAGTATCTTAAATATCTTTGTGCCTTTCTCCTTGTAGTATACTTACCATTGGATTCAAGGTCCATCTCACCAATCCAGGATGGTGTTGCCATCTCAAGATCATTACATTTCAAAAGGTTCTTGGAATTAGACAGTTTTCATGGCCAGCTTTCAAGGGACCTGTGCTAAACTCTGAGATTTGCCAGGGCACTCTAAGCCTTTCTGAAGAAATAGAAAAATCAAAGGTCCATCTACGAGATGATCTCACCAGGTTGAAAAAGATTAACAGTTGGGTCCTCTACGTTTTGGGACAGAACTTGAAGCTTTGGTTGGAGGATTAGGTGGATCTGATTTATCCATCTGTACTGCTGTTATCCAAGCCTCTCTATAATGTTTGGGATAGGATAAATGGTCACAAAGTACATCACTTTGCTGTAGATACTGTGGCTGTTGCTGAAGAGATTTATAGGGATTAATGTTTTCTTCCCACTCAACTATGGAATTAGGATATAGGTGAATAGTGAATATGAGCTGCACCATATGCTACCACAAACAGAAAACAATACTTTTCTCCTTGGTAGTGTACTTTGCACTTTCCAGTACTATAAAAGCTACCCAGCAGACATGAAGCATCCAGGTCATACCTAACTAATCTGACAAGCTTTAAAAATAACTGGCCTCAGTTTTTATGGTGTGTGTGTGTGTGAGAGAGAGAGAGAGTTCCTAGTGCTTTTTATTAGTTTTTCCTTTTCCTTTTACTTATTTTTGTTAGTTTGTCCATCTTTTTTTATCCTAGTTTTTGTTTTGTTTTGTTTTTTTGTCTTTTTTATTTTCTTGTTTGTTTTCTTAAGAGAGAGAGAAATCAGTCATGGAGTTGGAAGGTTCTAGGAGGAAATGACGGAATGGAAACTATGATCAAAATATAATCTATGAAAGACTTTATTTTCAATTAAAGAAATAGAAGTAACTAGCCTGGCAGCACACGCTCAATCATCCAATAGTATGGCATTGACATCATGGGAGTAGCCAACTACTTTTACATTGGATTTAAGTCCACTCCACAATTTGAAAAAATTCACATCTATCACCATTACCAAGTCAAGAATCTGTAACTAGACAGATTATAGGCCCAAGGGGACAGCATACTATTTTTCTGCTAAATAAATGCAGCATTAAACCAATTCCTGATGACTTTCTCAGTATACCCATAGACCAAAGCATCTCTCAGTCCTCATCTGAGAAGCTTCTATTTGCAGTAGATGGTGATTAACACAAAAACTCACAATTGGACAAGGTGCAGAGCATAAGAAACTGCAGAATGCTCATCCCTAAAGTGAACATATATATCATATTCCCTCTTCCAAGGTACAGAGATCAATGTGGGAGCGTGGGCAAAAAGAGGCTAGGTACTAGATGTGGTGGATGACTACAAGGAAATATCTTCTTGACACATTGGGAAGATGCACATAAGAATTCACAGTGGTGGTGACAGCATGCACAAAGCCAGACCAAATCCCAACATGAGATGAGAGATAGACATGAAGTTCTACCCTCAGCCATGGAGCTTTGGGCAATTGTTAGCTGCTAGTAAAGGAGGAGACATTTTTCTTTAAGAGTGTAGGCCCTCATAAAGTTGACAACACTCCAGTGGAAGACCACATGTCAAAGAATATTTGAATAGTACAAACTGGTCTTGAAGGATATGACAAAGGAAACTGAGGGCATGAACTTAGATGAGTAGAGAAGGGATGTGGGTCTGGGAAGAGCTGTGAGTGGAGATGAATATGATCAAAACATCGTATGAAATTCTTTAAGAACTAATGAAAATAATAAAGATAAGGAATGGCTGATTTAAATGGTACTGGGGATAGAAGTCAGCCAAGGAAAATATGTGCCATAGGCTATTTGGGGAGAGGTAGATCCTTTTAAGAGTCTCTTTCAGGATGTGGCTTTTAAGATAGTTAAATAAAGGAGTTTGCAGGCTAATCACCATCCAATTATCAGTAACTTGAAAAATTTGCCTTATTTACAGACTCTAGAAGATCGTCTCAGACAGCCACTTTGAGACAGGATAAATTTTTATTTTAGCTCTGATTCAGGCATCAGTTTTAGTTGAATGTTACCTTGGGCAGAAAAGAAGACATGGTTTTGGAGGGTTGACAAGAGAAGAGAAGTAAAGGAAGAATGCAGATGATGGTTATCATGGGGATCTCCCTCCCGTCTCTAGGTGGTGTGTGCTTTCTAACTAATGTCCAGCCTCAAAGCATTTTCTCCCGAGTTCCTCAGAAACTAAGAGAAGACATAGTCTTGAAAACAATGATCTGTAACTCTGTAGGTTTTCTTTCATGATGATGAATTGGAGATTTCTTAGAAGTTCTCTACAAAGTTAAGAGTTGTTTGGGGTAAACCTTGAAATGTTCTTGGCTGGTGTGTGTGCTTGATGGCACACACCTGTAAGCTTAGCACTTGGGAGGCTGTGGCAGGAGGACTGATCTGCCTTCATGGTCTGAGCTAAATGTTGAAATGCTGTTTCATTTGGGGAAAATGGATAATCTTAAAAAAAAAAAGTATATGTAATGCTTGCTCCTGAGAAGGGAGCACATATCATCACTTGAAAATATTTGTTAAATGAATATACCACCCTAACACTTTCTATTAAAGAACTTACCTCATTAAAGCCTTACTTCCATTCACAGAAGTAATCACCAAGGGCTCTTAATTTTCCTTTATGATGCCACATTGGGAGGAGAGCTTGTTTCCTAGTATGAAACCAAACTGCAGTGCATGATACATTTCCTTTGACTCCACACAGACAGCATTAATGGATTTATTTTAAATTGTTGTTTGTAAAATGAAAGCAAACTCCAAATAATTATATGAAATTGTCTTTTAATGGTTGCATAATTTTTTCATCATTAAAAGCCACCAGCCTCTTTAATATTGAGGCACAATCAACCATTGGACATAAAAAAATCATTACCTTGACGTTTTTAATATCCCTGCCTCAAACATAGATACAGGCTCTCTCTTTCTCTGTACTGCATAGTTATTTATAGTGCTTGACACATTGGCACCTTATTCTAGAAAATGCATTGTTTGGGTATGCAGATTGAAGGGATGTAGGAAAATCTTTATTCTGACAATTTCTGGACACCAACCTGGATATTTGTTTTACTACAGAGAAAAGACTAAAAGTCATTCTCTTTTCATAATTTTGCAGACCCTTGCTATTCTCACCCCTTCTTTCCATTTCCAAAGTCATCCCATTCTAACTATAACACAGTGTTGAAAAAGCTTATAGAATCTATTTACTAGGTTGAAGGTGTGGTTTGTAAAGACTTCTTTCGGAACCATGGAGTTGGCTGAGATGTTCAATAGGTATTTGCTTTAAATTTAATTGTGCATATTTTATTCACCTCAGATCTGAATGAAAATGTGCCCTTCAGTATCTTTGAGATTTGAATACACAGGAGACCATTAGTGCTTTAACTTTTCCTGGTTTTGCAGCAGTGAGGAGGAAAAAGAATTCTTCCTCTCATTTCTGTTTTGTTGACACCTAACCTGAGACTGTGAGACAAGATTCTTGGTGGTTGTAAATGGTTGTTTTCATCTTTGCAAGTCAAGGCATTCATCAGCAAAACACTATGCAAAAATAAAACACTAATGCTAATGTGCATTTGTCTTACATTACTCACAATTATATATTCATCAAACAGTCTCACTGGTCTCATGAATTGACTGGCTTTATAATAAAGAGATGTGATAAATGTGAACTTATATTTATTTATATATTCAGGATAATGAAAGATTCTTTTTGTCTGTTATAATAAAGTCCTTATAAGAGAGAGAGTTTTGAAGTAGTCTTCCAATAAATAAACTAATAAGATAGCTCAAAGTGATCTGCATGCCAAGATACTAGAAGCTTGTTAGAAATGCATAAGCTTGGTACTCACTCCTGTTCTCTATGGTCTAGAGAATGATCTCCAATAGCCATGCTTTCAGTTTAAAATAAGTGAGTTTGTAAGGCATGTAGCAAGCAAAGAAAATTTGTAATATAGCAAGAGGCAGATAGAGAGAAAAACATCATCAAATAGGGTGCTTACAATGTCTGTAGATGAATGGAATAGCCTAATTGAGAGGGCAAATAAAGGTAACATCATCAACTTACAACTTCCAGCAGAAATTGCCTGGTAAAGAGACAGTAATTCTGGAATTTCCAGTTCAAAGTCTCTCCATGATTATCTTATGGCTTCCTATTCCCACTGTAGGCACTGAAAAAAAGTTATTCATTAATTTATTTGTGTGTGTATGTGTCTCTGAGTGTAAATGTATTCATGTGTATATTCAGATGTGTTCCATCCATGTTTGTGTAGAGCAGAACAAAGTTTCAGATATCTTCCTTCTATATCCTTCTGCTTATTACATTGAAAAATAGTCTCTCACCAAACCTGGGGCTCAAATTTTCTTCATTAAGCTGGAAGTAAGAGTATCTCAGCATCTCTCCTGTCTCCAACCTTCCTCAGAACAGTGACTGCAGGTGTGTGCTGGATGTAACCAGTGAGCTATCTCTCCAGTCTTCACTGTAGACATTTTTATATCATGTAATAAACAATAGTACTCTCTATTGGAAAGGATTTCTCCTGCTAGTTGTTCTCAAGGACACATTATCTTTACTCATGGATGGTTTTGCTGAACTTTCTCCTTGTCTCAGAGATTGGGACCAACTCCCACCCCGCAGACAAGGGGCCATAGAGGACACTTTGACACAAACATGCTTGAGTCTCAATTGGAGGGGGGTCCTGTCTACCCCCCAGAGTTGGCTTCTTCATAAGCCTAAATAACATGTGATTATTTACCAATATATTGTACACTACAACTCTCCACCTACTGGATCTGAATCAGCATTTTTTAAGAGGATGCTCATTTCATCCTTGTACATGTTAACATTTGAGGAACAGCACTGGTCTCTGCATATTGCAATAAAGTTGTGGAAGTACACCATTACAATACACAAGCACTTAAGGAAAGGTGTGTGTCAGGTATCACTGACAAATCCAAGGTCCAAGCTGGATAGATACTCAGGCTGCACCCACAAAATTATTGTAGCAAGTCTTCTGAAGTCCAGAAATCTGTGATTTTAAAGTACTTAATTACGATTATTGGGAAATGAGAATTGTGCTGTATTTGTAATGTATAATACACTTTTAAATAAATACATGTTGTAGAATGGCTGAATTAAGCTAATGAACACGTATACTTCCATTCTTGGTGTGTGTGTGTGTGTGTGTGTGTGTGTGTGTGTGTGATAAGAACACTTAAAATAAGCTTAAGGCTTTCTATGTTTTGGAATGCTTCCCAGGCAGTTGTGATGAATGACTAGTTTTGTAAGAAGCAAGATTTTTGGAGAATTGGACACAAAAATGACAGCTTAAGAAATTGCAGTATAGAAATAGTGGGCAAAGGGAAACTTCATATTGTAAAAAGAGTTCATGGAAGATTGGCTGCAAAATACACAGGTCTAGTCAGTTGGGAGCGTCTTAAGGAAGGCCATAGAAAATAGAAAAAAAAAAAAAAAAGGCACTCACTCAGTCCTGTGTCTGACTATAGAGAGGACTAAGTTAATGTAGACATCCAGTGAAGTAACAATTCTGTTTTGACCATAGAGGCAGGAACAATCAAGAATGAGCTCCCAAGAAAGGAACCCTATTCCTGTCTTCTAAATGCTATCCTAATCGAGACAGACAGAGAGAGAGAGAGAGAGAGAGAGAGAGAGAGAGAGAGAGAGAGAGAGAGAGAGAAAGTCCAATGCCAAGCCTATTGGCATGCCTATTGGAAGACATGGCATGTTTCTTGGGGATCAAATCAACATCTACTCTGATATGGGCAATGAAGAGAAGGCCAGAATGTCACCCATCAAACTGTGGTAAGAGCAGTTTTCTGTGGCTGCTGGCTGCACCTGACCACCGTGTTGATTATCTTGAGACTGTGAGGTGGAGGAGGTCAAAGTCTTTTAAATTTTCCATTACTGAAGGAATGGATATTTGAAGTTCTTAGATTTCATCTTGATAATGCAGAAGGCTTTGGCCAAGATTCATGGATTGTGCTCTTATCCACAGTGATCAGATGGCAGATTTCAATTTTCAACTGTTGTTCTCCAGTTCTCCCAGGCAATGTCCTCTCTGAACACATACGACTCATACCCAGTGCTGCATTTCTAAGGTTTTTATAGATGTTCACTGGTCATCACAGCAAGGAAGCTGTAGGGCCACTGTGGAAAGGAAGACTGAAGCGTATTAGTGCAATGTAATTTTGATTTGAGAGATGAATTGACTTAGAGTGCTAATCTCAGAGCTTGGAACAGGTCAATTTCACATTTCTACTCATACGTTATAGTAGACCACTGTGGTAATTATTGTTTCTAGGTAACAACTTTTCTGCTCTTTTTCTTCCCTTCTCCTAGAGACTGGACTTTCTAGTCTCCTGTTGGCTAGGCGATTCTAACTAATTAGCTATAGTGCCATGTAATGCTCCATCTTTCAGGTGGAGGCTAACTACTGCCTTCCTCTGTCGGTGTTAATCACTGAAGCCTGTGTTGGGCGGTTCCTCTGTGTTCCTGAGTCCCGGAGTTAACTATGGGCCTGCATTGGTTGCTTATCTCTTAGCTGTAACAAACCTGATAGAGGGGGTATAAAGAAGAAAAAAATCACTTTGGCTTGTGGTTTTAGGGAATACAGTCTACCTTGGCAGTGATGCATGATAGTTGGGCTCTGTCATTGGCTGCAAGAGCTTGTGGCTTATTCACACTGTTGCTGATCATGAAGGGCAGCTAAGACCAGAAGCAGGGCTAGGCCATACCCTCAAATGTATACACACACACACACACACACATACATACATACACACATATATATGTATGTGTGTGTGTGTGTGTGTATATATATATATATATATATATATATATATATATATATATATATATATATATATATAGAGAGAGAGAGAGAGAGAGAGAGAGAGGAGAGAGAGAGAGAGAGAGATTCTTACCTGTATAAGCACTAGAGAGTGAAAGGGTGGAAGTGAGCTGAGCAGGTCACTAAGCACTTTACATACCCCACAATGCACTTCTCTCTGAGAACTCATAGTGTGTTTATGATGTTAACAGTTTCTCCTACATGCCTAACAATATCTGTGCTTAATGAATGAATAAAATGTATGATTCTAATTTGAAGTGAATCTGTGGATATATTCCTTTCTGTCGTGACAAATGTTAGCAATATCATTTCTATGTCTAATGTTTTTCATATTTTCTACACCTCTCTCCTAAGCCAAGAAGATTCAGGCATAAACACCAACCTTTTCCAAGGCACAAAGCTTGGGTAATGTATGTGTGCATTACTATTAAACTGCCAGCATGGGTTTCAGAGGAGAAAGGAAGAGAAGATGCAGTGACATTATTATAAATTCAGAGCAGTCAGTCCCCCAGTTTGATTTGCTGGCATGCCTAGGGCCATTCACAGACCTTTAGGAGCATTGTAAAGAAATAAATGAATGTTACAGGCATAACATGCCTATCGAGCAGATCTTAAATGTATTAGTGTATACTGAGATTTTTTATTTTATATTTTGTTGTGAACACTATGTCATTCTCCTTTTTCTTTTATGTACCATACTAATGAGCCTGTCTTCAAGGGAATAGCATATTGTGCTTTATACAGGGTCTTTAAATGGAGACTGTGTGGTCATTGAAAAGACTAAATGGATTTCAAATACCTTCCTTTAAAGCAAAGGTGTTTTGTCTCAGCTTTACTCATAAGCCAGCTGGCCTTGAGAAAGATGTTTGAGTACATGGCAATGCACCCTCCTGTAGAATATTCTCCATCTTATTTCAGTTCATTAGTTATTGCTTCCGTTTAATACACACTGATCTTCCCTTTATATGGTGATCCTTTTTTTTTTTTTTTTGTGTGTGTGTGTGTGTGTGTGTGTGTGTGTGTGTGTGTGTGTGTCTGTAGGACAGAGGCCATATCAACTGTCTTCTATTGTTCACCATCTTATTTTCTGAGACATGGTCTCTCAACAAGCTGGAGTGCAAACTTGGCTAGGTTGGCTGACCAGTGAGCTTCAGGAATTCAACCTGACTTTGCATGCAAATAGGAGAACTGTGACTGGCTTTCACATCCATACAGGGATCCAAATGCAGGTTCCCTTGCTTGCACAGCAAGGACTTTGCCAACTGAGCCACTCTCTTGGTCTCAAAACAAGGACTTTGCGTACTGAGCCACTCTGTGTTTTCTGTTTCCATTTTCTTTAATTGTTTGTTTCAGATCTGGTTTCATCAAATTTTCCATTGTTAACTCTTAAGTAAATTTTGCTGAAATCCCTGACATTTCAGATCTCATTAGTGTTTTCTATCAGCTTTCTTACATTGATGTCAGCCATTCTTCATGTCTGAGAACTTTTATAATCTTTATTAAATATGTTGATTATCAAAAAGGCATATTTTTGAATATATGTTCCAAATGTTTGTGATTGTTAGCATTCCTCTGTGTTCTTAAGATTGATGCCAGAAAATTTCTGAGAAGAGGATCATCTGGTATGAGCCCCTGAACATACAAATTGTATTATTTCATAATAAAATCTCACAAAATTTATATTAGTAATCTATACATGCCATATCATTCTGTTATGTCTCATTCAATTTTTCCTAGAACCCCAAGAGGAGATTTTTATTGTTAAATCCATTGCACAGATAAAGAAACAGATATGGAGACGCATTAGTAAGAAACTGCAGTTTGCCTAAGCCACCTAAACCAGGTCTCCATTCTCTAAGTCACAAACCTAACTGTAAATGAGAGAAAGAGAATTAAGGCATTGCATAAATAACTGAGCAGAAAGACTAACATCCCATCAGTGTTAGAATTCACTGACTTGCCTGTTTTTACCTCGGTCATTAATACGTTTATTTATTAGTTGAAAAGATTATGTAGAAGTCACACCCAGATGAATTTAAATGAAGGGTCTGTATATATTTGGGCATTTCTAGATGTACAGTAAAAGTGAATACCATGATGCCACACTTCCTCTAAGCCCCTGACTTCTGCTGTTCTAAGAGTCCTATGCTGTAGTTAATACCAACCATCCATGTTGGTCTAGTGTGGTAGGAACATAAATCTTTTGAGTGTCTGGTGGCTTCACCCTCACAGTGGCTCTCTTTTAGCTTGATGCACCATTGCTCAAGCTCACTCTTTGTGATTTCTCATCCTATGCTAGAAAAAGTGATGGCAAAGACCCAGTCATGATATGTCAGACCTGCATATCATCTGCTTTCAGAGCATAATCTTGTGAGAGTCTTATAACCCGACAACATACAGATTATCGAATTTCCTTCTATGGAAAGGGAAACTGAGCTTAGTGAAGGCTTTGTAATTGCTTATAATAGCGCAGGTGGGCCATCATATAATCCTGTATTTGAGAGTCAACAGAGCACATTCATCAGACACTCATAATTTCTGCATGGTATGAGACCCTTCTGCACACTCACACTCAGGGAAAGGAAATGGATTTGATGTTCACAATCATATAAAGAAATTCAAAAAAAAATTAGCAGGTGGAGCATGCTGAGGAAGGACTGACAAGCTCCTGAGGAAAACCTGAAAACAGAATCAAGGCCTCTGTGGATTGAACGTCTGTTAGCCAGATAGATAAGTTCTCAGAGTCACATTTGAATATAGGTTTCAGGAAATTAATCCAACAAATAGTTAGGAGCGTGTGTTCAGTGAGGACCCAGGGACTATTTGCATGGCCCTTGTGCTTCTCCAGGTGGCATCAAAAACAATTTCATAAAAGTGCATGACACACATGGTCCCACTAATTTTCCTAGAGTGACAGCAGGTGAAGCTGTTACATTCGTTTCTTGTTACTCCTTCACATGATTGCCAACTTAGTGGCTTGTGGTAGGTGAGCTACTGTCTCCCAGTTCTGGAGGCCAGAAGTCCCACATGGCACTGAAAGACTAGAACTAAGGTATCGATAGCTTGCTTCTCCTAGACACTAGAATCTAGAGGGTCTAGGAGAGAACCTATTTCCTTATCCACTTCAGTTTCTGAAAGACCTCTCCACTCCTTGGCCTATGGCTCCTTCTAGCATCTTCAGAGCCCATTGTGTCACCTCTACAAATCATTCCTATTCTTTTTTTTCAGTTAACATAAATTCTTATTTTATTATTACTAATTTTTTTCATTTATTTTACATACAATCTACAGTTTGCCCTCCCTCTTCTCCTCCTGTGCCCTCAACTCCGACCCGCTCTTCCCCCTTTCATTCCTCTTTCATCTCCATTCAGAAAAGGGCAGGCCTCCCATGGGAGTCAACAGAGTATGGCACATCAAGGTGAGGCAGGACCAAGCTCCCTCCACTCTGCATCAAGGCTGGACATGGCTATCCAACATGGGTAGTAGGTTCCCAAAGGCCAGCTCAGGGGCCAGGGGTGGGTACTGATGCCACTGCTTGGAGCCCCACAAAGCAAACAAAGCCTTAGCAAGCAGCTCTTGAACTTGTGTCTCTTGGACTCAGTTTTGCTAAGTGTAAAAGAGACTGTTAGCCCTTGCCGCAATTGTCCTGAAGCCTCAGGAGCCTCTAGATAGGAAAGTGATATGTACCATGAGGGGAATGTCAGGTACCCCTGGGCCTTTGGAACTCAAGCCCAGGCTTTAAAGATCTGGTTGCTATGGAACCTTTAGACCAAGCTACACAACTATCAGACACATGCAGAGGGCCTAGGTTGGTCCCATGCAGGCTCCCTAGCTGTTGGTCCAGAGTCCATGAGCTCCTATGAGCTCAAGTCAACTGTCTATGTGGATTCCCCCTACTATCATGACCTTGACTGGCCCCTGGCTCATACAACCCCTCCTCCTTCTTCTCAACAGGACTCCCCCAGAGTTCCGCCCAGTGCTTGACTGTGGATCTCTGTATCTGACTCCACCAGTTACTGGATGAATGCTATTGGATGACAATTAGGATAATCACCAATATGATCAAAGGAGAAGGCCAGTTCAGGCACCCTCTTCACTCTTGCTAGGGGTCTCAGCTGGGGTCATCCTTGTGGATTTCTGGGAGTTTCCTTGGCACCAGGTTTCCTCCTAACCCTGAAATGTCCCCCCATCAAGACATCTCTTTCATTACTTTCCACCTCCATCCCACAATCAACCTGCCCAACTCCCTACTCTCCTCCACCCACCACTCCCTCAGCCCCCAATTTACCCAGGAGGTCTCTTCTATTTCCCCTTCCCATGCCTCCTTTGTTGGGTACTCCTTGTTACATAGCTTCTGTGGGGCTGTCAATTATAACCTGGTTATCCTTTACTTTATAGCTAATATCCACTTATAGATGAATATATATTATCTTTGTCCTTCTCAGGCTGGGTTACTTCACACAGGATGATTTTTTTTTTTCAAGTTCCATGCATTTGCCTGCAAATTTCATGATGTCATTGTTGTTTAACACTGAGTAATACTTCATTGTGTAAATGTACCACATCTTCTTTATCTATTCTTCAATTGAGAGACATCTAGGTTGTTTCCACATTTTGGCTATTACAAATATCACTGTTATGAACATAGTTGAACAAGTGTCCTTGTGGCATGATTGAGCATCCTTTTGGTATATGCCCAAGATTGGTATAGCTGGGTCTTGAGGTAGATTGATTGCCAATTTTCTAAGAAACTGCCATACTGATTTCCAAAATGACTGTACAAGTTTACACTCCCACCAGGAGTGGAGGAGTGTTCCCCTTACTCCATATCTTCTCCAACATAGACTGTTGTTAGCATTTTTGATCTTAGCCATTCTGACAGGTGTAAGGTGGTATCTCAGAGTCATTTTGATTTGCATTTCCCTGATGGCTAAGGATGTTGAACAGTTTTTTAAGTGTATTTCAGCCATTTCAGATTCTTCTGTTGAGAATTCTGTTTATATCTGTACCCCATTTTTTAATTGGATTATTTGGTATTTTGATGTCTAGTTTCTTTAGTTCTTTATATAATTTTGAAGATCAGCCTCTTGTCAGCTATGGGGTTGGTGAAGGTATTTTCCCATTCTATAGGCTTTTGTTTTGTTTTATTGACAGTGTTCTTTGCCATAAAGAAGATTTTTCAGTTTTAGGAGGTCTCATTTATTGTTGCTCTCAGTGTCTGTGCTACTGGTGTTATATTCAGGAAGTTGTCTCATATGCCAATGTGTTCAAGGCTACTTCATACTTTCTCCTCTATCAGGTTCAGTACAACTGGATTTATGTTGAGGTCTTTGATCCACTTGGACTTGAGTTTTGTTCAGGGTGACAGATATGGATTTATTTGCATTCTTCTACATGTGAACGAACATCCACTTATGCCAGCACCATTTGTTGAAGATACTTTTTTCCATTGTGTAATTTTTTATTGCTTTGTCAAAAATTACTAGTTCATAGGTGTGTGGATTTACATCAGGGTCTTCAGTTTGATTCCATTGATCCTCTTGTCTGTTTTTATGCCAATATCATTCTGTCTTTATTACTATAGTTCCATGATAGAGCTTGAAGTCAGGGATAGTGATACTTCTAAAAGTTCCTTTATTATACAGGATTGTTTTAGCTATCCTAGATTTTTTGTTTTTCCATATGAAATTGAATATTGTTCTTTCAAGGTCCATGAAGAATTGTGTTGGAAATATGATGGGTGTTGCATTGAATCTGTACATTAGTTTTGGTAAGATTGTCATTTTTTCCTTTTCTAATTATTAAGGGATTTTCTATTCATTTGACATACCAACCACAGATTCCCCTCTCGTCACTCCTCTCACCCCTCAGCCTTCTCCCCCAGCCCAACCCCCCATTCCCACCTCCTCTAAGGCAAGGTCTCTCATGGGGAGTCAGCAGAACCTGGTACATTCAGTTGAGGCTAGTCTAAGCCCCATCTCCCTGCACCAAGGCTGTGCAAAGTGTCTACACCATAGGCACTAGGTGCCAAAAAACCAGCTCATGCACTAGAGACATGTCCCAATCCCACTTCCTGGCCTCCTAAACAGTTCAAGCTAAACAACTATTTCACCTATCCACAGAGCCTAGTCCAGAACCATGGGGGCTCCTCAGCTATTGGTCCACAATTCATGTGTTTCCACTAGTTTGGCTAACCATCTCTGTACATTTTCCCATCATAATCTTATTGTCCCTTGTTCATAGAATCCCTCCTCTCTCTCATCAATTGGATTCCTAGAGCCCTGCCTGGGACGTGGTCGTGGATCTCTGCATCTGCTTCCAGCAGTCACTGGATGAGGGCTCTATGATGATGGTTATGGTATTCAGCCATCTGATCACCAGAGTAGGCCAGTTCAGGCACCCTCTTTACTATTTCCAGTAGTCTATGGTAGGGTCATCCTTGTGGATTCCTGAGAATTCCTCCCTATTCCCATGATATCTTTATTTATCATGGTATCTCTTTCCTTGCTCTCCCACTCTGTCCCTATTCCAGCTCCAACCTCCTCTTCCCCTACGTTCTCATCCCCCATCCCTTTCCCCTCATTGCCATTTTTACCATGTTAATTTTACTGATCCATGAACTTGGGAGATCATTGCATATTCTGTTACCATATCCAATTTCTTTCTTCAAAGACTTAAAGTTCTTTTCATTTAGGTTTTTCACTTATTTGGTTAGGTTACACCAAGATATTTTATAGTATTTGTGACTATTATAAAGGCTGTTGTTTCTCTGATTTCTTTCACAACCTGTTTATTATCTTTATGTAGGAGGACTACTGATTTTTTTTTTTTAGTTAATCTTGTATCTAGCCACATTACTGAAGGTGTTTATCAGTTGTAGGAGTTAACTGGTAGAATCATGAAGGGGTGTTAGATTTTGTCAAAGGCTTTTTCAGCATCTAATGAGATGATCATGTATTCTTTTTTTTCTTTCAATTTGTTTATACAGTGGATTACATTGACAGATTTTTGTATGTTGAATCATCCCTGCATCTCTGGGATAAATCTTACTTGATCACGGTGGATGATTTTTCTTATGTGTTCTTGGATTCTCTTTGCCAGTATTGTATTGTATTTTTACATCCATGTTCATGAGAGAGAGTGGTCTATAATCCTCTTTCTTTGTTACATCTTTGTATGGTTTTTAGTATCAGAATACCTGTAGTCTCATAAAAAGAATTTGGCAATGGTCCTTCTGTTTCTATTTTGTGGAACAATTTGAGGACTGGGATTAAAGGTATGTGCCACCATGCCTGGCTCTGTTTCCAGTGTAGCCTTGAATTCACAGAGATCCAGGTGGATCTCTGCCTCCCAAGTGATAAGATTAAGGGTATTGTAGAACCGTTGGGTTATGGTGGTTCCATATTGTCCTTTCTGTTGTTGATATATTCTTATACTGTCGTTTATGCTTCTTTTCTTCCAACTGATTTGGGTTGTGTCTGTGGCTATGTAGGCTGCTGTTCTTCTAACTAGTGTGGGTTGTGCTGGTGTGTATGTAGTCTGCTAGGGTTGTGGGGGGGTGGAGGGTTGATCATGGGGGATGATCAGGAGCACAGGGTTGGGCAGTGGAGTGGGTCTTTGGGAGAACAGAATCATATATCTTAAATATCAGATATTTACATTATAATTCATAACAGCACAAAAATTGCAGATATGAAGTAGCAACAAAAATGATTTTATATTTCCACAACATGAGGAACTGTATTAAAGTGTCCCAGCATTAGGAGAATTGAGAAACACAGATTGGGGGACTTTTTGTGAGTTGACGAGGTCTAAAACAAAAGGAATATAAGTGGGAATGGAAAGAAGTGATTGATTTGAAAAAAATTGGAATGTACAGCAGTTGCCAATTAGCTAAATAAGTAAAAGAAGGACAGGGAGAATTCAAGAATGACCTCAAAGTTTTTCATGGTCACCTGTCTAGCAAATGTTCTTAATTTTCTATGTACAATGATATTTTAAGTGTTGGCATAAATATTCCCAGCCAGTAGAGCATTAACTGCTTTGGCTCCTAGCAGATTATTGGTGTTGGTCCCTCCTGCTGGTTATTCACATTTTCAGTTACAATATTTTTTTCTTTCCTCTGTTGTAAGCTGTTGTTTAATGCAGGGTAGGCACTTGTGTCTTCTGTACTAAATTACACTGTAGTGTAGTATTTTAAACTGGCATATTATTGAGATTTTGATAAAAGGGTTCTGATGTGTTCCTCTTGTGGTTTTTGATGCATGTAGGAAAATAATTTTTATAAATGCATTGGGTAAGTCAATTGCTTTTGTAATATAATTGTAGATTATTGACTTTCATGAAAAACTTAGAATGCTAGCTTTCATTTGTGGTTTATGAACATACTAGACTCTCAAGAACCCATAGAATGGTTTAATCTATAATATGCATCTAATTCCCTTTTTTGGTTCATCATTATGTTGTATAATTTTTTAAATAGGCAAATATGTTTCTTTGCTCAAATATTTAAGGATATGTGCTAATGACACACGTGAGACCATTAAAAAGATATGGAAGAAATGTTAGTGATCTGTGAGTAGATATCAAAACAGCAGAGAGCATGTCATCAATTGGAAATGGTATAAAATAAAGTTTATTTAACTGAATGAGTCAACCACTGCTATCCAGGTAAGAAACTCCATTCTTTCTAATATAATTTAAAATACATTTTTGGTGATATATTATGTGCTATATATTAATTAAATGCTTACTGTTAAACATTGTTTTCACAGACTGAGAATATGCCATATATTTATCAGATAGGCTGCTTTTATTCAGAATATATAAAGGTGTCATGAAGATCAAGAAAACAGACAAACCACCCAGTGTTGTAAATGGTCAATGACTCAAATATAGACTACAAAGAGGATGCTAATGTTCAAGGCCCTTAGTTTATCCCAGTACTGAAAAAATAAAATACTAAAGTAGCCAGTACATGTATAAAGTTGTGTTTAGCATTTGAAATGGGAAATGTAAATTAGAACCACAATGAGTTGTGATCTGACATTGAAATGATGAAAATTATTAAAGATATCAAATAACTAAAAATATTGAGAACACCAATTATCAGTGAGGATCCACAACAAAGTTCTGATACACTCTGAGTGGGAATGTAAAATAATACAGATACTCTTGGAAAACAGTTTGCAAATTTCCAGATGCATGCAGAGTACCTAAAGGGTTAGTGTGTGATTCCATGTCAGATTCCTGGTACCACAAAAAGAAAAAGGGGAAAAAGTTAAATATACATTTGCTCAGTTACTTTAATTATATATATTCCATTTATCAGGAATACAAAAGAATACAAAACCAACCTGATCCAAAAACAAAACAAAAAAAAAGTCACTGTCCATGATAGTGTCTTCTTATTCAAAGAAAATGTATGTTACTTTTCTGTTGCTATGACAAAACATCATGACATAAAGCAACTTATAAGAGAAAGAGTTTATTCTGGTTTGTAGATCCAGAAGCATAAACATCCACCATGGCTGGGATGCGTGGAAGTGAGCAGTAGGCATGGTAGGCAATGAGGATGTGAAGCTGAGCGCTCATGTCTTCTAATCCAAGCATGAGAAAAAAGGAAGTAGGACAAGACTCAGAGCCAGGCCCCAGTGACATATTTCCTCCAGCAAGGCTCCACATCCAGAAGTTTCACAAGGTCCCCAAACAGCACCATCAACTGAAGACCAAGGGGCCTCAAACATCTGAGCCTATGGGGGGCAGGGACATTCTCATTCTCCACGCAAGTATAAAGGAACTTTTTAGTAGAATAAAATGTTCCATATGGATTGGATGAGGCCATTGGACACATGAATGAAAATGTTCCCCAAAACTCATCAAATTCTATGAATTTATATACATTTAAATCTAATAAATCTTACCTAAAAGAAAAAAAATCTTGGCTAAACTACAAATGTATAACCATGGGCAATATTGACTGTTCTGCTTTCATGGATTTTGCAGCTGACAAAGACAGTGCAGAGAACCATTTTAAGTAAGACATTTCTTGTGTATAAGCCTTATGATACGGAGTCAGAAGAGCATAAAGTGTACAGGCACGCCTATGGCAACTTAGATTCTCAAGATCAATGGCATTTGAGTGGATTCTCCAATGATGGAGAAGGATGATTCAAATGAAACTGAAGAGGCAAATAGGGAGAAAAGTTTCATTTATTCAAGGAATTCAGCCAGTGTAGTAGGACAAGAGTATGAAGAAGGACGTGGACAGGGCGATGGTTACTGTTGCATAGGTGTGACTGGGAGGACAACTTCAAAGAAGATGAGATGCGTTGTGGTTCAGTGTTCTCACAGTTTCAGCCCCGCATGGGAGGGAGGCATGGCAGAGAAACTCACACTACGGTGGCCAGGTGAAGTTACACTGCCCCAAGGTCATGTCCCTATAGACCTGTTTCCTCCAGTCAGGCACGCCTTCCACAGCTCCACCACCTGCTAATGGTTCCTTTAGATTGAACCCATCAATGTTTTAAACCACACATTAGGCCAGAGCTTCATCATGACAATCCTCTCTTGAAAACCTCTGAGAGATACACCTAGAGGTAGGCTCTTCTAATCCCCTGGGAGTTTCTCAGTATAATCCAGTTGAACATGATTAATCATGACAGAGGGAGGCAGTTGTGGGCAGGATCCAGCTTGTGAAAGTTTCATGGAGTCTATTAGGTGATTTGATATTTACCCAAGGGCAATGGAAGATCATATTTTGTTTAACTTTTTAAAATTATCTAACTGAGGCTGGGCGGTGGTGGCGCACGCCTGTAATCCCAGCACACTCGGGAGGCAGAGGCAGGTGGATCTCTGTGAGTTCGAGGCCAGCCTGGTCTACAGAGCTAGTCCAGGACAGGGTCCAAAGCTACAGAGAGACCCTGTCTCAAAAAACAAAAACAAACAAACAAACAAAAAATTATCTAACTGAGAAGGCAATGCCAGGTTTCCACCAATTTTCTGATCATTATTCTATTTTCAAAATCATTAGAAGGGCATTGCCAACCACTAGGAGTAAAGGGCTCCTGCCTTAGTCTTACTTGGTGCCTTGGGTAACGATATGACTCAATTCTGAAGAGTAGAATATAAATGGGTTTGTTCTTTGGTGAATTCTGGGAGTGATCTCAAAGAAGGAGCTGATATATTGCCACTCTTTCCTCCTTCCTTCCTTCAGGAAGTCACATGTAACTGTCATTTTTAGAGATGATGGTCTACCCCTATAGACAGATTCTCTATGTACTGTGGACCATATTATATGCAGATTTTAAAGTCCTGATTTATAAGAAGTGGAAGAGTATAAAGGGTGAGAAGGTAATTAGGATTTTGTTATTTTTCCAAGATAAACCTGTTCTTAACCAACATAGTTAGGTTTGAATTTTTTAAAACCATCATTAGATTCATTTACTACTTTTAAACACAAAGGTCCATTTTCTTTTTTATGGTATTTTGCTTCTTTTTTTTCTTGTTTCTTCATCATTTAAGGGTAGAAATAATGGAAATGAAGCAATCTATTATCAACACAAATAACATTCCCTGGGTTGTACTTTCAGTTTATGTTAATGGCTGCCTTAAGGTATAGGAAAATGATAGTCATGATCCACAATTATAAACTAATTGGCAAGAATATCAGAATGAAATCTCATTAAATGGGTTCTCTTCCCTTCTAGATTATACTAAGCAGAGTTGATTAGCATCTAAAAGAGGAGCCATGCATGACTCCTATATCTGAGTAGCTATAAAATGTTAACATATGATAATGATTTTCTACATCAAGAATAACAAGAGTCTTTACATTAAAAATGCCCAAATAATAGCACTTAACTCATTTTTACTTAATAATGGTTGTTCCTATCTGCTAGAGTGAAAGAGAGGTGGAGAGGGTAGAGAAAAGAAATCATTAATCTGGATTGTCTAGAATGGTTCTGGAGAGCCTTCCATCTCTCACCATGTTGTCTACTAGGGCCTTAATATCCTAACAATAACCAACAATTTGTTCACTTGTTTTGTACAATTAAATCATGTTGCTTCCTTTCACAAATCAAACAAACTGGAAAGTAACCTTAGAAACAAAAATAGCCATTAGAACACCTGTGCTTAGGAGGATATTAGGAGCTAAAAATGTTTCAAATTATTTTTAAAGGCCTTATAGTTGTTATTTCTAGTCAATATAAAGAAATAAACATCCGGGTTTTTAAACACCAGAATGAATTATTGAAGGAAGTTCATCAAGGTGGTTTCTCCTGAGATCTTTACAGGGGAAAGGGGTCATTTATCTTAGATAGTTTAGAGGATACCAGGCATGAGTTTAGATATTAATACTGATAGCATTTGAAAGTAAGCCCACACTTATAGTTAGTTTGAGGCCTCTCCTTTATGTGCTAACTGGATACCTTTGATTATACAGATCTACCTTGACCATTCATCCTTATGTATCTTTCCATTTTAGTTCACCAGCTACATGATTGACTTCACAATACATATCTTAGTGGTTCTCAATATGTGTTGGAGTAAATATACCCTACTGATGAAATTAATCAGATTGAAGGAGTAGAAAATATGGTGTAGCTGATGAATCTGACAAGTGATGAGGTCATGATCTGGGGCCATGCTGGGTCAGTTAACAGTAGGCAAAGATACAGATCTGGAGTGGGAAGAACTGTGATCAAGTTGGAGTGTTTTATAGGGCTCTGAGCCAGTTTTCCGCCCCAGCTTTTGTTTTCATCATTTCTACTGAAGAACTGAAAGTACTCACCTCAAGAGGTGATTTGGGAAAGTAGAGTGAGAATAGTTTTGAGAGTACTTATCAAAGCCTATAATCCTTATTAAGATACAAGCTCTATAAAACTTTGCCACACAAGTCATCAAGATGTGGATTGTGGATTCCTCCTACCCTCCCTCCCTCCCTCCCTTCCTTCCTTCTTTTCTTTCTCCCTTTAGTTCCCCCTTTCTTTGTTAAACAGACACCCTGGTCACTTTTAGCCCAAATAGCAGAAGCCTAGATGCTTTAAACCAATATGGGTAGTGTTCTACAGTGAAGGGAAGAATCCTTGAGATACACCAGGCTCAGCCTAGGATATCTTTGGGTATTGCATAGCTCCTCTAGAAACACTCCATACCCATTTTTGCTGTGCTGGTAAGAAGACAGTACATAGGTGTCCTTGCCCTCTGGCTCCTCTTTGGGAAATGCTAACAGGTACCCAGAGTGAGAAGACAAACAGTGTGGATTGTCAGTTCTACTTTGTCACTGTTGGGCTGAGGTTTGAGAGTGGCTGCATTTAGCTACCAAGACATTGGCCCCTGTTGAGTATGGTCATCTACTTTGAGTTCTTACCCTCCTTGCTCTTGAAGCCAAGAAGTGGTAACCTGCCTCCCACTCATGTGGGAGATGCTTCATCCCCCCTTGTTGGCTTTACATCTTTCTCAGGTTTTGTCAGTGTTACTTGCTAGGTCTAATTTTTTGTTGTTGTCAATATTGTAATCAACCATAAATTTGGTGATTCAAAGCAACATGTTATTTTACTCTGTAGTTCTATGTGTCAGAAGTATGACGTGGGCTAAAATCCTATGTCAGCAGAGCTGCCTTCCCTCCTGGAAGACATGAGGGAAAATCTGTTTCCTCATCATTTCTAGCTTCTAGACATTGTCCAGACCTTTTGACTCTATCCTCCACCTTCACAGCCATCCAAAGCAGCCTAAGTATCCTTGTGTTAGTGTTTTGTTACTGACACAAAGTATCTGAAGTAATCAACTTAAAAATCAGAAAGGTAGCCTGGCAACGTGATTCAGTGGGTGAAGGAGACTTGAGTTTGATACTGGATCTAACATGGTAGAAGGAACCAACTCTAGCAAATTGTCCTCTGCCTTCCACACACATCCCATTTCACTGACCATGACCATACATATACAAAACAAACAAACAAAACAAATGAATGAATGAATAAATATGCATACCCATAAATAAATAAGTGTAGAAAAGGAAATTTTACATTATTTGTTTGCTTTCTTATGGTGCTAGAGATTAAACCAGGGCCATGTTAACAAAGCCTGTGTAGCCCCAGGTTATGAAGGTCTATCATGACTTATGGATTTCAGAGTTTTCAGTCAGGGATCATCATGTATCATCAGGGCCTGTGATAAAGCATTACATCATAATAGGAAATATGGCAGAGAGGGGCTGTCACCCCATGGCAATCAGAAAGCAAAGATAAAGACAGGCCAGGGCCAAGGTCCCAATTTCTCCTTCAGAGTCTTGTCCTGGTGACCAGGTTCCTCTCCCATTTTGTAAACGTTCTGCCCCCACCCCATAATGCCACAGGCTGCTGAACAAGCTTTCACCACGTGAGCCTTTGGAGGACAGTCAAGAAGTAAATGGGTGGCAAACCTCATGTCACTTCAGGATTTCTCCATCACACTTTTAA
The DNA here is from genome assembly GCF_903995425.1 of Onychomys torridus. Lineage (NCBI taxonomy): Eukaryota > Metazoa > Chordata > Mammalia > Rodentia > Cricetidae > Onychomys > Onychomys torridus. Next base: position 20,026,658 of record NC_050458.1, on the reverse strand, counting down.
CTTTAGGCCTGCCCAAAAACTGATGTAAATTTGCTTATTACAAGGCCCCTAGCACTTCTCACAAAAGCACAATTCATTTTATGATGTCAGGTAATGTATTGATAAGTGCAAGGGATTAGAATACAGACATCTCTGGGGGCATTGTTATCTCTTAGAAGATAATTTTTTTTTGTCCATTTACTCCTTTGTGTCACCTGCTTCCAGCCAGGACCTGGATGGATGCAATATGATTTCCTGTAGTGACTCTGAGATAAATATTGTTTCATATATGTGGGAAATGTGTACATAAGTGAATAAGTACAGTTTGGAGTTGCCATATATTTATGGGAAGTTTAATTGGTATTGGATAAATTTTTTAAAACTAGAAAATCCATAAATTTTACATTTGCCAATAGCTAAAACTATCCACAAAACCCATAAATATTAGATAGCTTAAGTTACAATAGTTGATTTATAAAATCTGAATATCAAATGTATATGAACACATAAATATGATCTATTAATTCTCTAGAGCAGAGACCATCCTCCTAAATAAGATTTTGAGAAGGGAAAAGATGAGAAGGAAAGATGAAATCTATATTTAGGACTTTGAATTTAGGAAAGATATAGAATGAGATAGGTTGAACTTTGTTCTGGTTCTTTTGCTTTCTTTTACCTTTCTTACCACCTAAACAGCCTACTTAATATTTTATCCTTCTGCCAACCATCTTTGCCCCTTTTGTGTTTAATGAGGTTTTGCAGCTTTGATATGAGACGTTTGTATGTATAATGAACTGCCCATCCCAGGAATAGTAAGACTATATCCTAGGAGTACCAGAGTCTGGTAAATGTAGTTTTTCTGCCTGGCCCAGTCAGGACAAATCTCTCTTATCGGCCAGTCCCACAGTTGCTCAGACCCAACCAAGAAAGCACACAGAAACTTACATTGTTTAGAAACTGTATGGCCGTGGCAGGCTGCTTGTTATCTACCTTTTCTATCTTAAATTAACCCATTTCTGTTAGTCTATACTTTGCCACATGGCTTGCGGCTTACCAGTGTCTTTACATGTTGCTTTTCATGGCGGCGGCTGGCAGTGTCTCTCTCCAACCTTCTGCTTTCCAGAATTCTCTTCTCTCTTGTCCCGCCTATACTTCCTGCCTGGCCACTGGCCAATCAGAACTTTATTTACACAGAGCAATATCCACAGCACTTCCCCTTTTCTTTTTTTTTTCAAGGAAGGTTTTAACTTTTACATAGTACAATTACATATAACAAAACATTATCAAGCAAGAATTACAGTTACAATATTAAAGAAGATATCCTATCTATCTTAGATTTGTGAGTCTAAGCTTTTATATCTAACTTATCTTTTATCATAACTGAGGAAATTATAACTATCTACCCTTCAACTACATCAAAGACCTCAGAAGGATATAATATTACCTGAGAACCAGGAGAAGGATGCAAGCAACTTTTGGGAGTCTTGTAAGGTAGACAGAGACAGCTGGCAGCCTGGATATTCCTTTGTAATGTTGGGGCATTTGTCTTCAGCCCACAGGGCTAGAGTCTCTCGGTCACTTCTCTCAGTGTCCTGTAGAATGTCTGGCAGTTTCCTCTGCGAAGCAGGAACCTGAAGGACCATTTTGTCAAGCAAAGTTTAGTGGTCACCTTTTTATGGGTCCTGCATGTCCAGTCTATCAAGCATTCCAGGAAAGAACAGTTTATTGCCCAAATGTCTATTTTTGCCAAGGTGAAGATAAGATATGAAGTATCTTCAATGCCCATCCTCCTCACTGAAGTAAATCTGTGTTGCCAGGAGCAGACATGTCTCACTGTCCAGAAAGTCTAAATTTTAAAAATATTTTAAATGCCATATTTTGTAGACCTTCTTGAAGTGTTTGAAGATTACCTGTCTATCTGAAATATATCTATGTATAAATAGAAAACTTAACATGACTATAAATTTGACTATCATAGAAGACTAATTGGTTTGTATTTTTTAATTATCCATTACAATGTAAATGAGTTGTATAAACATAATACCTCAAACGAGAGTAGAAATATATATACAGTATAACAAAATTAAGTTTTTATCAATGGACTAAAATCTATACCAATGTAAAACGTTTTAAGCAAGTTGTTGTTCTTTAAAGTAAGTTCATTAATCTACCCTTTCATCCTATTATATCTATATCATTTGCCTCTTTTTCTTCAGAAAGAGATAACATTTGTAATCAACCTGATTTAAATAAAAATGTTGGTTTTTCTCTGCCCCACACCAGAGGGCTCTTCTGATTTGGGACATAAGAATCTTTTTTTTTTTTTTTTTTTTTTTTTTTTTAGCAATATGCCTGGGTTTAGAGAAGGAGTGAGCCAATTCCATCTCTAAAGCCAGGTTGATAATTTTGGGAATTTGGGCATTGTTTCTCTTACTACTTCCTGCTGGAAGGGGGCACTGTATCTTATGGGGCCACAAAGAAAATTTTAGGATTATGGAGTAGTCCGTGAAGATGAACCTCTGAGCCAGTTGCCTTGAAACCATTCTGGATGTTGGATCATCTAGGCCATGGTGTCATCAGAGACTTTTCAGGTGGTCTTGGCTGATCAAACCTGATGTATCTTAATCTGGAACAAATCCACAGCCTCTGGCTTTCTGTGGAAACAAAAGCAGAGACTCCTTTCCAAAGCAACATAGCCTTATATCCAAAATTTGAAGTCAAGGTACCTTTAAAATTTACATAATTGCAAAACTCCCAAAAGTTGCCTGCATCCTTCTCCCATTTCTCAGGTATTATTATATTCCTTCTCAGGTCTTTGATGAGGTTGGAGTTTAGCAGTTATAGTTACAACTTAGTATATATACATATATAATATCTTAGATAGAATATATTAAGTATTAGTCTCAGGTTCTTTAGGATAGGACACCTTTTAGAATGATCTTTGTAACATGCCACCTACCCATGCCCTAGACTTCCCTGGATTTTACTATGTGCTTTTTGCTTGATATTGTTTGCACTTATTGTAATTCCAACTTATCTAGGTCATTATCCCTCATTACTCCTGGACAATATTTGATAACCATCTCTTTGTATATAGTCTTGTATTAGGTTAGAACTTTCTTATTTAGACAAAAAGGGGGTCTGTAGTGGATAGCCATCCCAGCATTGGCCTGGAAGTTCCAACCCCCATTGAGGCTTCAGTAATGGTCACGCCCACAAGGCAGGGCGGAGGAGGAAGCGGACGACCAAGGATCGGGAAGAGGTCTCTCGCTTGGTTCTGGGACCCTGGACGCTGGAGGTGGACAGAACAGAGTTCTCCAGAGAACACCGCCGGACTGCACTATACCTTTGCCAGACCCTGCAACCTACCCCTTCACTTGTAAGTTACCCCACAAAATAAACCTCCCTTTTAACTACGTGGAGTGGCCTAAATAATTTCACCAATAGGTAAATGAGATTACCTACTAATTATTTAAGTGTCTTTGACCGATGGCTTTTGTAACCCTACTAAGTGGACAATTACTCCAACATTGCCTTAATTCTGTGTAATAATCAGTGTGACATCCCAATCACGCAGTGAAAGAGCACCAAGAAGAGGAAGAGCCTAAGAGTAGGGCAAGGCTTGTGCCCACCAATCATGACAGTACAGTTGTAGAAGGTTAGGAAAGATTTCAAAGAGGGGCCAGTATCACCCATAAGCATCAGTAGATAGAGTCATGTGACTGAATGTTGTATCGTACCAAAGGTCACTGTTTGGATTTCTTCACCTCCCATGTTTCTATACGTATTAGGAATCAAGGATAGATGATAGAGAGATTTTAAAAAGTGATATTTCAGAGTTTGTATTTTGCCTCTTTGAAATTGAAGCGTGTAAGAGTATATAGCAGTGTGCTGGCGGCTATAGCGAGACAAGACCAAGCAAGAATTTGTTATCAGTTTGCTTTGTGAAGGAATTTCTACTTCCACGTTCTATTTAATGATAAGATAGGAATATTTTTTGGTTTTATTTACTTTTTTTGGAGGATCAGTGACATGCAAAAGGCTGTATTTAATGTATACAAACTTGATGAGCCTAGAAGTATGTATACCCCCATAAAATCTATATTCATAAAGGTAGCACACACCTCTCAATGTTTCTTCCTATTTAATTTATTATTATTGCTTCTATTATTTTGAAGTAAGAAACATTTAGCATAAAATTTTCTATCATAGCAACATTTTAAGTACATATTGCAGTATTCTTAGCTATAGGCATATGCTGGAGAATACATTTCTAGAACTTACTTTGTATCACTGTAATTCTGAAGAGCGTGTCATTTAAGACATGAAATTATATCAATAATACATGTATAAATGACTCAGAGTAGCCCATCCTAGGAATGCTTCTTGGCTAACTCACTCTAATCTTTCTTCAAATATTCACATGTTCATTTTACACATTCGATGTTAAAATAGACATAATCATAGGTTCTTTTCTCACATAGGATCTCCCCAGTGCACCTACACCCTTCTGCATCCCTTTCCCTACTCTATGTCTATTTTATCATCTGTAAGATAGAGCAAATTTACTTCATGTTGTTATTTTTAAAATTAACTAGAAGTAGTGTGGGTCAGCATCTAGCCCTTAGTAGGTCATTAAACATGCTTGTGTAACATTGCCTAGTTTAGTTGTGTGTCTCCTCAAGACTGTAGGCACTTTTATTATATATAGGTATCAGTGTTTTAGGAAGCATTAATATTGATCTCCTAGATATGACTTGCAATAACCATATTTCATCATAAAGACAGAAAATCAAAAGTTGGCCACTGACCAGTAAATAACATGTTATAATGAAATTCACTAGGTGGCAATCTTGGTCTCAATATGGCAAGTGTTGAGTAATTGACAAGAATTCTTATTTGTTAAAGCAAATTGCAAATGACCACCTTCGATGGCACAAGCAGGGCAATAAATGTACAAAGTGATTTAAGACTAGGTTTGTATAATGTCAGTCTTTCGATTTACAAATCTAAATGCTACGTTTCTTCGTAAAAAGTGCATGTTAATGCAAAATAGTATCTCCTTAAAATGTCAAGTGTGGTGAATTACTAAGATGTTGCTGATGGTTTATGTTTTAACCTCAAACACTCCCTGTTATTGTCTTGATTGTTACAAATAGCAGGTATGCTTTCCGACATGATTATTACTTTATTAAATAATTTTGGCTAATGCACTTATACCTCTTCCATGTGTCTCCAATAATTTATTCATGAGCCTCATCATATTCTGCATAAAGCCAGCATGATTATATTTGCACCTGAAATTTCTTTAAATCGAGATGGATGGCAAAGATCAGACACTTTAAAAATACTTTGCCACACTGCCTTCTAATTGCCAATTTTACTGAATGTAAGAATGTAGTTTTTTTTTTTTTTTCTTCCTTATGGCTTCCCTGGGAATAATACTCAAAATGCCAAATGAAAACCTTGCCCAATACAGATCAGGTAGCTCCTTCTTCTACCTCATCTAGGGGCATAAGTGTCAAAATGTCCTTGTTATAGGGGATGAGGTGACTTCTATGAGCATCCAGAAATACTGGTCCTTGTGCAGCTTTAAAGAGAGCAATAAAACATATTTAAAATATTTTTCTTACCTTTCATCTGGTAGCAATCAGTAAAAGTTTCTGTTGTAGTTTATAAAGGAAACAAGTCAAGGCAAGTTAAAATATTTTTTTTCTGAAAAGTCCCTATTGTTCTGGTGATAGGATTAAAATAACGGCCATTGCATGCTTTTAGAGTTTAGGCGACTGCATGTCTAACTAGCCACATTAAAGGTGTATTACTTCATGTGTGAAATTATATGTAAATGTACCTGCTGAATTAAAAGTATATACTCTACTCATTATTTGGAGGAAGCAGTACAAATAATAAAGGTGTAGTTACTTAACAAATCCTTTTGGGTACCTTTTATTGGGGCAAAATTGCCTGGATAGCCCTGTTTGGCCACTGTCTATGTGATCTTCCTTAATCAGTAAAATGGAGATAGTCATAATTAACTCATTGGACTGTTGAGACAATTAAGTGAGTTAATACATGTGAAGTAAGACTTGTGGCAAACACTTCTATTGGTGTCCTCCAAGGCAAACTGCAGACCCTGCTTCCCCCGTGACACTGTCTGCTTCTTCGCTTTCCAGCTCCCTGTGTGACTGATCACACAAGCCCTATGCTGTGGGCTTGTATTGTGTTTAATGGAACTCTTTATTGTACCTCTGCTATTTCCCCCTATTCACGTAAGCCAGTCTCACCCACACATTTATCAAGATCACTGAGTGTAGGGATTGTGAACAACTGCTTTTAAATCCCTCCTGTGCACAGTACCACTACTGGAACTTGTAAGTTTTTTACTTCAAATCATTGGTGAAAATAGATCAAAATACTCCCTCCTGTGTGAAGCCTGTTGGAGTTTTGTTTTTCTATCTCTATGGAGAATTAGTTGGTTCTTGTGAGTACTCCTTTATCCCTAAGCCTTTGCTCTTCCTCCAGTCTGCCTACCTCTCTCCCTTCATTCTTTTCTTTCACTGGTCTATGATCCAGTCTTCTAGCCATCTATTCAGCAAATACACATATCTCCTACCTCCAAATACATTTGAGAAATGGTGCTAGTTACTACATATGCAGATGGGTGGTCTTCTAAGAGACTGTGTTTTATAGGAATTATCATATGTTCTGAACAAGAAGTTTAACATTTGATTATTAGTGACTATATAAGCTACTATAGGAAAGCTATAAATGAATAATGATGAGAACTTCTTCAAAATGTGTAGTTCAGGGAGGCTGTTCTGAGGAAGCCATATTCAAAATGAGAAGGGAAGAAGCCATTGTTGGTAGTGGGGAAAATGATGGTAAGGAAGATCAGGATGAGTGGAGTGGACTGTGTAGTAGGAGTCATGATAGGCCTTTATGGATCAGAATGGATTGGATGATACCAAAGTGTTACTAAAGCTGAGACTGGAGAGTGTCCTTTGAGCAATAGGCTGAGATGATCTTGCATAGTCCACATTAAGGTGTACATCAGAACTGCAATGGGAAGATTTTGAGATGTTTGAAAGGTTGAAGTTTTTAGTTTGTATGTGTACTTCTGTTGCTTCTGTAGATAGTGCTTTATGGGATTCTAGCTTAATGAAGGGGTCAGTGTTGTAGGCAATTTTGATTGCCCAATCTAACACATTGAGCAGTTTAGTGGTTAATTTACTGGACTCCTCCTCCTTGCTTCACAAGGTCTCAGGTCCTCAGATGACACCTGATATGTATTATTGAGGGATGATTAGCTAGATATATTTAAGGATGCTGTTGGTGCAGTCACCCAGGTCTGCTGCTCTGTGTTACCATCTCATTCACTTATTGTTTGTGGCTGAGTGCTGCTGTCCCCTACTTAAACAAATGTGATCTGTATGCATATTCCCTCCACAAATGCCTGTGCTCCCTCCCTAATAATGGAGCTCTACTTGCTTCTCCTTATCTAGATGAACCTTAAAACAACCTGATGTTAAACGTTTCTGAAAGTGAATATCTAATTTTGTCTCATTGTTAAAGTTTCTGTTTTGTTTTTATGGTTGTTCTTGTTTTCCAGGTACCTTACTTATTACATCTAAGTATGTGCAGAGTCTGATAAGTCTGGAATTAGAGCTACACATATCTATGGTCCTCCCTTATTTTCTTGCAAGCCCCTTTTGGGAGATAATGTGACCACCATGGAGTTGAGACATTGGTAGCACCTAGGGATGCAGCAGTGAGCACAAGTGACAGAAACCACCAGCTGTTGCAAAGCTGACTCTCTACGGGTAATTTCATGGGAAGGGTATGAGTATGATAAAAAAAGGGGGGGGGGGGGGGGGAATTGCTGGACATGAACGCTTTGTTGAGAAAGCGGTGCTCATGAAAATTCTTGAAGAAGAATGAGCTGTAATGGTATTAGGAAAGAATGTGCAAAGACCAACCAGAGCAAAGGTCTTGAGGCACAGTGTGCCTGGCACATCAGAGAGTAGACAAGAAGACAATGTAGTTAAGGGATATTGGTAGGACATCTGATTAGAGAGATGGTATTGGAAATTAGGGAAATAATTTTCAGTGTACCATTAAAGTGTAGCTTCCCCTGTAGGGGAGCTAGGGAGCTGGTACAGGGTTTTAGTTGAAGTAATTAGAGACATATTGACTATTAACTGTTCCTCAAGTGACAAAGGGAAAACAGTCTACGAAAGCCATTTGTCTTGAAATTGGTGTTGTAGGTATGGAATAGGAATTTGCTGACACTGGCCTTGAGTAATGATGACATATTTTTATTGCCTGGGCAGCTTACAACGTCAGATAATGGAGTGTCAGCCCTTCTATAATGAGCTCCAGGAGCTCCCGCCCATTGCTGGGGAGAGTCACTCAGGATCACACAAAGTAAATCAATGCAGCAATGATGGTGATGTCAGAAATTGTCCCAGGTAGCCAGCTGCTAGGAAGAGACTTAGATGTCAATGAAGTGGATAGGCTAATGGAGAGTTCCATGGCAGGGATTCTTAAATCAAGTTGCTCAACCAGTGCCACCTTCTCCATGTTACGTAGTATTAGGTAAGTTAGTTTCTCTGTGCCTCAGTGGCCACAGCTATGACATGGGAATAGTCATGGTTATTACGAGTTGTCATGACAGCACTTTACTCTCTGTAAAGAGTTTTAAATGTGTTTCGAGTAAATCTTCATCCATAGCATCCTTTTCCTTGGGTTTCTACCTGACTTTCTTCACTTTGTGGAAATGAGATTGCTCTCCTTAGAGCCCCATTGACCTTTCCCTGATTACCTGCATTTTCCTTTCTGCCTCCAGATAGTCAATGGCCCTGCAGGATAGCCTGAAGATGATTTAGCCCTCTCTTGTATTCCTTGATGAAAACAGAACAACAGTTTTCCCTCAATGGGAACACTATTGGAGAAAAATATTTTGGCCAAGACATCATGGTAATTATCTGAGGCTCAAAGGAATTAATTGTCTGGTGGTAGCTGAGCTTACTGCCTTTAAAAAATAGTTTATTCAATTAATATGATATAAAGGGATTTCTATTTAAGTAGTTGGATGGTACCCAGAATAAGAATGAAGGCACATTCCTTTTGGATTAGAAGGCTAGGCAGGCTATGCTACTGGACATATATTAACTTTCCTAAGGTTCTTTGGATTTTGAAGAATTAGCATCAGTATGAGACTATAGGTAGACTATTAGTTTGTTTTTGTTCTAATTTATAATCCTGTAATTACAGTCTGACTTTTTGTTGGGTTATCATCTCTATTCCAGAAACTTAGAAAACATTTTTTTAAAAACTAAACCTTCTTGTCATGTGGCCTGGTAGGGAGTATCATACCTGACTTTGAGTTTAAACAATCTGGAGCCATGATGTCATAAAGCCTTTCCATGGAGGAAACTGTGCTATTACCTTCCTGTGTCTACTGCTTATGTTCCGATTCTTCCCAATGCCTGTCCTCTTTGGTAGACACACAAGTTTAGACACACAAGTGAAAGGGTTTGCTCCTTTCTAGCCTGGCAAGCAACATGAGTACTTTCTTTTTATAAAATTAACATTTTAATAAGTGTTTCCTGTATATCCAGAGTAGTGCTACTGGGAGAAGTTGAGGACCTTCTGGAGGTAGAGTCATTGGGGATGGGATGTGTGCTCTTTGAGGAGACTATTGGGTCTGGATACTTTCCATCTCTCCCCTCCTCCTCCCCCACCCCAACTTATAAGGTCAAAGGATTTTTTGCTTGTTTTTTCCACAATTGCCATTCAACGGCACCCTCACTAAAAGCCCAAAACAGTTGGACTATGCAATCTTGGACTGAACCATAGCTAAGTAAACATTTTCTCTTTGTAAGTTAATTACTCTGGATATTCCATTATAATAATGGAGAGATGACTAACACATCTTCCCAGAGCCAGTATCATAAAATTGACTTTTGAGTAATCCAAGTGTTTATCCTGTTCCTGATGCTTTTTAGGACTTAAGGACTTCCACTGAGTGTTTATATCAAAGGATCATTTGAACTATCTATATAATGACAAAACGGAAAAGCAAGACATCACAAGCTTGAGAGAGGTAAATGGGAAAAAAGTGAATACTTTCAATTTGAGATCTCTGGTTATGTTGTAGCAAAGGATCTTTTATCACCTCTCTGTGTCTTAGAAAATGAGCAGGAGCTGCTGCTTCTTGTGAAGCAACCACCTGGAACTGATCACAAAGAAAACCACAGGATCCATCTTGGCACTAAAAGCCATACAGATTACTAGAGAGATTTGCAGACAGGTGCAGGTACAGGAAGTGGTGAGCCTGGGTTGAACCCAGATGGTTACAGGGCTCTCTAGAAGACTTGTATTTATAAAACTGCCAGCAGTTAGAAGGAGGCATTGATCATTGCTCCAAAATTGGCATGGGGCCACTGAGGCTAAAGGAGCATATGCCATTTTGTGAGAACCAAAGTTACTTGGCAGAAGTCTTTGCTGTTTGGAGATGCCAGTATGTGAATGAGAACATATAATGATTTTAGCATTTGTTTTGAGTAGTTACAAGAATATACCTAATATTATCTTGCCCCTACAGCCACCTGTTCAGAAGTGTGGCAGCAATGCTAGTTATCTTTAGTTTCTCTGCTGCTTTTAAAGCCCTTTGCATTAGTCCATCATTTCTTCTATATTCTCATTATGCATAGTAACTGTTAATAGTTATTAACTAGCCTCTGGGAAATCTAAAACATTTGAGAGTTCACAGAATGGAAGATATCTCACCTTTATTGGCTAGACTATACATAGGTTCTTTCTTTTCCATATGTAAAAGCAAGGAGCCTTATTTTCAAGCTCGGAGCTTGGACTCTGTCCGATGAAGTGGTGAGAGCAGAGAGCCTATACATAGGTTCTTATTTATCAATGTAAGATGAACATTTCATGCGTGAAACTACAGAAACTATCCAGAATGAAAAAAAAAAATTCCAGAACTTTAAAAAAAAAGAGTGTCCAGCATACTTTGAAAAATATTCTCATTGTTCCTGCTTTCTATATCAAGAGGATAATCTCGTATTTTCACAATCTATGTTTCAAGATTGGCTTGGATGTCCAGTCTTGGTAAGATGCCAGAAGACACCTCTGTAGAGAGTGTGCCACCACCCCAGTGGGTAACTGTTCCAATCTGGACCACTGCTAGCAAGCCCAAATTCTCATGATGTTTTGAGAAAGAATTTAATAGTGAAACCAGACAGAGCTTTTAGATACCATTTGAGAGGCAAAAGGGCAAATATTCTATACTTTTACTTAGAGGCATGAAGAGGAAGGATTTATGGGAAATTTATAAACATTACATTGCCCCCTGCCCATGTTTTGGCATTCAGATTTTAACAATGCCTTACTTAAGAATGCTGATTTGTTAATCTTTTAATCCCATCTGCTTCTCATAAGAAGTGAGGAAATTTTTTGTGAGTTGCAAATGGATCTACAACCCCAAATGGATTTTTCTAAACAATTTTCTACAGCCTGATTTAACTCTGTTACTTTCTCAGTATCCAATTTTTACATAGTAGGCCTCATTAGCATTTTTAAATAATCCATCAAATGCTATGTAAGTGCCTTTGAGAAAAGTACTGAAGCATTGGGTATAAGCTCTATAGCTAAAGCTAGCAGGACTCTATGACTTGTTTCTGTGACTTGTTCCTTTTATAAGCTAATCAATGTATTTAAATATTTTATGCCTCCATGTCAACATCTATAAAACAGGAGTGATAATAGTATTTGCCACATTGGATTGGTGAAAAAAATAATATGTACAAGAGTACTTAGATCAGTGGAATACAGCACACTTTAGTATATATTAGATAAAAGAAGACAAATATGGATGATTGTGACAGCAATATTGATAACCATAATGAACATTGGGTTATCGTTGGGTTTCAAATGAAAAATACAGTTGTACCCTCAAGTGGCTAATCAGCTAGGAGGGAATATAGCCAAGTCAGTCCAGTCTTTCATGTGTTGGGTAAATGCATGCAGGACTGTAAGAGCACAGACGATACTTGAAAGGATTCTAGAGGTATCCCTAGCTAGCAGGTTCTCAGAGCACTGCTTTCCAGGCTGTGGAAGTTATATGTACTGTACATTAAACTAGAGAGTCCGTTTATAATGGTGAATTAGAGTGTAGAGTGTGGGATCAAGCTAGAGAGGAAACTCACAAAAGTCCTCAAATACCTTTTGGGCCCCAGTAGATCATCTGGATTGCACTGGGAAGTTCTGATGCAGATGAACAACAGAGCTAAGGTGGCATACAATTAAAGAAATGAAGATTTAAGAAGACATTAGTAACTCTTGAGGACTTGGAGTTGTCTTATCCACAAAGATACAATTTTTATGGATTGCAGGATGTCAGAGTCCCTGAAATGATTTTAAGGCCACAAAGAGTGGTCAGAGCTCTCTTCATTTGGATTTTCTTTAAATAATTTAAGAAACAGATCTTAAGAAGCAAACAGAAAAGTGGACTGGGGCTTTTGTAAAGTAAATCTTCAGAAAGAGACAGTTTAGAGAAGTATGCACAGAGTTTAGAAATCAAACAGGGCATAGCAAGGGTCCCTGAAAGTAGATAAAGAAAGAGCCCCTAAGGGAGAGAGCACTGTGCTCTAGTAGATGGCCAGAGAAAGGAACATGTGACACATGGCAGAAGCTATCAAGAAACTTGAGGCAAGTAGGGAACAAGATGCTCTGTCCTTAACCTCTGTCATACCTCCTGCTAGTGGTGCTCCCTGAGGACTGACCTTCACTGGAAGCCTTGGTGCAGTGAAGAAAGGTTAGCTTTCCTGGGTATAGAGAGATACTAAGACTAGGTGAAAGGAGGAATGACCAACACTACTTTCCCATAAACATTTTGGCAGCCTGTTAAATATCCCCCCATGAAAAAGCTACAGAAAGACAATAGTTATGGGTAAGATTGGAATGTGGGAACTTTCTCATCACCTTTCTTTCTGTTTTGAATCAGAGCCACCAGGTTTCCACACGGTCCCCTTTTGTTGTAATTATAGCCAGCTCCTTTCTATTAAGGCATTTTAATTAAAAAGACACAGAATAAGTACAATGATTCTTCCTCCCCTTTTCTCATTTATTGGAACTCTTCTGTGTGACAGGCTTTGGAGACTGATTACCTAGCCTTACTTGCTATTGGTATTCCATGGATGAGGAAGCAAAGGCATCGATTATCCCAACACTACAGCTAGTAAATAAGGAAACTAGGAGTCAAAATCGGTTTTGCTTTTTGTTCACATTCCCACCACCTGTATGTAATAGAAGTCCTCTAAGTAAATCCACTACTCCATTCTGTGAAAGACTTTGAGGAATGGGGTCTATTCTGTCTTATTAATCACTACCATTGCCCTTATCCTCAGCACTGCCACCAATATCAGCATCATCAACACTACCTTCTTTATCACCACTGCGCCACCACCAGTACCTCCTAGACTATTATCACCACCACTACTGTCACCATCACCACCACCACCCACACTGTCATCAATCACCTCTGTGACCACCTCTACCATCACCAGTAATCCTCCTACCAAAATGGAGACAGCAAAGGCTTAACCTAATACCACAGGGAAGTTTTATGGAGACAAAATCAAAATATTTTAAGGAAGAGTTGTTCCCGGTCTACTCTACTTTTATTTTTTTAATTAAATCCTTCAGTTGTACCTTTGCAAAGGCATTTTTATAGGTTCTTTGGTCCATTCTTCTTGGAAATGTTTTCAGCAGTGACATATTGGTTGTAACTGGGTGTTACAAAGCATTTTAATAGAGTTATCGGTTTAGATACTACTTTAATTCTGTTTTGACAGAGCTAAAATTTCTGCAGCAGATAATATGATGAAAGTATTCCATGTTCAAGATTATCCATCCCTTCTCACTAAAAACTAGTGATTGCTCAAAGACCTTAAACTGCAGACTAGGTAATTGAATAATTTGTATATCAAATTAAGGCCCAAATGATGCTTTTAATAGCATAATTACTCATAAGAGGGAAAAGGTCAGCATTCACTAGTAATTATCTATTCTCTATAATTTTTAAAATATGGAAAAAAACTGCTGTGGCCAGCACATGCAGAGGCAAAAGGCACTGTAGAACATCAGTGGTATGAGAAAAACATTGTGATTATTAAATTAGTAATTTTCTTTGAAAGACACGATGTATAACTGATCATCTAATTTGCCTGAAGCCTTTCATTTAAATACAATATCTCATAGCTTCTCAAATATGCATCTTCACATTTTCAAAACTAGGTATCATATTGCCACAATTTATTTAGCATCATTTTTTTCCACTTTAGTGCTACATAAACTTAATGTATATCTTAAAACCGGTTGTATCTTATACACTACAAAATAAGGGATTCATCTCTTTTATTCCCCTAATGAGATATCCTTGAAAGATGAAAAAAAAATTGTTTGGATGAAACTAATGCTTAAGAATGCCGAAGATTAAATCCACACACTTTTAATATTGTCATTTGTATCTCTATATTATATGCCATATCTGTGTGAGGCACTATGTTAGGACTTTATGAGAGTAATAATTGTAATGATAAATAATATCCTCTGCTTCATTTGGATAGTGTTTTATAATTTACCAAAGGCTATTGTCTGCCTCATCTTATTTATGCTTAGAGTTACCTTGAAACATAGACATTGTTCCCCCACTCAGACAAAATACCTAAAAGTCCAATGACTCAACTAAACCTAATCAAGTCATAGTTTTGAGAGCATGAATTGCATCCTAGGTCTCAGAACTTTAAGCCCATTCTTTCTACTACAAAAAAAAAAAATCTGAGGGAAAGTCAGAACTTGATAAGCAGCTAAATCTAGCTTTCTACATGCTTGTATCCTAGTACTAATGCTGTTCAACTTCTTTCCCCATGTTAATTTTTCATTGCATGAGTAATAAATCTATATTGCCCTTTGTCTAAAGAGGGGCAAATACAGTGTAAAACACAAAGTCCCTGCCTACTGTTACCCTTCTGAGTATTTACTATGTGTGTGTCTGTGAGGAGAAACAGCTTTTATCGTAAACTGATGAATACTTTTTACAGTATTTTATGACTTGACTTTCTCACTTGTACTCTATTTTGGTGATTTATTCATGCATTCAACAAATATTTGCTTTTCTCAGCACTGGGAAATCTTCCCATGTAGTTTAACTCACTAGCTCTTTCTGACAGATGGAAAGTATCCATACACACACACACACACACACACACACACACACACACACACACACACACACACACCATAATTTATTAAAACATCTTCCTGTCACCAGACACATTTGGCTTGTTTCCAGGATAATTCCAATTAAATTAATGCCATAATAACAGTATTAGAAATTATAGTACCTGCCTGTCTGTGCAAACATATTTAATTACGGACTAGCTAGATCCCTTGGTGGCAAGGTTAGGGAGATGCATAGAAATTGCAGTTAGTTAGTCTCAGACTCCACCAATGATGTGTCAGAGTAGGCAAACTTATTTCTGTGGACTCCATTTATAAAATGTAGGTAATAACGTTCATCTACAGAGTTCAAAAATACTGCAGAATAAAGCAGAACCACTGCAGGATTTTATTCTTTTCACAAGTAAGGTATATCCAGAGCAAAGTGTACAGCAAGTAGCCAGGTCCTGGGGATATCTAGATAGACCAGGTAGTTGAAACAGGTCAGAGGGAGACCTGAGAGTCCCAACATGTGTTGTTTGGAAGGGCAGAAGAATAAGGTTTGACTTGTCAAACTCTGGGGTAGAAATGGGCTAGGCTGTGACATCCCAGGGAGAACCAGCAGTGTGGACCAAGACAGAGAAATCACCTTGCTGTAGTGAGAAACTGGTCATCCAGCATATGATGATGTTGTAGCTCTCCACTACAGTTTAAAAGTTGGGATAGGCAGTTACACTGAGGAACTCACAATGGCTGGGACAGCATGTGCAAAACTACTACAAGGTTAGGCCAGCCAGCATGAATGGGAGAGAGGCTCAGGAAGTCCCGCCCCTCTCTGAGGAGCTATTGCAGTTGATGGCTACTGGGAGAGGAAGAGTCACTTTTCTCCAGGGATCTGGATCCTGAGGGATTACCCATGCACCAGTCAGGTGGTCCCTCACATGCACATACAATCAGCACTAAATAGACTCAGTGGGTTTAGTGGGTTTTAAAGTTAAAAACATACATGTGCGCGCGCGCACACACACACACACACACACACACACACACACACACACTCACATGAGAAAGAGAGACAGACAGACAGACAGACAGAGACAGAGAAAGAGGCAGACAGAGACAGAGAGGCAGGGGAAGAGAGTGCATATGACATTAGAAGGAGATAGTGAGGATAAGGAAAGAATTGAAGGGGGAAATGGGGATGTGGATTGGATTGGATCTAAACTCAGTTATTTATGTATGAATATTGAATCAAATACTTAATTTAAAAAGTTTGGCAATAATTGTTGAACGCTGTATCTCATTGTCCATTCACAAAATAATCCCCTTTGCGTTGCCACTTCTGCTTGGCCACTGCTTTTTGTACCTTACTTGCCTGTACAGAGAAAAAGCTCTATACTCACGGATAAACTCTTGAAGTCCTGCATACTTTTCTGTCAGGGAATTGTGTTCATGAAAAGGTCAGAAATAGAGCAAAAACTGGAGTAAGAAGTCAGTTCTGCTGCCACAGTGAACCTGCCTTCAGGACCCACCTCCCTGACATTCTCTAGACCCAGCATCCTGCCAGACACTTCTAATTTGAAGAGGGAAGGGATCAAGAGAGTTAGATGGTCAAATCCTAATCACAAACCTCCATGTGAGAAATAGAATACCCACAGGGCTCTGGGAAGGACCATGTGACTGTTTGGATCTCTCTTTACAGGGACCTATTTCCTAATGGCATTTCTGAGCTCATGGAAATAGCAGCAGAGCAAATGCAAGACATTTGGTCAATTTTTACAGAGGATGCTGATGCCAGGAACACTGCACTGTGGGTTTTTTGTGTTTTTGTTTCTTCTTTTTTCTTTTTCTGAGCATGAGAAGACTGGTGGCTTTACAGAGGCAGTTGGTGAAAACCCTTTCCTCCTTGCTAGTTCATGATATCTCCTGGTGAATCAGCCAAAGACCATGATGAGAAACTTTTTGTCTTCTGTTCGTCTATCATTCACAACTATTTTATACTGTTAGGAATCTGGACCTGGTTTATGTGTGTGTGTGTGTGTGTGTGTGTGTGTGTGTGTGTGTGTGTGTGTGTATATATATGTTTGGGTATTTGTGTCTAACATTTACTCTGCTGGGGTGTTCTGCTATTCAATATTATTTAATTGATATCTTTATTTGTCCTGCTGACAAGCAAGAATTGTGCATTATAATAATGAGGTTATTGAAGGAACAAGAAGTAATGGCTTGTAGTAGGTCCCGTTGTTGCACTGAATGGGTAATGTGATTTGCAGCATGTGGTACATTGTTTCCCATCCTTATATCCCAGTACATCTCAGAAAGCTACAATTCACATGATTTCATCAAGGCCCTTAGAGTCTAGAATTGCAAAAGTGTCTTGGTGATTTGAACATAGTTAAGTTGCACTTCAAGTCAGAAATAGATAATCTCTGTTGTATATCAACTGAGAATCACCCTCTAGGCATTTTTACCCCATCCTTTATGAAGAAGGATTCAAGCAGATAGTCACCAACTGGCATATTTAGCTTCCATGAGATCACACCTGGATAGGAACTTATGAACTCAAAGCTATTCTTAGACCTGATATCTTTCAGTCTTTTAACGTGAGTATACAAGCTGATATCAGGTTTCTCCCTGAGACAATCTTGAAACAGAATGTGGCAATGTGTGCTCTAGAAGACCCTACCATTTTTCTAATAGAACTTTTTATACAAGAGGTATATCAATGTGTGAGATAAGACAGCAAAGTCAATAATTTAATAATAAACATTTATGTAGATGTTTCAAAGGGTTGGTATCAGTCTAAGCACTGTATATGGACTGTGCCTCTTAACGTCTTCACTAGCCCATGAAGTAGATTCAGACATTTCCCTTAGACACAGAAACAGGGACATTCTAAGATGATTGGCTGTGGGCTACTGAGTGCAGATGCAAGCACAAAACAGTGTGATTCTCAGAACCCTTTGTTATAGTGGGTTATGAGGTCTCCAAGGAACCCAGGGTACATAACGTTAGCAAGAATTTATAGGCAAAAGGCAGAACAGTTAGGGGCTTGGACCACTGCTCCTGAAAAGAAGACTCAAGAAAATACAACCCTGTCATTTTCTGCTCCCAATAGCCTGGTGTCCTCTTTTGAGAGTTCTACTAAGAATCATTGATTACTGAAAGCGGTTTGTGAAGCAATCCAATTAAGTGAGCCACGAATTACATGTCAAGTGTTACCATCTTTATTTGCTTATGTCAAGTGGAGGCAGAGGCTTTCTGTGATCAGCAAAGCAAGTGGAAAGTGGTTGATTAATTTCCTTTAAGTTTTGTCAAAATTTGTGAGCAGCGAATCTAATTTCCAGTTTAATTTTCTTTCTTAACACATCCCATTTCTTCCCTTTCTCTGTTACTGCTATCTGGAACATATCATTGGTAATCTCTCTCATTAGGTATTGGATTAATAGCATTAATTGGACTCCTTCCTTCATCTTATGTTTATTTCAAGTACTTTGTTAAGAATGATGAGTTACCAGCCTGCTGAAATGGATCTTAGCCATTTTACAGACTATATATAAATGCAAATTATTTTTAAGAAATTATCCTTGAAAACACATACAAGAATTTTTGTAGTTAATATTTCTGTGTGGTTTGTTGTGTTCCTACTATGAGCTAGAAATGAAGCATTTACAGACAAAAATAACTTACACTAACTTCATATTTTCTCATGTATGAAATGAGTTTAATACTGAGATTTCTTTCTGATTATATTTAATCTTTTATTTTGAAACCCACCAAGTCCAGTTTGAGCTTCTCATATATTCTTGGTTGTATGGCTTTCAGCTGGAATGTTTTCAACTTTCCAGAGTTTATACTTTTAAAGGAAACTGGTTTTCCCTCTCTCTCATCAGCTATCAATTGCCAATAGCTCCTCTGTTAGCAACTTTGTGCCAACCTCCTTCTCTATGCTGGGGTTTGGTATGGTTTGATCCTGCACAGGTCTTGTGTGTGTTTTCACAACCACTGTGAGTTCAAATATGCAACTACCCTGTTGTATTCAGAAGGCACTATTTCCTTGTAGTCATCTACCATCTCAGGCTCTTTCATTCTTTCTGTTCACTCTTCTGTAGGAGTTTTGATATAAATGTCCCATGTCAGGCTGCATACTTCATAGACTCTTATTCTCTGCCCATTGGATAGTTGTGAGTATTCATGTCAATCATCTTCTCTTACAAATAGAAGCCTGTCTGATGAAGGTTGAAATATGTATATAAGTCATTAGGAATCAGAGTCAGTTTATTACTATGTCTACTCAGCAAAATAGTAGTAGATTCTCTCCTAGGACCTACGACCTATCTGATCACAGATTCTAGGTCCAATAATGGTGCCAAGTGTGGTATTTATCTTGTGAATAAAGACTTAAATCTGACCAGAATATAGGTGGCTACTTCCATGATGTTTATACCACTATTACATCAGTGGTCATATTTCACCAGACCAGTTGTTATTACAGATAGCAGAGTTCACAAGTGGATAAAACTAATGATTATTTTTCTGTTCCAGTATCATGCATAGTATCTCCAAGTAGGGAGCTAGCCAGTAAAAATGGAGCTTAACCTGTATAAATCAGTTAAACTGATGCATATTGCTGAGTGCTACCACATATTTAATTGTAGTCACATGGTTTCAAAGTTGTCTTGACTTCTAATCACATGAACTGGAGCAGCCAAATACTCTGGTCTGAGGACTTCTGTGGGTCTCTGGGCTGCTCAACTAGGTGTGAGATGCCTATGTACTCTCAGCCACTGAGTTTACCTGAACTGTGACTATTATAATCTTCTGAGAGTTCATCTCTAAAATCACTGAGCAAAGGGTTCATTACAAGAACAGTATACAATGTTTGTTGTTTCTCATTCGGTATGTTGAAGAACTGAGATGGGAGATCTGGGACATCTTTAATTCCTCCTCTAATCTTCTTGTTTCCCTTTAGTTACTCTAATGTGATCAATGAATCCTCTGAGGTAGAGTGGATCAAACCAGAGGTTTGGACAGGTGGCTAGTTTATCCTAGATCCATTTGACATGGAACTCTTTGAGTCCCCAGAACCTTGTAAGGGATGTTTTCCTAGGATTGTTTTAGTTTCAGAACTGAAGTTCCAGGTCCAGACAAACAAAACTGTGCCTCTAGGTTTTCCTAATACCCAGCAGCCAGCATTGTTAAGGATATGGAGATCAGCTAGCTTTCCAGCTTAGAGAAGTCTCCATTGTGTAGTACTAGGTACACTGATAACTACTGCCTCTGTTGAAGTTAAAACTACTTTTTGCCAGGTGGTGGTGGTGGTGGCGGCAGCGGCGCATACCTTTAATCCCAGCACTCAGGAGGCAGAGGCAGGCGGATCTCTGTGAGTTTGAGGCCAGCCTGGACTACAAAGCGAGATCCAGGAAAGGTGCAAAGCTACACAGAAAAACCCTGTCTCAAAAAAAAACAAAAAAACAAAAAAAAAGCTGCTTTTTAAAAAACCATAACCAGAAAATACTGTTAAGATATAGCATTAGTTTCATTTTGACCTGTATTTGAAGAAATGAATAGGATTCTCAAATAACCAAATACTTCATACTTTCCCTATAATAAAAATACCCCTGAAACTATTTTGAAAACATCACAATTATTTTGTGAGAAGTAATAAAGTAATTTCCCTACTTTTCTTTCCTTTTTTGTTTTGAATACAACAGCACACATACCACTGTAGACTGTGAAAACCCAGATTGTTACAGTGTAAACCTTTGAAAATTCTACAAAGCAGCATGAGACATAGTTCTTAATTTCAGCTATTGATCCAACTGAATACTTGTTCAAAGGCTGCCCTAGCAGCTTTATTTGTACACAAGATATAGTTTATCTTTAGAGAGAGGGTGTTTGGGCATTTTGTTTACATGGGGGACATCTTATGTATAAAAATTCCTCATGCTGAAGACAATAAAGTAATTCTGTTCCTGAAAAAAAAAAAAGCATAACCCTTATTTTTTTTCTGTTTTTAATTTCCTAATGACATCCCAGGTCATCCCAATAGCTAAGAGATGTCCCCCAAACAGTTTTTCCTGGTGGACAAAAAAAACAAAAAAAAAAAACAAAAAAAAAAACCTTTGAGTGGGTAATGCCTTCCATATATGATTGCTTTCTTTTAGCTCCAATTTTAAATGAAAGTATTGTGAATCTTTCTCCCAAAGGTTTAGAAGACAGTCCACTCTCAGTTCTTTAAAAAGAACTATATTCAACAAAAATATAGAAACCTAGAGATGCTGGGTAGGATTGATCTGTGTATCCTTCATTGCACGTTCAGCCTTTCTCTGTGCCTTGTCTTGGCAGACTTTTGGGAAAAGGCTTTTATTCTCAGCTAAATAGCACTCAATTGGTTGGAATCCAAATTCATACCATTTTCCCAAGCATAAATAGCCCTTGACTTAATCTGATTCTCTCTATGATTCTCCCTACAGTCAGCCTGTAATATTTTATTTCTGACCCCTTTCCTCAGTACTATGCTCACTGGTGGTTGTGGCCAACCTTTCCTGGGCCACTAAAAATACAAAGTCACTCTGTCCCTACAGTTTCTCATTTACAAGTTTTTCTGAAGGTGAATGACTCAGTCATATTATGCTATTTTATAACATAACCAATTTCAGCTCAGCAAAGTTAGCTCCATCAAGTGTCATAAATATAAAGCGAGTGCATTTCTTTGCAAGAGTTATTTGAAGGAACCTCTCCCAGCTTTCTTTTATTTATTTAATTTTTGCACAGCCAGGGTGTGAAGGAAGGTATATAATTGAAGGATCAACTAAAATCCTAATCCTTTTAGCAACACTGTTGCTCTTATGGGCTTCTTCTGTAAGGGGCCTCTGAAATACTATTCTCATTTTTTAGTTTTGAAAACTCAGACATCATCTCACAAAGAGATTAAACGACCTCCCCAAGGACATTCATTGCTAGTCAGAGGTTGATCCAGTAATCTAATTAAGGCCCTATAATTCTAGCAGTCTTGCCAAAACCACACTTTCCCCTCCTCCTCCAGCCAAGGCCAGTAATTGAATATGATGACCTGCTTGGCCCCCAGCCCTAGAAGCCCTCTGATCTCCCAGTTGAAGCCATTTGACCACATTTAAAGCTTCTACCTCAGGCTAGAAGTATGGGACACTAATCGTTAATTAGAGGGAATTTAAAGGACTCTCAGGGGAGAAGTCAGTTCTTGTCACTTGGGCTTCTTTGGGGTTTGTCTTCATAGGAGTGACTCAACTCCATTGTATAGCATGGTACTTACACTTTAAGGATCACTTTTCTCTTCTTTTTCATGTCATTTTCCTCTTGTCATCCAATTCCCACAAGGTAAGGTTTATCTGCCTTGATATTTGTCCTGCTTTCTCACAGTTGTGTTCTTTTTGTGAGCCAATGGCAGGCAGGGAGTCCTGCCTTCTCCTGCCCACTCACCACCTGCTCACTTTCCCAACATGATGACAGGTATAACATGTGCCATGACTGTGATCCCCAAATAAATTTCTACCCTTCTTCCAGAATTCCTAATCCAGCAATGCCCACCTGAGCCACTGTGTTTTCACCATATGCTTAGTGCCTATGATACCTCTGCTTTCCTAAATACTCCATGCCCTAGAGCTCAGGCAGCATCAGTCAGCACCACCCTTGTGAGTCAGTCTTGGGTCAAGATTCTAGCTTTATCTTCCACATATGAAGCACCAACTTCTTGGTCTGGAAGGGAGCCATCCATTTCCTAAGCCATCTGAAGATCCCAGCTGGATTCAGTAGTTTGACTTTCTGTTTATTTCTTATAGGCGTTTATCCTAACAGTTGAGGCAAGCCAGCTGTTTGTCTTTCCAAGTGATATTCATTTTCTCTGCTCCCATTTTTCCTTGTCCTTATTTTCAAGACATTTTGCCTTGAATGTTCATTTATTTGTTCATTCATTTGTTGTATTTTCTAGTTTGATTTTACAGAAGATGTTTGATTCAAGTATTGATGTAGCAATGTAGTCCATGGATAGCTACAAAGGCATCTGATAAATAAACAGGCATATAGACATTGTATTCCTTTCAACTCTTTTGTGATCCATATTGACTAAATTCAAAGTATTTGGTGCTGTCTATGAAACTGAGTAGTGCATCCTTGGGTTTTACTTTATTGTTTATTTTAGAGATTATTTTATTGTTCCCTTCATAATTCCTTAAAAATACTTGGCATTCAACCTTTGCCTCTTATTAATAAGAAAGCAAAATTTGTTTTCTTGTTCTCTAGTTTGATGTCAAAATGAAGAAGAAACTTGTATAAGTTTACCAAAATAACTATATCCTTCACTTTGTGTAGGAGGAGAAGCCTGACAAGGCTATTAGAAGTATGGAAATAAGTAATGATCTTGAAGGAATGACATGATTAGATGTACACATAACCTTGAACTGCAGTTATTTGAAAATATTACAAAAGAAGGATATTATTAAAGTCAAGCAGACTTTGGAAGGGGTAGATATGAGATTGGAGTAAAAGATTAATTTCAAACCATGTAACTGAAACTAACTAAACCATGCAAGTACTATAATTTATTTCACCCTTCTGAACAATTAGCATGATTCTGAGTTTTTACTGTTGCAAAAGTACCATAACAATGCACTCATTTGTAGTATATATTTTATCAAGCATATAAAACAATATTATATGGCTTATATCATTTTATTTGTTTCATATTTACCTCATTATAACTCCTCTCTAGTCCTGGTCCTCTGCATCCCTGCAAATGGTCCCCTTTCTACTTTCGTAGGCTATATGTTTATATTTTAATGTATGAATGTGCATATATATGTATAAAATATATTTTACCACACACAAAAGCTTATCTGTTATATTTATAGGAGAAAAGACTTGAGCAAAATACAAAAATATAAGGCTAGGGAGGTGGTTCAGTAGATAATTTAGTCAAATATAAACACCCAGGTTTGAATCCCCAGTACCCACAGAAAAGCTGGGTATGGCAGGGCACTCGACCTCAGTCCTGGGGAAATAAGACAACTTTCTTCTGATGGGAGCTCATTGTCTAGCCAATATAGACAACTAGGTAAATGCCAAGTTCATTGTCTCCAAATAAGATGCATCAGCTTCCCCTATTCAGTGCTAAGATTCTGTCTGGCTTGAAATTGTTCAAGTCTTACACATGCTGCCACAATCTCTGTGAATTCTTGGCTTGTTTTGATTTTTTTGTTATAGAGAGAGATGGGAGATGGGTGATAGGGAACCAATATAAAGTTGTGTGGAGAAGGTCTTGGAGGAGTTAAGGGGAGGGAAAACCATTATCAAAATATATTGTATGAAACAGGTTGCATAAAAAGCAACAATAAAGTGCAGACTGATTGAGGAAGATAGCCAACATTAACCTCTGGCCTCTATATATCTCACAAGTGAGCACACCTGCATATGCATGTGCATGCACATATGCACCACACATACATACACATATGTGTATATGAAAATAGAAATCCCAAGTATTTTTTCAGATCCTGTAATTTGATGATTGGTTTACCAACTTAAGAATTTGTATAAATCTTTAAGTCAAATAATGAAAAGATAAACAATCCTGTATAAATTCTAAATATTAACCTTACTAGGTATAAGAAGGCAACTGTTTTTCCCCATTCTGTAGGATGTTTCTTTATTGTGATTGCTGATTTTTTTTTCCTTTGGTTGTACAAACTTTTCAATTTCACATGCTGCCACTTTAAATTTTTGAAATTGTTCCCTTGAGTATCGGAGCATTTCTCAGGAAGCCTTTGTCTATGCCTGTGTGTTGAAGTGTTTTCCCCTAGCAATTTTAAAGACTTGGTATTAAAAGCTCATATCTAAGTTTCTTTTCAAACTTCTTAGAGTTACTTGGGGTCATCTTATTTGGCAGATCTGAGCATCTTTGCATGTATCTGACACAAAATCATCCAAGGTTAATAATGGTTTGTTAGATTTAAGTGGCTGTTTAATAATTTGAATTGTGATATGCAGAGGCACTTCCCATGTGCTTGCTGCTGCCCTTTGTACCATCATCCATTCTTTGGAAGTCATCTTGTTTAAAGTGAGGAATAAGGAAACATGGAAAAGTGCCACTGAATATGTTAACCTTATCAACAAGAATGCTTTGCAAATAGTAACTATAAAGTTAATGTGACAGATTATAAAGTATTGTTTGACTCCTTCCTGGTATAGCAAATTTTTAAAAGTGATATGCTAATGTCGTAAAACCTGAAATCATGAACTGAATACAGGCTTGCACAGGCACGTGCACACACATGGAGACTTAAACTACTATTTACTTTGAACAATGGAGCAAACGGTGCATGAAATGAAGTGTTGGGCACATTAAATTTACAGATTTTAAACTTTTTTTTACATGGTCACTTCTCAACAAGTAATAGTAACTTAAAAGCCAGTTTGAGTCTAAGAAGAACTGTGGAATAAAATCCATTTGATGAGCACAAATACTGATTGAAAAGCTACCGAAGAGAGAGGCTGCTGTCACCCTGCTTGCAGTGTGAAAGATTTTTGCTGCTTCATAATCAATAATCCCAAATGACTCTGAAGGGCTCCACTGGTGGATGAAAGGTACAGAAAAATAATGTAATTGAGGACTATAGAGTTAGTGGAAAATCAGTTTGGAATCCTTTGCAGGAGTTTTCTTTAAGGATTGAGAAAATATACTGTGCTGGACTCTCTCTGTTCGTTCTATCAAATGTTTAACCCAGATATTTTATTATTAAGGTAATGTGCTTTCAAATCAAAGAGGTCAAGAAATGCACGAGATGCCTTTGAGCCTCCAGCCTCTTTCTGCATTTGCTCCGAATACTAAATAACTAAAGGACCAGAGTGAGGCCCCAGAATAGAAATAGAAAATAAGGTACATGTAAAGACACAGGATGATGCGTTTTAATTTAACAATCTGGCTGTATCAAGGGAAAATGGTTATGGAATACAGAGACTCAGAAGGAAGCTTACTAAAAAGGAAGGAACAGAGGAAGTAGACAGGACAAGAAGGTGCAGGAGGGATTTTTGATCACATTTTGTAGAGAAATGTTACTTAGTCGAGGAAAAAACTGTTTTGTGGTCTGCCTCATAGTATCATTGTTCATTTGCATGGACCCAGGTGCTGCTTATCAAGTGGGAGAGCTTTTATTCTTAGGGGTTTCTTAAACACCTTGATAGAATTCCAGATTTCACTGCCACTAGTAGTATTTATGAGCAGAGTGAGCATTCTCCATTTGATTCCAGGTTTCTATTTCTAGCCCTAAATGATCCTCCCTTGAGAAGGCAGTCAGCCCTGAAGGCCCAAAAGACAAATCACATTGGAAGCAAAAGCTGAGCAGTTGACCGTGTTTCCTCTTGGATAAGGTGTACATGCTGATTGGGAGCAAAGATCTGTGTGTAACTGGATCTTTGTGGCCAGACAAAGAAGATGCTGCAAGTTCCCTAATAATAAGAGTCAGCCACATACCTAGGTCTTAGAAAGGACCAGGATATGGTCCAATGTTTCCTATCCTTTCATACTAATTTTTGGAAAAGGGCTGTAAAATGACTACCATCAACCTTCTGCATTCCCAAGAGTCTGGGAAAACTGTGTTGGTAAGAAGTAACTCATCAGACTTATTACCTAGCTGCCAACAAAAAAATTTTAAGGCGCAGTTTTCTTTTATTTTCACCTATCCCATGTAACCTCAGTAGGAAGGACAGCAGGAACAGTATAGTAGGATTAACAGCAGCAGCAGGAATCATGAAATAGCAATTACAGTCAAGATTAACACTCAAACTAAACAGCACATTTCCTGTTTATGTTGTAACTGAATCCTCACAGCAAACATACTAAATAGATGCCATATCCCTCTTTACTTGATGGGGAAGCAGAGAT
Organism: Onychomys torridus; assembly: GCF_903995425.1. Lineage (NCBI taxonomy): Eukaryota > Metazoa > Chordata > Mammalia > Rodentia > Cricetidae > Onychomys > Onychomys torridus. The sequence continues at coordinate 19,999,528 of NC_050458.1, read as the reverse complement.
GTAGAGAAATGAGATTCCCCCTTGCAACTGCATCGTGAGTAAGTGAGAAAAACAGGATGCAAACATGGGCATGTGGAATCCCACTTATGCAGAGTCTGAACAACCCACAGGGTCAGGCAGCCTCCCATGTTTAGACTACCTGCAGCTTTTTTCTTACATGTGAGGGTGGAGTGTGTACATTTAAGGAAAGGTCTCTTGGTGCCCGTACACTGTTCAATATTCAACACTTAACACAAAGCCAAGCATGAACAAACTCAGCACATAGGAAGGAATGGAAGAGGGGAGAGAGGACAACCATCACTATTTTCTGATTCCAATTTACAGGGGCACCGCAAGTCACTGCAGGATGCTTCATTGCTTTGCTTTATCCCATGGTTGTAACTACATATCTCTCTTCTATCAAATTAGGGCAAAAAAACCCCAGAAGATTAAAAAGGTTTTGTCTATAGTCTCACTTCTAGAATTAGTATATCATGGAGGAAGAATCTCCATAGTGGAGAGAGTTTCACATTGTTATACAGTGTACTCCTCTATGGACTATTTATTGTGTGCCTACATGCTAGCTTCAGGGAATAGTGTACCAAATGGGTATAGGAAATCATTATATTTAAGGGCTATAATGAAAATACAATGCATTAAACATATCTTCGAGATTGGTTTACATTATCTGCCCAACAACAATTCTGAGATGATACTTAAAGTAAATGGTAAAGCCAAGCTATCCCTAAGAGAGTGGTTGGCTTTGTATATTTGCTCTAAGGTAAGGATGGCTTCAGTGTATTGGAGCAATGGAAGGAGGGCAACAATGCCTTGGTCTTGGGACATCAAGACCATGACAAAGAAGAGAAGTAGATATGCTGGGAGTGGGTCCTCCAGAGTGAAGGATGGAGTCTGGGTTTTGTTGTAAATACAAGGGCAGCCAGTGTAGGTCCTGGTGATAGGTACATACTTTCTCAGGTTGACTTTCTTCCTGTGATGGAAGATGGATTGTAAGGTGGCAGGTATGGAAATTTGGAAGTCAGAACAGGTTTGCTTCTTCTATCTGAGAAGCGTATGATTTGAAGTAAGGTAGAGTTTAGTGTATAGACCCAGCTGATATTTTCCACATAGACTCCATAGTCATACATGTATGTATGTTATATATATATATGTGTGTGTGTGTGTGTGTGTGTGTGTGTGTGTGTGAATAAAATATTTTGTGTTTTATTTGTATATTAATAAATATATATTCATATGGGTTAATAAATATTTTGTAATAGGGCTAGAGGGAAACAGGATGGCCAGTATAATCCAGGATATAGAAACAGTTACAGAATAGCACTTTTGATGGAAATTGTGAATTCTGTTTTGAGCATGTGAAGTTTGAAGGTCATACTGGGCTTCTAAAAGAGATAATAAGTGGACAACTTATAGATGAGTCAGAAGTATGGTGAAATAATAATAACATGCACGTGTGTGTGTGTGTGTGTGTGTGTGTGTGTGTGTGTGTGTGTGTATGTGTTAGTAAAATTTAGTCCTTGATATTTTGACAATACTGAAGGCCAGGACTTGAAATTACCCTGAAGAGAATAAAGGCGAAATTTACAACAAAACCATAAAGTACACCATACAAGTCTCAGAAGAGACAGCAGGCGAAGGCAGAAGTAACCACTGATATAGACAAAAGATGTCTGAGGAGGGACGAATGGAAGCGGAGCAAAGAGTGTGTTTCAAAGCATTCGAAACAAAGATGTATACTATTGCATCATATGGGACCATCAGATGACCTGGCTGAAAGTATGATCCTGGAATTAACAATCTATATGCATGAGGGGTCATGACAGGGATATTTCAGTGGAAAGATGAAGGGCAAACCCAAGCTGAGTGTGAGGAACATTGAAGAGTAAAGCGATGGATTGTTATCTCAAAGACCTCTCTCAAACATTTACTAGGGCCGGACTAGAGTAATGTAATGAGACAACATCAGAGAGTAGCCAAGGCAGGAAGAAGTTAACAATTTGCAACTCCAGGGTGGCCAAATGCAGTACAAATAAAATAGTGAAAACTTAAATGGCTTTTTGTAGGGGGTGATTAAGTTGTAGCCTTTCATTGGAAAACAAGTGTTGAGAATATGTACTTTTGGGTACAGGCATACAGTTTTAAACATGTTTGAAATGTTTCATGTTGTGTACACCTATAATGCCAACACTTGGAAAAGAAGCAGGAGTTTCAACAGTTCAGGACCAGCCTGAGCTATACAAAGTGAGACCATGTCTCAAACAAACAAATAAATGGTATACACTATACATATATATGATGTATTTTAAATATATGTAAAACTGGAAGGCTCATGTTCAAGATGGCAGATAGAGCAGAAATGGCTCATTCATTTTTCCTATTGAATTGCATGAGAAACCAATAACACCAGGATAATCATAAGACAGTAGTTGCAGAGAGGACTGAGGAAAGCAGGAACCCTGTCACCAAAAGCAGTGCAAAGCAGGGATCTTGAGGGAGTTCATATGCCAGAAAATCCCAAAGTGACTTTGGGCTTGGAAATAAGAGTGACAAACAGGGCATAAAATGGGAAATGATTTAAGAAGAATTTATTAGACCTTTTCTTGGTCGTTTTTGTTTATAGGAGGGACGACCAATGGCCAGACTCAGTTTCAAGCGCACACACCAAGAAATGGTTTGTCTTTAAAGTATGTGTAAGGGTGTTGTTTCTTCTTTTGTTTTGTTGTTTGCATCCATTGTGTTTGGTGTAACTTCACCGTGGTACTTGGGAGACACAGTGTTAGAGGCCACTCGGGCAATAGGCCCAACACAGAATATCAAAAGGCCAGTTCAGTCTTCATTGCCTGATTATCATTTTGTTTGTTTGTTGTTTGGTTGGTTTGTTGTTGCTGTTGTTTTTGTTTTTTGTTTGTTGGTTTGTTTGTTTTTGAGACAGGGTTTCTCGGCATAGTTTTGGAGCCTTTCCTGGATCTTGCTCTGTAGACCAGGCTGGCCTTGAATTTACAAAGATCCACCTGCCTCTGCCTCCCACATGCTGGGATTAAAGGTGTGCGCCACCACCACCTGGCCACCCGATTATCATTTTAAATGAAGTAGTAAACCAATAATTTCCAAGTCACATATGGATTATCAAATATGCTTAAATTATTTTTTGAAAAATATCAGTGTTCCTTTAAGAAAACTTTCCATTTCCTCAAAATAAAATTGACAGGGGAGGTAAGTGCCAATAAAGAGTTTTTCCTGGGTCTCACTTAAAAAAAAAAAAAAAAGCTGAAGTGGATGATGAAATGTACTTATTCACGTGTTTTTTTTTTCATTTTGTTTGAAATATATTTTTAGTATTTTTATTAGCCCATGTAATTTTTTAAATTAATTTATTCTTCTCTCATATATTACAACCTGGCTTTTCCCCTCCCCCCTATCCTCCCAGTCTCCTCCCCCAACCTCCCTTCTCTACTAGATCCACTCCTCCATTTCCTTTCAGAAAAGAGTGTGTCTCCCTGGGATATCAACCAAACAATGGCATAATAAGTTAACAATAAGACTAGGCACATAACGTCATATCAAGGCTGGATAAGATAGCCCAGCAGGAAGAAAGGGATCCCAAAGCAGACAAGAGAGTCAGAGACAGTCCCCAGTCCCACTGTTAGGAGTCCAGAAGAACACTAAGCTACACAACCATAACATACATGTCGAAGGCCTAGATTAGACCCATACAGGGCCCCCAGTTGACCCTCTAGTGTCTGTGAGCCCCTATGAGCCCTGCTTAGTTGATTGTGTGGACTGCATTCTTATGGCATCCTTGACCCTCTGCCTCCTACAATCCTTCCTCCCCCTCTTCTGCAGGATTTCCCAAGCTCTGTCTAATGTTTGGCTGTGGGTCTCTACATCTCCTACTAGTTGCTAGATGAAGCCTCTCTGATGACAATTTTGCTAGGCTCCAATCTAGGAGTATAGCAGAATATCATTAGGAATCATTTCATTTACTTTTTTTTTTGCCAGTCATGTTTGGTTCTATCTTATGTCTCTGGGCTATCCAGCCTCTGTTTCCTGAACCTCCGGTTGTTTCAGGCGTGGGTTCCCTTTTGTGGAGTGTGTCTCAAGTTGGACCAGTCATTGGCTGGCCGTTCCAAGTTCTGTGCCACTTTTACCCCAGCCGATCTTTCAGGCAAGACAACTTGTAGGTTGAAGGTTTAGTGGCACAGTTGGTAGCCCAGGCCCTCTACTGGAGGTCTTGTCTGGTTATAGAAGATGGGTTTAGGTCCTCAAAAATTCTTGGGAGTTTCCATTGCACTAGGCTTCTACCTCACCTCTGAAATGCTGAGCTATTCCATTCATCTCTCCCAATACTCTCTCCCTCTACCACTGCCCCGTCCCTTCTGTTCCCATCACCACCCACTCCTAGTCCACCTAGGAGATCTCTTCTAGTTCCCCTTCCCCAAGAGATCTGTGTCCACCACCCCCCACCACCCCACACATACACCTTGAGCCCTTTTTGTTACTCAGCTTCCCTGGATCTGTGGATTATAGCATGATTATCATTTCCTTAACAGGTAACAACCACTTATAAGTGAGTACATATCATGTTTCTCTTTCTGGGTCTGGATTACCTCACTCAGGATGATTTTTCCTAGCTCCATCCATTTGCCTACACATTTTATGATGTCATTTTTTTAACAACTGAGTAATACTCAATTGTGTAAATATACCACATTTTCTTTATCCATTTTTATTTGAGGGACATCTAGATCATTTCCAGGTTCTGGCTATTATGAATAGTACTGCTATGAATGTAATTGAGAAAGTATCCTTGTGGTAGGATGGAGCATCCTTTGGGTATATGTCCAGGAATTGGGTAGCTGGGTATTGAGGTAGATTGATTCCCAATTTTCTGAGAAAGCACCATTATCAAAGATCTGGGGAGGCAAAGACAGGCACATCCCTAGGGCTTTCAGGCCTGCCAGCCTAGCCTGTTTGCTACTTAGCAAGTTCTGGAATGTTTAGTCTCTCATTAGAAAGCAGAGAGGTAGGAAGCTACTGAGGAACAACAGCAGTGGTTGTCTCCATACCTACACACACACACACACACACACACACACACACACACACACACACACACACAAGTTCAGTTCCACAAACCCCTTTACAGTCACATGTGTACATGCATTAAGTCCTGATGCTTTACAAATGAACAAATTAGAAAAAAAATAGATAGGCCTTCCTTCAAAATTGGACTAGAATTTAAAATGTAAAAACTTGTAGATTACTTGACAGATGAAATTGAGAAAAATCTGTCATGTAGAACAAGAGTCAGCAAACCTTTTCTGTAAAGGTTCCGATAGTAAATATTTTCATCTCCACAAGCCACACAGTCCCTGTAATCATTATTCACCCCAGATTTTGGTAGCATGAAGGCAGATGAACATGGTCATGTTCCAGCAATGCTTAGGAAAATGAAATTTGAGTTGCTCATAATTTTAATATTCCAGAAAATTTTTTGTCCTCTTTTTTTAATTTTTAACCACTTATAAATATAAAGACAGTTTATTAGCTTTCAATAAGAAAGAGGTTGCATTTGGCCAATGGGACATAATTGCTGACTTGTAGTGTAGGAAGAGACTGTGTATGATATGGGAGAAAGATATTTTTAATATAAGCATTCAATATCAGTGTCATGTACCTAAATGAATTGAACGCAGAAATTCATATTTGAACACCTATGTTCACTGCAGTACTGTTCACAAGGCAAACAGTAAAAGTTACCCCAATTCCATCCTTGTCATAAGAAAACTGATTGAGCTACCTACCAGTATACACACAGGAGTATAGCATCTACAAGGAGAATATCTCCTGGATGCATACACTAAACTCCAGTTTAGCTCAAAACATAAATATTCTCAACCAGGAGGTAAAACACTCCAGATTTCCTAATTTTGGTCCTTGCTATCTAGAATCAATCCTTTTTAGGATTGATTATACCTGAGAAAGTGTCCATAGATAGATGAATGGATAAATAAAATGCACGATGTAAGGGAAATGTTCAGCTTCAGAGAGGAAGTTTAGGAGCTGGATAGATGGCTCAGTAGTTAAGAGCACTGATTGCTCTTCCAGAAGACAGGGTTTCAGTTCCCATAACCCACATAGTGACTCACAATTGTCTGTAACTCCAGTTCCAGAGTATGTAATGCTCTTTTCTAGCATCCTTGGGCATTTCATATACATAATGCCCATACATACATGCAGACAAAGAACCCATATGCTGAAATAAAATTAATAAAATCTTTAAAAAAAAAAAGGATAGAACATGAATGAACTTTAGGGCATTATAATTGTAAAAACAAAAAAGACAATCACAAAAATCACTCTTATCATATATGTGTATAAGGTACCTTCAATAGGCAAACTCACAGAAACCCAAAGTAGGATGCAGGAACTGCAGGAAAAGAATATTGATGGGAGAATATCAAGTCTGGTGGGTAGGGAGGTGAGGAGGATATGGAGTGAACTGGAAGAGGGGAAATTATGATCAAAATGTGGGTGGGGAGGTGAGGAGGATATGGAGTGAACTGGAAGAGGGGAAATTATGATCAAAATATACCATATAAAAATTTTCCTCAATGAAAAAAAATGTTAAAAAAGAAAGAACAACCAACCAGTGGTGGAATAGCCCTTTAATCACAGCACTTGGGAGACAGAGGCAAGAGGATTTTTGAGTTCAAAGTCACCCTGGTCTAGAGAGCAAGTTCCAGGACAGCCAGAGCTACAAAGAGAAGCTCTGTCTCAAAAAAAAAAAAGTGATAATAAATAGATAGATAGATAAATAGATAGATAGATAGATAGATAGATAGATAGATAGATAGATAGATAGATACAAAGAAAGAAAGAATGAAAGAAAGGAAGGAAGGAAGGAAGAAGGAAGGAAGGAAAGAAAGAAAGAAAGAAAGAAAGAAAGAAAGAAAGAAAGAAAGAAAGAAAGAGAAAATGTAACACCCTCCTGTGAAACTGCTGCAGCCTTTTCACAAGATTTTTGGTGGTAGAAAGATACAGAATATATGTTGTCAAAATTATATGGGATACTGTTTTTCAACTTAGAACTCCATGCCTAGTCATTATATGGACCAAAGTGTGAAAATAGAATAAAACCCTTTTATGACATGCAAAGCCTTCTTAGGAAGTGTATTCTGCTTGTGTTCCAGCAAGCAGAATATGCAAATTAAGGAAGGGAAAAAGAAGCATCCAGGAAATCATCCATCTATCGATCCATCTATCCATCCACCCATCCATGTATTACCCCTTGCATTCATCCACCCACCTATTTATCCAACCATCCACCCATCAAAACTAGGCTAAATTGAAGCAAAGAGGAATTCATACAGTAGATACTTGAGAAAGGGGAGGGAAGAAGATAAATGGAGACTATGCTTATAATCATTAATAATACATATTTTTTTAGAATGAAAAGCATCCTCTGATGCCAGCACTTAGGACGACAGAGTCAGAAAGACTGCAGGTTTGAGTGGCCAGCAAAGAAAAGGGAATGAGGCAGGCAGGAAATAGGAAATTATATAGTGCAAAGACTCAAAACTCAGTAAGAACTTATGTTCCAAATATAAAATAAATCAAACTGTGGCATGAATTTCAGGAATAGCTGGAATGTCAGAAATGTATTTTACTTTCCTTTTGGGAAACTTCTCTAGGATTCTCAAAAGATGTGACACTGGACTGCAAAGAATGTGGTACAAGAAAAAAATCATGCTAAATGGGGCTCAGCATTTGAAAAAAAATTACACAATCATAGTAAAGTAAATGACATTTACTGATTTTTAACTTCAGGTCAATCTCCAGAATAATGTAGAGACTATCAGATTGAATAAATAATGTTGACCACATAATAACAATATTGTAGATGCAAAATGTGGGACTTTGGAAAAGCAAATCAAGTAGAGAAAAAAGTTAAAGGAGTTTATATTTGAAATTCATATAAATAGAAGTATACTATTTAAGGTTGTAAAAATAATCCATAGAGCTAAAATTGGTAGTGGATGGATAGATGAGGGAAGAAACGATCAATTTGCTAGTTACTAATTACTAATTATTCTTACTGAGCTACCAATAGTCAACTCCTAAATTCCAGTTAATGGACATCAAGAAAAAAACCATGAAGATGTTGGCACTTATGTTACCTGACTTTCCTTTGCTGTGACAACATCTGAGAGAAACAGTTTAAATCAGGAAAGATGTGTTTGACTCACATCTTTCACCCTGTTGGCCCATTCTGTTGTCTCCAGATCTTTAACAGGACTGAAACATAATGGCAGAAGGGCATGGCTAAAGAAGGCTTCTTACCTCATGGAGGCAAGGCAGCAGAAAGTGATAATGGGGAGAAACCAGGATAAGAATTCCCCTCCAAAGACCTGCAGACAATCACCTGATTCTTCCAACCATGCCCCACTGTCCACAGTTTCCAATGGTCTCTTCACATTTTGAATCTATCAGTTGATTAGTCAAGGTGGAAAACTCCCCCACAAACCCCCGACAAACCTCTTTCTCTGCATATTGCTTGTCTTAGGGACCATGCCTTTGATACATAATCATTTTTGGTGGATATTTCATATACAAGCTATACATGCCCTAGAAATTGCAACTGAAGTTGGGGAAAGGAGATGTTTGACTTAAGGTAAGACCATGTATAAGTTATTTGAATAAAAAGATAGCTACTGAGACAAGAAATGTGATTTCACTTTAATCCCTTTCTTAAAACTCTTTTGCATGCTTTCTTTGATCGTGGTAAGATTAGAAAGCAAAGAGTGTGATTATAGAAACAAAAGAAGTACTTAGATTATTAATCAAATAAGGATGCATAATTTGTTCAGAAAAGAATGTGTCCATAAAGATGTGTACCTAGACATGAATTCTGGAAGAACAGTCCATAAAATTAATGTACTGTGCTAGTAAAGCTAGTCCTCAATGATTTTTTTCCTTTGGTCATGTAAAAGCTAGTACTCAAAGTCAAGTACAAATATACAAGAAAATAGGTTTCTGTAATTATCTTACAATTCATCGTGTTTACTTTATTTTCCTGTTGATTATATACTGGTAGTGAGATTTTCAAGGAACCATCAATCTTAGACTCTGTGGTTGTTGAATTTGAATTGACCAGTCTCTGGACTAGTTTGGTCCTGTGTGATTTAATTTTAGATGCCATGACAAAGAGTCACAGACTTGGTAGCTTAATTGACAGAACTGTGTTTTCTCAATGTTCTGGAGGCTACAAGTCTGAGATTGGGGTGTTGTAATGCTCAGTCTCTGGTGAGAAATAGCCTCTGGGCTCACAGATGGTCACTCTCACTGTGGTGAAAAGAGAGAGAGAAGGGAGTAGAGGGAGAAAGGGTGTGTATGCTCTGGTGTCTCCTATTACAATGCTACTAATTCTGTCAAATGGGATCCACCCTTATGACCTCCTTTAACCTAAATCTATATCTAAATACAAACTCAGAATTAGGGCAGCAGTGTGTGAATGCTGAAGGCCCAAAGCATCCAATATATAACAGCCTCGATTGAAGTAGGTCATCATTAAGCTGACTGGAACAGATGGACAGACTATAGTGACCAATAATCCATGGAGATGGGAGCCAAGGTATCCTTTGAGTAAGTTTAAGACTGGAATTGCAAGCATCACACAGACACTATGCTTCCAGACTTTGGAACTTGGTCCTTTATATCCCATTCTCTACCCTAGTACAGAAGCAATTTTTGGGTGCTTATGCTTTCTCTCTAGGACCAAGAGTTTGGTGGCCTCAAGTTCTGTAGGAATCATTATCTTATATTTTCTGTAAAAATCATGAAAAATTAAATATTCGGCTATTCTATTATTTTAATTTGCTTTCAGTTTTACATTATGGACAAAGTAAGTATTTTCATTGTCTTTTTATTGACAATACCAATAAAATGTGTCTTCCATTCATAAGGTGGGAAGGAACTGAGTGGCAGGAGGGCAGGTTACCTTATCTCTGCCCTGAGTATACCAGGACAATAATATGACCTTCTTTATTTACATTTATCTTAAATGAGTGATCAAGAAAGTCATATAGCACTAGGAGTATCAATAACATAGAGCACATTCCTGACTTTATTTTTCCATTATGTCTATCAAGCTAGAATAATGCTAAGTCTCTGTGCTGTGTAACTTTATTGCATGTATACCAAATGCCCCCTAAAGCTCATTAGCAATGATTTCATATGTGCTGTTTGACTTCTCTGAGCCTGTACCTCTATAATTCAGATGTGGTAGTTGCTTTATAAATTGTTGGAAAGATTCAAGATGACTTTTCTGGAGTCAACAAATGTTCCCATATTCTTGGTCACTATACTTTGTTCCTAATACTATTTGGAATGACCTTATAAATACCCTTCTGACACATTCCCAAGACCTGTTTGGTCAGGCTTGATTATACATGTTCTCATAAAGTTTTCAAAAGAACATAGAAAAGATACAAGTTTACTCAGGAATTTATCTTAGATGTGAACCAACTTTATCTGTACCTTGTACTTTTGTCAAGGTAAGCCACATGGCTCCAACTTGTCCACCAGACTCAAGAAGTGAGGAAAGAGATGCAAACTTGTTATGAAGACCTCTAGTCATATTGCACCTGATCGCTTTGCAATGAAGACATCACTGTCATGTATCCACTCTACTGTAGTTCCAAAAGCATTGTTGCAGAAATATGTAATGATAATAATCAATAGCATTGTAATGGTTCATATTTGTTTGCATATTTGCTTTTGTTGTGATTTTTATCATTCACATAAAAATGCTAATAACATATGCATGCAGTGTGTTGTACATACAACTCTTATAGGCTGTGTTCATGTGTGTAGTTGAGTGGTGGGTTTTCCTGCTATGTTAAGACAAGTCAGACTCAAAGCACAGTGTGAATCTCTCCCTCTCTATCACTTGACAAGATTAGCAATTGAGCTAATAGAAATAACGGGCCTTGGTAACCAAAGCCATACAGGTTGCTAGATGCTGTAGCTGAAGTTTTCTCTGGTCCTGCCCAGCCCCACAGACCCTGCAGCCACTTATAAAATAATCACTCAGAAACTTATATTAATTAAAACTGCGCAGCCAATAGCTCAGACCTACCACTGACTAGCTCTCACTTTTAAACTAACCCATAATTCGTATTTATGTTTAGCCACGTGGCTTGGTACCTTTTCTCAGTTCTGCCTTCACATCTTGCTTCCTCTCTGTCTGGCTGGTGACTCCTGACTCTTCCCAGAATGCTCTTCTCTGCTTGTTCTACCTATACTTCCTGCCTGGCTACTGGCCAATCAGCATTTTATTTATTAACCAATCAGAGCAACACATTCACAGCATACAGAACGACATTCCCATCAAGATGCAACTTGTGTCTTGTTGTTTGCCTGTTTATTCTGTGAGATTTTATTGTTAGGAACCCAATGGCATGTACCAACAGCATGAACTTTGGGGACAGTAGATTTTACCAGCCTTGCTTACAAGCATCCCCTGTGACACTTTCAATCAGCATCTGCACATGTGGGTTGATCAGCAGCATCTGCACACGTGGGTAGATGAGCAGCATCAGCATATCTGGGTAGGTTAGCAGCATCTGTTCATTTGAGTAAATAGTTTGTCTTTCTTTATAAACAGCCATGTGATCTACCTGGGGAATCTGAGCTGTGTCTTTGGTATGTGGTTAGGACACTTTGGAAATAGGGAAGTTTGGCAGTGAGTCTGAAGCAGAAACCAGTGGTTAACTTCCCATAAACTCCAGGAGGTCATATTCGTGTTGTTCTCTGAATAAACAGAATGTCTGAATAAGAAGGGACATACCAAGGCCTCTCTTCATTTGATTTCTTTTATCATTTCTCCTTTTTACTGTATTTTCTCACCTTTCTCTCATATCCATTTCTATCCAATGTTGCCTAATCCTACACTTTCTTTAGTGGTTTCTGTCAGACTTTTTTTTTTTAAAGGATCAATTAAAAAAATTCTTCTCTCATTCAATACATCCCAACTACAGTATCACCTCCATCCAATCCTCCCAGTCCCCACCTCCCACCTTTCCTCTTCCCCACCAGATTCACTCAGTGTACATAACACTATGCCTCTGTGCCCACAACTCAAGTTACCTGGTCTCCAAAAAGCACCAGTGTCCACTGAGCCATGCCAAATCAAGCTTGAGAATCCAATGGAGAAGCCTATGAATACAGTTGAAGGTGCATTAATGTATTCTTTCTGGACACATAGTATTGAGCATTTGAGTACTATTTAAATGCCTTATATAAACAATTTATAATGCTTTCACAAACTTCAGGGTAAAACTTATCTGTAATATATTGAGGTGAGAAGTATGTTCAGAATGCTCCAGGTACTGTTTCAAGATCCATGGGACCAGTGATGAATGAAGCTGGCTTTCAGTGAAAGCCGGCATGGCTCCAAATGCCAAACTTCTCTTGTCTCATCATTCTCTGTGTCAACTAAGACTCAGGGATGTGAGCTATGCTGCTAAGAGTTATGGTGCTAGACAGCTTCTGCATTATTTTTCTGCAAATTCTGCAACTTCTGCTCAGTCAGTACAAGAAAAATCTAATGGGAAGAGAGGATGCTTCAGCTTGAGAATGTCAAGAGCACAGCTGGGACTTGAACCAGTTTTCTGACACTTTGAGGATATAGGAGCTGTAATATATGATGACGTTCCAGACAGTTCTTCCATTTGTTCACCAGGTGATTGTTGAGTGCCTTGTGCAGGGCACTATTCTAAAGTTTGGAATTTCTCACAGAATAAGAAAGACTTCAGCTTTTATACAAGGTACAAGCCTCTGAGAAGAGTCACATAGTCAACAATAGATCAAATGAGTGAATTATGTAGTGTGCTGCATGTGCTTGAATCAGAGAAAAAAGCAGTAGAGTGAGGTAAATAGAACTGGAAGTGCCCGAGGGAGGGATGTTAGACTTCTAAACAGAGAGACAGGGATTATTACTCTCAGTGAGAAGGAGCATTTGAGCAAAGGCTGATGCAGGTAAGGAGTAAGCCATGTAGATACAAGAGCATTCAAGGCAAAATTAGTGGACATTGTTGGCACTTCCAAGCAAACAAAGAGATTGTAATAGTGAGAAACAAAAGTATTAAGGAGGCATGATCAAAGTTACATCAGTGACATTTGGTATAGAGATTATGTGAAGCCTAATATACCATTTTAAATGTTTAAAATAAAGACTAAGGGAAAATAGAATTCTGTCAGATGCAGTTGGCAAGGTATAGCATGCCACTCCCTACAGTTAAGTTTTGAGAGCATAATGGTAAGAGAGATGGAGTTTGATATACTTGATCATAGGTCCCTCGGGTTTCTCTAGTAGATTCTATGTTGAATATAAGAGAAACAGAGGTATCTATTGTGAATCTAAGCAAGAGAAGGGAGTCTCTATCAAAAGATTGGGGTAGAAATATAGTTTACAGTTCATCACCTTATATCGTGGTATGAAAACAAAATCATTAGATCCACACAGAGCTCTGATGTGGCATGAAAATTAAATTCAGTACAGCTAGTGGTGAAGAAATCTGTCTTCCTTTTGATAGAGGATACAACTAAAGAATTGGCAAGACAGATAATGGAAGTCCAACTTTAACTTTGGCATGACAGCACCACTAGTGCTCATTAACATTGAATGGGTAGTTTTATATAGATATTTAGGAAATCTGTGTAGTTTTAAGAAGAGCCTTGACTCTGTAAAGATAAGAGAGAACAGTAGGTTGGAGGAGAGTGGAGAGTGTAGTTATTTCATATATTAGGGGACTGATAGGTAGTCCTTAAGCGAAGTCACTCATTCCTACATACACACAATGACACACAAAGCCTTAATATAATTCATCATAGTCAAGCTCTTTGAACCACCATTTTAAATGTCTTAAATTGAATTGGATTTCTGTGTTAGATCTTAAACAGGAACTAATTGATATCTCAGAGTTCTGTAGACTTGCCATATGTGTGAGCCTGCAGCACCAAGGAATGAAAAAAAAAACATTACTAAGTTCCAATGTGGACAAACAAGAGAAAATTTTTCTCAGACTCTCCCTATATTCACTTTTTAAACTTATTTTAAGATCTCTATCACAGTGGTCTCTAGAACAGTGGCTCTCAGACTTCTAGTCCTGAACACTCAGTTACATTCATAAAAGTTACTGAGAGCCTCAAAGAGCTTTTATTGTCATGGCTGGTACAAATATCAGAAAATAACCAACAGAATGGTTAGTGGGTGTTTGAAATTATGAATTTAAACCTTAAAAATTGAATTGGGATTCAGAAAAAATTGCCTACAAGATGCAGCAGCTCTGGTTTGAATTTAGTTCATTTGAAGAAGACTCAAAAGTTTAGATTTCTGTAAGCTTAGCATAAGTCAATTGTGTGACTCAGTGATGATCAAAATTTTAGCTTGTCAGCAGCCAATTTTATTTTTATAGTCAAAACACTAAGGATACTGCCATGGGGGGCAGCATGCACAGATGACAGAGGGCAATGAAGAGAAAAAGTTCTCTAGCGTATTTGAAAAGCTAACGAAGCCATACTACGTAATTGAAGTATTGCTTTTGTTGCTTCACTATCTGCCACTATTCAAGAATTGTTAGAAGATCCACAGTGTTGGGAAATGATGATATCATTCTAGTGATGTTAAAAGTGTGGCTAAAGACGAACGAACATGGATGAACAGTACACATGCATCACATGCATGCAGTCCTTCAACCAGGAGGACATACACTGGTTTTTTGGTTTTTTGGGGTTTTTTGTTTTGTTTTGTTTTTTGTTTGTTTGTTTGTTGTTGTTTTTTTCTGGAAATGTTTTATCAGGGAGTTGTCTTCTCTTAGGGAGGCCTGTGTCTTAAAAGCTTCATTGACCATAATATATTTAGTTCCAAACCAAGAACAACCATAGGAAATGAACTTCATGGGCCAGGGAGATAGGTCAGATGGTAAAGCGCCTGACTGACTTGCAAGCATGAGAACCTGCATTGGATCCCTAGAACACACACATACACACACACACACACACACACACACACACACACACACACACAAAGTTGGGTTAGTTAGCAGGTACTTGTGATCTCAGCCCTAAGAAGGAAGAGATAGATGGATCCCAGGCTTACTGGTCAACCATCCTAGCTTATTTGGTAAGTTCCATGCCAGTGAGAGACCAGTCTCAAATAAAAGGATGGACACTATCTAAAGAATAGCACCCAACATTTTCCTTTGGCCACCACATGCATGTGTACCTACACACAGAGAGCACACAAAATAACAGTAATAAATAAAATAAGTGAACTTTATAGACTGCCAACTGAATATAATAGTTAAGGACCCTCTTCACAATTGACTATACATCTCTTTCCATGAAGGAGTTAAAGTGGGCATTATTGGTGTTAAAACGTTAGTTAGTCCGAGTATTGAGTGTTTTGTCAGCTACCATGTTTCTTTTTGATATTTAGAGACTGCTTACTAAATGAATGAGCATTTAAAGCCACCAAAGTAAACACTGATAATTTATAAATGTATGTTTCTTTCTCCTCTTTCTTCCCTCTCTTCTTTTTTCTTTCCGCAGTATTAACTATGATGCCACAAAAGTAGTCAGCAAAAGAGCACAGGGAACTAAAGAAAGTATGTGTGATGGTCTGAATAACAATGGCCCTCTATAGACCCATGTATTTGAATCATTGTTCCCCTGTTGATGGAACTGTTTTGGAAGGATTGGGATGTATGGCCTTGTTGGAAGAGGTGTGTCATTGGGGAAGGGTTTTAAGGTTTTAAAAGCTCACTTTATCCCCAAGGTGCTCTCTGCCTCATGGTCATGTCATAAGATGTAAGCTCTCAGCTACTACTCCAGCACCATGCATGCCTGCTTGCTGTCATGCTTCCCACCACGATGGTAATGAATTCACTTTTTGAAACTATAAACCCCAAATAAACTCTTTCTCATCTAAATTACCTTGATCTTGGTGTCTTATCACAAAAACAGACAATTAATTAAGACAAGAAATTGAAGGAAAGTAAAAGAAGGAAGCTCCTATAGCATACCAAACTGGCTTATAATGAGATGCTGATGTCATATTTACCACTTTCTGATAGTTGTCTATGAGCCTCATTTCACACCAATGACTATAAAAAAGCTAAGCTCTCTGATTTTTCACAATTAACCATTTAGGACTCACACAAACTCATCCAATAGAGACTTTACACATTAATTACATGCTTGCAATTACAGTGTTCTCTTATAATTCAAAACCAAGTAAATTAAGAGAGAATTTATATTGCAAAAAGATAAGGAGTAATTAGATTAAAAAATAAAATTTGGCTTTAAAGGCAATATGTTCTTTCAATACTAAATTTCTTTAAAGCACTTAATTATTTCATTACTTACCAGAAAAGCCTCATCTTTACCTTGGAAAGCTCAAAATTTACTGCATAAGACTACTTTCTAGCTAAACACAAATTATAAATTACTATAAAACATAGCTGAAATTAGTACATATGGATAAATTAAAATAAAAATCATTTGTAAAAATAATAATATTTTTCAAACAACCTTTCCCTCAGGATATGAGTCTTGCAGAAACTGTCTGTAAAAGAGAAAGTGAAAGTGTCTGAAATGCATTTTCATTTTGTCGATATGAAGACCAGGACTAGTTCAGAAAGGAAATGTCTGGAATCCTGCTTCCTGTCATAGTGCATAGAGGTTAAGATAATAAACTGCCTCAGGCCTCTTTTAGGGCAGCAAAACAAACCAAAATTGTCTCTGGGGTTGTAAATCAAGGAATGATGAGGTAAAACTGAGCATGCAGAAAGAGAACTGGGGTAAATGTTTTTTTAATGTTTGCTGTTGGGCAGGATTTTTTTTCTATTAGTTTACTGTTCCTAGAAAATATGAAATGCTTTATCTCAGCTGTTTGGACTATTATTGTTTGGGTTTAGTTTCCTACTGTGAGGGAAAAAGAAGACCTGGCAGCTATTTTTAAAAATGAGAAAATGATCATCTAGTGATAGATACAAAGAGGAGCCTGAGCACTGGAAGGCAGAGAGAAGGAGGCCAGTGCAAGGATGCGACACCTACGCACCTCCTGCTCTTACCTTCTGGAGAGGACAATATGCTAATTTCATGCATGGCAATAGATTTAGCCTCTTGTTCCAATTCATGCACAGAAGTAAGTTTAAGCTCCTCAAGGGCATCAGGTTATGGTATTCACTCTCAAAACTCGATTGAGGTTGGGAAGGAGTTAATGGAATGCTGATATAAGGAGCTATGACTGAGGATCATCTTGGTGCTACCAAAGAGAAGTGGAGGGAGAATAAATCTAAAACCTAGAGCAGACTGGGTGATTGTTGTCATTATGACTCATTAATGCTACCCCTTAACAAGCTGATATGTAGCGGACTAATAATAATTTAATAATGCGACCCTGGTTAAGAACTAGCTGATAAACAGGGTTGTGACTTTCAATCACAATTGGTTAAGGAGATATTAAACAGTGTATTTTAATAGTAGGAGCTCAGCCCCATCCCCCATTCCATTTGTTATGTTCTCATGGGGGCATATCCCTGTAATTTCACACTGTCTCAAGCTAGTGTTTACTCCTTTCAAGCAGATATCACCAAATTCATCATTAGTTACAATAGAATATATTCTGAAGGAAAAGTGATTGTTAGCTTTAGGACCACTGAGTTTCTGATAAAAGGAAAATATCCAAGAAAGGCATCCATGACAGGCTGGTGAGGATGTGTTCTGAGTTGACTTGACAAGTTTGAGTAACTCATCCTTTGAAGTTCAGCTGATGGGCTTGAGTCCTCTGTTCCTTAGGAAATGAGCAAGTTAAAGAATGACCTTTCAGGATGAGAAAGTTTAATGTATTGATGTATAAGCAACTTCATTCTCCTGCCTTCCTTGTCCTAATTTACAGTCTTCTCTGACTGGTTTATAGGAGTCTTCAAAAAATTTGATTAGCTTTACTTGAGAGAAACTTGCAGGAGTTTCAGGGTAATGATGTGTCAGCTCTAAACTCATTCAGCTAATCTGAGGGGAAAGTTTTCAGAGTAGGAAAGAGCCAGACTCAGAGGTACTGACTTGTGAAACATGCTACAAAGTACATTTCTACATAAAAGCTCCCAAATTCTAGTTTTTTGTTTTGTTTTGTTTCTTGATCATGCAAAAGGAAAGAATGTCACGATGGGCAGAAGAAAAAGATTAAATATCAGCATCAAAACAACAACAGCTATAAAAACGTGTGCTCACTTGAGTTCTTCAAGACCAAAGTTCTCCTCTCTTATCAGAATTAGGAAAACAGCCCAGATGAGTTCAAACAGAAGAAGGAAATGGCTGCACCCTTAGATGGGGCTGAAGAGTGGTAGGCAGAGGTGGCCATGTTGGATTAGGAGCCACATGAGCTCAGTATATTGCAGGAAAGAACAGAGGGCTGGACCTGAAGCCTACTGCCATTAGTGAGTCATGCCTAAGAATGCTGGTGGAATGCAGATCACCTCAGTTCATTAACTCATTCAGTTGCTCTTTTTTTTTTTTTTTTTTTGCCTGTACCTGTACCATCTGTCTTGTTCCATGCAAGACACTCAGGGGAGCACAGTGATAGAGCAGCTTCTTGTTGTTTTCATTACTTGAGTTGCAGATCAAACTACCACAAAAACTAGAGATGTGTTGAGAATTAATTTGGAACATTGAGAAGCCCAGGCTTCTGCTTTCTGGCACCTATGGTACCCAACCAGAAGATTCAGCAGCTTGGGGTTAGATTTATCTGATGTTTGTTTGTACATTGTATTAATGGTTGATAGTGGATGTCAGAGAAGTCCTTTGTGGGGGATTGACGGAAACTCCTACATATGATTTCATACCCTCCTACATATGATCTCATATCATGGTCTAGACTTACAGCATGATGGTTGAGTTCCAAGGGTGAATACTGAGGTGTGAGCCAGGTAGAAGCTGTGTCTTTTATGGCCCAGCCTCAGAAATAATGTAGCATAAATTCCACTGTACTCCATTGGTCAGGATGTTGATCACATGCCATGCTGAAATTCAGTGTCTGGAAACATTAGTTCTTAATAGCAGAAGTAATGTCAGTCACATTGCATAAAGTATATGCACATATATATATATATAAAATACATATATGCTATCATTTTGCAAGAATATATTCTAATAAATTTGATAAGCATAAAAATTATTACATGTCGGCTTAGTTACTTTTCTATTGCCATGATAAAAACACAATTACCACTGTTAACATAAAAGAAAACATTTAATTTGGCTTATGGTTTCAGAGAGTGAGAGCCCATGATCATGGAGGGAAGGAACAACTGGGAATTCACATCTGGATCCAGAACCACAGTGCATGCAGAGACAGATAGAGCACTAGAAATGGCCCAAGCCCACGCCCAGTGGCATACCTCCTCCAACAAAGTCATACTTCCTATCCCCAGATAACTGTACCAAAGATTCAAATATAGGAGCTATGGGAGCCTTTGACGTTAAAACCACATCACACAACAAAGTAAAAAGTGAAAGTACTGCTTGTGATTATTTTGTATGTGACGGCTCAAGGAATCATTCAATTAGAAGCATATTAATAAAAAGTGCTACCTGAGTATTTGCATATTCCTTCCCCCTCTCCCCATTTTTGATAATCATCTCATGATCTATCTATACCATTCTCTCTTAATACTTTTTTCTTAAAATTGGAACATTGGATTAGGGTAATTAAAAATTGCTTAAAAACAAACTAGATATTACAAACTAGAAAATACACTTTGTGTCATAATTTCTTTGACATAATTAATGGTCAAGAGTAAGCAAACAAAGAATAATTGCAGGCCAGACATACTTCTTTCTGTTAAATGTTCTAAAACTGTAGCAAGTCTTTCTCTGTAAAATAAAAATAAAATGTTCATAAGCATTTGGAAGACATAATTCACACTCCTGCCAACGTAAGGCCATCTCCTTGCCTTGCTCTAACAGGGTGAAAGGGGAATAAAATAAAATAGTACCTAGATCTCTTTACCAATGAAGGTACTGTAAGGAATTCTCAATATTTCAGCCCTACTCTTTTGGTTCAGAATGATGCAAACAAAATCATTGACATGGGAACTTTCAGGTAGCCTAACCTAAATTCCTGGGATCCATGAGGGAGAAGACAGGGCCAAGGCTTATTAATTTTTTATTATTTACAATCTGCCATTTATCAAAGACTGGGCCTTTACATCCTTTTTATTATTATTATTTTTATTTTTCATTACTTATGCTCAGTTCCCTGGGAGATTCAGTGATCAGTAAAAGGCTCTGACTAGCTGGCTTCTATATAAAGCCCAAGGACTCCCATTATCTTATTACCATTCCCCACATGCTGGAAGAATTGACTCCTAGCTTTCCCACTGTGGCATGACTAATGTTCCCAGGCTTCATGGGACCAACCTGAGTCCAGAGCCCCCAGGCAGACTAGCACTTGTTAGTATCTAAGTCTTCTAGCAGTCAGTCCTGAGGTAATTATTCTCACCTGCTGGGGCAAGTGCTCTAGTAGGCAGCAGGGATGTCAGAAAGGAGAGACAGGCACCTCCAGCAAACAGAAAGGCATTTGACACTGGCTATTTTACCCCTAAAACTTAAGGACCTGTGTGGACATTTTGCTAGAATATTTAGAAAATGCTATTTCCTAGGGCATTTTCCCAGAAAAGATAATAACTCAAAAATGAGTAAAACTCATTGCCTTTCTTCTTGTACCTTTTCGTGTGTGTGTGTGTGTGTGTGTGTGTGTGTGTGTGTGTGTGTGTGTGTCTGTGTCTGTGTCTGTGTCTGTGTCTGTATGTATGTGTATGTGTGTGTCTGTGTCTGTATGTATGTGTATGTGTGTGTCTGTGCCTGTGTGTATGTATGTATATGTGTGTGTATCTGTCTGTATGTATATGTGTGTCTGTCTGTGTATGTAGGTATGTATATGTGTGTGTGTGTGTGTGTCTGTGCCTGTGTGTATGTATGTATATGTGTGTGTATCTGTCTGTATGTATATGTGTGTCTGTCTGTGTATGTAGGTATGTATATGTGTGTGTGTGTGTGTGCCTGTGTGTATGTATGTATATGTGTGTGTCTGTATGTATATATGTATAAGTGTATGTGTGTTTGTATGTTTCTGTGTGTGTATGTATGTATATGTGTGTGTCTCTCTGTATGTATATGTGTCTGTCTGTGCCTGTGTGTATGTATGTATAAGTGTATGTGTGTGTTTGTATGTTTCTGTGTGTGTCTATGTGTTTTCAATCATGAGGAAGGTTGCGTAGGTTAGGATAAAGAAAGAGTTACCTATTTCTCTTCAGGGGATTCAGGCTATAGCCTTTACCAAGCACTCTAGGATGTTGAACATTAGTGCCTTTCCAGGCATGGGGCCACACTAACAGACACTCCTTCCTTCTCTCTCCACAGTCAGCCACCGTGAAGCTGTCAAAACCAGTGGCCCTGTGGACCCAGCAGGATGTCTGCAAGTGGTTGAAGAAGCACTGTCCAAATCAGTATCAGATCTACAGTGAGTCATTCAAACAACATGACATAACTGGTAAAGTCTGCAGTATCCAAGACTCTCCTCTTTCCCCTCACCCTCCCATCATGATGGCCTTTTCCCATGCCCATACTGCAAAACAGTATCTTCTTGCTGACATTTCCTCCTAGAAGTTGGCTCTAGAGCAGGCGATAAAGCCCTGGCCACATGAGCCACAATACTGAACGAATCAGTGCTTAATAGAGGAAAGTGGATTTTGAAGATCTAATGCAAGTGTATTCGGAGGGTGGAGGTGGATCCTAGAGTAAACAAGAATGCATTAGTCCTAATGGAAAGAAGAGAAGTCTTGCTAATCAACTTGGTTTTAGGATGAGTCTGGAGATTTTGTGAAGGTGAAGACTTTCTACATGGGAGACTCTTTCCTTTTTCCCCCTCATTAAGTCAAGTGTATTGACTTTTCTGACTGATTAGCTACATATGTGCAACTAATGATGTAGAAGAATCAATAGTAGAAAGTCATTTCCCTGCCAAACCAGTCCTGTCCTGTCAGTCATAAAGCTGTGAGGCACATACTGCTTTGTCCTCACCCAGAAGCTAAGTTTCTCAAGCGAAGTTGTACTCCTTTACTGCCACTGAGATGAGCACATTAAGGTCACTTAGTAAAACTACTTTTCCAACAAAGGCATTAAAGTTTTCCATTGAGGGGATAAAGAAGTATTTGGAGCCCCCTGGCAGTAGAATCAGGATCCATCCCTGGTGCATGAGCTGGCTTTTTGGAGCCCACTACCTATGATTGAACACCTGACACAGCTTTGATGCAGGGAGAGGGGCTTAGACATGCCTCTACTGAACGTACCAGGATCTTTCAGATTCCCCATGGGAGACCTTGCCTTGTTGGTGGAGGGAATGGGGGGTGGATTTTGCAGTGGTGGGGAGAGGAGGTGGAGGGAGGGAGGAAAGGGAGATCTGTGATTGGTATGTAAAATGAATAAAAAAAATTCCTTAATTAAAAAAGAAGTATTTGGAATCAGAAAAACAGGATGGTTAGATGTGCTACAAAGGCCCTTTCTATCACTTCCCTCAGCAGGGGAAGGCATAGGTGAGAAAGTGCTGTCCCCACCTTTGTGCCCACCACTAGAGCAAGGAGGAACATATTTGGACTTGATCTGTGCCAAGATTCTACCTGTATATTGGAAAGCTCTCCTCCCCACTCCCCTGCACAGCTATGCACTGAAAGACAGGGCTGAGGAGCATTGCTGTATGGGGAGGAATGCTTGAGAATCATAAGACTGGTCTAGAACATTCCTGTCTCCTAATAGAAAACTGAGCCCCTAGTGGAAAAAAAAAATCACTTGCCTTGGGATTGCCAAGCACTCTAGACACCAAACCTTTTCCCAAGTCCATGTTATTCTTTGAGAAATGCTAATTTTTCTCATTCTGATTACTTCCATTACTTTGGAAGGGGATACACTAAGGAAAACATACTTCCCTCCAAGTTCAGTTTTCCCATGTAACTCTGCTGTCGGGAGAGGATCTTCCACCTCCCTAGGTAAAATTTGGCTGGGGGTTCTCAGAGTGCATTCAATGGCATCCCTGAAATTCTCCCTAGAGAAACAAGAAGCGGGTATGTCAGATTGAGAGAAGGCTGTCAGCCAAGAGCAGTTCCCTTCATGGCTGTCTTACACACTTCATTCAGTAAGGAAGATTATCATGGAAACAGGGTTCTGGCCACTCAAGTTTTCTTTAAATGTACAGCTGGATAATTTTAGATTCTTGCTGTGTAAGTAATGGGTAATTGTACATTAACCATGTCCAGGTATTTCTCAATCTGATTTTAACTTTTGTTAAACTCTTAAGTGAATTTCTGACTTAAAAAGGATCATTTTCTGTACCCCCCCCACCCCAGCTACTGCTGATGCCCTTAAAATTAAATTCCTGGGACCCTAAAGGTAGTGAGATGCATAGCCTTGAAGTGTCTGGATTTCACATTCTAGTCCCTTGTCTTAAAGTATATGAACAAGAAAAGCTCACAGAGGATCTGTTGATCTACGCCAAGAGTGATTAGTCCATCAAAATCATTTGCCTGATAGCAGTTATCTCCATCAGATAATGGCTCCTTATGGTCTTTTAATGCCTGCATGAGGGTAGTGTCAAAACCTTTTCACAATCTTGCTTGGGAGCAATGGTATCACTTATTAGTGGTGGAAATTATGGCATACCCTCAAGAGACAGATGAGTCCTAGAAAGTCTTATCTAAGGAGGGTGGACGGTATCCTCAGAGTGGAGGGAATTACCAAGTGCTTGGCTAAGTGACCAGAAATAAAGGAATCAGAGTGCAGTGTGGTAGAGCTGTCCCACCACTCTAGACAGTGTCTTTAGTCTCCACAAAACACCTATGTTGTTGGTGAACCACCACCTGGGTCTGAGCTCAAGATAAAACTGCTTCCTCTGGCCAATTATTCAACCTCACTTCATTGTCTCCAAAATAAAGATAGTTCTTGAAATATCACAGAGCTGTGAAAATTAAGTTAAACATTATAGGTAAGCCAGTGGGCTAACCCTTCTCCCTGCAAGACTATGTTCTTATTTCTGTCAAGTTTTATCTGGCATTGTGAAAGAAAAAAAGAAAAAGAAAAAAAAGAAGAAGAAGAAGAAACCCCTGACTTTATTCTAAGATCAACCTGTTTCTGGCGGGCAAAGAAAGCAGGGAATTATTTGGGGACTTGGGGAGCAGGGAGAATGATTACAGACTAACATTTGGTCCACATCCTTTTGACATTTACCTGTTGAAAGCCACAGACCACCCCCTCCCTTCCCTTGTTCTCTGACCTCTGATCCTCTCCAGGTGAATGTGTAGCACCTAAATCATCCCAAGTCCAATGTGACCAGCAACTAGCTTCCAGAATTTGTAGCAGTCTGCAGTAACTGACCACCTGACATTAGAAGCTCCATAGTACTCAGTACCATCTGTGGTGATAACCAGGGGAAAAAAAGTCTATTAAAATTTAAATGGGGCTAGGAGCATAGTTAAATGGGTAGAGTGCCAAGGTTTCCTACACAAAGCCCTGGGTTTGGTCGCCAGCACCACATAAACCCACTAGGGTGGTACACACTTATAATCTCACCACGTGGTTGGTAGAAACAGGAAGATCAGATACTCGATGTTATCCTCAACTATCTAGCGAGTTACAGGCTAGTCTGGGATACATGAGGCCCTGCCTGAAAACAAAACAAGAAAAACCAATGAAAACCGTAATGTCATGGCAAACCTCAATAGCCTGTGCAACCAGTAGAGTGACTTGGGGAAAAGACAAGAGCTGCTGCAAGGAGGAGGTCACAGCCCAGAGATGCAGCGTTACTGTGTGCTCAGAAAACTCCAGTTTGCTTCACTTTTGTAAGAGAGAGAGAGAGTTCCAGTCCCGACCCTGTGGTGCTGCTGAGAAAAGTGACAGCACCACAGGAAGCATACAACAAATGTGGACTGCAAGTTTCCCCTCTATGCTGTCCTGATTTCCGAGAAAAGAGACCACACATATAAGCCCTGTTGAATTCATTCTAGTTCTATTATCCTGAACACTGGGAAAATAGTGCCCGAAGGGGAAACAAAATAGTTTGGGCTGGTACATACCCTGTGCGAATCTGAAAGGCTAGGAACAAGATTATTTACCTGTCTGCTGACGGATACTGTTCATTTATTTTTTCTTAAAACAAGGTTAAACAGGTTCTTGGTCACTGAGGGAACATGTTCTGTCAATGTAACATATAACATAAATACCCCTTTATTGGTGAAATTATTAAGGCCACTCCACATAGTTAAAAGGGAGGTTTATTTTGTGGGGTAACTTACAAATGAAGGGGTAGGTTGTAGGGTCTGGCAAAGGTATGGTGCAGTCCAGCAGTGTTCTCTGGAGAACTCTGCTCAGGTCTACCTCCAGCGTCCAGGGTCCCAGAACCAAGAGAGACCTCTCCTCTCAATCCTGGGTCTTCAGCCTCCTCCCTTGCCCCGCCTTGTGGGCGTGACCATTACCGAAGCCTCAGTGGGGGTTGGAACTTCTAGGCCAATGCTGGGATGGCTACCTACTACACCCCTTGACTTCGAGGCAGCCAGTCCAATGATTGCAATTAAAATGAACATATATTAAATGCACAGAGAGAGAGAAGCAGTAGGTGGGTTTCCTGAGTCCAGACATTCTTGATGTTCTTCATCCCAACCTTTAAGACACACTAAGTAGCTATTTGATGTCACAGGAGCTAGTCCCCATCAGCATGAGAGTGTTGTTTAACTTAAAGGGTCATTAGGAATATTAAATGGGATGATATATGTGAAGGGCCAAGCTTAATGCTGATAAATAGTGAGCATTCATCCATTTAGCAGTGTTTATGGAGCACTTACCACTTGGTGGGTTTAAGAAACAAGTTTAAAGTAATGGAGGATCCATGTAGGAGGAAAGGGCATACGTGTCCTTAAAATACTGCCACACCATTTTGTGTTACCTAATTCTGAATGGAAGGAGCTGTTTTGCAAGTCTTGGTTATAGATAACTAGTAGTATACTAACCTCCCACCTTGATATGCTCTTCTGCTTTAAATACTAATTTTAATTACTAAGAGGATATTAATTACTAATGATCAATAGCAGTCTGAAAATATTTAGTGGAAACGTCTTTGTTTTGAAGATACTTCATTCACCTAACTTTTCTTGTTCTATAGTGTTTTCATTGGCTACTCTTCTGTGGCCAGTTTACAAACTCACCTTTCTCATACATCTACACATAGGAAAATAGATGATATTTTTAGAGTTCAGTATGGGAGATCTTGAAATATATCCCTGGAGAAAAAGCAGGGACTTTGTAGAACCAATTTTTATCTATACACATGTAAATTATGTCCCACAGAGGTTTGATTGGCTCCCCAGCATCTACGGAAAAGTGATCTTGGCCTTGCATTTGCCTGCTGATTTCAGCCATCCCAACCTGCAATTGTGTCTGCTGTTGGGTTTTTTGTTGTTTTTTTTTTTGAACTAATTATTGCACCTTATCAGTTTCCTCAATAATGAATCAAATAAAAATCTTAAACACATTAATTTTTGTATGTGGGAATGATTTAAACTTTTTTGTTTTACACATGGTCTCATCAAGTGGCCCTAGCTTGCCTGGAACTTGCTAAGTACATATCTGGCCTTAAACTTACAGCTTCTCTTCCCCCTCAGTCTCTGAGTACTGGAATTACAGGATTGTACCATCTTGCCCACTTTGATTTTAACCTTCTGTTTGAAATTGACACATAACCTTAAAATACTTTTCTATTTATACTTTTATGAGCAATTCAACTATATTAATATTTTTCTTATGCCATTGTTCCAAGGACATTAAATTATAACCAGATTTTCAGCTCAGTTGTTGTAAAATCTAAGAAAAAATGTGTCTTAACCCACCAATGCTTCAAAGCTTTTACAAGTTTTCTATTAGGATTTCTGATAATTCCACTATGCTCAGAAGGCACCTGCTATTTTGTGGCAGATGTGTTTAATCAGACGCGAAGATACTTGCGTTAATTCCCTGCAGTAGCATTCTTAAAAAGAAGTGAGATGGTCAGAACACTGGAGAGACATTAGGATATATAGATTGAAATCATCAGATTAGGTTTGAAGGGGAGAAATCCACCTATTTTTTTTCTCTGCTTGCAAGATTCTTTCCCTAGCTTCCTGGGGCTTGGTTTGGAATGCCAATGAGGAGGCTCTGTTGGGACTAGATGTAAGCTCACAGGAAGCTTTCAGATTCTCTTTTATGCACAGTTAAGAATCTTTTCAGGTTGGAGGAGATTTCAGCCCCTGGCTGTGCCACATATTCCTGGGGTAGCTGCTAAATCACCCCAACTTCTCTGTCTTTAAACCCCATATCTGTGAGGACTCTTTCTCCTGCCAACTTTAAAGACATATTTTCATGAGCAGAGTACTCACAATTTCCCCCGAATATAAGGTATTTTCAAAAGCTACCTTGAATATATGTATGAAGGGTTTCTGTTGGTCTATTTCATGCAAAAACAATGTGTGTGCTTTACGTGTCTGCGGGAGTAGAAATATTCCTTGAAGATGTTCCTTATTGATTTTTTTTCCCTATTTCTAAATAGTCTCCCACATGATAGATGAATTCCTCTAGATTTTTTTTTTTTTGAGGAAGTGGAAGGTCTTCTACCATTACCTTTTCCCCTATCTAAAATTATCCCACAGAGGATAATGGTTAACACAGAAACTCACAACTGTGCTGGGCGATGGTGATGCACGCCTTAAATCATAGCACTCAGGAGGTAGAGCCAGGTAGATCTCAGTGAGTTCGAGGCCAGCCTGGTCTACAGAATGAGATCCAGGACAGGCACCAAAACTACACAGAGAAACCCTGTCTCAAAAAGCCAAAACGGAAAAAAAAAAGAAAAAGAGACTCACAACTCTTCAAAATGCACAGAATAAACATCAGTGTAGTGCTTGGTCAGCCACAAATGTACATCTATATAACACCCCCTCTCCAAGGCTCAGTGACCACAGTTGAGAACAAGGCAGAAAGATGTTTAGAGCCATTGGTTGGGGAAAAAAAAATCAGGATGAAACAGTGTTTGCTGAGCATGACAAGACCACTTGCACTGAAGAACTCACAGCAGCTGTGGTTATCTGTGTAAGACCCACATAAGATGAAGCTATTCAGCATCCCAGCATGAAAGATGAAAAGGAGCCATGAGCCCTCTTTCCTAACTAAGCTGCTACAGACTGTTGGTGGCATCTGGAGTAGACAGAGCCAGGTTTCTTTAAAGATGTGGCTCCTGGTAGACAACCACACTACAGTAGATGGTCCCAAACTCAGGAGTATATGGACAGCACAAATTGGAGTTGATGAGTTATTTTTTAAGACATTTGGAATGGTATGGAGGTGGGGACAGATATAGAAGAAGTTAGCAGAGGGAGTTGGAGATGAATATTCTTGGAGAATCTATAAAATATTTTTAAAATAGGCTAGTGATATTCATGTCCCTAAAATTTGACATCCTGAATATACTGTGGTATAGTAGAATATTATTTTAAGGCATGTTACTTTTGTTTATGTTGCATTTGTTTAACTTTGTGAAGCTGTGTTTCTGTGCCTGTCTAAAACACCTGATGGTTTAATAAAGAGCTAAATGCCCAATAGAGAGAAATAAGCAGGGCTGGCAGTCACAGAGGATAGATAGAAGGAGAAATCCGGGAGAAGAGGGAAGAAGGAAGAAGAAAGGAGAACTCCAGGGGCCAGCCACCCAGCTGCCCAGCAAGCCATGGAGTAAGAGTAAGATTTGCAGAAGTAAGAGAATGGGAAAAGCCCAGAGACAAAGGGTAGACAGGATAATTTAAGAACAACTGGCTAGAAGTTAAGCCAAGCTAAGGCCAGGTATTTATAATTAAGAATAAGCCTCTGTGTGTGTGATTTAATTGGGAGCTGGCTGGCAGGCCCCCCAAAAAGAGTAAAAATAATAAAACACTGTGGGGCAAAGAGAACCACTTTATCTTTTTCAATCCTTTTGAATGTGACTTTAGGCATTTGATAGCATTGTTCTATCCAGGACTGATTTTTCTGAACCCTCCCACCCCTTTGACCTTCTGCAATTGTCCAGTTTTACAATGGGTAGTCCCCTGTGGGAACCAAGGGAACATAGTTAACACGTGTCAAAGGAAGTGGAACAGTGGCTTGTGTGATGCGCAGGAAGAATGCTAGTACGTTCTCCAGTATAACCAGTAAAGCCTTTCCAGTACGACCACAGAAATGTGGAAGTCTTTAACTGCTCTCTTTACATGTTTCTCATCCTCGCTGTCCTTACCCCTGCGTCTGGTGATCTTCTTGTCTGTACTGCTGTATTTTGTGCTCTTCTGTGCTCTGAGTGGCTCCTCAAGCATTTCTTCACGTCTGCATAGCAAAGTACCAAACACTAGGACATGAGTTATCTCTTACAATGTTCCAATAATAGCATTTATTTTCAGTCCGAATTCTTTTAAAACAGAAAGTGTACTCTCTTATGTATTCACCAACATTAAAAAAAAAAAAAATTCTCAGCATTTTAAACCGAGGGTTCTTGATTTGGGTTTCTTGATTTAGAAGTTATAATAGACTTCTCAAGTTGGAAAAGACTTTCAGTGCCATCCAAAGTTCGTTAGGCCAATAAAAATATTTTTTGATAATGAATAAACCCAGAAATTATGAAAACAGCCATCAAAATACTGACATTGACCCTGATAGTTTTTAGTAGCTGTCATTTGGATCTTTAGATAAATGAATGTACTAAGATAATTTCCCCTCAAAATCAAATATCCCATTGCTGATATTTGGTTCATGGCAAAAAAGAAGGCTACCTCAAGGCACATGCCAGGAGAGAATGTGGCACTGGGATCAACACATGCCATCAAGAGGGCAGGAAAAAGCCCAGGAGCATAATCTAGGGAGTCTTTCATCATCAAAGTTGACATGAATGTCCCCCAAGCAATCCATCCAGATGGTTCCCAGCCTCTCCCTTCCACAGCCTATGATGGATGGCCAACCAGCCTTTGCTTGAACACCTCTAGAATGTGTATTTTATCATTTTAAACAACAGCCTGCTCTTGTTCAGGAATTTGCATTTTTATGGTCGTTCTGATCAGGGTCATTGCAGAATTTGATTCTCTACATTCCTCCTGGAAGCTGCAGGCACACTGAATGATACTGAAGGGTTTTGGGGTTCCACATACATTCTCCTATTACTCAAACCTGCCTCTTCACCTGGATAACCCCAGTTTTCTTTCTGCCTAGAGTTTAGATGCCACACACTATAGAACACCTTCCTTAGGTGTCATCTGCATCATATATTGCATCCTGGGGCTCTTTGGACAGGCTCTCTGGCTAGAGTTGTTGACATCCAAAAACTTTAAGAATTACTAACCTCTTGTTCAGTTTTAACTGAAACCCATACCTTGTCGTGTTTGGGTTCCCACATTAAAAACCATTTCTATATTTTTGGTTGTAAGTCTTTAACGGCTGAGCCATCTACCAAGTGAGTTCCAGGAAAAAAAGTGCAAAGCTACACAAAGAAACCCTGTCTCAAAAAAACAAAACAAAACAAACAAACAAAAAAAAAACATTTCTAAAGAAAGCCATGGATGACTATCTTGCTAGCAAATTCTTCTTTATAATTTTCTGTAGAACCATGGCCTATTTTCCAATCTTTACTCCTTCTTGGTAGACTGTTAACTGGATATCCCAAAGGCTTCCTCCCAAGTTCCTTGTCTACCTTTTCTTCATTGTTATTAACTGTACGAACTATGGGATTTGTTATGACATTTCCTGATCATCTTCAGTCCTCTATGATCATACCCTGCTCCCCCTTCCCACAGGTCCCCTAGTATTGTCCTCACATGTAGATGCTTTTAGAGCTGCCCACCAGGTGTTGAATAACAACTTAGGGGCTCATCCCTCAGAATGACTGATTCTCCCTCTCTCAGCACTCACTAATTACCTGCAGTTTTTCATCTAAACATGGACCCTTATGAGATTTTTTTTTCCCACATTGGCACCCAGTCCCAGAAAGACAAACACAAGCTCTTCGTTGTTCATGGTTTTAAGCTCCACATCTCCAGATGTGAATGTATAACCTGGAGTAACCATAAAAACTAGGAAAGTAAAGAAGAGATGGGGTGGGGTAGGAAGGGGCTCATGAGAAGGGAATAACAGGTTGTGGTTCTTTCTCTATAGATGTTCTTCCTTCTGTTGCTTTGAGAAAACATGGACTGTCTGGTAAGATTTCTCTGAATTTTTTGTTCTCCACCTCATCAGGTACTTCTCACTTCTTTACTTGCCAAAAGCCTTCTATTGCTTCTACAAACAACTTTTTATGGCTTTACTTCAGCCAGATGTTCCTCATATCCTGTAGCCATGGGTTTCTTCAGTCACACTCACTCTGTCATCATCAGTATGGTGAGGACAGGGCTTCTTCATTCTCCGAGTCCCATTCTAGCCTCCTAGGCAACCTTATTTGTATCCATTCCACTTACTTGTTAAATATCATTAATTAACACTGGCTTAAAATTTTAGCACTTGACCATGTGCCAGATAGAGCACTATACCCAAGAGTTCTAGAATATATGCTCTTTGTAAGTTTGAGAGAATTATGCAACCTAGTATACTATATGCAAGATCATAGATAAACAAAGGTCAAAATCCTGACATTCTATACTTTATATATTATCTGATTATAGTGAAATTAAACTGCAAATCATTTAAAAAAATGTACCTGTGGAGCTGGAGAGATGGCTTAGAACATATGCTACTCTTTCTTGGTTTGGTTGCCAGGACTCACATAGTGGCTGACAAGTATCTGCAACTCCAGTTCCAAGGGATCTGATGCCCTCTTCTGGTCTCTGCAGGAACCAGGCACACATAAGGTATATATACATTCATACATGCAGGCAAAACATTCACATATGTGAAATAAAAATAAATAAATCTTTTTTAAATACATAAAAATTAAAACAAATATTTCAAAAGATTAGCCTTTTAATGATGTCAAGTAATCCTCAATAGTTAGAAATTTAACATGTACACACATAACTATGAAGATGAAGAAGAAGCCACAAGATAAACTGGAAACTCTTTGGAATTTGATGGTAATAGGAATAATTTCATCAAACGCTTATTTGATGTAACTGAGGCAGACTGAAAGGGCAATTATAGCCTTAAATGGCTGTATTTTTTTTAAAAAGACTTTATTTATAGGAATTAAATTTCTATCAAAGAAGTTAGGAAAGGAAGAACACACAAATGCTAGAGTACAAGGACAGAAATCATACATTTACAAGCTAAAACTAATAAAACTGAAAATGTATACACCATAAAAAATTGTTTTGCAAAGATAAACTGTGGGTGAAGGGTGGGCAATGGAGGGTAGGAGATGGGGGAATGGGATGGTCGAGCTGGAATAGAGATAGAGTGGGACAGCAATGAGAGAGATACCATAATAGAGGGAGATATCATGGAAACAGAAAGAAACCCGGTGCTAGGGAAGTTGCCAGGAATCCCCAAGGATGACCCCATCCTGGACTACTAGAAATAATAGAGAGGGTGCCTGAACTGAACTGGCTTACCCCAGTGATCAGATCGGTGAATACCCTAACTGTCATCGCAAAACTTTTCTCCAATGACTGGTGAAAGCAGATGCAGAGATCCATACCCAAAGACCAGGCAGAGCTCCAGGAGTCCAGTAGGAAAGAGAGAAGAGGGATTCTATGAGCAATTGCATCAGGATCATGATGGAGAAACCTGCAGAGACAACCAAACCAAACTAGTGAGAACTATGGAGATCTTTGGTGTGTAAAATGAATGAAAAACTTTCTTAATAAAAAAATTTACAAAGGTAATTGATCCTTTGATAAATTCCTAGCTAGACTGAACAATAAAAAAGACAGTATCAAGAAAGTGATTTATCACTAAATTTTTAATAAATTATGAATATGTGATTAAGTAAACATGCTATTATTATATGATAGTATACTATATGCTTATGCCAATATATTTAGTAGTATGTGTGAAATGTGCAAATTAACCCAAAATTCTTAACCTGAATCTGAGTCAGGAAAAATAGACAACTTAAGTAGCCACATATTTTCTAGTGAATTAAATTTACACTTAGAACTTTCCACAAAGAAAAAACTAAGCCCCAAAAGGTTTCTCAGTACATTCAAACAGCTGGTAATACTAAACATTCCCATCACTCTAGGAAGTAGAAGGAAAGGTGGGGGGAGGCAGGGACAGGATCTTCCAAATCTCAGAATAACTGTTACCAACACAAGAAAGGGGTGCAAACAGGTTATGCTAATACATGCAATCATATGATCAATATAGACCTAAAAATGTTTTGACAAAATCTGAAATCAATCTTGCCTATAGAAAACATCATACATGCATACAGAGATGACACAGTCCTCAGGGGAGAGAACTTTGAAAAGATAGTTTCAGATTTCTGAGCTTAGTGAAGTTAACGTCAGGGGGGTCAATACTAAAACTCTACTGTAGAATGAATAGAAAAATGATTTTTTTCCTTTTTCTTTTTTTTTCTCTCCTTTGTTTTTATTTGATTGTTGAATTAAGACCTCACAATGCTCTTTAAAGAATAGAATATACTTTCATTGCAATATATGCAGGATAAAAATGACATAATTTAACCTTATTCATGATAAAATGTTTCAGATACAGAACAAAATCTTTATGATAAATAGTATCCATAATAAACCTATAGCGAAAAAACTCAGTATTTTTCTCCTATAATTTAGAGCAAATAAGGACAGATGCTCTTCCCTTCTATCAAATATGAACAGAAGATTATGAATGGGAAACAAAATAAGTGAAAGAAGTAAAGACACAAGGATTATAAAGGAAGAAGTAAAACTATTATTTTATTGATGACACCTTATTTAGAAATATTTCAGAGATATCAAGGACACAAATAATCAAGGGGAAATCTTGCAAGAACTAATAATTCAATTTAGGGAACATACAGAAAATAAGATTAATAAGTTATGTATAACTTATACATAACTATTCAAAGAATTACAAAATATTGCCAAAAAAATTGAAAGTCTGAATAAATGGTGTTACACCACATTTGTATATTAAATTCTCAACATTAAAATGCCTATTTTCTCTAAGATGATCTATATCTCTACTGGAGTATCAAAATCCTAGGAAGTATTTTAAAGAGAGATAAACACATTCATTTTACAATGTCTGTGGAAGTTCAAAGACGCTGGAGTAGTGAAAATAGTTTAGAAGGTTTTTGAGGACTTGCCTACTTGATTTCAAGATTTACTGTGGCAAACTATAAAGTACTGGAGTAAAGACTGGCTTGTAGACCAATAGAGCAGAATAAAACTTCTAGAACTGCACTCACACGTGTGTGGCCAAGTGACTTCCAAAAATGATACCAGAAAGAAAGATAGCTTAGTAAATTGCTTGATTATGAAACACGAGGACCTAAGCTTAACTCTCAGTACCCACACATAAACCAGTCAGGGTGGCATGTGCCTGCAATGCCAGCACTGTGGGGAGAAAAAGGAGGATCCCTGAACTAACTGACCAGCAAGTCTTGACAAATCAGTGAACACTGGATAGACTCAGAGAGAGAACCTATCTGTGTTGTTAGGTTTTTTTTTTGTTGTTTTTTTTTTTTAAGATTTATTTATTTAGTATACAGAAGAGGGTGCCAGATCTCATTACAGATGGTTGTGAGCCACCATGTGGTTGCTGGGAATTGAACTCAGGACCTTTGGAAGAACAGTCAGTGCTCTTAACCTCTGAGCCATCTCTCCAGGCCCTGTTCTTAGTTGTTAGATGTGATAAAACACCACGGTAAAGGCAAGTTGTAGAAGGTTCCAAAGAGATAAGAGTCCATCATCATCACTGCAGGGAAACAGATGGGCATGGCGGCTGGAAGGGCAGGCTGAGAGCTCATATCTTAAACCATAATAAAGAAGCACAGATGGGGGTTGAGAATGGCAAGAGGCTTCGAAGCTTCAGGGGACATACTTCCTTCAACAAGGCCACATCTCCTCAACCTGCACAAATAGTGCCAGCAACTGGGGACCAAACATCCAAACCTCTGAGCCTTTTGGGGAACATATGGATTCAATTCACCACAGTCTCAAAAAATAAAAGTGGAAAGTGAAAAAACATGTGGAGTCAACCTCTGGCTTCCACATGTGTGCACATAAGCACCCATCCACTAACACATAGAGACACATAACTGCAGATGATATCTAAACCGGTAAGAAAGACTGATCTTATCAATAAGTGGTACCAGAAAAACTGTAAGTAATCTTCAACCCCTATCATAATACCTAAATATAAAATCTAAATCTATAAAATTTCCAGAAGAATAATGGGTGAAAAAAAATCTTTATATCCTTGGAGATAGGTGCAGATTTACTAGCAAGTCCCCTGGAGCTCGGCTTGAAGTGAAATTGACAAATTTATCAAAGTTAAACCTCCTGTTCTTCTGAGCATTCATCAAGGCTGTGAAAAGGCCAAGTCACACCAAGAAGGAAGTATTTTTTAAAGAGTACTTACAATGCGATTTGTAAGACATGAAAGAGGGGCAAGACTATTTGAAGGAAGGAAATGGACCAGGAGAGGGGACAGGGGATGGGAGAGGGCAGTGGAGGATGAAAAGGAACAAAGTATAATGACATCCATGTGTGAAAGTGCCATAGTGAAACTACCTCTCTGTGTGCAAAGTTTAAAAAAGTAATTTAAAATTGTCCTGTCAATAAGTGCTTATAGAGAGAATACATAAATGACATTTTAAACTTAAGAAGGCAAACAACCCAATAGTTCTGCACAAAAGATACCTTCAGAAAGATGACACTCGAATCGACCATAAGCTATTTACTGAGGGAAATGGAAACAAAGACACATTGAGATGCCACTTTACACCTGATAGAATGAAAAGTTCAGCCACCAAACTAGGACCAGAGATTGCTGTAGATGTCATATAAAAGAACCTTTTGTACATTTTGTGAGCAGATCATAGTACCACATGGCCGGAAAACTTTAGCTTTGAGAAAGCTAATCCCAAACTTAAGATGATGCTTCAATTCTGTTCTGAGAGATTTCTTCAGGAGAACTGAAAATAATTTCTAATAAATGTTTGATTCCACAAATATTTGAAGGAGCATTCCTTAGAATAGCCAGAAAGTCTCACCAACCCTATGACTATCAAGAACAAACATAAGATGTGATATACCCACCCTAACACAACTACTCAGAAAGAAAACCAACTACAGATTGATATAAGGTTTTATGCACACATTGTACTAAATGTGATGAGCTCAACACAGTATGGGATTCTAATTGCATGAAATTCTGTGACAGAAAAGGTTCACCTGTGGTTATAATAGTCAAGTCAGTAGGTCCTAGGGTAAGAAGTGGATGGGAATAGACTACAAGGAAGAGCAAAGGGGCTTTTTCCACGATAGTGAAAGTATTTTATATCTTTATCAGAAGCTTCAATTGGCTGTTTCAAATATGTGGGATTTATTGTATGTAAAAGTTATGTATCCCTAAGTTGGGTTTTTTAAATATTTCTTTTATACGTATGAGTGTTTTCTCAACATGTATGCATATGCAGCACTGTGTGTGTTCCTAGTGTCCTTGTAGGCAAGAAGAGGGCATCAGATGCCCTGGAAGAGTTACACATGATTGTGAGGCCCTGTGTAGGTACTGAGAAACAAACCCTGATCCTCTGCAAGAGCAGCCAGTGTCTTCACTGAGCCATTGCTCCAGTCTCCTAGGAAGCTGGTTTTTAGGAACTGAGGCACTTCCCCGAAATTTCAAACGGCATACTGATTTAAGGGAGAAAATGATAACGTTATCTTACATGCCTCCATCCTGGCTATAGTGTCACTTATAATCAAATTGAGTGGGTATTGATTTTAGAATCATCTCTGTGTAATAAAGTTATTTACAGAATGATTGAGTTTGTAAATCCACTTTATGCATTTCTTTCCTCTGGAAAGAATAATCTGAATATACAAAATCATTCTTATAAGGAAAGGTGTAGTCTTGTCATTTATGCAAGATGACTATTGCCAAAGAACAACACCCTGTTGCCTTCTTAGAATTCTGTCCATCTGGTTATAGCAAAACATTTTTCTGGAATGTACAACTGTCACCTTTATGTTTTATCTATTAATATTTTTAAATTAAAAACTACTCCGCATCACTTTAGAGAGCAGTTTTTGTTTAAAAACAAAACCCAAGATTTAAAACTGTAATAAATTTGCCTTTAAGAAAAACACACATCATTTTTATTTCTCCCATTTTCATCACAGAGCACAATCCCTAACACAGAGAAACTTCCATTCCAAGGGGACACATTGATTTTCTAAATGCAAGATTCATTTAATATTAGTAAAAGTACTTGGCAAGTTACAGTGAAAGTTACCACCACTTGAGCTATTTGTTTAAGAACAGAAGGAATGAGTATACTGTGGTATTGTCCTGCTTTAAAATTCCTCTGACGTCTTTCATGATAACAATTGCTTCTAGGCAGCTCTATGCAGGCTTCTCAGGCAAGTGCTGAGAGTACCTTGTGTGCCATGCACTACCCAGATCAGTGCTAGCAACTCACTGTTCAGTGCTGAAGAATAAACTTGCACATTGTTACTGGTGAGGAAGGAAGGACTGGCATTCAGTAAGCCACTCAAAATATGTGGAGCTAGCTGAGCACTTATGCACCATCTCACACACACACACACACACACACACACACACACACACACACACACACCAATACCAGCTTGATGTGAGGACTGGATGGTTCAAACATGGAAAATGCTTAGAATGATGCCTGGCATTTTTTTTTTAGACAAGGTTTTTTATGTAGCACTGGCCATCCTAGAACTCACTATGTAGACCAGGCTGGCCTCAAACTCATAGAGACCCACCTGTGTCTGCCTCCTGAGTGCTGGAATTAAAGGCATGTGTTGTCATGTCCAATTCTCATTATTACCATTATTAGTCTGTATTTAATTAACTGATAAGCCTTTAATGGGCACTACTGTGCACCCATGACTGCACTGAAAAAGACAGGTTGGATCTGTCCCCTTAGGAAAGAAGAAAGCAGGGCATCACTGGTTCTGCAGTGTCAGTCTGGAAGGAAGCTCCTCCCATCTTCTGTCTGTTTCCACAAGAGTAGTCAGAATCACAGAGCTGATTTGCAGAAGAGAATACAACTTTCCAATTACTAGAATATGTCCAGCCCTAAGTTCCATTGCTCAGGGAGATGAGGACATCCATTCTTATGAAAAGTCTGTAGCTTTCTGTATTAGTTACTTTCTATTGTTGTGACAGAATACCCTGTTGAAAACCACCACAGGGAAGAAAGGATTTATGTTGGCTTATGGTTTCAGAGAGATGCAGTCCACTGTGGCTGGGAAGACATGGTAGAAAGAGCAGGAAGCTGGCTGAGCACGTTTCATCCTCATGTAAGAAGCAGAAAGAACAAGGAAGTAGGGGAAGGCTGTAAACCTTGGTGACATACTTCCTCCAGAAAGGCTCTGCTTCCTAAGGGTTTGATAACCTTCTCATCAACTGGGGACCAAGTGTCCAAATACATGAGTCTTTGGGGGACATTACCCATTCAAACCACTACAATGGCCATCAGTTTCCAAAGAGCAGCTTGAAGGCTTGTGAAGATGGACCTTATCCATTTACTCTTCTCCCAGCAGATCCTATCTTTCCCATCACTAGGTTACCTCTATGTCTCCTATCAGAATGCCAGAGGATACTGTATTAAATAGCACCAAGTCTCTGTCCTTGACTTACATATTGAATATTGAGTTTTCTGCCCCCTCTGAGAAATTAAGTCCATCTTCCAGGAGGTCCCTTCACTGTCCCCACTTGCTTCTTGGCTCATTTCCATTTAATTCTATTTTTTTAACTAGTCACTCTATTAATTATAGATTTGTTTTGTTTGGGTTTTGTACATTTGGGAAGAAGTTCTGGAGTCAGATTGTATCATCAGAAAAACCCTTGTTTTGCTCTCATTTCATTTTGAAAATTAAAATCCCATATGCTCATCAGCACAAAACTCCAGATTATGTGGCCAGAACCTCTTTAATTGTCTTACTGTGTTCAGAGAGTAGGCGTTTAGAGACAGTTAGGTAACTGGACCAATGACTCTTTTCCTCTGGGTATCATCATTTGTAGTAATAATCCTTATATATGTTATTGATTGAAGACATTGACGTCCACATATGAGAGCTAATTATGTTTAAAATACTATGGAATTGCCTTAATGATGTGCAACTGTCTTCAAGAGGTCTTAGCTAGCAGCATTTTAAGGACATTTTATTTAAACTTCTATGCCTCCTATTGAGATTTTCTTCAATTACCTTATTAGCTTTAGGATAATGTTTCTGTTAGAATAAGCTTGACAAGCTTTCTATTTTTGAGAGTTGTGAACAACTAGAAGAAGAATGGACTGTGGCAAGTCTGCAATTTATCCCAGTCCCCTGAGTGTTTACTTGATGTGACCAAACCTTCCCTTTTCTTCATAATATGATTATGGCGATTCATCTCACAAAGTTGGTATCAGCTCTTCCTATAGATGACTTGTATTTATATGAGCTCTGTACAGAGTTTTGTAAAGCAAATGACTTTTCAAGTAGTAGAAGATTATACAAATGCATTATCTGTGTGTACATGCATTTATATGTTTATATATACATGTGCAATGGTGATGATATGAAACATCTCCCCCAAAGGCTCATATGTTGGATGCCTGGTCCACAGATGGAAGAGCTACTGAGAAGTGATTAGATCATAAAGGCATTAACCTCTTTAATGTGTGAATCCTTTGATAAATTCTAGCTGAATGGGATATTACAAGATGGGGCCTATGGACCCCTCCCTGAAGAGCTATCCACAGTTAATGGTTGCTGAGGTAAGAGGAGTCATATACCTCAGTGGTATAGCTATGAGTAAATTGCCCTTGCTTGGTACATAATGCCTCCTCCCTACATCATGCAGGAAAACCTAACTAAATGCAGTGGGTCACAAGAAAACAGACATGAAAGTAGGAGAAGCATACTTGTTCTAAGAAGAAAGGATTTGGCAGCACTGAGAAGGACGTAAGGGAGGATACTGGAGGAACAAAGAATAAATGTAAAATACATATGAAGGTCCCCCAAGCAATAATATGGGGCCTAATTTGAGGAAGCAGGCTAAAGACAGTACATCTTTAAAATGTGTACCTTGTTCCTGGTCCTTCTCTGCTTCCTGTCCCCCATGAGGACATACTCTACACAGAGATGTACCACATACTCCACACCATGCTGTTCTGCCTCATCAGTCATGGGCTCAGAAGTAAAGAGTCCAAGTGGTCATGGTCTTTGACTGTGAAACCATGAAGTAAAATAATTTTCCCTTCCTTAGGTGATTTCCTCAAGTATTTTGTCACATCAGTTAAAGGTGACTAGCAGTCCATATACAGCTTTTCTTTTTGTTGTGTAAAAGTGCATGTATCAATGTTCTAATTAACATTCTTTTTGCTATTTGTTTATTAAGAAAATTTTTCCATTCATTTTACACACCAATCAAAGATCTCCCTCTCCCATCTTCCCACTCCCTCAGTCTCCCCCTCCCAACCTACCCCTCATTCCCACCCACAAGAAGGGAAGGCCTCCCATGGGGAGGCACATCCAGTAGAGGCAAATCCAAGCCCTTCCCCATGCTTCAAGGCTGCACAAGGCGTCCCATCAAAAGTCACTACCTTGGGCTCCAAAAGGCCCCCTCATGCACCAGAGGTGGATTCTGATCCTACTGCGAGGAGGCTCCCCAAGGAGATCAAGCTACAAAACTGTCTCGCCATGCAGAGGGCCTAGTCCAGTCCCATGTAGGCTCCACAACAGCCATTGATCCAACTTTCATGAGTTCCCACTAGTTTGGTTTGGTCATCCCTGCATGTTTCCCCATCATGATTCTGATGCACTTGCTTATAGAATCACTCTTCTCTCTCTTTGTCTGGACTCCTAAAGCTCTGCCTGGTGATTGGCTGTAGATCTCTGCATCTGCTTCTATCAGTCATTAGAGAAAAGCTCTGTGATGACAGGATATTCACTGGTGTGATCTCTGGGGCAAGCCAGTTCTGTTCAGGCACCCTCTCTGCTATTGCTAGTAGTCCAAGCTGGGGTCATCCTTGGGGATTCCTGGAAACTTCCCTAGCACCGGGTTTCTCTCTGTTTCCATGATATCTCCCTCTATCATGTTATCTCTTTCATTGCCTTCCCCTTCCCTCCCTGTTCCAGCTCAACCATCCCATTCCCTTATGTTTCCGTCCCCCATCTCCTACCCTCCATTGCCCTCTCCTCATCCCCAGTTTACTCATAGATATCTCATCTATTTCCCCTTCCCAGGGCAGTCCATGCATCCCTCTTTAGGTCTTCCCTGTTAGTTAGCTTCTCTGGAGTTGTGGGTTGTTGCCTGATTATCCTTTGCTTTATATCTACTATCTTCTTATGAGTGGGTACATACCATAACATTCTTTTTTAAGGATTTATTTATTATGTATACATGGTTCTGCCTGCATGTATGCCTACATGCCAGAAGAGGGCATCAGATCTCATTATAGACGGTTGTGAGCCACAATGTAGTTGCTGGGAATCGAACTCTGGAGCTCTGGAAGGGAAGCCAGTGCTCTTAACCCCTGAGCCATCTTTCCAGCCCCTAATTAACATTCTTAAACTTCCTAATCAGCTCCAGTTTCCATAGCCCACTGGGCTTTTGCTTTATCTAATGCATTTTAATAGTGGTGATTTCTGTAAATAACTCTGTATACCAAACAAATTTAGTATAGCTAAATCCCAAGACATTTATCTAGTATCTCAACATGTAAAGAATTCAGACAATACTATCATGTTGAAAACCATATACTTTAAATTTACTGAGTGCTTACATGCCAGGTATCTGAGTTAATACACAATGTATATTGTTGAATCATATGTTTTCTACAGCACTGCAAGGCATATTGTTGTTATTCCTATTTACTATTGAGTAAAAAGAAGACAGGAGAACTTAGTTTTCTTTTTTTGCTTTTCTGTCATGTGTATCTTTGGTAGCAAGTCATGATTTTAGACTCAGGTGTCTCAATTCTCATTCATATACTGACCTAGTTTACATGGTATAAGACAGCATCTCAGAAGTTCAAGTAAGCTATGTAACATAGAAGTAAGAACTGAAGAACTGAGAAGGGAAGTGTGTATTTGAAGTGGTTGATTGGGAAGTCTCTTCAGAGGTGACTGAATTTATACTGCATACAATTTTAGAAGAAAAGGCCCCTCAAATCTAAAATTCTGTGCATGTAATGTTGTCTGCCAGAGAATTTAAAATGAAAATACTTGAGCTGTGGGATCACCACTACCTAACCCCTCAGATTCTGCCTCTTCCCATGCTGTGACCTAAAGGCATTTGTGTTTCTGAATCCTGGGGACAGAGTATATGAAGGTATAGACAATGAGCAGACAGGCAGTGATATTGCAGAAGATTTTGAGGACCAGATAAAGGAAATTTCTCTTGAGTTTCACTCAGTATCCAGTAATGATAGGACCCAGTAGTAATGAGTAGAGAGGGGAACTCTATGCATAGCTGAAAAAGTATAGGCATACTAATATTCTTGGGAGGCAAGGCCTCTAGAAATCACTACATGGACACCCTTAAAGCTAAAAAGAAAGTCTTTATTGCTGGCCAGCATCCACATGCATGGGAAACTTGCCCAAATCATGCAGCCCCCAAGCCTCATAGTCCTCAGTCTTTTATGCACAAAAATCACATCTTGGTTGGCACACTTCAGTTAGCAAGAAGTGGAACTACAGAAGCCAAAAAGCAGTGTTAGTACATTTAGGGACTTTTTACTCAAGGACTTAGCTGGAACTGTGGACTAGGTCTTCCTTCCCATTTTGGAAGGGGTTAGGACCCACATGTTGTGTCTTAAGTTCAGAATGCAGCTTCTAACATGGCATCAGTCATTCTAAGTTCTAGGGCCTGTTATATTACCCACTGGTTCTATGGGTATGAGTTAAATAATGGACTCATTTCAGGGAATGGGTTATATTCCTCCCTCAGCACTCATGATTTAATAGAATTCACTCTCTGTTTTATATAATTATGTAGGCAGCTGAGCAAGCTGGGTCCTATGATAAAGTTTAGGAGTGAAAGCATGGCCATAAGTAGAGGTACCAAGGTACCAGAGGAACAGGATTGATACCAATTGTCCGATTTTTAGTGTCTCTTTTCTCTTTCTTAAAGGTTATTTCTGGCCATGGCAAGACTTTCTCTAATTACCCCTGGCTGGTTGGCATAGAAGTAACAAGTTTCTCCCAATACCAAACAAAAACTTTTCTTCATGAAGAAGTGATTGTAAACCTTTGAGCAATCTCCAGTAATTGGGATTTATTCATACCCTCAAGCTCTTCTAACGTCTAAAGGTTTTTTCTCATATATGGGGCCAACTGCATAACAAAAGCAATATTGGTTGCTAGCTGGTTGTCTAGGGCATATGGTTCTATGGGAGTGAAC
The DNA here is from genome assembly GCF_903995425.1 of Onychomys torridus. Lineage (NCBI taxonomy): Eukaryota > Metazoa > Chordata > Mammalia > Rodentia > Cricetidae > Onychomys > Onychomys torridus. The sequence goes on along the minus strand of NC_050458.1, from coordinate 19,955,857 downwards.
ACCAAGTAAGCCTCAGAGTCTCTCCAGAAACCCAGCAGCAGGTGATTTGTGGACTCTTGTGTAGCCTCACTCACCATAAAGAGGTTGGAAGACTTTTTAGAAGCTACCTTCTATCTTTCTAACAGATCCTGGAAAAATATTGTTCAGAACCTCCTTCCCTTTGTTTGTGTTGGGGTCGAAGTCAGGTTAGGCAGAGGGAAAAATCCACTCTCCTGGGGATGTATTGTCCTCAACGGATCCTATTCCTGATCCAAGGACAGCATTTCTACTCTCTCAAGCTGCATCTTTTTGTCTCCTTAGTCATGAAGAGGATGGCCAGGAGCAGTTGAAAATCATCCCAGGTTGGCTGGTGGGCATAAAAGATAATCTCAAGGAGACTAATGAGAACCTGGGTTTTTGTTGTTGGTGGTGGTGGTGGTGGTTGTTTTTTGGGGTTCATTTGTTTTTGTTTTTTTTTTAGAGAAAAAAGTTACCCAGTTATACAGATTATTGGTTGGAAAGTAGAAATAAACCATGAAAAGGGTAGAAAGAGAATATTTGGTCCTGGGACAACTGGAAGTACTGTGAGGGATACACCCCCACCTTTTCCCCCCAGGATGCTCTTGAAGAGTGAGGGGTAAGAGATTTAGATAGAAATATAGAGGGGAGAGAGAGACAGATAGAAACACAGAAGAGCCGCAGGAGGCCTGGGTCCTAATCCACTGGCCCCTTCTGTCTCTTCTAAAAGGCTTTTTATAGGAATGCCAAGGGGTGGAGCAAAAGTTATCCCCCTAGCACAGCCAAGTGCAGACCCTTCCAAACACCTCGTAACCACACACATGGTCAATCCATCCTGCTGTGGATGACTGAGTGATAAATAAATCACTGATTGGCCCATAGCCAGGCAGGAAGTATAGGCAGGTCTAGCAGAGAGGAGAATTGAGAGAACAGGAAGGTGGAGAGGAGGAGGTGCCAGCCTGCCATCCAGGGAGCATCATGTAAAGGCAGCAGGTAAAGCCATGGAACATGTGGTGACATATAGATTAGCAGAAATGGGCTGAGTATAAGAGTAAAAGCTAGACAGTGGTAGGCCTGAGCTAATGGCCGAGCAGTTTAAATAATATAAGTGTCTGTATGCTTATTTTATAAGTGGGCTACAGGACTGCTGAGGCTTGGTGGGACCTGGAGAGAAAAACTATAGCTACACCATCCCCTTAGGCAGCCCTGCTGGGTAAAGCAAACTCATATCTCACTAGGAAACCTCTGTGAGCTCCCACAGAATATCTCCCATAAAGGGAGGATAGGGGTTTCCTCAGCCCCAAGGAAATTCCTCCTAGAGCCCCCAATACCAAATCCATCCCACATGGGGGACAGGGACCCAAGATAGAAGAGACTACCTTCCTCACTGCAGCTAGGGGAACTGTTTCTTCCTCCACAGTATGGCCATGGGTCATACAGGGGCATAGGCAACTTCCTCTGGTGGGGCTGAAAGAACAAGCAGAGGTGTGGGTTTCTCTGAATTACATGGCCAAATCAAGAGAATTCAGGTCCCCTACAAGAGGACACAGGTCTTAAGCCCCAATCGACGGACGGTCTTGCACTAGAATGTAACTCCTCTGTTGCCTGGTTTGTCTTACTGTCTCTTGCTGTGATAACCTGGCACCTGGCATAAAATAGGTATCTAAAAGTGTTGATTGGGTTAATTCAGTCTTCTTGCTTTGATGGTCTCAACACTCAATTCAAAGCCTTTCATCGTTTCTGGGAAGGACATTCTGATTACTTCTTCTTCGGTTTCTTTCTTCGCCTCCTGTTCCCAGAGCTCATCCTCTGCTTTGCTGTCCACGGCTTCTAATAATTGCTCTCTATTGACATTCTAGCCTGTCTTCTTTTGTCATTCTCAGAGAAGTCCCACTTCACATTTTTAAAGAGCTCCTCTTTTGGATCTGCACTAAGCCACAGAATGCCACCTTTACGCATGCCTGAAGAAGTGTGCTTGACAGATTCTCCACACTTTGTAGTTCTCTCAGTCCTATAGTCCCTTGAGCAGGTCTTCCTGGGATGTTTTGGCAAACTGCATCTAGAACTGGGCTTCATTCTGGAGTGATTGTCCTGGTGCTATGGAAGCTCAAGTCATCTGACAACATTTTAGAGTCAGGTGCTATTTTGTTGCATAGAAATAACCACCTTGTACCTGAAAATTTTTTTCTTTATGTCAACAGGATGGAAGTGTGTAATCTGTCACACCATAAAGACAATGAGCAGTGATTTGCCTGGGTCTCAAAGTACAGTATAAACACAAGGTATCATTGCACCCTATACACATTTGGATTCAATAATGCTACTTTTAATTTTTGGTCCTTTGTGGTAGTTTAGCTAACCCAAAACTGTATGATGATATTAATGTATATTATCTCCAAGATGACAGCCTAAATTGAGGAAGTGAGAAGAACAAGTGACTAATGAATGGTTGGTCTAAACTATGTAAAGTTGCTAATGCTGAGCAATTCTGACCAACAGTGACAGTTTCAGTAGGTTTGACACAAGAGTGGAATAATGCATCTTATTTAAATGGCATAGATAATAATATTTTCTGTTTATTATCTGTGTGACAAATACTTGGTCACACTACGGAACTCTGACTTTGTAGTACGTGAGTGAATAGAGCAACTATTTTACAATAAACTCGTATTTTATAAGAATCAAAATTGGCAGGCCAGATGTGGCCAACAGCCTACAATTTGCCAAGCCTTGTTCTGACTTCTCTGTTTGCGAGTGGTATTTACAAAAGAAACTAGAAACATCTACTATATTTCACTTTTATGTACATTCACTATAGAAAACTTAAAATCAACATACAAAAATGGAAGTTTTATATTCCACCATTCTGAAATATACATACATTTGACACATACCCTCTGCTTGTTTTCTCTGCACAAATATTTACTGCCAAGGAGCAGCATTACTCCTTACAAGATGCTATCGTCTTTTTTTTTCCACTTTAAAAATAGCTCATGATTGTATTTCTGTGTTGGTTATCAAGTACATGTACTTTCTTTGACTTCTTTGTGTCTGGATGTTGCCTACTTTCCGGATCAACTGTGTGTCTGATCCCATTCATTTTCCATTCAACACCTTCAGCACTCCACTCACTCTTCCCCAACCACAGCCATGTCTTGGATTCTTAAGTAGTATTACGGACTTTTCTACCTCATACTTGTGAGCACGCGTGCATGCGCACACGCATGCACACAAACCACATGCCAAGCACAGCTTCTCGAGACCATTGATCTAATCTCCATGCCTATGGCCCTCTGTCAGGAGAGTAACAGTGATCTTTCTCTAGCATTTGTTCCAGGGATACTCATCAGACTTCGTCACTTTTGCCAGAACTGTGACCAGCCACAGTGATGGCACTGGCTCAATCAGTAAATGTTCACCAGATTCAATCCAAACTGAGTCCCCATCTTTGAGGAAAGTGTAATTTCTCTAACTGTGCTTTATCCGTCTGCTTCCCTCTTCCCCCAAGGCTTCCCCAAAGGAGAAGCTTGCACAGCTTTTCTTAAATTCATTAAATTTTCAGTGTCTCTCCCCAGCAGTTGTACATAGTCTGAAACATAAGCCATGAGGACATTAGAATTCCTTCCAGGAGAACAGACCGTGAGCAATTTTTAAAGGTCACATGTTACACTGTGTCCTTCTTCATAAATCTTTCAGTGGATGATGAGGCAGATCCATTGGCAGGTGGAGGGGGTCCTATACTCATTCCAGAGTGATCTTAACCCCAAGTCTTCCATTTAGTAATAAATTCACAGTGATGATCCCAGAGGAAAAGAGAAGGGGGAAATGAATTTATCTCTGTAAAGTATGCACACTTCAGTCTCAATCCAACTAACCGAGCAAACGTAGCAGGTGTAAAGGGTGGAACGACAAGCATTGCCATGCAAGGTACAAGGGAGACCACCGAGGGCCCTCACCAAGTTCTGAACAGGTTGTCAACTGTTCTCAGAACGCACCCAGATGCTCTTGAGCATTGTAAGCTATAAAGAAATCTCCCTTTGAGATGTGTACCACATTTGAAATTTATAAATCTGGCGTTGCACAGATTATCTAACCTTAAAACCCTGTTTGTCCTTTCTCAGATACCTACGATTCATATGTTTAAAATAAAGAAGAGGGAATAAAGAGGAGGATGCAAAAATGGAAAGCAATAAAAATTTGTGTTTGGAATAAAGATGGGGATAAAGAAGAGGAGGCAAAAATGGAAGGAAATAGATGAAGGAAAATAATAATACCAATAAAATTAATCATATGCATGAATGAAAATGCCAAGAAATTTTAAATGAAAAGAAGTAAATCTCAAAAGAGAAAAAGTTAAAACGGTGAATTTGACCCAGACTCCAGTGCCAGTAGATGGCAGCACTGAGCTCTCCTGACTCTAATGGATAATTTTTCTTTTCTTTCTATTTTTTTTCTTCACTCTAAGGAAAATTCTATGATCTCTACTCTCATTATTTTGCCTTTGTTAATTAAATTCTCACCCCAGTCATATTTACCTATAATAGAACTGCTAACCTGGTGCTATTAATATACAGTTTGGGGGTAGAGGATATTTTGTATCAAGGAGAGGATTGTCTTAGGAGAGTCAGTACTCTCTTGTGATATATCTATTTCAGATATTATCAGTTGAGATTATGTAATGCTGAGGTTATTGTTCAATAAGAGAAATTGCTACCTTTAATTACTAGTAGAAAAGACACAAAAATTACCTCAACATCCTTTTTGAGAACGCTAACAGAACATCAGAGACAGAATGACTAAAACCAATGGGAATAGCAATTCTTGCTGAGGTGTCCCATGTTGGGATCATATGTGTGCATGTGAGTACATGTATTTACCAGATGATAAAAATGTTCTTTGCTTTATTGTTTTTATTTAAGAACTGGTTGGCTTTCTTTGGAGGTGTTTTTGTGATTCACATACAACTCATCACATTTGCTGTACACCTTTGAGTCGGCTTCTCTTAGAAGGGGCAGTTTAAAAGAACGGGTAAAAATTAAACTGATTAATGAATAGGTCTACTCTACTCCCTGGAGGAAGTGATAGTAAAAATGAATGTTTCATAAACCACTAAGGGCAAAGCCATGCTAGAGGGAAGATCAGGGGCCCATTTTAAAACATTGTAGCTTAAAATAACAGGCATTTCAAGTCTAACTTAATAAATAGTAATTCAGAAGTGAGCTGGTCTTCTTCATAGAAAGAATACATAGTAGATACTGGAGACCTAGGGGCAGAAGGGATAAATTAAAAGAAGGAACTGGATGTACAGTGAGCTGTGTGCTTGCCAAGAATCATAGGGCAGGTGTTCATCCAAAATGAGTCTCAGATTCCTCATCTGCTGAGCAATGCAGTTAGAATATAAAATTCTCTCAAGATGTTTAAACAGTAAGATTCTAAATTGGGCATTTAGCAGTTGAATATTAAATAAATCATTGTTAATAATAGGTTATTATGGAAGATGATACTGTGAATTGCACTACTCACGCTAATTTATCTAATTTTGTTTCAGTACCCACTTATATCTTACAGTAAGAGAAAATAATAACATTTCATTTCATTGCAAATATCCAGTATTTTGGCCCTTCATTTTTAGCGGATATTTCTTCTTTATTATGGCCATTTGTTTACTAACTGAATATTTCACAGCTATTTCTTTTGAAGTTCAATTATTTACTGATTAACTAAATAATTTGTAATTTATTATAAATTGCTAATTTACAAATCATTCATTACCTACTAATTGTTCAATTATCTTTAAATTAGTGCTCATTAATTTACTCAATAAACATTTGCTGAGCTATTACTGGAGGGCCGGCTCCAGTAGAACGGAGGTACAAAGAAGACTAAGGAAGAGACAGGGCTCGTTGTGTAAGGGTGTAACTCTATTCTGAAGCTGGATGCTTGCTGGTAGAACTCTCATGTCCCACGTTTTCATCACTAACCCCATTGTGCTAGCTCCATTTTTCTAAAATCCAGAAAACCTAGCACTTTCCCCAAAAACACATTGGCCAAATTGCTAACTACTTCTCCAAATATGCAAATACTCAGAAAAAATTCAAAATACAAACACATTAAGCAACTCATCAAAATGAAATTTTAGTCTTAGATAATCAAATAGCATTCAATTATGACTCTGAAAATACATATAAATGTTAAGGTTTTTTGTTTTTGTTTTTGTTTTTTGTTTTTGTTTTTTGAGCTGAGGACCAAGCCCAGGGCCTTGCACTTGCTAGGCAAGCGCTCTACCACTGAGTTAAATCCCCAACCACAAATGTTAAGTATTTAAGGGGGTCAAAGAATAGAGATGGATGCAGATACTGCAATGAGGGCAAACAAGCTTGGAGGAGTTAAATAGGGTAATGTTGGCTGAGAGGCTTCCCTCTGATTGTATCTTTCTGGTTGTCCTTAGTAGCACTGGCCAGGTTAGCCAAGCCTTAATGAGTAAAACTGTATGCCAGAAAGTGGCTTGATTTTCACGTAAGACAATCTCTACAGTCTGGGATTTTGGCAGCAGTAACATTTAGCTCAACAAGCTCTATGTTATTTTAGATGAAGCCAGGTCTTTGCTGTTTGATTCTGTTCACGTTTACAGGTTTCTTTGAATCCAGCTGACTCCCAAGGGCCTGTTAGAGGCAACTGAACAGAATGGCAGTGTCGCTGATTATCCTGTACCAGAATTTGAGTGACATTCCCTGATTGGGGGGGAAAATGGTAGTTCCCTCTGGCCAAAATTGTTTCCCATATCTTTTAACTTAATTCACAGTAACAATTAATGTAGTTAGTAACCAGAAAGCTAATCATTTCTTATAACATTTTCTGTTTTCCTTTACACCCCACATTAAATGCCATCACACTGATTTAGATGAGTAATACACAGTGAAAATTGCCTCTTTGATTCCACTTCAGTAGTACTGGTGAATTAGTGAACCCAGCTTCCAGAACGTTATAGAAAGAAAACTTTGTTCTTCTTTTTAGAACTCTGACCACTGATGTCTGTTCTTCGTTGTGATGTGGAGAACGTCTCCAAAACTCATCAGAGAACATGGGGAAAGGCACACTAGATAAAGGATATTGAGAGAAGTCGGCAGTGAAAAAGCCATTTGAGTTATTTGAAGCCCTGGGCTCTGTCACACACACACACACACACACACACACACACACACACGCATGCATGCATATGCACACACTACCTGACAACAAGGTTATCTTTACTCTTTAAATAGTTTCTCCTCCAATTGTTGGAATATACAATGAAGCATGGTCATCGTGGCATTATGGATCTTTTATATCTTAATTCCTTTGGGCGTACAAACTAAACAATAAAAGATTTTAGATGGAAAGTTTTGCGGTGGTTCTTAATATCTTTGTGAAATAGTCCTTGGAAGAAATGTTTGTGAAGGATATTTCCCCACTTAGTCCTAAAGACTCAGTCTTCCTCTGCAGGACAGTAGTTGATTAGGAGCTTGAAGTTCCCTTGAGCTCCTCAAGGGGGAGCAGTCACACCAGCTAAAAGTAGGAGAGTTGGTTTTGCCTTAGCTCCCAGTCACTACTGACATATCTGGTGGTAATTAGCATATACAGAGAAAAGGTTTGTTTGGGCTCACAGTTTTGAAGATTCCAGTGCAGTATCAGGCAGACCCATTACCTTGGTCCTCTGTGGGTAGACCAGATGACAATAGCAGGGAGCACTGGGCAGAGCAATCACTTATCCTATTCCTAGAAAATAAAGGTAGGACAAGGCTGAGGTTCCACAGTCACCTTGAGGGAACATGCCAATGACATCCTGCTCATGATCCCGCCTTTTAGAACTACTACCATCTCCTAATAGCACCACTGATTCAGCTATGTGAGATGGGATGAAACACACTAGTGATATTCTTTAAAAAGAAATTTCTCTTCATACTTGGATCTAACACTAGGATTTATTGCTAGGTGTCATACTTTATATGCCAGGAGTGTGGTCGACCTGGTCAGTGTCCCTACAAGCTCCAGAAAATTCTGACAGCTGAGCTTTAGACATTTACTATTAATTGGGAAATTCTATGTAAATAGAGCTATTCAGACCTACCTACCATCTTACACCACCTCATAAGCAGTGCAGACTTACGGAAAATCTGAAAGGGGTTACTGCCCTTCTCTAATGGGTCTTGGGAGATCTTCCTCATCTACATCACAAACCCCACTCTTTAATCTAAATCTACTCTCAGTACTAGAATACATATTTAAGCTAACATCACTAAAGGAAAGGGCTGGTTAAGCCATGTTTGGAGATGTCTTTTTCCAAAGTAAGAGAAGAGACCAATTACTAACTGTTTATCTCCCTGTATGTGAAGTTCATGTATATTGACTGAACTATTCCCAGACAGATGCTAAAGCTATTTCCCTTCTCTCTCTCTCTCTCTCTCTCTCTCTCTCTCTCTCTCTCTCTCTCTCTCCCCCTCCCCCTCCCTCTCTCAAAAAAAGGTGGATTGTCACTAAAACATATTTTTTGAGACAAGAGTTTCATGTAGTTAAGAATGACCTTGAATACCTGCTCCTCCTTCCTCCAGCCACCCAACGCTGGGATTGTAAGTGTATGCAGTGTTTGGGATAGAACCCAGGGCTTTGTACGTGTTAGGCAAGCATGAGTTACAGGCCCAACCCCATCTCAGCAGGTAGCTCTTTCTTCTCATTCTGCCTCCCCATTTACCTCATTTGTAATTTCCTAATGGAAAAAAAAAAAAAAGTTGAAACAAAGGATTAATGGTCATTTTTCTCTTTACAGTTCTTGAAAATAAAGTGACCATTCATGAGAAATCCAATCTTAAGGGGAAAGTATTCTTGTTTTCTGACTCAGAAAGCAGTGGGAAGATTTCTGTAGAGTATAGATGTTTGCAAACTCTTTATTTGAGTATACTTTAACCAAACACCTGGTAAGGATTGCAGTTTATTAATGACTTGCAAAACCTTCAAGCTGGGAAATACAGCTATACTGATGATTTTTGTCACTTGGCACATAGTCAAGCCCAACAGCCATTGTTTAACATCTTTTTATCCATAAAGACTCTGATTCACTGAAAACATCTGAGATTTCAACAGACTTCCCCACCCCTCCCCCCTTGACCCTGGACCAAATTGCTCGATGATGTTCTATAAAAAACGTTTTATTATTCTTCCAAATTTGAAATAACAGAAAAATGATAGTAAGCCATGTTACACATATTCTGTTGTCCTTACCTATCTAATGATCCTTTCAAAATCTAATGCTTGTTTGTGCCTACTTCTTATATGGATTGAATACTTAGTATATACATGAAACTGGACTGCGTGCTACCAGGCCTGGGATAAAAGGTGGAACACTATGTCACTCATTTGGCTAAGGCTGGCTGGCCAGTCAGCTCTCCAGCTCCACTTGTCTCCACCTCCCAAGCTTCATGACTACAGACACTACCATGCCCAGATCATGTTTCTCAAACTATATAGTAGATAATATAAATCTCCTTTCTTCCACCATCCAATGGTATGCCCCTACTTTCTGGTGACATCTCTCACTTTTTCACTGAAAGCTGCCTCGTAGTCTTTCTACCTTAAAACCTCTGCCCATACTATTCCAAAAAAAGATTTTGTTGTTGTTGTTGTTATATGAGCACCTCACTTTTGGTAACACATTCTGGGAGTTAGCTGTTACTACATAACAGAGAACCTCAAAAAAATCTAAGGCTGTATCTCAGAATGTTTATAGGTAAGAAATTTGAGTGAGGATCTGCTGGGCATTTTCTGTGCCTTCTAATAATTCCTGAGAGTATTCAGTGGTACTGAAATGGCCAATAGACTGGGAGAGAAAGCACCACATGGTCTCACTCATATGCATGGCTCAGAAGATAAGGCTCAGGGGCTTTGTTCGCCTGCACATAGCCTCTCTTGCATGGCTGCCTGAGGGCAACTGAACCTCATACATAGCAGTGAGCTTCCCCTACAGCACAATGAGCATCCCAAAAGTACCAAGAAAAGTTCTGTTGTCCACACCTGACTAATGATCCCTTCAAAACCTGAATGACTTTTATTGACAACAAAGTCTGTTTGGTCAAAACAGACATGCACACAGTCCCTACCTCTCAATATAGGGAATATCAAAGTGTTCACACTCATATTTTAAGATCACAGTATAGACCATTGATTTATGTCATACATCATTAGATGTTGTTCATAGTCCTTGCAGAAAAATTTTGGACTTGAGCTGAGACTACCTGCACTTTTATTCTGACAGACATAGCATGGTTCTCAACCTTTATTTCCCAAAATCTCTTCCACGCATTCCAAATTATTTTCTACTACACACCTCAATGAAGAAATGCTTTTGATTATGTCTCCCTAATATACATCAATGCACCTGGATATGCTACACTTTATAAATACATAACCTCATGAATGTACTCATTGTTTACATGTAATTCTAAACAAGAAAAAAGATAGTTCCAATCAGACAAATAGAAAACATTGTTAGATATGCTAATTGTTATGACTTCAGAACATATTATCACTAGCTAATACTACTTCAAAGGGAAAATATGCACTCTAAGATAATATTTAGGGGCTAGAGATGTGGATCAGAGGTTAATATCATTGACTGCTCTTTCAGAGGACACAGCTACCACATAGCTACCACATAGAGGCTCACTACCACCTGTAACTCCATTTCCAGGGGATCCAATTCCCTCTTGCTTAATCAGACAGGGTCTTGCACACGCATAGTGCATATGTACTCACACAAATACATATTAATAAATAAGTATTTTTCAAAGATAACTTTCAGAGTTGATAATGAATATAAATACTCAAATTAGTATTTCTTGGCATTTTTAAGTTCTAGTGTTGTTTTCTTATCAAAATACTACATTGTTGCTTTGATCTTAGAATGAATCTAATCAAATTTTTTTTCAGCATAAAAAATGCCAGTATCACCATTTATTGACTTTCGAAAGTTGTGATAACTTCGTGTTCTACTTAGTTTAATTGAAACTAGAATGGGAAGCCACAGAGCCATTTAAGAAGTACATGTAAATTTCATGTCCTCTTGTCCAAATCAGAGCCTGTGAGTGTGCACAATAGTGTTGCCTGCTCAAACCCAGGAACCTACATTTTTCTGTGGGAATGTTTTGTATTCATTGCCTCTCCAACTAGTAGATGCTTATTGTTTTAGATGAAAAATTTATGTGAACACACAATCTAGTATTTTCTTGCCACTGTATCATAAGTCATCTGGCATTTTTCCTTAGGGTCTAGGCATAGGAAAAGTAACTGGCATAGGAGACATGCAGTAAATATCTATGTGCTTTCTTTAAATGACACCAAATGGGCATTCAGTGTTTGTTGAGTGAACAATGAAATTGTTCTGTCTGCAACCAAAAGAAAAATGTGGAAACCTTAGTCATTTGCAGTGGCTCTGCTCCTCAGCAATCTAGTCAAAATGTAGCAGATGGTCGGTGTCTTAGTCACTGTTCTGGTGCTTTGAAGAGACATGCTGACCATGGCAACTCTTATAAAGGAAAGTACTTAATGGAGCTTGCTTATAGTTTCAGAGGTTTAGTTCATTATCCTCATGGCAGGAAGCATAGCAACAAGCAAGCAGACATGATAGCTGAGAATTCTACATCCAGATCCAAAGGCAGCAGGAAAAGAGAGAGAAAGCCACTGGACCTGGCTTAGGCTTTGAAACCACTAGGCCCACCCCTACTGACACACTTCCTCCAACAAGGCCACACCTCTTAATGCCACTCCCTAAGCGTTCAAATATATGTATGAGCCTATGGGGGCCATTCTTATTCAAACTACCACAGAACCTTACATTCCTTTGAAGTGGATTTCCACCAGAAGTTTGAAAAATTAACATTCTGTATTAGTGAAAATTCACAATTCCCTTTCCTCTGCATACTTTCTGTTTGCAACTTCATCTTTACATCTTAGATTTTCCCCTTCATAGCAGCCTTGTGAGTGACTTAATGTTGCTCAACAATTAGCTAACTTGGGTTAGCAAAAATCGCTATCTTCTTTTGTTCGTTTTAATGAGAGAGCTAAGGTGAAATGAGTTAAAATTTCTTGCTGAAGGCCAAGTTACGAACCAGTAACCATGCTGGGATTAAATTAAAAATTCTGACTTGGGAACCTTACCTCTGCTCTTCTGAGCCACTGTGGCTTTTGATCTTGGCTTGAAATAGAAGAATCCTTGATGATTTAATGAGTGGACTTTTAAATCAGCAAATAATAGAGCATTTTAAAAATTAAAGCAGTTGACATAGCACATTTCATAAGAGTATTTTTGTGGTATCATTACTATGAAATAGTTTAAGATAAACTGTGACTGAAGAGGTGGAAGGGACTTGGTGGTAGAATGTTTGTCTAGCAGGCACAGTGTCCTGGGTTTAATTCCCAGAACTTCAAAACAAATGGTTAAGATGGTCAATTTGGGACTTGGGAGATGGGTCAGTCAATAGAATGCTTGTTGTGCAAGCATTAGGATTTGAAGTCAGATGCTTAGTGCCCACATGGAAATCCAGACACTGCAAAGGTCACCTGTAAACCCCATGCTGAAGAGATGAAGACATGAAGACCTCTGAGGCCTGCTGGGTAGCCAGTAGCAAATCAATGAGTTCCAAGTATAGTGAGAGACCCTGTCTGAAAAGAATTAGGCAAAGAGCATTCAGGAAGACAACCTCCATCAGCCCTGACCTCCACATCCAAGTGCACACATGTACACACATGTGTACATACACATTTATAAATATAATAAATTGTATGTTTTTTAAAAGGATGAATAGTGTTTGCTTCAATCTGATTTCCTCAGAACAAAAACAGAAGACAATCATTTCAGGGTTGTGTGTAATTTTGGTCTTCAAGATCCTTCTTTTTGTAGTCAGGGGGAAATACTTAGATTTCGTGTCCTCTAGCTTATGTAACCTGGTTAAACCAATATTACTCAGCCTCCCAATGTCACTGAACCTTGTTGTATATTGCTCTGTGGAAAATATTTTTATGACTGACCACAGAGAGAAAACAAAATGAAGTCAACAAGACTTGCTTTGTTATCTGTTTGCACATATGATTCCCAACTGTGGTTAATATTTATTTATGGAAAATATCATCTCCACCTAGGCTTTCTGAGAGTTTTGAAATATGATGTTGAGCAGGAGCAGAGTAAAGTCTCTGAAATCATAAGTGGCAAGCACCCAAAGGGATTTTAGACTGATTGTTGAGACTTTCAAGTGCTAGAACCAAATGCTTTATCTTTTCTTTCCTCCTCCTCTTCCTTATTTTTGCCTTCTCTCTCTGTCTTACCCTCCCTCTTTGTTAGTCCCCCCCTCTCTCTCTCCTCTCTCTCTCTCTCTCTCTCTCTCTCTCTCTCTCTCTCTCTCTCTCTCTCTCTCTCTCTCCTCTCTCTCCTCTCTCTCCTCTCTCTCTCCTGGTTTAACTTAGATACAATAAAAGTGTATGGATCTTAAATGGACAACTCAGTACTAGTGTGATTTACATATGTTCATGCCCTGCGTAAACTTCACTCATTAGGTCACAGACTGTTCCTAAGACCCTACCTGCTTCTCCTGGGCTTCTTCCAAATTAGTGTCCCCAGCGTTAACCAATATTATAACCGCTGCCACCATAGATTAATTTTGTTTATTAATATCTTTGGGGCCTAGGTTTTTCACTCAGCTCTTTCTTCATGAGACTTGTCCATGTTATGGAGTACAGCTACAAGGTTTTGGTTTTCCTTGTTGAGCAGTATTCCATTGCATGAATGTATCCTAATGTATCCATCCTGTTGCTAAGAGTTATTCAATTATTTTCAATAAAGCTATCAGGAATATTCTTGTCTTTGGGTGGAAATCAGCACTCATTTTTATATTCAGAAATGAAAATTGATGGATCTTATGTACATTTAGATTATGTACATTAAACATATAACCCCGAATTTTCAAAGGTGTTCACTCTAGTTTATACATTGGTACCAACAAAGCCCCTCCATGTCTTGCCAAAACTTGCCATTGTCAGTACTTTACAAGTCATTCATAAATTAAAGGAAGCAGATGAATAAAAGAGCATATCTGAGAAAGTGGACGTTATGTTACCAGGCTTTTAACAGGAACACTAGTAGAAAAAAATCGTAACAGTTCTCTGAGTATACTTGTTAGACAGACTACCTTAGCCTTATCCTGGCTAGAGAATAAAGAGACATCCTCCCAGGCCTCAGAATTACATTCTAGGAAATCATCATGCAAACCAAATTGGTAGTACTTTCATACATAGGAATTTGTATGCTTACCACTTGTTGACATTTTTAAGTATCAAAACCTCAAATAGCAACTGAGAAAACTGGGTGAAATTTCTGGACTCTACAATTTCAGGCCAAGTTGAAATACTCTGAAATCAGGATTGCCTGGGAAAATCTGAACTTTCTACTGTATTGATTGGTCTAATGTATAAATAATTGTCATCCCAGATGGAAAAGAACAAATGGTAGCAAAAAAAATATTTAAATTGTATTTCTGAGGCCAAGAGTCTTATAAATTAGTAAAATCAGCAAACCATTGATCTAAGAAAAATCAGAGAATAGCATGTATGTTAAATATTAAAACTCAAAAAATATCACCCTGATACTTATTTTCATAAAATAGGAGTGTATTGTCTATATTCAAATAATAAGGAAACAATTTTGTCATCAAGAAACACTGTGGCTTGAGAGCAAGTTCACAGTTCTCCTCTGAGAACATATATTGTGTCTACCACCTCATAACTCCCTAATTCCTCATTTCTTTTTCTGGTGTCCTTTGTTGTATTAAGTCAAGATAGACTTGAGAGTCCCAATCATTACAGTTTACTCTGTTATTTCATTTTGTCTCAATATTCACAATGCATTTTAAGAAATTGCTTCCTTGGTGATAATTGTTTGTTTTTTGTTTTGTTTGGGTTTTTTTTAGCTGTTCATTTTTTTAAATCTCTTTTTTAATTAAGAAAAATTTTTATTCATTTTATACTCTAATCAAAGATCCCCCTCTTCCCTCCTCCCGCCCCCCTCCAGTTTTCCCCTCCCAACCCACCCCCCACTCCCACCCATAAGAAGGAAAGGCCTCCCATGGGGAGGTACATTCAGTAGAGGCAAGTCCAAGCCTTTCTTGCTGCCTCAAGGCTGCACAAGATGTCCCATCATAGGTAGTGGGCTCCACAAAGTCCACTCATGCACCAGGGATGGATTCTGATCCTACCACTAGGGGGCTTCCCATGCAGATTAAGCTGCACAACTGTCTTGCCAAGCAGAGGGCCTAGTCCAGTCCCATGTAGGCTCCATAGCAATTGATCCAACTTTCATAAGTTCCCTCTATTTTGGTTTGGTCATCCCTGCATGTTCCCATCATGACTCAGATGCACTTGCTCATAGAATCCCTCTTCTCTCTTTTTGACTGGACTCCTGGAGCCCTGTCTAGTGATTGGCTGTGGTTCTCCGCATCTGCTTCCATCAGTCATTGGAGAAAAGTTCTGTGATCTGATTTCTGGAGCAAGCCAGTTCAGTTCAGGCACCCTCTCTGCTTGCTAGTAGTTCAAGCTGGGGTCATCCTTGGGGTTTCCTGGCAACTTCCCTATCACCAGGTTTTTCTCTATCCCCATGATGTCTCTCTCTATCATGGTATCTCTTGCATTGCATTCCCCCTCCCTCCCTGTTCCAGCTCAACCACCCCATTCCCTTATGTTCTCATCCCATATCCCCGATCCTCCACTGCCCTCTCCTCACCCCCAGTTTACTCATGGAGATCTTATCTATTTCCCCTTCTCAGGGCGGTCCATGTTTCCCTCTTTGGTTCTTCCTATTAGTTAGCTTCTCTGAAATTGTGGGTTGATGCCTGATTACCCTTTGCTTTATATCTAGTATCCACTTATGAGTGGGTACATACCATGTTTGTCCTTCTGAGTCTGGGTTACCTCACTTAGCCATTCTGACAGATGTAAGGTGGTATCTCAGAGTCATTTTGATTTGCATTTCCCTAATGTTGGGATGTTGAGCAATTCTTTAAATGTCTTTCAGCCATCTGAGCTTCCTCTGTTGAGTATTCTCTGTTAGCTCTATAGCCCATTTCTTATTTGGAGTGTTGGGTATTTTGATGTCTAGTTTCTTTAGTTCTTTATTTATTCTGGAGATCAGGCCTCTGTCAAGTGTGGAGTTGGTGAAGATCTTTTCCCATTCTGTAGGCTGTCACTTTGTCTTCTTGACCATGTCCTTTGCTCTACACAAGCTTCTCACTTTTTAATAGGTCCCATTGATTGATTGTTTCTCTCAGTGTCTGTGCTATTTGTGTTATATTTAGGAAGTGATCTCCTGTGCCAATGTGTTCAAGATGACTTCCTACTTTCTCTTCTATAAGGTTCAGAGTAACTGGACTTATGTTGAGGTCTTTGATTCACTTGGAACTTAAGTTTTGTGCATGGTGACAGATATGGATCTATTTGCAGCCTTCTACATGTTGACATCCAATTATGCCAGCACTGTTTGTTGAAAATGCTTTCTTTTTTCCATTGTACAGTTTTGGCTATTTTTGTTAAAAATTATATATTCATAGGTGTGCAGGTTAATGTCAGGGTCTTCAATTCGATTCCATTGGTCCACATGTTGGTTTTTTATACCAGTATCAAGCTGTTTTTATTACTATAAATCTATAGTAGAGCTTGAGGTCAGGGATTGTGATGCCTCCAGAGGTTGTTTTATTATACAGGATTCTTTTGGCTATCCTGGGTTTTTTGTTTTTCCATATGAAGTTGAGTATTGTTCTTTCCAGGTCTGTGAAGAATTTTGTTGGTAATTTGATGGGGATTGCATTGAGTCTGTGGATTGCTTCTGGTAAGATTGTCATTTTTACTATGTTAATTTTGCCTATCCATGAGCATGGGAGGTCCTTCCATTTTCTGACATCTTCTTCAATTTCTTTTTTCAGGGACTTAAAGTTCTTGTCATATAGGTCCTTCACTTGCTTAGTTAGAGTTACCCCAAGGTATTTTATATCATTTGTGGCTATTGTAAAGGTTGATGTATCTCTGATTTCCTTTTCAGCCTGTTTGTCATTTGTATACAGGAGGGCTACTGATTTTTTTGAGTTGATCTTGTATCCTGCTATGCTGCTGAAGGTGTTTATAAGCTGTATGGGTTCCATGGTCAAATTTTTGGGGTCACTCATGTATACTATCATGTCATCTGCAAATAGGGAAAGCTTGACTTCTTCCTTTCCAATTTGCATCCCCTTAATCTCCTTATGTTGTCCTATTGCTCTGGTTAAAACTTCAAGGACTATATTGAATAAGTATGGGGAGAGCAGATAGCCTTGCCTTGTTCCTGATTTTAGTGGAATCACTTTGAGTTTCTCTCCATTTAATATGATATTGGCTGTTGACTTGCTGTGAATTGCCTTTATTATGTTTAGGTATGTTCCCCATATTCCTGATTTCTCCAGGACCTTTATCATGAAGGGGTGTTGGATTTTGTCAAATGCCTTTTCTGCACCTAGTGAGATGATCATGTGTTTTTTTTTTCTTTCAGTTTGTTTATATGATGTATTACATTGATGGACTTTTGTATGTTGAACAACCCTTGCATCCCTGGGATGAAGCCTACTTGATCATGGTGGATAATTGTTTTGATGTGTTCTTGGAGTCTGTTTGCCACTATTTTGTTGAGTATTTTTGCATCAATGTTCATGAAGGAGATCGGTCTGTAGTTCTCTTTCCTTGTTTCATCTTTGTTTGGCTTGGGAATCAGGGTAATTGTAGACTCATAGAAGGAGTTTGGTAATGTTCCTTCTGTTTCTATTGTGTAGAACAATTTAAAGAGTATTAGTATTAACTCTTCTTTGAAGATCTGGTAGAATTCTGCACTGAAACCATCTGGTCCTGGACTTTTTTTGGTTGGGAGACTTTTAATGACTATTCTATTTCCTTAGGAGTTATTGGACTATTTAAATAGTTTATCTGGTCATGATTTAACTTAGGTATGTGGTACCTATCCAGAAAATTATCCATTTCTTTTAGGTTTTCCAGTTGTGTGGAGTAGAGGTTTTTGAAGTATGACCTGATAATTCTCTAGATTTCCTCATTGTCTGTTGTTGTGTCCCCCTTTTCATTTCTGATTTTGCTAATTTGGATGCTCTCTCTCTCTCTGTGTCTTTTGGTTAGTTTGGATAAGGGCTTGTCTATCTTGTTGATTTTCTCAAAGAACCAACTCTTTGTTTCATTAATTTTTTTGTATTGTTCTCTTTGTTTCTATTTTAATGATTTCAGCTCTCAATTTGATTATTTCCTGGCATCTATTCCCCCTGGGTGAGTTTGCTTCTTGTTGTTCTAGGGCTTTCAGGTGTGCTGTTAAGTCACTAGTGTGAGATTTCTCCAACTTCTTTATGTGGGCATTTAGTGCTATGAATTTCCCTCTTAGCACTGCTTTCATAGTGTCCCATAAGTTTGGGTATGTGGTATTTTCATTTTCATTTATCTCTATGAAGTTTTTAATTTCTCTATTTCTTCCTTAACCCATTGGTGATTCAGTTGAGCATTATTCAATTTCCATGAGATTGTAGGCTTTCTGTAGTTTTTGTTGTTGTTGAAATCTAACTTTAAACCATGGTGGTCTGATAGAATGCAGGAGATTATTCCAATTGTTTTGTATCGGTTGAGATTTGCTTTGTGGCCAAGTATGTGGTCAATTTTAGAGACGATTCCATGGGGTGCTGAGAAGAAGGTATATTAGGTATATTCTTTTTTGTTAGGATAGAATGTTCTGTAGATATCAATTAAGTCCATTTGAGTCATAACTTCAGTTAAGTCCTTTATTTCTCTGTTAAGTTTCGATTTGGCCGATCTGTCCAGTGGTGAAACTGGGGTGTTGAAATTTCCCACTATCAATATGTGGGGTTCTGTATGTGATTTAAGCTTTAGTATGTTTCTTTTACATATGTAGGTGCTCTTGTGTTTGGGGTATAAATGTTCAGAATTGAAACTTCATCTTGGTGGATCTTTCCTGTGATGAGTATGTAATGCCCTTCTTGGTCTCTTTTGATGGATTTTAGTTTGAAGTCTATTTTACTGGATATTAGGATGGCTACACCCGCTTGCTTCTTAAGACCATTTGATTAGAAAGTTTTTTTAACAGCATTTTATTCTTAGGCAGTGTATATCTTTGAATTTGAGGTGTGTTTCTTGTATGCAGCAGAATGATGGGTCCTGTTTTCATATCCATTCTGTTAGCCTGTGTCTTTTTATAGATGAATTAAGTCCATTGATATTAAGGGATATTAATGACCAGTTATTGTTCATTCCTGTTATTTTTGGCGGTAGTGTGTGTGTACTTCTCTTCTTTGGGGTTTAGTTCTGTGGTGTTATCTATTGCCTGTGTTTTTGAGGGTGTATCTGACTTCCTTAGGTTGGAATTTTCCTTCTAGTACTTTCTGTAGGGCTGGCTAGGTTTGTGTATAAGTATTGTTTAAATCTGGCTTTGTCTTGGAATGTCTTGTTCACTCCATTTATGAAGACTGAAGGTTTTGCTGGGTATATTAGTCTAGGCTGGCATCCATGGTCTCTTAGTGTCTGCATTACATCTGTCCAGGACCTTCTGGCTTTCAAAGTCTGCATTGAGAAATCGGGTTTGCCTTTATAAGTCACTTGGCCTTTTCCCTTTGCTGCCCTTAATATTCTTTCTTTATTCTGTACGTTTAGTTGTTTAATTATTATGTAGCGAGGGGACTTTTTTGGGGGGTCTAGTCTGTTTAGTGTTCTATAGGCTTCTTGTATCTTCATAGGCATTTCCTTCTTTAAGTTGGGAAAGTTTTCTTCTATGATCTTGTTGAATATATTTTCTGTGCCTTTGAGTTAGTATTCTTCTCCTTCCTCTATCCCTATTATTCATAGGTTTGGTCTTTTCATGGTGTCACAGATTTCTTGGACATTTTGTGTTATAATTTTTTTTTTGGCATTGGTATTTTCTTTGACTGATGAATCCATTTCCTTTACTGTATCCTCTCACCAGAGAATCTCTTCCATCTTTTGTATTCTGTTGGTTATGCTTGCATCTGTGTTTCCTGTTCGTTTACTCAGATTTTCTATTTCCAGCATTCCCTCTGTTTGTGTCGTCTTCATTTTTTTCTATTTCCCTTTTCAGGTCTTGGACTGTTTCCCTCACCTGTGTCATTGCTTTTTTAAGATTTTCTTTCAGGGATTTATTGTTTGCTTCTGCTTTATTTGTCTTTTCCTCTAGTTTTTTATAGTGTTCTTCCCATTTTTTTGTTTGACTTTTCATGTTCTTTATTGATTTCCTCCACTTTTTTGTTTGTCTTTTCCATTTCATTTTTTATTTCTTCTATAAAAGCCTGTAGCATCTTCATGATGTTGTTCTTAAGGCTGCTTTTTTCTGCTTCTTCCATTTTGTGATGTTCGGGGTCTTGCTGTTAGAGGAGGAGGGCTAGATTATGGTGATGCTGTATTGCTCTTTATTTTGTTGTATGTACTTCTGCCTTGACATCTGCCCATCTCCTTGTGGATTCATTCTTGGTCTTATCAGCGCTCTTGGTCCAGACAGAGCTGACAGATTCAGTGTTTCAGGAAGCCTCTCTTGGTCTAATCAGGGCTGGCAGATTCCCTGTCTCCTGAGTTTACTCTTGGTTCAATGATGGCTCTTTGTCCAATGATAGCTCTCGCTTTCTCTTGGCCAGATGGGAGCTTTCTGGGCTAGATGGGAACTTTCTGGGCCAGATGGGAGCTGGGGTCTGGTCACCGAGTCTCAGGAAGTGGCGGGGATCTTGTGTGGATGGGTGTTGGGGCAGAGCATGTAGATTGTAGGGTCTGCCGGGAGGCCATGGGGAAGGGGAACCTTCCCATGGGGGCCCCACCTGATGGCCAAAAACTGGGGCCAAGTTGGGCAGGTCTTCCCCGGGAATTGCTGGTGCCCAGGGATGGGACCTAGGGGCAAGCCTCCTTGGGTATGACCCCAGACACTCACCTATGGTCTGGATGGGAGCTCTGGGCCAGATGGGAGCTGGGGGCTGGTCTCCAATTCTCAGGAAGGGGGGGGGGCGGGTGCAAGTGGGGGCAGGGCATGTAGATTGTCGGGTCCACTGCAGGGTCTCTGGTCAGGATGGGAGCTCTAGGCCAGATCTATTTGTTTTTTAATTTGGTGGTAGCCACTCTTCCTAGGTCCTTCCTGAGTGTCAGGTTCCAAGTGTGTACAGATTTAGAACATCTCATTTGATCCACACCCTTGTCATAATATTATTAAATGCTATTAGTACCCTTTCCTTTCCATTACTTTTTAACATGTAGAAACTTGGGATAAGACCACTTAACATAGTTTTCAAAGTTCCCACATTAATATGTGGAACAAGTTGAATTTAATTCTAAAGCATTTTACTCCTAAACTCCTATTCTCCGGCTTAAAAAAAGAAAATCACTTTACAAGTGCAAGGCTATCCACAGCATTTAAAAAAGTATTGAAGACACTGTTCCCTATTTCCGTTAAGAATTTTAGAATTGTAGCCTGATTTGCTTAACAAATTAGGACACCTTATCCTCCACCCTTCTTTTTTTCTTTTATTAGTTCAGTTGCAACAGTGACCTGGCTAAAATTGGCAAATACTCTTGAATTCTCAGGGTCGCACTAGAGGAATAGGCAGGCTGGCTGAAAGCAGGCAGCTGCTGGCTTCAGTGTTACTGTGGACAGATGTGATCAATCATGAGCAAAGCTCAGTACCCAGCTCACAGAGCAGACCTAGTAGGTGGACACTTGACAGGGATTATGGTACATTTCAGAGATTATTCATTAGCATATTTTCCCCCAACTCATTATGTAATCCTGCAATCATCTGTGTCGTAAGTGACTAGCAAGCACTACTAGTATCAGTATGTTTTATTAAAAAAAAAAAAAAAGCAATAAAAGATCAACAAGACTTTGCTTTGCCCAGGGTTTTTGTTCGTGTCATATGGCACTGTGTGAAGACAATGTTTCTGGATAGTTCTGCCCTGATTATCTTAGCAGACACCAACCACTGCTCTGTTACAGTTTTCCTTTATGAGTTCAGAGACTTCCCTCACAGATCCTCCCCAGTACACATTCAACATCTGCTACTACTCATTGCTTTTTACTAGAAGAAAAATCGGACCAGAGATTTTTAAGGGATCAGTGACGCTTCATAGATGAAAGAGCCAGGTTTTACACACACAGGTGACACTCCCTGGCCTTTGACCCTTCTGGCTTATTTGGCTGTCACAGTAAAGCCTTTTAAGCCTTGATCCTTGGGCACTTTGCCAGTGAGGTTATTATACCTGGCTGGCATATTGAGCTAGGAAATGTTCACCTATATTTCTGTCACCTTGATGTGTCGGTGTGATTTCACCATTTGCCTTGCTTCTGTGTCTTACATATTTCTCTCTGATATTTTGATCTATGAGAATTTGCCTTTGATTAAGGTTTCTGCTCCTTAAATGTTCACTTTTCCTTTTTCTATCAGAAGGTTGGAGATTCCTCGGGTGACCCAACTTCTCTGGCATGTCAAATCTGGGTGTCAAATACATGCACTTTCTTTGATAGATGACCTAATAAGTCTTTTCTATGTCTAATTTCACTGGTTTTGTAATGTAATATTGAATTATTTCTTTCTCTGACCCCTCCTCTCCTGTGATTTCCATATTTTGCATGGGGTTTCATAATTAGATAAAATAAACTGTTTAGAACTTCATCTTGAAAACATATGTTGTTTCACATCAAAAGACAAAAAAGTGGAGTTTTATATATCAAAAGTATAACTTACAAAAAAGAAATAAAGGAAATATAAACCCAGCTCAAGAATAACTTACTTAAAAGTTGGACTGAGTCGGGCTGTGGTGGCACACACCTTTAGTCCCAGCACTCTGGAGGCAGAGGCAGGCAGATCATGGTGAGTTGGAGGCTAGCCTGGGCTACAGAGTGAGTTCCAGGAAAGCTACAAAGCTAAAAAGAGAAACCCTGTCTCAAAAAAAAATGTTAGACTGAAAGATCTTGGGGGTGCATTTCTAAGTGGCCAAGAAATATTCTACAAATGGAATACCAAGGCTAATTGCAAAAGCATATCTGGTAGGTATGTGATCAGTCTCCATATCCTCAGAAGGTGTGTGCTCACTACAATTCATCTCATAGCATACCTTACTTAGATGGTGAGTTCTTGTAGATTAATTTGCATGTCCTCATGTGTTTTAAATGTTTTCTTATTTTAGATAAAGTCCAGAACAGCAATGTCCAATACAGAAATAACACATAGGATCCAAAACCAATAAACAGGAAGACCATTGTCTTGCTATTAATAATAAACTGAACAAAATGTTTAGAAATTCTAGTTTTCAATGGTGCCCTATTTCTTTCTGTAAATAGGGGAGGATGCTAGGAGTATTCCCTTCAAACAGTTATATTCTTTCTGTTAGAGGCAAGTTACAGCAATGACCCAAGATGCCTTGAATCAGGATGATGTGCCACTGTAAAATCCAACCCCAAACAAACAAAATTTGATGTTCCATTAGAGATTTATGATTTCAGACATAACAATTCTGTAAAGTCATTCCAAAGATGGTGTCCCCTCTTTCTTCAGTTTAGGCACATTCCAAAGCTATTCTTCACTGTAATGGTGAAGCTGTAACATTTGACATCTTTATGTAGAGGACTTAATTTAACCAATATAGTTTTCATTGAATTCAAGCTGTTGATGTTATGGTGGCAATACATTTATCAGTTATAAGATGTTTTCTCAATCTCAGTTCTGTTTTTAGCAGCTGATCAGTATTCATTGGAACAAGCCCTTCCTTTGACAGGGCTGTCTCCTGGCTTGTGAGGGTATATGTTCTAACAGCCACACCAGGGTGCAGCATGTGTTGATTTACAGATTTTTTAGCTGAAGGCATATGTTCTGCTATGCTCCATTGCTCTGAATACAAAGGAAGGCATTTCCATTGTAAAAAGTAAGCTTGTTTCAACTGTGGAGACAATGCAGGTTCTGCAAGGGACAGAGGGCAGTGCTACATCTCCATGCTACTTTGAGACATGTGACTTTTATTTATATCTGAATGTCTCCTGATGAAAAGAAACTCATTATACAAAAACTGAGACTTACCAAATGAGAAATCAACAAGTTGACTGGTTTTGTTACTCTATAGACTAAGAAAAATTTCTTACTCAAAACAGTGTTCATTTTGGTAAAGTGGTTAAAGGAATAAGACTTGATGCTGAGTAGTCCTACAGCTGACACAAAGACATTAACTCTTCTGGCTAGGAAGTCTTTGTCTTTATTCTTCACTATATGAGCTTAACTTTTGCATCTAGAAAGTGAGAGGAAAGTAATTGTGCCCACTTGTGAGAACCCAGTGGGTTAATTCATGTCAAGCATTTGTATCTCAGGACTTGGAATAGAAAAAAACTTGCAGTCAAATGCATTGTACATAAGTACTTATGTATGTGTAGAAATATGTACATGTGCTTATATGTATATATTCATGACTTACCTAGTGCACAAGTACATTCTGCACTGCAATTATATGCTACTAAAAACATTTGATGGAAAATGAGCTACACTTATACAATCAATTGAGGATATACACATAGAATTTTTACCAGTTGTGTCTGACTAATTATGTATTAGCAAGGCCACTATTCAAATTCATTTTCATTCCTTGCACACATAGCTACTAATTGTGGGGTTGGATGACCTAGAAACAAGTTTAATGGTACCACAGAACCATCTGGTCTGTCTTGAAATCACCATAGACAATATGAACATTTGTGTTAGAGACTCAATTGATGCCTCTCTACCCCATAAACCCAGTCAGGGTATGGCTTCCCTAGGAAGCCGACTCAGAATTCAGATGTCTTAGTTACTATTCCATTGATATGAAGAGACCCCGTGACCAAGAGACACGAAGAAAAGCCATTTTTCTTATAAAAGAAAGCATTTCATTTGGGGGTTTGCTTACAGTGTCAGAGGGTTAGTCCATCACTATCATAGCAAGGATCAGATAGGCATAGTACTGGGATAGGAACTGAGAGCTTTAGACCCTGATCTGCAGGCAGGAGAGAGAGAGAGAGAGAGAGAGAGAGAGAGAGAGAGAGAGAGAGAGAGAGAGAGAGAGAGTGAGAGACTGGTGTGGGCTTTTGAAACCTCAAAGCCCATCCTCAGTGATACATCACCTTCAAGGCCACACCCACTCCAACAAGGCCACACCCACTCCAACAAGGCCACACCTACTCCAACAAAGCCACACCTACTCCAACAAGGCCACACCTACTCCAACAAGGCCACACCTCCTAGTCCTTCCCTAAACAGTCCATCCTCTCCAGACTAAACAGGCAAACATATGATCCATTCTCATTCAAACCACAACAACCAAGCTTCTCATGCTAATAGAAGGTGTATTCATTACTTTTGCATTACTGTAACAAAATAACAAGGGACAAGGTAAGTCAGGACAAAAGCAACTTAAAGAGGGATTTATTTTGATTTACAGTTTCAAGCTACATTCCATCCATCGTGGTGAAAAAAACATGACAGCAGGGGCCTGAGGCAACTCCTCAGATTGCAATCACAGTCAAGAAGCAAAGGGTAGTGGATTCCAGTATTCAGCTTGCTTTCTCCTTTTTATGTAGTCTGGCACTTAGGTATGTTTTCCCATATCAGTTAACATAAAATCTCTCACAGAAATATCCAGAATTTATCTACAAAGTGGTTCTAGATTCTATCAAGTTGACACTCAATATAAACCATCACATAGAGCAGGCACATACTCTGCACCTGGGAGGAAGTTGAGATACACAAGATAGGGCAGAGGAAGGAGCTGGGTGTGATTCAGACACAGGAGGGCCTCAGCCATCCCCTTGGAGAGAGCTAGAGCTGGAATTATCTTTTGAAGTTTTGTGGGGTAAAGAAGTGTCAGCAGAGTCACTGACATAAACATTACCTGTTACCTGTGGAGATTTTAAGACAGCCCGCATAGTTCTTCCCTATCATCCAGTGTGCTGCTAGGTCACTGCCTCTACTGTCAGTAAGCCATGTTTGCAGAGAATGAAAATGAATTTAAATGAATTTGAAGAGTGGCCTTGGCAATACTCGGTAAACAAGATAAAACTGTTAAAACTTCCATGCATACTGAGACGGAGTACCAGGAAGGGAGGCAGGTACCTTTTTCTGCCCATATCACTAGATGCAGTCTATTCTTAGGAAAAGGGGCTTGACCTTGGTCAAGGTGACTCTTCTTAGAGGAAGAAACTTTGAAGAATGACTGACAGGCGGGAAGACAGTACTAAGGAAGCAGCTGGGAAGTTCTTTAGTCCAGAGGAAGCTCTGTGTCACAGCATGAGGTCCATGAGCAATCAGTAGAACCAATTATTGTTGGAAAGTGTGGTTTGATTTGGTCTGAGTTATCTGATTTCTTACCTCTGGCTTTGCTACTTCCACCTTCCCCTCTTCCTCCACTCTTTCCTGAACTATTTATTCCCTCCCTTTATTGAAGTACAACTTGTGCACAATGAGGCATACCCGTATTACATATATCATTTGTTGAGTGTACCTGTGACTATCTCTGATAAACCACCACCAGCATCAATTTTGACTATGTCTAGCGCTTACAAGATGTATTGTTTCCTTTTAGTCCATCTCCATCTCTGTAACCCATC
Organism: Onychomys torridus; assembly: GCF_903995425.1. Taxonomy (NCBI): domain Eukaryota; kingdom Metazoa; phylum Chordata; class Mammalia; order Rodentia; family Cricetidae; genus Onychomys; species Onychomys torridus. The sequence continues at coordinate 19,929,141 of NC_050458.1, read as the reverse complement.
TCTCCCAATATCACTGGGCTACTTGGTCCTGGAAAGTTTTAACTTCTTAGAATTGTATTTAAATAGAATTGATGGTCGTCTAATGAGGGCTAGGAATAAAAAGACACGAGAGGATCCTCTTGTTTTCAAAGGCTTTCTTTGATTGTGCAGAGCAAGGCTAGAAGCTGAGATGGTAGAGAAGGTAAGCTTTGGAATTGGAAAGCTAATCACTTGAAATCCTACCATTCCTTGCTGTCTTTGTGATCTTAATCATATTATTTAAGTTGTCAGAGCCCATTTTGCTCATTTTAAGGATGAGGATAATTGAATGAACTCAGAAAGTAGCTGCAAAGACTACATGAAAGAATGGAGAGTTGCTGGCAGCAATACCCAGTCTATCATAATTACTTGATAAATTATTGTTTATGATGATGGTTCTTTTTTATTAACAATGATGGTGTCAAAATGATAGACAATTACATGTTTACACAGTTGGGCTTGCCCGACGGACCGCCTAACTATTTCCGGTGTAGAATAGCCATCTCCGGGTCAGACATCTCGCGGGACCGGGACTCTGGCCTTACGTGGTTACGTAAAGCGCGCGCGCAGCCATGTAATCTACGTGCATGCGTGGAGTACACACAGGAATCCCTGTAAGCATGCGCGGCCCAACCTTTAAAATGCCAGCGCCATCTCACATGACTCCCCTTCTTCTCTCCTCACCCATGTGTGTGTTTCACGCAGGCCTGTCACCTCTATCCACTTTAATAAAACTCTTCTGTGGTCTTGTCGTGTTCGGGACGTGTTTCTAGCGCCGCTTAACTACTAACACAAAAGTTTAAGGGTCTATTTCTACGTAACACTTTCACCTCTGCCTATGGGGCCAAACAAAAGATATCTCACCTAGGAAAAAAGCTGTTACAGTGTGCCCTGGACACAGGAGACTCTAATATACAATCTACAAATGCAGAGTTTGCTGTAGTGACTCGCCTTGCTAGATTCCCCAACATTCAATAAAGGACCAATTTTTTAAGCATACTCCCAGTGTGTCATTCATTCATGTTTCTTCCCATATGTCCAGTCACTCCTCAAGAATATCCCAGTGGGCCCATATCTCTCTATTCAGCTGATATCAGTTTTCTTCGGGCATGAGTGATAGGATCTCTTTCATTTCACACTAATTTTCTTCCTGCTTGTGAATTCAGATGTCAACTTTACCATGATGTCACCCAAACAAAACCCCAGACCTGCCTTCTCTTTGAAGCTCCATTCTGTATAACAGCGCACCCACTCTCTACCTCTCTGTTGACCATCTCACAGACAAGGACTGTTCATGTTAGACATCCAAGCCAATATGCCTGCTGTTTACTCTCATACCTGCTCACTCAGTTGTTCCCATGTCAGCAGATGGACTTTGGCTTTTAACCGGATCTCCTGAACAGATCACAAATGACAGCCCCTTACAACTTGATTCAGGTCCTTCATCTTTGACTGGTCTTTCTGGTACTACATGCATTTTTTTCTCCTTTGTTCCCATCTTCCTATCAGCACCTCTTCTAGTAGAAGCTGCCATGATCAATGAGCTCTGCAGAAGTTCCTATTTTCCCCCTGGTTTTCTTTACTTCCTGTCATTACTTATGTCCTCCATGGGGATTACTGTGAGAAGCCAGAAAGAATTTTGAATATAAATGCCATCATGTCATTCATATTAAAAACTCTGTGTTGACTCTCTAAGACAAGTATTTATTATAAAGTGAATAACAAGGTCCTTCATCTACCACCAAGACCATGAATGATCTTGCCTTCAGCTAGCTCCCCAACTTCATCTCAAATACAAGGCCTTCTCACATTCCATATATCAGTCTCACTTCATTTCTTGCTTTAATAAGAAGGCTGTATTCCAAGAAAATTTGCGTGTATTTTATTTTTCCCCAAAACTATCACCTTAACACTTCCACACTCTGTTTATCAGAAGGTAGGTAAAAGATGCTTCCTTCAATTTTTTTTGCCATACCATCCATATTCTTATTTAGGATTGCTTATATTATTCTTATGAAAAGCACCATATTCTTTTCTGTTTTGAAATAATGTCTTCCTCTGAGTGGTGTTTTTATTGTTTTCCCATGAAACTGTAAATATGGGCATAGACGACATGGATTGTATTCTGGGCCCTTACACAGCCTCTGGCCTAATATCTGACCATTCATTCTTAACTGAACAGTCCCTAGCTAAGCAACTATAGCCTCCCTAAATGTAGCATCTTGGTTCTAGTCCTTGCTCTGACATGTACTCATCATGTAGCTTTGGACAATTCCCTTCACTTTCTTTGTCTGCTTTTTGGGATGGCATTTCTTTTCCTTTGCTCGCAGAGCCATTCATTTACTCAGCAACTACTGAGCACTGGAGTTATTTCATCAAAAGCCCAGGGGTGAGAAAAGAAGATGGGCATGTGAATAAATTTCATAGTGATAAAACAATAAATGTAAGAGCAAAACCTCTATAAGGCATACTATTATACAATATTTAATTTAAAAAACATATTTAGTCATGTACTACTATAGACATTTTTAAATTTATAAATTTATATTTTGGGTCATTTATTATATAAAGTAGAATAATACTTTATTATACTTTAACATTAAAAACCCCAAGGCAATTAAAGTCAATTCTATTTTACAGATGTGGAAATTGTGACTCAGCAGCATTTAGTCAATTATTCATGTTCATAGAGCCAGCCTGTGTAGGCATCATGCTTAATGCCATGAGGCTTCTCTCTCTAAAATCAGGTCTCTGCAAATACAGCAAAAAACAGAATTAGACACAAAAATGAAAATACCATCTAAAGTGAAATTAAAAGAAGGCAATGCAGTACCACAACTACACTAGAGTCAGCATTCTAAAACAAACTGTTAAGTGTAAGGTCCTCCAACCTCAAAGAATTTCAAAGCATTGTTCTGAATAACACTCTATTCTCTGTGATTGCAAGCGAGTAAGATGAGCATTACAATTCATAAAAAGCTCGTTGTGTAGTGAGAATGAATAAACAATAATGAAAATGAACCCAAAATAAGCTGAATGCAAGAGGAAGTTGGAAAAACATGAAGGTTTTGGTATAACTTGAGCTTGGATTTGGCATTTTAAAGCTGGAATTCAATCAATTAATTCATTCTTCTAGCCATAATTAAACTTCAGTCAATGTCCGTTACTCTTCCATTCCCAAGGCCCTTCAAGTTATATCTCAATTGAAATGCTCTGTTATGTACATTGAGATGTCCAAGATCAAAAATAGGGAAGTTTTTACTTCAACTATCCCTGTCTTGCTATTTGTACACTTTCTTTTTTAACTGTGTACATCTCCAGCAGCAACATTTCTCTCCCCTGTAAAACAGAGATGATGAATCGATCCTAGCATAGTCCCATGGATGAAATTGGCATGAATAGATTAAAAAGTCTCTAATACAGACTTCTATGTTGTTTTTGCCTTCCTGTCCACATCAGTCCTATGACTGAATTATGAGGGTATCTACCTTCTGGTTTGGCATTTTCAGAAGCAGCTGGTTAACAGCAAACATCTAGATCAGTGGTTCTTCACCTCAGCCAACTTTGTCCTCCATCAGTTATTTGCCAAGAATTTGGAGGCATTTATAATTGGCACAGGTGGGAAGACATCATTAGATAAAAAGCCAGAGATTTTGTAGAGAGCATCCTGAAATACACAAGACAGCCACACTTTGAGTCACAGAAGTACCCAGCCGCAAGAGTCAACAGTGCTACATATCATGATGTCATTTCGAGATTTTACACGTTAAAAAAAATAGATTTTGTTTCTCCGTTTGAGCCTTGCTTCTTGTGAACAGTTTCCAAGTATCCATCAGGATCCCATCTTTCAAATGTCTGCCATAGTTTGGGTGTGACCTATACAGCTCCCCTTGAAGTCTAGGATGAATGTTTTCCTTTCCTTAGGTAAGCTTCCTAGAGGAAGCAACAAGACTGTATTCTGCTGACTGGAGTGATTCCTTGCTAGCGTAACAGGGTGGAAGAAGGTACACTATCATTCCATTTTTCAGGTAAAAAACTAAAGCCTGGAGAGAAGTGTTAGACCAATGGCTGTGTAGCTAATACCTGAATAATCTAGCATGGGATTAGCCCTGTCCTTCAGGCCTCTTTTTATTAGGGTTTTATAGTAGATCTCATGGTCTTCATAGTCATTGATGCCAGGTTTTGTCATTCAGTTGTTCATTACTACTGATTTGATGGCTTTAAATAAACTCCATGAAAGCCAGAACACTGTCTCCTATTGTGCATATATGAAATTAGACCAACAGTCACTTACTAATGCTAATCCTGATGAAATTTTGAGTATACAGAAAGGTGAGACAGATTTCACAGTTAAGTTAGTTGATAAAGCATTGCCTTGAAAGTGTGAGGAATTGAGTTCAATACTAAGAACCCTTATTTAAATAATAATAAAAACTGGACATTTTACCAGTAATCCAAGCACTGGGAATGCAGAGACAAGGAGCCTTGGTACTTTCTGAGTATCTAGTCTAGCCTAGTTGATGAGTTCCAGGCCAATACAATAACGTGTCTCCGAAATTTTGAAAACAGATGATCACCTGTGGAAAGACTAAGGCTGCCCTCTAACATTGACATGTATATATATATATATATATATATATATATATATATATATATATATATATATATATATATACACACACATTTGAATAACTCCTGCACACACGTGTATATCTGCACACATACAGACATACACAAGCAAAAGTATAAGGTAAAATGAATCTCTCCATTTTAAAAATAAGGTCAAAGTTAACTTACTAGCAGGATTTAAATGTGGCTTTGGCCATTGGTACTATTTCAAGTTAATTCATGTGTTGCACCCAGCATTTTCTTTTTAATAGACAAAAGCTATGTGTGTCTGTCCATTGGAGCTATGACTATGAGTAGAACGTTGAGGAGGGGAAATACTTGTCAATAGGCATCTCACACGCTTCTTGATGATTAATTTTAAAACATGCAAAGTATGCAAGGCATCGTTTACCCAGTGACACTCAATAACAAAGATTGCCACGTGCAGATGAATGTTGACAAATAAAAGCAAATATACCTCAAAATATGGTCTACCTGTCAAAAGCAGAAAGGCCTTGAAGGCAGTTTATTGTACCATGAATCTTCAGCTATAATCTCCATTAGGTTGGTATGAGACTTCCTTGCTTTAAAAATACACACACACACACACACACACACACACACACACACACACACAACTTTGACTGCTCTGAGAAGTTATTACAGAGTCTTCTCAAAGACTAAAACAAACCCCCACCCCAAAAAAATGTTTTAAGGAATTTTTAAAAATAATTTTTGGAGATGATTTGGTAACTGCAATTAGCAAAATAAAAATATTCAACTTTTCAAGAGGCTAAAAATAACAAGGCCATGTTTTTACTCAGTTTGAAAGGTACTATAAGTAGTTTCTTTCTGAATTTATATTTTAGATGGGAATTAATATTATTCCAATTCCCTCCTATTAACATCATCAGCACCTGAATATAGTCAGCCAAAAAAGTAGACTGTCTAAAACAGGCTTTCTACCTAAGACTGGTTTAAAAAAATCAATATGCAGTTCCCATCAGTCCTGTAAATTACTTACAGTAATCACAGCGCAAATTTCCACTAACTCTTCTCTTCCTCAACCCAAAGGAGGGAATAAAATCAGTCTGAGTCTTACCAAGTGAAGAAGGACCAGGCTGCGTAGTGGGCTATGTTCTCAGGTAGAAGTGAAAGGAGATGTATTGGTCTTGTCTTCTTGCCAAGAAATGAGGTAATGGGTTGGCTGACCTTTGAGTCCTTGCTTGTGCAGGTACCAGGAAATTTGTTGTCACATTTAAGAAATCAGGGAGCTGGGCGGAGGTGACGCACACCTTTAATCCCAGTACTCGGGAGGCAGAGCCAGGTGGATCTCTGTGAGTTGGAGGCTAGCCTGGTCTACAGAGCAAGATCCAGGACAGGCACCAAAGCTACACAGAGAAACCCTATCTTGGAAAAAAAAAATCAGGGATATCAGGCTGTGGGGTTAGGAAGATGAATTTGCAGTGTATTGTTAGGCAATAGAAAATCCTAAAGGCCCTTAACTACTCTTGGACATGGTGAACTGTTCGTTTAGAATGGTCTGAACAGAGTACAGTGGCAAAGGCCAGACCCTATTCCTACAGTCTGTTGAAAGCCTTAGAGACAATGCCACCAGAATTCCTTTCCACTGAGAAATGAGTGGCATAATGAGGGAGAAGTAAGACATTGAAAGTGTCCACTGTGAGCCAAAGATGGCCCATATACATGATTTGTTTGGGTAATCATGATAGTGTAAAAAACATAGGTAAATTTTAAACTGGTTTAAATTTAAATTTCATAAAACTTGTGAGTTTTCAGTATTTGTAACTTAAAACAAAAACAATAGCTACAGTTGGACCATAGTCTAACCGTCCTTTTACAGGGCAAAAAAAAAAAGGATTAAAATTGTCTATTTCAGGAGAAAAATCAAACTGTGCAGCCCAACTAATTTCAATGGTCCTTGGAGCAGTTATCCTCACACAATTACATTATCCTGACAATGGAAGCATTTGAATTTGTGACCTCTGAAGTAATTGTATAAGGAGGACAGGACCCTCTGGGCACGTGAAGCAGACAGAGTATATGGTCAAATTTAAGGTGAATTTGAAATGCATTCTGAGGAAAAACAATTAAAAGGCCAGTACTTTCCAGTGACTAACTTGTATAAAACATCAGAGTCCTGTCGTTTTTATTCACCTATTCAAGATGTCATTTCTTCAGACGGGAATGGGGAAGCCGTGGTGGCTTAGCTGACATTGACACATAAAATAGAACCTGCCACTCACCATTCAACCAGCTCAGCTCCCCCCCCCCCCATCATATATTGACTTTTGTAACTGAGAAACTCAGGGTGTCTGACCTCAGGCAAGGCTGCGTTCGGAAAATCAAATAATACTGTCTTCCTCTCTCTTCTACCGCTTCCTCACCATCTCCTATTTCTCTCCTACTTTCTCAGCTTTGCTCACTGTTGGCTTAATTCCCTAGCCAATTCTCTGCATACGACAACAAAGACAACCACTAATGTCAAATGTCAAATATAGTATATATTATAACTTGGGAGAGGTCCTAAGAAGGAAAGAGAACTTTTCCTCTTAGCAACCATAACAATTCCAGTAAGGAACTTATATTTGCTCTGTCTGAGTCACATCCACACAACATTAATTTAACAAACATTTGTTTAGTGCCAGAATGGAGACACACTCAGGTTAGAGACTTGGAAACATCAGTGAAGCCCCATATTCACTGAACTTGCACTGTGGCAAGGTGTAGGAAGGAAACTGGAAATAAAAATCAACACAATAAGCAAAAAAGTGATTTCTTTTTGAGAGCTGAAAAATACTACAGGAGAATTCTTTTTATCAGTTGTCAAAAGATTCCCCAAAGGAGAAAGAGCAGCTCCCAAAATATGAAAGTGAAGTTCTCTTACAGTGATGGACAAGAAAGCCATAGAGATAAAGACAATGGATGTCCTAATGATCTTGATGGGGCTTGTGACTGAACAAACACCATTTCTTCCACCCTTCCAAACTGTAGGGGAAGAAAGGGGAAGACTGAGACCAAGAGCTGTATCAGAGGCATGGAAGGCCCACATGTGCCTGCCTGCCTGTCTCCCTCCTTCCTTCTATACTCTCCATACTCTGGGAAGCTTCAGTGGAGAGCGTCTCAGAGCTCCTAAATGTACCTTTCTGTCTCTCAGAACTTGTTTCCTGTGCCTTGTATTCCCTTCTCCCTCTTATTCACCTCAATACTTTGTCCTTTGCTCGAAGTCCCTGAAATACCATAAGGTACCACATACAAGGGATCACACACACACACACACACACACACACACACACACACACACACAGTGCTTTGTCACTGATGTGAAACTTGTCTTTTTCGCTGTCTTTCTAGTTCTTTGTAGAGGAGCAAATTCAGTCCATGATGGGCTCGTAGTCTGTGATAAATGACTAGATGAATCTGTTGAACAGCAGCGATCACAGCCACCCTCCCCCATCCTCTGTCACTCTCTGCTGCATGGTGGTGTTGTGTTCATGGTCCCCTTTTTCTTTAAGCTATCAGAGATGGTGACCATTCCTAGACCCTCCAACTCACTGACCTGAGTCCCTGTGCAGAAATGGGCTTGATGAGTTACTTTTCTATTTTTTGTGACAAAAGCAACTTATAAAAGGAGAGTTTGTTTGGGGCTTATCATTCCAGACAGAAAAGAGTCCATCATGGCCATCATGTCAGGGAAGAGTAGCAGAAGGCAGGCACAATGGCAGGAACATCTGAGAATTCCACATCCCTAAGCTAGAAGCAGAGACAGCAAACTGGAAATGGTACTTGGATGAGAAACCTCAAAGCCTGTCTCCAATGGTGTATTTCTTCCAGCAAGGCTACACCTCCTAAAACCCCAAATGGTGCCACCAACTAGGAACCGAGTAACCAAATGAAGAGCCTGACCAGGGATGGGGGAGTGGGAGGAAGTTGGGGGGAAGGAGGATGTGAGGTTCATGTGAAGAATTCCCCAGCAGTCAGTTAGAGGATGCTGAGCAGCATGGCCTCTCCCAAATTTGCAGCTTCTTAATAAGACATAGAGCTTTTAGGTGTTTTATAGCTCTTAATCAGCCATGGATAAACATGGTACTTTCACAGAATCATTTAAAAGTGAGATAATCTGTGTAAAGCTCTTAGGACGGTGTTTAACACATAGTAAATGTTTGCTATTGTTATTGCTGTCACAGGAGAAGGAACAGGAGCCCTGTGAGTGTGAAGAGGTAGCAGCCAGCAAAACATCTGTGACACCAAATTTGCATCATGCCAGTGGTTCCAGGTTAAAGAGGATGTGCACATGTTTCATTCCATTCTGTTGTTACAGTCTATGAAGTAATGTAGTTTTCATCCACATTTTGAAAATGGAGAAACTCAGATCATGCCTTACTGAATATTAATCCATATCTATTAGCTCATAACCTCATGCTTTTTTAAATTTAGAAAACATTTTTACTCATTTTACATACACAGATTCTCATCCTTCTTCCTGTTCCCCCTACTCCCACCTAACCCCGCCGGACCCACCCCTTGTCCCCTCCTCCAAAAGGGCAAGTTCTCCCATGGGGGAGACAGCAAAGCCTGGAACATTCAGTTGAGGCAGTACCCAGCCCCTCCCCCCTGCCTCAAGGTTGAGCAAGGTTTCCCACCATAGGTAATGGGATCCAGAAAGCCAGCTCATGCATCAGGGATAGATCCTGATCACACTGCCAGCGCTCCTCAAACAGACCAAGCTACACAACTGTCTCCTGTATGTAGAGGGTCTAGTAAGGTCCCATGCAGGTTCCACAGCTGTTGGTCTAAAGTTTGTGAGTTCCTATGAGCTTAGTTCAGTTGTCTCTGTAGATTTCCCCATCATGATCTTGACGACCCTCCCCCTTACTCATATAATCCCTCCTCTCTCTCTTCCACTGGATTCCCAGAGCTCGGCCTGGTGCTTAGTTGTGGATCTTTGCATCTGTTTTCATCAGTTACTGGATGAAGGCTCCATGATGATAGTTAGGGTATTCACCAATCTGATTACCAGGGTAGGCCAGTTCAGAAACCTCACCATTATTGCTAGCAGTCTAACCTGGAGTCATCCTGTGGATTCCTGGGAATTTCCCTAGCACCAGGTTTCTCCCTATTCCCATAATGTCTCCCTCTATCAAGATATCTCATTCATTGCTCTCCCAGTCCACCCCTCCCCCCACCTCAACCATCCCGTTCCCTCCTATTCTCATCTCCCATCCCATCCCATCCCATCCCATCCCATCCCATCCCATCCCATCCCATCCCATCGCCTCTATTGCTCCCCCCTCACTCCCAGTTTACTCAGGGAGCTCTCATCTGTTTCTCCTTCCCAGGGTGATCCATGCATCCCCTCTTAGGGTCCTCATTGTTACCCAGCTTCTCTGGAGCTGTGGGTTATAATCTGAATATCCTTTGCTTTACATCTAGTATCCACTTATGAGTGAGTACATACCATGTTTGTCTTTCTGAGTCTGATAACCCCATGTTTTTTATTATTTTCTACTTTGTCCTCATTCTTGGGTCTAAATATTCCCATTTTGGAGTAATGGGACAACTAGGTTAACTAAAGAATGCTGACTATGCTCTCAATGGGGCTGACGTTAAGACCCAGGGACAATTGGTTAGTGCATAACATAAGCCTTTCCTGAGAATGGATTTGAACTAACTCAATTTGAACTAACTCAATACATACTGACCATTTACTGGAGACTAGCCTGGGAATCATTTCGAGGAGAAAAGACCCTGGAATTCAGTGCCTCTCCCAGGAAAAATGGCACTGAGAAATCTCAATAGGAACAAAGATGAGGCTACACCTACAGCTGCCGTTCACATCTTCAGCGTAGAACCATTATCTTGAAAGCCTGTGATGGTGTCTATGAAGTGGAAGGGCACCCAGGACCAGACTGGACTTGAAGGTCAGAGACATATCCAGACCCAAGTCTTTGCCTGAAGCCACTTTCACTGAGCCTCACACCTTCATGTAGACATGGAGTCCTGTGCCACACACAAGAGGCTCCAAAGTTACTTTTAGTTTTGGTTGACTGAATAAAGACCTGCAAAGACAGTGGTGCCTAATGCTTGGCGCTTGTCCTCTAAGCAAAGGAGTCTTTGTAGATGTGTCTAAGGAGCGCCACATGAGCCAATTATCCTGGATTATTCAGGTGGTATTACTGCTAACCACAAGTGTTATCATAGGAGGATTAGAGATTAGAGATCATATGTGTATGTATATATAATATATATATTATATATACATACATATATAATATATATATGATCAGAAAGTGATATGAAATGAAGGTAAAGTTTATGGTGATATGACCACAACCAAATGAACCCTGGCAGAGCTAAATAAAGTATTTAAAACCAGATTCTGCCCCGTCAGCTACGGGAGGGCATGTGGTTTCAGCCCGGTGAAACTGATGTTGAGATTCTGGTTTCCATATCTCTGTGGAATAAATTTCAGTTGTGTTAAGTGCCCATCCTCATGGCAATTTGGTATAGCAACAGAGAAAACTATTAACTTGTTCCACATGCTAACTCCACTTTCTGCCCCGCTGCTCACCTGAGCTGCTGCTGGTTGGTGGTGTCTGTCTAAACCCAGAACAAAGCCCTCATCTGCCTTCAGCCTTCAGGAAAGTCAGGTACTCAGCCTCAAGGTCTCCATTCTTTCTGACAGCAGGTGTTCATGTGCTCTTCACCCACCAATGCAGCTGCCAGTTCCTACCATGGCCAGGCTCTCACATTTGTTTTATTTGACTGTTGCCAATCAAGTCCCTTACATCAGAAATGACAGTAATTTAAAGACCTGGAAATCGGAAGTCATCGATATGTGGGTAAAGAAAATAGTCTGAACATTACTTAAGCAGTGCTTAAAATTATGGATTTAATATGTATTTGTAAGTACTATTATGTGCCAGCATAGGGAATCTGACAGGGAAATTTTATACAGTATTGCAATTCTCCAGAGAAACAGAAGTAGTGGGAATATATATATATATAAATAGATAGATAGATAGATAGATAGATAGAGAGAGAGAGAGAGAGGGAGGGAGAGAGAGAGAGAGAGAGAGAGAGAGAGAGAGAGAGAGAGAATACACAGGTTGATAGACTGATAAAATAAATTGGTTCATGGAATTATAGAAATTGCCAAATTTAAAATCTGTAGACCTGATGTCCTCATTTGAGCCCAGAGGCAAGAGCTGCTATATGTTATAGGAAGCAATCTGCCTTATCTATTCTATCACTTTAATTACCAATCTCTGAGCCTTAGGTGTAGGGGTTGTGTTGTAGATGTAAGAATTCTGAGCACCTCACAGTCAGTGTTTCTCTGCATTTTGACCAGTTGTAGTTTTCTGTAATCATCCCCACCTGCTGCAAAAGGATGTTTCTTTGATGATCTACACTTACCTGTGGGAATAAGAGTAAGTGTTAAGATTGCAGTTAAATACTGGTTTGGGAAAGTGGCAGTAATAGGTTTTTCTCTAGGATCAATGACCTAAGGCTCAGGGACATCACAGCAGAGGGGTGGAAAGAATATAAGAGCCAGAGGGCCAGAACATCTGCTACAAGACTGTCATCTCTATATGACGAAAAAGATGCCCATGAACTCTCAGAAGCATAGTTGCTTAAACAAAACCTGAATTCCAATTGACATCCCAGTTCTGATTGGTGAAATGTCCCAAGGGATTAATTGCCTGGGCCCCTTGATGAAGAGATACAGGCAATTAATGATTGCTGAGAGAGGAAGGATCAATCTTCCCCCAGGGATGAGTCCCCTGACTGATTATCTAGTACCAAGTAGTAAGTCTTAAAACATGTACATATGAGCTACACTAAATGGACACAGCAGGCTGTATTTATGTATTTATTTGTGTATATAATAATTTTTAGCAGGCTATGAATTTGAGAGGGAATGGGTAGGTAGGAGTGGTACACAGAAGGAGCTGGAGGGAAGAGGAGGAACAGCTTAAATACAGCACACATATATGAAAATTTAAAAATAATTAATTATTCATATTATCTGGAAACACTCAGTAACTAAATATCTGGATATCTCATGGCCCAGTCAAGTTGGCTTATGAAGTTAACCAGCAGGCCTATGTTTATGGAATTGGCGTGCTAGAGGACATATACAATAATGCCTTTATGGACAGACTGAAGCTTCAGATGCATCAACACTTGAGTTTTTCAAGGTTGTTACCAGAATACCAAACCCAAGTTTCTGCTGTGTGAACATTTTCACAGAGTATTCCCTGGCCCTTGTCAAGGGGTCCTGTGAATATTTTTAACAGAGGTTAGGTCACAGCGATAACCTCTTAGTCCTGTGACTCCTACTATGATCTACCAATGCCACCTGCTATCTCAATGCTTTGGGGGGCGGGGGGAGTTGAGGAGAGCATTGAAGGGATGAAGGAATGAGAATAAAGGACATTTGAATCGCCTTCTTTTATAGTTCTATCTTTTTCATTACTTCTGAAGATCCCAGATGTTTGCTGGAGATAGACTAGCAGGAACGGACCAGATTTCCTTCCTCCATCACATCCCTTCCTAAAGCTGTGATTCAGTTTCCTGCTCATAAAAGGGGCCACCAGCCATCGTGGATAAGTTTGGAAACCTAAATGGGAACTGAGGACCTCCTTTCCTCCACGTTACTTCTAGGAATTGTAAAATCACAAAAATAGAGCCAGGAGCCTTACCGCTCCTGCCCCTTGACTGGGATTTGTGGCACCATCACTTCCTGTTTTGACTCTTCTCCATGTCCCAGCCTCCAATCTATTCTCCTCATAAGAACCAGTGAAGATCTAGCCTCTAGAATCTATAGAAACTCCATAGCTCCTGGCCACTCTAACTCCTGTTTGCATTTCTACATCATCATCATCCTCTCCTCCTCCTCCTCCTCCTCCTCCTCCTCCTCCTCCTCCTCCTCCTCCTCCTCCTCCTTCTTCTTCTTCTTCTTCTTCTTCTTCTTCTTCTCTCTCTCTCTCTCTCTCTCTCTCTCTCTCTCTCTCTCTCTCCCCTTGTAGTGACACTTGATGGGCTGCCTGGGTGATATATGATATTCTCCCATCTTGGGGTCCTTATATTTCACTCACTTCTACAAAGCCTCTTTGGCCATGCAAGGTAACAAATCAGTTATGACATCCTCCAAGGCTGTTACTTTACCTTGCTGTAGAAGGCAATGGCGAGGGAATGTGTCTGCTTTTGTCCTCTTGTTTCTTTTTCTTGGTTACCATGGTCATCTGGTGGAACCAAGCCTGGGCTCTATCTATGGGACTTCTTCCATCAGGATGCCACAGAAGCTGTAGATCACTGTCACCACACACACACACACATACACACACACACACACACACACACACACACACACACACACACACTTTCCTCCCAGATGATCCATGGTCATGTCATCAATATTCCCATCCAATATTCCTGCCTACCATACTCTACCCACCTCACTTAAGGGCAGAGGCTTGGATAGAATCTTTGCATGTCACAATATACAGTTGCCTTTTTTTTCTAAGTGGAAGGGCCACGACATTGCTCCTGGCTAATAAATAGGACAAGCATTCACCATTGGTGAATGAGATACAAAGCACCTTTCTCTACCTTTGCTTTGACTATCAATGTTACCAAGTTCAAGGAAGGCAGACTTGCAATCAGCATGCAGAATAAAGCTAGGCATAGTTCTCCACCATAATTTCCTGTACTTGGAAGTGTGAGGCAGGAGAATATTAAGGCAAGCATGGGCTACTTGTTAAGACCCTCTCTCACAAGCAAGCAAAGAAAAAACATTCAGGATAAACCAGGAAGCTCTGTTGTATCATTTTAAGCCATCATATGCAGCATATATCCTGGCTTATCTTGACTAGTGTTCTGTGCAAGGGTTAACAGGATGGGAAGATGAAGACTGAACAGCACTGACTCTCCTAGCTGCTCCTCTCCATCCACCTGTATCTATTCACAGGCTGGCCAGTCATCAGCTACATTCATGGGCTTTCTTGTTTCTTTGATAGAAATGCCCATTAACTTCACCTTCCAGTTTTTGGGTTCTTTGCTAAGGTGATAGAACATTTCATTTCTTTCTTCCAAAGGAAGCGGAGTCACAGTTTGTTAGGAAGCAACTCTAATGTAGATTTAAACATGGATATTAGAGAAGGGAGAGTGGTGTTTAGGAAAAGAACATGCACGCACCCAAGACATGGGTGTAGACTTCTCAACAGTTTCCAACATCTCTATAAAATGGTACTCACAGACTTGCCATTGATCGCAGGCAGCTGCTTCTGTCTCTTCCTCATGATAGAAATGATAAGAGATCCACCCGCAGGTGTGACAGCTGAGGCTATGGAAAAGGAGTGAATGGTACTGTGGGCATTTAACAAGATCGCTCTCTTAGAGTAAGCGATGCGAGTGAAGGATGCTTATTTCAAGGTAAATGAACAGTAGGGCATAATTTGGGGACTTCATAGAAATCAAGGTAGAAGAAAAACATACAGATATCTGGAGTTGGAGAAAACGGAGCTGGAAGGGAGGCATGCAGTGTTGCCAAGGCCTAGATATGTGGCATCATAAGCACCAGAGCTCCTGGTCTTACTCTCCTGAATGGCACCCTTCCCCTGTCTCCTCTTAACCTCCTCTTTTTGGGTCTTTTATCCTCAGCAAATGTTGGGGTGAGCAGAGCTTCCCATAGCTGCAGCCAGGGAGCTGGATGTCTTCAGATCAAAAGCAGACCTAAACGTGTGTTTCACAAAAGCAGAATTGCTGCTGGAGTTCCCATAAGCATAGTGAGAGCATCTGGTTCTGTAGCTGGGGTGTCAAAAAGGGGCACACTGGCCAGCCTGAGAACCCATCACCCAGTGAAGAGCACTGTTTCCATAGAAACCAGCAACTGATGACCCAAATATGCAAGTTAAAGTTTGCTGCTTTACCTACTTCATTGTTTGTGTCTACTGAAGGTTGCCACCATTACATAAAAACCAGTGCTCTCTTTTGCAAAAGTGGGTTTCTCTGAGCACATCATCATTCCTATCAACATAGACCATGGGGGTCCCTCTGTTCTACATCATCTGCACTTAGTTATAGACTTTTTTTGTTGGGGCTAGCCAAAACCAAGATGCAAGTCATTCCCCCAGGGTATTGCTCACTTGCCTCTCTCTCCATTTCTTACCCCCCTGCAGGGCGAGCCCTGCTGAGACTCACAGACAAGAAGCTGGAACGCATGGGGATCGCCCAGGAGAACCAGCGACAGCACATCCTGCAGCAGGTGCTCCAACTGAAGGTGCGAGAAGAAGTCAGAAACCTGCAGTTACTCACACAAGGTAGCCTGCTGCTTCCTGGTGGGTGGTTGCCTGGGAACATGGGAAGCCAGAAAATGTGATCTTTTGTGACAGAGGGGAGCCAGGAAACTTTGTTATTGTTGCCTTACAGGATGTTCTTCATTAAAAGAAAAGAAGCAGGTAGCTCGAAAGACAACTTCGCTCTAAAACTTTTCGTTTTCATTGCTCACCAGAGAGAAAGATGCATAAATAAGTAATGGGTGCACAAGTGGAATTCCGGGCGCCAACTTCAAGGTTATCGTGGACAGCTGTATAGACTGCTTACTGTACAACTCCAGAGAGTTCCAATCACATTGATCAGGGTCCAATTGCTCCCTCCAGAGTTGTGTGGTGTTCAGGCTGCACGACTGCATAGCACAGTCCTGGCTGCCCTCATCTGAACAATAATTCTGAGGAGGTCTTAGAATTTGAGCAATTCTAAAGTTAATATGGCCTGTGCTCGAGATGAGGTTTTGATATATTTTGTTTTACTTTGCTTTTCATTGGCTAATTAGAGGGGAAATGTCTTAAGTGTACCTTTACTTAACTGAATTAATGCATGCATATACTTTAGAGGTTTTGGAAACTCTATTAACCTATTGAGAATAGAATGATTTAGAATATAAACTAGAGAATTTAAATTTGGACTGTTAAGGCTGTGTAACTCAATAGTGTCATGAAGAACTTCTATATATTGAGAGCACGTAAGATCCCTATAACTTTGTAGTGTCAAGAAAATCCAAAATTTGAAGAAAACTCTTAAGTCCCACTATATGTAACCTATGCATTTACATACTATTTGAGAGATATAACCTTCCATCAACTGTTCTTTTTCTTCTTTTGTTGCCCATCATGCATCATTTTAAATGAAAGGATGATTAAGTAAGTGTTTTTTAGAGCATTGGGTAGTTTTCAATATTCAGGATATAGTTATTGTATGCATACTGGAGAAATCTGGGTCAGCCAAGTTTTATATTATTGCATTTAGATTAACCTAGGAACAGTCCATTTGTCTAGAGCAGTGGTTTTCTACCTGTAGGTCACAAACCATTTGGGTTGTATATCAGATATCCTGCATATCAGATATTTACATTATGGTTCATAACAATAGCAGAATTATAGTTATGAAGTAGCCCTGAAATCATTTTACTGTTGGGGGCCACCACAACATGAGGAACTCTATTAAATGTTTGAAGCATTAGGAAGGTTGAGAACCACTAGCCTAGAGGAAATAATGCAATGCCTGAAAGATGTGTGCTGCAGAAGGATAAATATAGACAGTGACGCAAAAATGGTGTCGGCTCTTTAATATGCTTGTTCGAAGTTTGTCTCTAGAGACTCCTGGTGGTGAGTCATAGGAATGGATAAACTGAGTAATTTGAATGTGACATGTTGATACACCTTTAAGTTTCTTTTAAGAAGTAAATAGAGATAATAAGACTTATGACAAGAAATGTCATCACAGCACTATTTCTAAAATGGAAAAAAAAGCAAATAATTCTACTTAAACTTTATGTAATCCAGGCATCAAAATTCCCTTTTAAAGAATACATAATGTCAGAAAAAGAGCTGAGAAATGAGGGTGAAGGCATATGGAAAATTTGATTCATAGCATGGCTCAATTTTTCAAAATATAAAACTCATATTTTTACATATGTATAATGATTATACCATATTTTCATGATGGTTTGCTCTGGGAAATACACTTGTGGATTACCTCACTTATATTCATTATACTTGCCCATCTTTTCTGAATCCACTATAAAGTTGTACTGTTGTTTAATCAGAGCACATTAACTTGTAGCTTCTACAGCATTCTTCTTTCTAGGCTCTATTTGGTGTCTGGACTTTCTAGGAGCTTTCTTTTCCTCCTATGTTGATGACAAGAAAAAGACTTATCCTCATGGAGCATGCCTTTGACATCTTCCTTTGCTCCTTTCCCCCTGCCTAGGCTATGCCTCACAAAATCATCTTCAGTATTCATTGCCCAGAGTCTTCTTCAGATACTATTTAAGCCTACTAAGCTAAATGCCTGTCTGTGTTCTGGGAAAGTCCTAAGCACAATCTTTCTAATTTCGTTGTTGGCATCTCCCACTCTACCCTCATTGAAAAGCTGTACATTCTGTATTCTTTCATCCCACTCCCTTTGGAAGAAACTAATGTTCTCTTAGCTCATGGGTATTTCTCTCTGAATTTTTATTGCCTCTCTTAGTGCTTGTCCTTCACATGTTAGTGTTCAAAATCCCTTTATGTCAGGCATTCTTTAAAAATATCTACAGTGTTATTGAAGTGATAATTTCCTTTTTTGAGAAAGGGAAACAAAATTGACAAGATGTTTGAACATTGATAATAGAAGATGTAAAGAGATCTGGTGAAGCTTTAAATTATTGGGGGTCTAGGCTTGGTCTAATAAGAATCAATGTTCCATCTACTCAAGGGAGCTTGTTGGTTTAACATGCATATCATATGGCAGTTCACTACAGGGGTGATTCAATATTAAATACTTGATTCTTCAAACCCCTAAATACTAAGCTACAGCAACAATATGTCAAATAAGTACAAGTGTTCCGCAATGTTTTTTCTGTCTTTTTGAAAGTCTCTGGACCTGTGTCTTCAGGAAAGTGGGTCATACTTTCACAGTTTATAGAAAAGGGATACAGTGCTGGGAGACATAAAATTATTACTCTGGTGCAAAGCATGTTTTTGTTGGTGTTGATTGCATAATCCAGTCAAGCTGCTATAGTAAATATCTCGAACTATTTAGGTTGTTGTATTGTAGTTACTATTCTTATTTCTGTGACTAAATGCCTGATGAAAGCAACTTAAGGGGGATGGGTTTATCTTATCTCACAGCTTGAGGGTGTACTTGTTACACCTGGTAGGGTATACCTAGAAGGGAGAGAATGGCAGCAGGAGGATGGGGCAGCTAGCCACATTATTCCTACATTCAGAAAGCAGAGAGAAATTAATGCCAGTGCTCTGTTCCCTTTCTCCTTCTTATTCACTCCTGAACCCCAGCCCACACAATGGTACCATCTACATTTAGAGTGGGCCTTCCAACCTCTGTGACATACCCAGAAATTTGTATCCTGCATGATCCTAGATTCTGTCAACTTCATAATCAATATTCACCATGACAGCAAAAAGCAATAGAATTTATTTCTCATCCTTTTGAATACTGGGAAGTCTGGGGTCCAAGTGTTAGAGGATTCAAGGACTAGTCAAAGCAACTTCATGGGCCATTCTAACTGAGCCCTCCCACTGTGTTTCATATGTCAGAAGCGAGACATAATCACTCTGAGGTCCCTACCAAAGATATTTATTCTATTCATGAAAATCCTACCCTCAAGGCCCAATCCTCTATCAGAGGTCCCATCTCCTTAAACCACACCTTAAGGATTACAACTTCAACGAATGAGACTGTTTGGAGGACAAAATATCTAATCTATTACATTGGTATTTAACTCTGTTAAAATAAACAGAACTAACCATTTTTAAAGGTGGTTATCACCTTGGATGATATCACCATGTGTGTCTGTGTGTGTGCGCGTGCATGTGTGCACGTGCACATATGGAGATAAAGGTTGATATAGGAGTTGGGGATTTAGCTCAGTGGTAGAGCACTTGCCTGGCAAGTGCAAGACCCTGGGTTCGATCCTCAGCTCAAAAAAAAATGGTTGATGTAGGATGTTTTCTATCACTTTCCACCTACCTTAGTTTGTGCAACTGGCAATGGAGCACACCCACTTCTCTAGATTGGCTTGTCAGTGAGCTACGAAGATCTGCCTGTCTCCACATACAAATTCTAACACACACACACACACACACACACACACACACACACACACACACGCACACCACACCACACATAGTGCTGGAGTGACAGATGTGCATCACCACATCTGGCTTCTTGTGTGGGTCCTGAGAACCTATCTGGTTTTGAGTCGTTGCGCGGCAAATGCTTACCCTGTGAGCCGTTTTCTCAGCTCCTAAAGAACTCCATTTTTGAGGAAAGAATTTTGTCTTTTCAATGATTGGATTTTTTGTATGTTTCTGTTTTGTTTTTAGAGTCTCTTTTAAAAATATATATGTTTTTGGAAAAACATAGGTGACTCCCTTTAGAGAAGCAGCTAAGTATATCATGGCACACACAGTTACTAGTTACTAGAGGTCTCTGAACCTGTAGATGAGAAATGAAGAAGGGCCCTTGGGAAAGCATGAAAAATAAAAAAGCAAGATGCAGAACCATATGCAGACTGTACATTTGCCCAAAAGGGAGAAATATTTTCTCTCTGCACATGCTTTGTTTATATATTTGTTTACATTATTACATTGAATAATGTAAATGAAACTAATGTAAGTTACACCCAGGAGGCAAGAGGGAAGGTGGTCACAGAGAGAGGATGCATGCTTCAGGTGTCATTTTGCATTTGAAATATGAGTGTTTGAACTATTTTAAAGAACACATTTTAAAAAAAAGAAAAGAAAAAAACCAAGAAGGAAAAAGAATAAAAATAACATTTGATGTGCCTGGATTTTAAATCCTGACTTGAACACCTAATGCTGTTACTTCAGGGAAATTATTTAAGCACTCTGTGCTCCCATTTCCTAACTTCTGAAATAGACATGAGTAACTCTGCTCAACCAATAAGAATATGGTAGGAATTAACAGAGCTAAATATGCTTAGCCATTGGCCTTGTCATGTAATTCAACCAAGTGTGCATTTACAACATGCCTTATCATTTCAATACCTTTTCCAGAACAATTTTGTCTGACACACAGTTTGCTTACATTCACTGAAGTGTACACTTTACACAGGAAAACTAAGATTTTTGCCCCACCTATCTTGATCTACTCCTTCTGGATGCTGACAAAAAAATAAATAAAAAATAAGACTTATTCTAAAAAATTACATAATGTGTGCATAGTAAATGTTAGTTTTTACTCACTGTTCAGAAACCATGACAAACACTCTTAAAACAGCTCATCATCTGAAGCCAGGCCCATCTTCTCTGAAGTTCTGGCTGCCCCTCTTGCCATTGACAATGGCCCCACAGCTCTTTGACATTTGCAAGCAACATAATCAATGTTTGCCCTTGCTTTCATGCAAAACTTCTGATGCCTTTCAAGAGATTGTCTCTACTGAAAGAAAGCCTTTGTTCTTCTGTGTTCCATCTGTGAGCAGCCAGGATGTCAATGTGGTGACCACGTTTGATTAACTGTTCTTGTTATAAACTCAGCTGGGTCAGAACACTCCCAGTTATGTTTTGGGAAGCACAGGAGGAGACTGGAAAGTCATCCTGACATTATACTTCCGCTTGATCCATGAGAGATGGGAGTGGGGATGTGCTTTATACAACACACAGCAGTGGTATGAAGTGTTCTATAATCCTCAGATTTATCCACATTTGCTGATATAATGGGCATTCTTGGTATCTTAATAGCAGACATTGTTTCTAGAAAGCAAAACTCCCCAACAGACACTGAATGCTATTCTTGATAAAAACTGATGAGTTTTAAATGTTTACTATATGTAGATCATATAGTAAATTGTCACATCAATTTTTCATATTTCTTTACCTTGGCCCTTACTGTTTGCTAGTCTCAATATACATATAAGGGACAGTGACAACAGGTAAACTAACCTGCCCCAAACTAGAAAAAAACCTTGGTAAAAAAAAAAACATTGCGAGGGGGTAAGTCCAGAGCAAGCTGTTTTCTTTCTTCACATGCTTCACTGACCTCTTTTGGGACTGACATTTTCTTTTCTTATGCAGGATTACACAAGGCCATTTTCATGCAACTATATATTGTAATTCCTTTTCCCAATTTGCTTCTATTTTTATGACATATATATACATATATATGACATTACTTATCTGCAATGTCTAGTACCCACTAATCATAATTGCTTGATGATTACCTACAGTTGCATCCTTTTTCCTGCAACTGACATAACTTCATTCTTCTGTTTTTAATCATTTTACTTTTTGAAATTATAATTACATCCTTTCTATCCTTTCTTTCCTTCCCCCTCAAACACCCCTTTCTTTCTTATGCATAAATTACTCCACTGTGCACATAACCCATGGTTTCTTTATCCATTTTTCTTTTGTTAAACATTTGGGTTGGTTTTATAACTTGGCTTTGTTGCCCTCCAAATACATGATATGACATGCACACATGTCATAAGAAAACTTGTAGGAGTCAGTTCTTTACTTCTATGTGGGGTCTGAGGATTGAACTCAGGTTATTAGGCTTGGTGGCAAGTGCCTTTACCAACTGAGTCATTTCGCCACCCCCAGTTTTGAACAATTTTTAGATTTATTTTCTATTTTTTTTATTTATGTATATTTGATCAGTATGAGTGAATGCCATGTAAGTGCAGTACCCTCAGAGGCCAGAAGAGGGCTTTGGGTCTCTTGGATCTGGAACTGTAAACACTTGTGAGTAACCTAATGTGGATAATGGGAACCAACTCTGGATCCTCTCAATGACCACCAAGAACTCATAGCCACCAAGCCACCTCCCCAGCCCCTGGACAAATTTATTTTTCTTCCAAGTAATTTTGAATAGTTTTGCTTTTTAAGAATGTATTGTTTCCTTAGCGTTGAATTCTACCTATTCTTAAAAGAAAAAAAAATTACTTCTTTTAATTTTGAGATTATAATGTGATTACATCATTTTCCCCTTACCCCTTTCAAACCCTCCCATATATATTCCTAAATACAACTGGCTTAGTCTGTATAATGTTATTTGTATGTATATTTTCAAGGATGACCATTTGCTATTGGATAATCAAGTGGTGTGCTCTTCCTTGGAAAGACTATTTCTTGGCTTTCAACATTCCTTACTTGTGGTGATATTGGTTCCCCAAAATATTGTGCACCCTAATAAACTTATCTGGGGTCAGAGAACAGAACAGCCACTAGATATAGAGGTCAGAAAATGGTGGCACACATGCCTTTAATCCTATCACTTGGGAGGCAGAGATCCATCTGGATCTCTGTGAGTTTAAAGCCACACTGGAAACAGCCAGGCATGGTGACTCATGCCTTTAATTCCAGGAAGTGAGCCTTTAATCCCAGAAAGTGATGGCAGAAAGCAGAAAGATATATAAGGCATAAGAACCAGGAACTAGCTGGTTAAGCTTTCAGGCTTTCAAGAAGCAGTTCAGCTGAGATAAGGACACAGAAGCTTCCAGTCTGAGGAAACAGGATCAGTGAGGTAAGGTAGCTATAGCTTGTTCTGCTTCTCTGATCTTCCATCATTCACCCCAATACCAGGCCCTGGGTTTGTTTTTATTAATAAGAACTTTTAAGATTCATGCTACACTTACTTGCCTATAGTTCTTTGTGTGGGCTTAAGCCTTCACAGGTTTTCCCCAGTTCACATTAGCATATCTACTGTTGTTGACCTTGTTCAGCTCATATATAGGCAGTGAGGTTGATGAGACTTTGTAAGTGTAGCTTTTGACATCACGAGAAGACAAAAAGCTCACAGTAAACTCTCTGATCCTCTGGCTCATTGGAGATTTTATTTGCATTTCTTTTATGACTTTGATATTGAACATTTTTCCATATGTATATTGACCATTCATACTTTATCTTTGTGTACTCTCTGGTCATCTCATTAGCTCAGGTATTGATTAGGCTATTTAATTTCTTGTTCTTTAGGCTTTTGAGTTCTTTGTGTATTCTAGATATTAACCCTCTGTCAGAGGATAATTAGAAAGCTTTTCTCTCATTCTACAGGCTGTCTTGTTTCCTTTGTTGTGCAAAGGCTTTTGAATTTCATGAAGTACCATTTACGGACCATTGACACGAGTTCCTGAGTAACTGGATCCTACTCAGAAAGTGTTTGTCCATGCTGTGTCTTACAGGTTTGTTTTCCTATCACCAATTTTAGTTTGGGCCTTACATTAAAGCTTTTGTCCCATTAGGAATTGATTTTTGTATGGTGTGAAAACCTTAATGTAAGACCCCAAACTAAAACTTCAAACCCATTGGAATGGTCAGAGTAAAAAATACAAGTAAAATTAAGAAAATAGACAATGTCTGAGCCACAGTCTGTTGACTCATGTTTAAAAAGTCAATAGCATAAGCTTTTGGTATCATCAATATTATTGTTGCTATTCCTTTTGAATTATAAATGTTTACCTCAATCCCAGCAGTACTACAATAAGGTCTCACTTCTTTGGTGTCTGTTTTTAATGACTTACTTAGCTACAGAAGTAGAAATTGTGTAAAAATGTATCAGCAACTGGTTTGGGTAAAATCAGGCAGTGTAAAGCAATGTCTTGTGGCAGTTAGGGTAGATGATAGTAGTAGATATAGTCATCTTCAATATCTTTATAATTACTGCTTGCAAAATAGAAAAAAAGTAATAGAAAAGAGAGGATTTTTAATCCTACCTGTTTGGGCTCATTAAACATTAGTGTTTTCCAGAGGGCTACTTCTATTTTGTTCAAATATATATGTCAAAATTTAGTTGAGAATTGTATGGCCAGATGGTCTGCTCCAATGTTCCATCCTTTGGAAAGACAAAAATTGGAAATATTGCATTCAGATCCAAGAAGACTTTTCAGAACTCTGTGTACAGTTTGCACATTTTAGTCCAGTCACCTCCACAGTGATGCATCAGCAACTAAGTGAGGCCATCTGGTCTCCCAACTTTGCTTTAAAGGGGGAAGTTTGTAGAACAGAGCAATGGGCTCTTAAGCAATTATCTGATCTCATTTTATGTATCTGGCCATGGAAACTCAAAGGAACAGAGAAATCCCCGTGGTGATATAACTAGCCCATGTCATGTCTGAAAAAGATACCTGTTTTCCCAATTCCCACCCAAGTATTTTTTTCTCATGGTTATTAATGGATAATTTACATACAGTACAATTCATCATTTTAGTGTAGGATTGGGAAAGTATTGCCAGATGCTTACAGTTGGGTAACTATCTCAATCATTTATGTCATGTTTCCTGATAAATTTTGGGTTTATTTTGTTGTGTGAATACATAGAGGTAAAATTACTGATTTATATCATAAATGTGTATTCACCTCATAAACAACTCAAGGTCAATATTCTTAAATTAATGAAAAAAACAAATTGAACTCTGCCCATAACATATCTAAAAATATTGCTAGATTTCCAGAGAAATCAACTATATCGTTCATTGGTGTTTGTTTTGAAGTTTCAATGATGGAACCTAGAGTAATGTGTATGTTAGCCACATGTTCTCCCATGGAGTTTTCCTCCATCCATCTTTTTTTACTTTTTATTTTCAGACAGAGCTGGGGAGATGGCACTTAAATTTAGCTGTGACACTGGTATTGCAAATCTGATGTCACATGTCAGTATTCATACTTGGCTTTTCTGCCTTCTCATAAGGTAAAATTGAACTTCACATCCTTGGAAGTCACCTATCCTTGTGTATCTGATAATGACCTTCTAACTTCTCCTAGTCTGGACTCAATAGTTCCTTCTCAGACTAGTAGTATATACAACTTCTTAAATTTTATGCCTCCTAAAAATTTATCTTAGTTGTCTCACTTAACACACTCTCTGAAAATTTCATGCATGACATATTTTATTCATTCCCAGCCACCATCTCCCCAGTCCAACCTTAACCCCATTGTTTCTTCTCCCAGATGATGGTTAATGTTGACTGACTATGTGATTAGACTGAGAAGCACCTACGAGATTAATAAAGTGCACCTCTGGGTATGTCTGTGTGAGTTTCAAGATATACTACATCATGAGAGCTCTGTCCTAAATGACTGCATCAGTGAATTGACTAATCCCCATTTGAATAGACTATTAGAGGTGAATAGAACCGTGGAACAGGAGGACAGATTGAAGGTGATGTGTCCCTAGGCATCATGTCTTTTGGAATTATCATTTGCCATGGTTCCTTCTTATTACTTCTCTGTTATGCTTCCTGGCTGGTGTGAGGTGAGTTGCTCTCCCATGATCTCCCTGGCATGGTGGACTGAGCCCTCTGAGAAACTGAAAATAAAACTTTTTCTTTAAATCATTCTCTTGAGTATTTGAGTAACAGATACTCAAAAGAACTAAGCACTCAAGGTTAATGCTTGTATTACTTGGAGCTGGAGAGATGGCTCAGTGGTTAAGGGCATTTGCTACTCTTCCAAAGGACGCAAATTCACTAGCATGAGTTAGCCATTCCATGATATATATCATATTGTATACCATGAATATATCCAATTTTTATTTCTAGGTTAAAAATAAAGAAAAAAAACAATAAAACACTTTCTTTGAAGACAGGCATTTTAATTGTCCTTGTGGTCAGTTCCTATCTCTTTATAATTGAGCAAATATTTCTGTTAAATTGGCTGAACCCATGTTGGGTTACAACAGCTCCAGGGAATTTGATATCTTCTTCTAGGTGATGTGGGTACCAGCCCTCCCAGGCATATTTCCACCCAGAGAGACACACAAAAAGACACATACATAATGTTTAAAATAAATCTTTTAAAAAATGTTTATGTTCCTTAGTAACCTGACGTTGAAGGCACAATTTTAGCTATAATGTTCTGTTGCACCAGTTCTAATTGGTCTTAATAAAAACCCAGAGCCAGATATCAGGGTCAAAGTTGAAAGATCAGAGAAGCAGAGCAAGACATCTTTTAACTCACCAACTCCTCAACCTGAAAGAGCCTGAAAAGACCTGAGTTTTTGTCTCCTTCTTCCTTAAATTCCTTTCTCTGCCCGACTATATCATCTCCTGTCTCAGCAGTTCCTAGTGCTGGGGTTAAAGTGTGTGATACCAAGTACTGGAGTTAAGGATGTGTGCCCCCACTGCCTGGCTGTTTCTCTTTTAGATTAGATTAATCTCATGTAGCCCAACATGGCCTTGAGCTCACAGAGATCCAGAGAGATCTCTCTCTCCACCTCCCGAGTGCTAGGATTAAAGGAGTATGCCACCACTGCCTA
The DNA here is from genome assembly GCF_903995425.1 of Onychomys torridus. Classification (NCBI taxonomy): domain Eukaryota; kingdom Metazoa; phylum Chordata; class Mammalia; order Rodentia; family Cricetidae; genus Onychomys; species Onychomys torridus. The sequence continues at coordinate 19,902,219 of NC_050458.1, read as the reverse complement.
CCCCCTATGGCTAACTCTGTGGCTAGCTCTGTCCTCTGATATTCAGGCAAGCTTTATTTCTCAGATTACAAAAAATATATATCACTGCAATATTCCCTTTTACTCACTGTGCACATGTAATCAGTAGACAAATCCTCTGAGTTTCACTTTAAAAAAATGTGTTTGTAGCCTTACCAGCCATATTACCACCCCATCACTATTTCAATTCATCCCATCCTCCTGAGACAATTAGCATAACCTACTAGTTATCCTTTGATCACTAGTGTCTACTCTACCCATGCAATCACTTTCTCACCCTTATTGTTATGGTTAATTTAAATATACCTCTGACAATGTTAGTTTCATCCTTTCCCAGCAGGTGTATTCAGCCTTTGTCCTGCAGGCTACATGCATCCCAGGATAGCTCTGAATATGGCCCAATACAAAAATCATAAGCCTGCTTAGAGCAGTATGAGAGGTGTGTGTGTGTGTGTGTGTGTGTGTGTGTGTGTGTGTGTGTGTGTGTGGCTGTGGCTGTTTTGTAGTCCAGCTGCACAGTTCCTGAGTGTGTAATTTGTAGATGACAATATTGTATCATAATGTCAAAAGGTTGGACTTGACTGCAACATTTGGTGGCTCCCTATTGCCTACAGAAGAAAATTAAAACTTCTCAGCACCCCATAGGAAGACATCTAGATATTTCATTGATACAATAATGTTAACTTTGGGCAAATAGCTTTCTAGAGATAATGATACTTCAGCTGTAAAAATAAGGATAAAATCTGTTCCACAAGTTTATGATGATGAGTTAATAAAACTTGAAAAAGGACCTAGCCTTGGTGAGTTTTTACCCCTTCTGAAAAGGCTTACCTCCTCTTTCTGAAACAATCATGCCTCACTCTGAATTGCTCGTTTAGTCATACTAATTATGTGTTTATTACAGAGTATCCATTTTCCTTTATTGTCATGATCCCTGGGTCCCATAGTAGGCACCAGAGATGAAAAGGAACACATGATCTAGTAATGAAGTTAGAAGCCATTTTGGAGGTGTGCAGATGTGTAACGGTGGCATGGAACCTGAGCTGGGAACAAGGGAAATAAAGACTTGCCAAAGGTATGCCACGTGAACTAACTCTTGAATGAAAAGCATTTGGTATGTGTACAAATTCTGCAATGTAGCAAAATGGGGAGCCTGTGCTTTGATGTGGAAACCAAATGTAGCCTCAGAAGGATCACATGTGGCTAGATCTGTAGCTGGCAGTGCTTTTCATGAGGTTCTGGGAGCTTAGGGGATCAAGCCTACCTAGTTGGAAGAAATAGATCAACATGAGTAAGTGCTAGGGAGCTATCTCTTGTTCTGAACTCTCTCTCTCTCTCTCTCTCTCTCTCTCTCTCTCTCTCTCTCTCTCTCTCTCTCTCTCTTCCATGTTTGTCATGAGGTAAACAGCTCTTCTCTACCACATATTCCTCACCACCATGACACACAGCCTCACTGCAAATCCATAATCATCAGAACCAAATGACTATGCATGGGACCCTCTGAAACTGCAGTACCAAATAAATAGTCCATACTTTCCTTCTTTTACATTGCAGACATCAGGTTTTAAGTCCCTGAAACCAAAAAGGAACTGATAGGTCCTGGTGTCCTAGGACCACTCTTGCCCCTGTAGATTATGAATAACCTCTGTGGTTGTCTAATTTTGCTCTGCTTGTCCACCTCCTAGCATAGTGTCCAGCAAAAAATGTGGACCCTCTAATGTGAGTTCTAGCTCTATTTTATTTCCCATGTAATGTTCTCTTAGTGGTAGATACAAATTTTAGTTTGAGTTTATAAAAGGTAAATATAGTTATCAAAACCAGTGTAGGTCATCTTTCTCCATAAAATCATTATCTAGAATCTCCCTCTTATTTTTCTCTTTTCCCACCTCCTTCCCCTAAGTATCACCACCACCACCACCACCACCACCACCACCACCACCATCATCATCATCATCAATTTTTATTATATTTACTTGGCTATCAAAGAGAACAAGAGCTCTTCAATTTATAAGCCACGCCACCCACATTGTCACATTGTTTGCCTAGGATTTTCAATCCCTAAATGTTCTCCTGAGTGGCTATCCTGGCACTATAAGTCAAACTTTGCTCCTCTGACTCTTGTAACTTTTCAGCAGCTCATGCTGGGTAAAAATGTTGGATGGGTAGTGTCATGGGATTTGTTGAGATCCTCCTGCTATGAATGGGGTCACTTACAGCCTCTTTTGTGTCATTTGATTATGATCTGCCGAATGCATGTTCTTCTTAATTTGCTCCAAGACAGTATATCTACAAACTGTTATTTCCCTGAGCTTTCCCCTGACACACTTCAAAATATTCATACCTTGTTATGCAAATTTTGTAGTGAGGAATACTTCTAATTTTATCAACTCTTCAAACTGTCAAAGAAATTCTCCTTAATGTGAGCTTTATATGTAAAAGTCTACACACAGCCATCTTTTAGGGATTTTGAAAACCACACATCAGTTTATCAGTAGGATTTAGAATGATGATGTGTGCATCCTAGTTAGCATTCACTCTATTTCATTTATAGTCTGAGTCCAGTGTGGCCAATTAATATAAGAAGGTATTTTGTTTGAAGTAAGCTTGATACTGACTTTTGCTTTTGATCTGAAAGATTCTTCATGTCAGAAGAATATTTGTCTGTTCTAGTGTCCCCAACTGTTTCTCTAGACAGCATATGGGAGAGATGTCCACATCCTGTTTCTCAGATTTGCACTTGTTATGGTGATGTAATGGGGAGTCCCAAAGACTCCAAGTGCTTCTTTCTGGCTACTTCTGTAGAACTAAACCTCATAATTCTTCACCTTTTGAGCAATTCAAGATGATCATGTAATTGTCACCTTAACCTTATTAGTTTAGATTTGAAGGTTCTGTTTTTCATGTTGCATTGAAGATAGATACATCCTGAATTTACTACAACTGACATTGGTTTCTTTTTCAGGGTGAGTATAGAGGCTGCCACCCTGCAATCTAGTCACTGTGGTGGCCAAAATTTTAGAGGCTTTCAGAGGTAGAGTGAACTGCTCTGGCTAGTCTGAGAAGAAACAGAGAAATGTGTGTAGTTTAGGATTTCTATCCTTTGTATTGCATATTATCAAATTGTCTGATACCTTCCTTTGTTACCTTTCTTTCTTTTCTTTTCTTTTTTTAACCACCAATTCTCAGTATCAGGAGTAGCAAAGTGTAGATAGTAAAGCTTTCCCTTGCATCGAAGTTCCTCCATGTCTATTCAAGAACCACATGTGTCAACTAGACTGAGCATATAGCCTAACACTTTCAAACCATTAGTGCAAAGCTGTATCCTGGCCAAGGGCAAGAGTCTTCTGTCATCTCTGGAACAAAGCCTTCTTCTTTATTAATACAGATTTCTCCTTTCATTTATCTTTATGGTTATGATCACACTCATTCAGTGAGTTCTTCAAAACACATTTATTGAGAACCTACTTTGTATCAAGAAATCCCTATAGACTTGCTGTGAGGCATGATAAAGGGACAACTTGGACAGTCCTTGCCATCATAGTCCAGTGAAGTACATGTGCATGGGAAGCACAAAATGAAGAGTGACAGAGGTGAGCAGAAGTATCTATGGGAAAATATCAGGACAACGTCCAAGAGGAAGTAACCCCTGAACTGCACCAGGGCTTAGAATTAGCAGGGTGTGTTTGCTTTCTCTTTACTTATCAAACAAACATGATGTCACTAAGGTGCTAAGAACCCTGGAGAAGAACATGATGCTGTGATAGTGTATGTACTGTAAAACTAGTTATTTACTGTTTATTACATATGAGGTCTTTACTGGCTTTTTCTGAGATACAGTAAGCAAGACAGACAAGATACATACACTTATAGGTAATTTATATTTTAATAAGAAATCTTTTATCACCAAAAATAAAAATGTAGCAGTCAGTTAACTTAAGGAAAATGAGGTGTTAATGAATAAGTGAATAAGCAAAGGGATTTCCTGGATCCAAGGGACAAGGCAACCCTTTCCCAGCAATTTAAGATCTAAAAATGGAAGAGGGGTTGGCCAGCATAGCTGCTTCTTAAGGACTAGAGAAAGAAAAATTATCCCATTTGGAAGAAACAAGCTGTTCTAAGACTGAGAAATAGAACTTGATGGGTATATATGGGACATATGAGGACTTACATTACAGGAATTGGTTCACACAATTATGTAGGCTGAGATGTCCCACAAGCTGCCATCTGTAGACTTAGAAACCAGAGTTGATAGTACCATTCAACACATGGCCAAAAGCCTAAGAAAGGAGGACACTACTGGTTTAGATTCCACAATTCAAGGGCCTAAGTTTCAGTAGCTTCAAAGTGCAAAAATAATGGAAGTTAGGAGAACCAACTTGAGAGAGAAAGAGCCAGCTTTCTTCCCTCTTTTCTGTTCTATTCTTGTTCTCTCAGTGATGGTGGTAATGGTGAGGCCTGATCCTTTTAATTCATCCTACTGGCTCTAATACTGATCTCTCTTGGAAACACCTCCAGAGACACATTAGCTAAAAGCAATGTGCTAGCACTTCTCTTTTTCAGTCGACACATAAAATAAACCATCAAAAAGTTTAATGAGTTCTGGGTCCATGAAGAATGCTAACATAGGTTAGAGGATCAAATGGAAGTAGGAAAGGTAAACTGGCCCTACCAGAAGATGGACCCAAATCTGGAAATGCAAAACCCATGAAGAGCCAATGTTTCTGGGCAGATTTAAGAGCTGAGGAAAAGCAATGATGAAGCATGAGGCTGTCAGGCAGCAAGAGTACTCACTTGCTCTCAGGAAGATAAGGCTTTTAATTGATACAGATTTTCAGCTGACTGGATAGGGTCCTGTCAACACTTGGTATGGCCATCTGCTTTGCAATGACTACAATGGGGAAAAAAGATTAATTTCATCTGAAATATATCTACAGGTGCATCCAGAATCTTATTTAACCAAATATCTGGGCATCCTGTAGTCCAGTCAATGTAATACATAAACGTAATCCTCAGACTGAGTAGAATGACTAGCTGGCTCTGACTTCCTTCCTTCTATAAAATGTTACTTGTTCCAATGATCTTGTTTTTTTTTTTTTTTTCTCACACAAACAAATTGATAGCTGTGATGTACTTTTACAAATTAATACATGAGCTTCTTCAAATAAAATACTTTTTAAATCTGTTTGTAGTAGAATTTTTTAAGGTGTGTTTCTTTTGCTTATGTTGCTTTGTTTAACCCTGTGAAGCTGTGTTACTGTACCTATCTAAAATGCTCGATGGTATAATGGTCAATAGCAAGGCAGGAAAAAGGCTAGGTGGGGCAGGCAGGCAGAGAGTGTACACAAAGGAGAAAACTGGGAGAAGAGATCAAGGAACCAGAGAAGGAAGAGGACTCCAGGGGCCAGCCACCAAGCTACACAACCAGCAATGGAGTAAGAGTAAGATTTACAGAAGTAAGAGAATGGAAAAGCCCAAAGGCAAAAGACAGACAGGATAAGTTAAGAAAAGCCGGCTAGAAACTAAGCCAAGCTAAGACTGGGCATTTGTAAGTAATAATAAGCCTTCATGTGTGATTTATTTGGGAGCTTGGTGGTGGGCCCCCAAAAGAGTAAAGAGCCAAGAAACACACAACTACAGCTGTTTGTCAGACACCTAGTTATTATTCCCCTTTATATCCTATTTTTCACTATTTGTGACTGCTGGAAATAGGGGTTATATGGTTTATCTAAGATACCTAATACAATCTAGAATTTGGGGGTGTGAAGCCATCACATTTATTTCCAATCTTAATATCATAATGAAGCAGAGATGCCACTCTTCTATGTCCTTGTTTCTCCAAATATTCTGAGTGATCCTAATCTTGTCATATCAATAACATGATTTTTTTGTTAGTTGACATTTTGATTGATCTACTTGACATTGATTCAGTATAAATGAGTACACAGGAAATTACTATAATACTGACCTGAAGGGTTTCCCATGTCTGGTGTGTAAGAGGTGGTGTGACTTTGTGTTATACATTTGAAGACTTACTCTTCAGGTTATCAAATGGAAACAAAACTCATACTTAGTATTAAAACCCATCAAACACTGTTGAAGGCTGTGTAAATGGAAGGTCTGAAAATAAATAAGAAGCACGTGACCTTGGCTTTTAGTTCATCACATTCCCATCATGTGGCAGCTGACATGACTCATACTTACTGTAAACTATATACAGATATGTATCTTTTAGTGAGTCACAAACTTTGACTTTTTTATGTCATCTGTGTTACTAAACCTAAGATCATATCACCAAAAGGCAGAAGAGATAAAATAATAGACCAAAGTTTACTGGCCTAAAATTGTTCTTTCCTTTGAAAAAGAAATAAGTTGATCATCCCTCTATACTTGGAACTTAGTTTTCTTGCATAAAGAGTTTTAATCAAACACTTATGGTCTAGTGGAATCCCATATGTATTAAAGCATAAGAAAATGGCCCCTAATTCTCTTTTAGTTTTTAAACATTTAGTGTGTGTTATCTCTTGTGTTGCCTTTTCTTTTACTGAACTAATTTTCTCCCCAAACTTCCTTTCCTTCCCTCGACCCCTAATGCATTCCTCTTAGCACTAAGAAGAGCTATTAAAAACTTATTAATTAAGGATCAGTTTCTGCTTCTTTGTCAGGGGCAATCATTTGTTTTAGAGCTGATTTTCTGCCTTAATTAAATGAAAATGTCACCCTGTCAAATGAATTCATTTATATTTATTTATCCAGTTCTCGAGGCTTGAATATCTTAGTAGGGACTTTGGCTCATCACATTTGCTCACACAATGAACTGAAAAATGTCGTGCTTATCCGTTTAAAAGACTCACAAATGACCACTCCATCCTGCAGAAACAACCTCCTAAGCAAGTGGTTCTTTTTTTCATGGAGAAGTTATCTAGCTACATGTAAGATTCATATTGAAGGATGTCTGTGTATCCTCAAGCATCAAAGAGAGTGCTATCTATCGCTGGGATCCCTTGGGCTTTTAAGTGCCAAACATACTATGTTAGCCAGCTGTGTGTTTGTGTTTGCCTTTTCCAAATGCTGATAGCTGATGCAAGGTTTAAATTCCAATCTGTTTATCCTCCAAATTTCAAAGATTTGTTTATTGTGTATAGTGTCTGTAATTACCATCATAAGTGCTGTAAAGTTTAAAAGAGAAATGACATTCTTGTATGTTATCCATGATAAGTTATTCGTTCAATAACTTATATGTCAGATGAAGTATCGGGACTCACTGATGAACAATGTAGTCTGAGGCAGTAAAAGAGAAGAGGAAGACAAAGAGTAATACGGGCAAAAATATGGTCAAAATACCTACATGCATATATGAAAATGTCACAATGAAGTCCACAGTTAACATATGCTATAAAAATTCAGTCTGTGTTCATGCTCATATATATAACATGTGGTACCCAGCATGTAGTAGCTATTTAACAAACTGAATGAGCATATTAATAAATTAATCTTGCAGAAGAGGTGGACAATAGCCTAACAATTATTAGGTTATGGACTGTATAGAATCCTCATACGAACACCCTGGAAATTATGAGATTGTATAGTGGGGAGTGTTCCCTAAGGAAGAACAGTGATGCTAAGATATTCACTACAGCAAATACAAGGTTGGCAGGTGGGTGTTGGACATGGGACTACAGATTTAGGCCAAAGCTAGCCCACCAGAGCCTCTTCAAACATATTAAATTTATGAACTGTAGACAGTGAACGATTTTAAGTAAAATAAAATGTGACAAAATCAAGTGTCATTTTCAGACGTAAAATCTGACTTCTTCATAGAGAATATATATCATGTTGGGAAGCAGGAAGTTCACATTATTTTTTGTCTATGCTAACAAATCACCAGATTGGTAACTTAGAACATCACACGCATGGTATACATTTCTGGGGCTCAGAATTCTGGAATGCATCTCTCTGAGCTATCATTGGGATTTCAGCAGGCTGTGTTTCCTGAAGGGACTGAAGAGTAATCGTTTTCATTGCTCTTATTAGACTCTAGAGGCCAGCCTCAGTCTCTAGTTAGCGTTTTTGTTCCTCTATCTTCAAAGCCAATCAGGACATGCCAAATCCCTGTGGCTTGTGTCATCCCTGTGGTTTTCCATTCTTCCATTTCCTGCTTCCTGTGGACAGATAGGGCTCACCTGAATTAACTGAGTGTAATTTTCCAACTCCAAATCAACTGGAGAACATGCACAACTTGGATTCTTCCTTGCTGCACCACCTAACGTGCACATGAGATCTGGGGGTAGGAATTAGATGTCCGTAGAAGGCTATTTTTCAGCCTGCCACAGTGACAAGTTGATAGTAATAGTTAACTCTTCTTGGGAAGTAAACAGTAACAGCAGGATTTTCACGTAGCTTATAATAGGTATGAAGTGTTTGAATTGCATTTATTTCATTTTAGTTTAATTTGCATGGGGTCTCAAAATAAAAGTAGCTTCAACACATTAAGCATAGAATACAGGTCCACCAAAAATGTGCATATTTGAGTTCAAGATTATATTAATGTGATGACTAGTAACGTATCAAAGGAACATAAGCAAGTATTCATGTATTTGTGAATGGACAGACAAATGAATGGATCAATATGATGTTATTATTCTGTTAAAAGGATCAGAGCTCTTCCTCCTGCAATACAGACAAACCCTGGAAATATTATACAAAAGAGAAGCCAGTCCCAGAAACACATGCTATAGAATTCCACTGTATGCACTGTCCAGAAGAGACACATATACAGGAACAGAGATTATACTTGTGACTGGCAGTGGTTTGAAAGAAACAGAAATTGCAAAGTATAGAATTTCCTTTTGTAATGCGGGCAATGTTCTAGAATTAGATAATGCTGATATTTGTGCAACCTTGTGAACATAACAAAACTCACAGAAGTGTATACTTAAAAATGGTTAAAATGATGAATTTATCACACTATGAAACAGAACTATGAGATTTTTCTGAATACTTAAAAGATGGTGGCCAGTATAGTAGGCTCACAAGATATACTCCATCCTGTTCAATCCCTTCCCCTTGAGATGAGGCAAGATTTCAGCATATCATGTGACTCTCCTGTGAATAGGTTATGTTGTAAGAAATACATGAAGAGATTTTGAAGACATAATTAATCAAAAGGAAGATCATCTAGATGAGCCTGAATTAATCAAACAAACCCTGAAAGAATGACTAGGTCCTCCCTTATGCTAGAGCCTGCTGCTGACTTTGAAGAAGTAAGCTACAATGTTTACAGTGTTGTAAGAAACCCACACCGCTCTAGCAGAGGCCATAAGAAGCAATGGTCCTATAACTGCCAGGAAGTGAATGCTGGCAACAATTCACTGATAAGCAGTTCCTTCATAGCTGAGTCTCAAGTGTCACCTGTAGCTGTTTTTGTTGTTGTTGTTGTTTTGTTTTGTTTTTTAAAAAAATCAAAAAACAAAAACAAAAAAAACTCTTTACTCTTTTATTCTGTGTTCTTTCCTATGGAAACAAAAGCAAATCCTCTTCTCAAATGCGTTTTTAACTTCCATTTGACAAATAATGTTTTTTGACTTCCATTTTAAAGTTAAGGCATTCCTTAAGTATATAGGCTGGTTTATTTCAGTAGTCCCTCTTTCTTTTTTCTTTTCTTTCTTTTTTTCTGTGTGTGTGTGTGTGTGTGTGTGTGTGTGTGTGTGTGTGTGTGTGTATTAAGAGATTTTCTATTCATTTTACATATCAATCTCAGATTCCCCTGTCCTCCCTCCTCCCATCCCCCAGCCTTCCCCCCCAACACACCCCCCATTCCAATCTCCTCCTAGGCAAGGTCTCCCATGGGGAGTCAGCAGATCCTGGTGCATTCAGTTAAGGCAGGCCCAAGCCCCTCCTCCCTGCACCAAGGCTTTGCAAAGTGTCTCACCATAGGCACTAGATTCCAAAAAGCCAGCTTATGCACTAGGGACAGGTCTCAGTCCCACTGCCTGGGGGCCTTCGAAACAGTTCAAGCTAAACAACTGTCTCACTTACCCAGTCCCTCTTTCAATCCCATGTCTCCTAGCAGCTGTCATTTGCTTATCAACAGCCAAAAATTCAAAATCAACACAATAACATACACAATCCAGACTGCCGGTGTATTTCCCATCTTATGTGGCTTTTTCTTTTATTATTTTTATTTCTCTTCTAAGGACTTGACTTTGTTTTTAAACTATTACTTTCTTTCTATGACTGTCCATATCCATTTTCTTTCCTTTCTTAAACCTACGCACATTGTAAAACACACTGGAACCTGTTTAGAGGTTTTTCCATCTGGACCTCTTTTACTGCACATCTTTTAGTCTTTTTTTTTTTTTTTTTTTTTACCACAAACTTTAAACTGATAAGCAACAGCTGGGCCCTCCATGTGACTCTATTGACTGCTCTGTCAGCTCTCATGTCCCGAAGCTCAAGACCCTGTCTAAGATGTGTTTGACCAGGACCTACGTTCAAACCCTCCATCTCTGGAATGCCAGTGCCTTGCACTGTGGCAGGCTTTTTAAATTTTATTTTATTTTATTTATTTATTATTTTTTTTTTTTGGTTTTTCAAGACAGGGTTTTTCTGTAGCTTTGCACCTTTTCTGGAACTCACTTTGGAGACCAGGCTGGCCTCGAACTCACAAAGATCCACCTGGCTCTGCTTCCCGAGTTCTGGGATTACAGGCGTGTGCCACCACCACCCGGCTAGGCATTTTTTACCTAGCTTTTGTTTTTAATGTACCCACTGCTCAAGGGCTTGCTATAAGGCAGAAACTCTTAACGGAGCTGTTTCTGTTTTGTTTTGTTTTTTTAAAAGCTTTCTCTGGCCCTATGGAAATCTGAGCCTCATGTTGGTATGCCAAAAGGTTTTTTACTCTCAGCTCTTTTACTTTTGTTCTTTGCTCTTTTGGGGGGTGGGGTAGGCACCACCCAGCTCCCAAGGAAATCACACACAGAGTCTTATTCTCATTTATGAATGCCCGGTCTTATCTTGGTTTATTTCTTGCCAGCTTTCCTTAACTTAAATTATCCCAGCTGCCTTTTGCCTCTGGGCTTTTACCTTTCTCTAATTCTGTATGCTTTCACTTCTTACTCTATGTCTTGCTGTATAGTATAGCTGGGTAGCTGGCCCCTCGAGTCCTCCTCTCATTTTCTCGGTTTCTCGAGCCCTTCTTCCCAAATTTCTGTTCCTCTTTATTCTCTTTGCCTGCCAGCCCCACCTGTCCTTTCTCCTGCCTAGCTACTGGCCCTTCAGCTCTTTATTAGACCAATCAGGTTTTAGACAGGCAAAGCATCACAGCTCCACAGAGTTAAACAGATGCAAGATTAAAGAATGCAACACACCATTAAAGGAAGGCTCCACAGCATAAACAAATGTAACACCTCTTAAAATAATACTCTACAACAGTAGCTCCCACACAACTGACATCAGGAGTGTCTCTGACAATCCCTTAAATAAAGTAGAGGACACATGTAAGCCATTGCAAGACTTCAACCTATGGGAAGAGTGTGAGTATGTATGTTGTCAAGCGTATGGTAGTTTGTAGCGTAGTTTAGGAAATGAGTGCAGATTCTCCCTCCTTGAAATTGACAGATAAGGTACCTTCAAGAGATCCAATAAAGACTTGAAGGCTTGGGTCAATCATGTGCCTTTTCCACGAGATGGTTATCTCACTGGTCTTTAGGCTTTCTATTTTGTTTTCTCTCAACACATACTGAAATGTAGATTTATTACTTTGAATTCATTGGAGAAAAATTAATGCAGTTGAAGAAATTCCATAGCATGTTACAGATGTTAGGTCCCAACCCCCAGTCCTCCAAAATGGCAGTGCCAATGACATCCAAAATGACAGTCTGGGCTCAGCTCAGGCTGGACTCAGGTAAAATGGAAGGATTGATAGTGGATAGGCAAAATCATTTCTTCAGAAACCTGTGAAATGGGGTCTCTGTCTGCCAGGAAAATCCACTTCCCTTATTTCTCCTTACCTTAGCAAATGGGACACCTAGCTATCCACTAGCCCATACCTGTAACATACCTCACAGCCCCATGCTAGAGCCCAGGTTGTTCTGGCTAGCACTCTTCCCTCTCCTACATAAGTACCTCTTCTCTTTATAACTAGCAAAGCTTTCCATGCTTTTTTTTGCTATTTTTATCAGTCCCCAAGAGGAAGATGGCAGCTTTCAACTCCTCTCTCCCACAAATGCCTCTGGCTATTCTCTCCCCACCCAAGAGATAGCCACATGGCAGCTTCATATTCGCAATAAACCTTCTTTCTACCCATGGAGTGGCCTAGGTCGGTGGTATCATTGCACCTTCACTTACAGCTGGTGTCAATACCCAAAAGTGAACCAGGGACTTCAATGTCTATATTTCAATCATCTCACAATCACACATGGAGATCCCTTCCTGTGTTCCTTTGTGATGGAATCCCCATGGGTTCAGAGGCCACTCCAACGTCTCTCATGCATACCTCGTGAGCAGTGGACCATGCTTTTGACTCTACATCTTTTGTTGGGGGGCGGGGGTTTCCTCCCATAGGATATCTATGGACAAAAATAAATCTAATGGACTAGAAAGTTTAATTTCTAACCACATTTTTAAGTTACTCCTTAAAATACGCACATTGTAATCCTTAAATAAGTCATCCCTTGACTGTCTTTTTCTGTATCCTAATAAGGGCTAAAATCATGATGCCTTTGCAGTTTCTGCTATGAGAGGCAGTGGTGCTGAGAGTCAATTGGTCCCCTGGGTTAACCTGGCATTGGGGTCAGGAACTGCCAGTACTTTTGTTTCCTAGTCCTTTAAATATTTCCTGGTAGATACTAAGTGCTGTGACAGTAAAGATAATTGAAATAATTACCACTTAGACTCCATGAAACCCATTCTATTCAAGCCTTGGGCTTAGAAAGAGTTGACTTTTTCATTCTTTGATGCAACGTTAAGGGTGCTGACTCTGACTACAGTCTTACTACCTAAGTGAAGAGTGACTGTCTTCCAAACCAAACAAGAGGATAATGACTTTTATCAAACTTTTTAGTTACTTTCTTTTTCTTTTTTTTTTTTTTTTTTTTTTTTTTGGTTTTTTGAGACAGAGTTTCTCTGTGTAGTTTTGGTGACTGTCCTAGATTTCTCTGTGTCAACCAGGCTGGCCTCAAACTCGCAGAGATCCACCTGCCTCCCAAGTGCTGGGATTAAAGGTGTGCACCACCGCCCACCAGGCCAGTTAGTTTCTTTTTTACTTGGCATACAAAATGAACAGGTTTCGTTGTGATGTTTTTCAGATACTTTATTATTCCTCCTCACCACCCCTTCTCCCTTTCTCCTCCCCCTCCCATCTTCTTACTCACCTCCTGCTGGTTCCCTTCCTCTCTGGAGTAGCCCCCAATCTCTTTTCATGGAACATGTATCCCTTTTTGCTCTTTCTTTTTCCTCTGGCTCCTTTAAGGCTTCTTCCTCACCTTATCCATAAAGGACATCACAGTGCCCCATAAAGAACAATGAAATAATGACATCTGCAAGAAAATGGGCGAAGCTGAGAATTGTCATGCTACCTAAAGTATCCCAGACTCAGGAGGAGGATAATTCCAAACCCTAAATGGGAGGTCATAAGTATGGGCAGATGTTTATAGAGGACTGACTTTGTGATAGATACTTAATATCCAAGACAACCCTTGACTTGAAGCACCCACTATCCCAACAAATACACCAAAAATGTGTGCTTTTAATTTCTTCAGATTTTATCAAAATTGTCCTGAGACCCAGGATACTTAACCCATGAGGCCACAGTGACAATAATGCTGACAATAATCACTGTCATTTGTTATATGTTTACTGTATGTCCACCCTGTCCTAAGCACTCTATTTGCTTTGTAATTTATCCTAACAGACCTTGTTGAGATTGGAGCTGGTACTTCCATAGTTTAGAAGAAAAAACGGGTTTAAAAAAAGTGATTTTTTAAAATCAAGTCTGTCAGTCTCAGAGCTGCTAGAAGAAGCAATGGAACTGATTCACTCTTCAACATTATGACACTGACGTTTAGCATGCCATCTTTGTTGCTATAACTGTTGGTTGCACAGGCATTATGGTAGTTTATCATAACCTTGTGGTCTGTACCAGAGCTTCAGCTGGGAACATAATATCAACAGTGCCTCTTCTAGCTAGTTGTAGAACTTGATATGAGATAATACTAGTTTTTCTAAGGCCACTATATCATAGTACCATAGATACGGTGGTTTACATGACAAATGTGTTTTCTCACCATCTTAGAGAGCATTGGTGCTAGGCTCAGATGTTGGCAGGACTGGTTGCTTTTTAGGTTCCTCTCCTTGCCTTGTAAAGGACTAATGTCTCCCTGTGTTTTCAGATGTTTGTCCCTCTGTATGTAGTCCTTACACTAATCTCCTTTTCTTATGAGAACACTACTCTAATTGGGTCAGGACCCATGGTAATTAATCAGTTTACAGAGATCCAGGTGAGTGCAGGGGATGAGGAGAGCAGGTTAGATGGTCAGAAGTGCTCTGAATGGCCAGCATAAATCTGTTTTAAGGTACAGTCAATTGGATTTGGTGATGAATAGAATGTGAGGGTGGAAGAAGAATAAAAAATTAGTGCAGATTAAGGAAAAAAATGACTCAGCAGTAAAGATGCTTGCCAGCAAGCTAGAAGATCTGAGTTTGGCAGCCAAAACCTATGTAAAAGTGAAAGTAGAGGCCCAACTTTACAAAGTTTCCTCTGACTATCGTACATTCCTGTCCTATACACATACAGATAGATAGATAGATAGATAGATAGATAGATAGATAGATAGATAGATAGTAAATAAGTATTTCCTTTAATTAAGAGAGTCTAGAACTAAGAGGAGAGGCTTCAAGTGGGTAAAGTGCTTACTGCACAAACATGAAATCCTAAGTTTAGATACAGCACAAACAAAATCCAGGCTTAGCAATGTATCCCTATAAGCCCAGCACAGGGGCAAGGAAGGGAAGACAAGTAGATCCATGTAGCTCAGTGGCCAATCTATATATGAGTTGGCTTGTTCTGTGTTTAGTGAGAGATCCTGTCTTAAAAAATAAAACGGAAAGCAATGAAGAAAGACACTCAGTGTTGATCTCTAGCCACCATGTGAGGGAACACACACACACACACACACACACACACACACACACACACACACACAAGACCGAGTAACTGGCCTGAGTCCCCACGATGGCAAAGGAACCAGTGGTATGGAAGAGGCTGGGAAGAGGAACATGAGACAATGGTTTGGCCCAGAATTGAGAATGTTGATTTATGAAACCCTTCAAAATAGCTTGTGAAATTTATAAGATGTCTGAGAACAGAGCACCAATAAGGAATCAGCAATAACAGAGTGTGTTTTGGAATCATCAGAACATAGGTATTTGGGATGCTGGAAGCATGTTGTACACTCACTTGCCTATTATTCATTTCTTCCCTTCTCTCACCTTGATTTCTCTGTTAAGTGTGAGAACTGAAGATTTATATTCCAAGAGCCTTTTCTTCCCTGAGATTCAGGGTATCATTTGTGTAACCCAGAAGTCTCTTCTGATACAGTTTTGTTGAAATGGATGTCAGGAAAATCTTGTGGTAGACAAGAAACTGCTGAAAAAGAGATGACATGGACCAATGTTATGAAGCCAGGTTGTACCCACATATTGGTCTCCCATACACAACACTGTTCTGTCAACATTTAGCAAAGTGCCTCAAAGACTCTATCTCAGTTACTATCCCAACTCTGTTCTTTCCTATATAACCACTGGCAAATGAAATATCCATACAAAGGTAAGTTCTATTGGAAAAAAATGAGAATAAAAGACCTAGTTCATAGAGTTTCTATTAGGGTTAAAAGGGATACATTTGCAAAATGATTATGCCCATATTTAATTAAATGGTCAATAGTAAGTAGATCTTCCTCTAAGAACCCATTCATTACTGTAAGGATAAAATATACCTTTTACAAGTCTATTCTCATAAGTCAAGTACTAGAATTTTGTTACAATTCACGGTTGTCACAGCTGAGGAGCTGAGGAGGTGTAGTACAGGATGTACTTCAGTAAATTGCTTCAGACACAGGCCAGTTTCTGTGTCAACAAGAATCACAAGGAAAGGTATCCCAATATCAAATGACAACTTGTCATTGTTCGTGAGTGAAAGCAGAGGCTGGCCCAGACACTTCAGTATATACCAGTGTATTGGGGTCTTTTGATAGTTTCCTTGACCAGATGTGTAGCTTATTGACAGATACCCTTCATTAATTGAAAGAAGTTCTGTTCTGACTACATGAGAACAATTTTCACCGCACAGAACTCCCCCTGTCCCAAGTTACTCCGAATGTGAGAATCCCCACCTATGCTATCTCCAAACTACCTAGTCTATACCCTTGTTTCAGTCATTTCATGGTGGTTCATGTTCTAATGACCTACTGCCATCTCTTCATGCTTATTGCCTGAGTCAGCTAGTGTTTTTATGAAGTATGCCCTTTATGCCCAGTACTGTTTGAGTCATAATTAAGAACACAGACTCCTTTATGATTATTGTTATTTCTTGATTCTGCAAGTGTGAGAATAAGGCTATTATTGAGACTTAGTACTGAGTTGATCCATACATATGTGCCCTAGAATGTCTCAGCCAATGGGACTTCCTGAATTGGTGCAAATATTCTTGATGCAGAGTGCTCAGTGCAGCAGCCACCAGCTACTTGTGTTGGTTGAGCTAAAGTTAGTATAACCAAGGATTGGGATCTGTAAACTTAATTAACTTACATGGAGTCACATGTGACAACCAACAACTACATAGCACAACACAGCTCTATCTCTCAAGAGAGATGGATATGGTCCTTATGATATTATGGAGGTGGTAGGGCTTTAGTCCGAATTAGAAGTGAGAAACTTATAGACAATCCTGTGTAAGGCAAAGGCTTAAACAAAGGCTGAGAGACAGGGAAACATGTAGATTAAGAAGAATGTAGAAGTAAGTAGTTGATTATCCAATGCCAAGTGGTCAACAGAGAGCCATGTACATACAAGCCACAAGCCACGTAATACAAACTGAACAAGTTGTATTTATGTTTTAGAACTCTCCCTTTCTCTCTTTCTCTCTTTCTCTCTCTCTCTCTCTCTCTCTCTCTCTCTCTCTCTCTCTCTCTCTCTCTCTCTTTCTCTCTCACACTCTGTCCCCATGTGTGTGTTGGGGGGGGGATTATATAGGAATAACAAAGAAAAAGAGCCCATGAATATTAGGGAAAGTATGGGGCTGTATTGGAAGTACTGAAGAGAAGTGAGGAAAGGGGGAAATGATGATTCCAAAAATAAAAATTATTATAAAAAATAAAGGTTAAAATACATAGGGAATGAATCAAGGGAAATGAGAAAGTTTTGTTGTAATTTTCAATAGCAATAGTATGACAATCTAAAGAGAATTTAAAGAGGCAATTATTGAATAGATTAAAGAAATTCACCCAAGTTTCTGACTCACAGGGGGACTAGTGACAGCATAAAGTTGAGGGACAAAGGGATGGAGATGCTAGACTGAGCTTAAGGAGAGTTGAAGCCACTGAGTGTTGAAGCCTATTGTTAGAAGGGGAGGAAATAGTCCAGAAAGCCAACAGCCACATATGAATGGCAAAGATAGCCTAGCCTCACATTTGTGTTCTGCCAATGCCTTTTCATTGCCCAAAGATATCCAGAATCTGGAGGGCAAACATTGTCTAGGTCTTAGCGTCACATGTCACATAGCTTGATAATGAAGATAAGAATAGAAGGCATAAGTAAAGGGAATGGAAATAAACTGTATGGGGGGCAGCGTTAAGAAGTATGGTTATAGTTGGTGCTGTTATAAGAAGGTATGTTAAACCAGGTAGCTTAAAGAATTAACATTTTTAATGGTTCTGGAGGCGAGGAGGTCTGTGATCCTGGGAGGGCCTTCTTCCTGGTTTTAGATATTGCCTTCTTTCTACATCCTCATGTGGAGGAGAAAGTAGATGGGGTGTCCTCAATGTTCTACCCTCATAATCCACTTATCTGCCAAAGACCTCACCCCAAATGCTGCCCCATTGCCGATTCCAGTTCCTCATAGAGAAGTTTCAGGAACATAAACATTAACAATTAGATATTTAAGTAGTTGCTGTTTCTACTTAAATATCTAATGTTAGTTCAAGTATGACAAAGCTATGCAGTAAGGTGTCATGGAGCATTCAAGATAAAGGAAGAGAGAAAACTTTACTAAATATTAAGTGAAAAGCAAAATATGACAACAGTTTTATAGGTACTAGCTTTAAGTGGTATGTATTCAGGAATGACAATATTATTCTCATAGCCAGTAAAATATATTGAAAAAAAATGTACCCAAAATTCTAATAGTGTCCCTGGGTGTGAGTTTAAAGGTGTTATTTTATGCATGTGTCTGTGTAGTGCATGTTTGTATGTGTTCATTTACGTACATGTGGGTAAGTAGGTGTGTGTGTATATGCAGGCCAGAGGTCAACATCTGGTTAAATGTTCTCCCTTATTTTTTGAGACAAGTCTCTCCCTGAACCTGGAACAAGTCAGTTCAGCCAGACTGGCCAGAGAGCTCCAAGATCTGCCTGTCTCCCCACATCCCAGCACTGGAGCTACACATGGGTACCACCCTGCCAGTCTTCTTTATATGGATGCTGGAGATCCAAACTCAGGTCCTCATGCTTGCATACCAAACACCCCACTGACAGAACCATCTCCCCAGCCCTAAGAGGGATGTTTTTACTATCTTTGCATTTTCCTGTTCCTTTCAGATTTTCTTAAACAATGCAGCTCCTGTATAATTTATAACCTGTAACAGTGACCCTATTGTTACTGTTCTGTCTGAGGGGATGCATGACCTAGAAGCAGGCATGTAGATAAGTTCCTATCTAGCAGTCACTTGCTGTCTCTTTACTTAGCCTCATTCTCATTCTGTTCCCACTTGGCGGTGACTAGGTGCCTGAGCTACATGACTTAGTGCTGTCAAAATAGGATGAATCAATAAAAATGGTCTTCTTTTACAATATTCCACTGAGATACTCTGAAGTCTTGGAGAATGGCCTGATTTCCTATTGATCTTTTTACTGCTTCAATTATTTCCTCAATCATGCTTGGTTAATTTAGATCCCCACCAACCCTCTTTTTCTATTGTCTATTATATTTGGTCCCTGTTAAAATATGAATCTTCGGCGGCACTTCCATTACTAAATTGACAGTTGCCTAATGCTTTATTGACATCTGTAGGAATGAAGCGTATTTCTTAGGAACCATGTAGGCGGTAGCCATTTTTTCCCCCTGAACCATCTAAGCATAGCCAGTGTTTTGTGTTCTTGTAATCTTAATTTTAAAAACAGCAATCCATCTGTTTCATTGTTTTATTCTTTCCTAATAGAAGAAAATTTCCCCCTACTGTCTCTCTGATCTACAGTCATCCAACCCTGATGGGCTCTTGTAAATGGAATTAACTCCAGTGATGTGATGGCTTTTCATATTAGTTATCATTTCAGTAAATCCATTCACTCTCACTGGCTTGCTTTTTAACCTCCAGCTGCTACCCAATTATTAGTTCTTGGATGACTGCTTCAGCAGCATCACTGTAGTACTTGCTTGTAGTAGATATTAATAATAATAAGCAGTTTATAAATGTGCAAAGTGTTAAATGCACATAAGGATTATTGTTGATAAGCCTAATTGTAATCAGACTTTTCCACTGGGTGAGTTAGAATTCTTGTGGTTGGAATGAATAGAAATCAACTCAAGGTGGCTCCAGCAAAGAGGCACTGTGGGGTTGTCTCAAAACATATTGAGAGGAGCCTTGACAAGCTTTTGGGATAAAGGGGAAGCTAGGCCTCAGGAAGAATTAGAACTGTGAACTGGAACAATCAGCAAGAATCTAAAGAGGACTAAGGATGCTTTGTAGTAGAGGAGCATGTCCCTATGAGCATGAGGTGCCAGGCTTAGTCTCAACATCACAATTCCAATTACCAATGATTTGATCTCTTTTGTTTCTGATGATTTTTTCTGAATCATACCCAGCACCTCATGTATGACAGGCAAGAACTTTGTCAGTGAACTACAACCCCGGTCTACTGCATTCATTCTTCAGACTTAATTTCTCACCTCTCATTCTGTTTCACAGAAAAGCTGATGGTTTCCACTCCCTTCAGTATTTCAAAGCTGTGGCTAGACCCAGCAAAACCCTCTCCTGTGTCTTCTTGATCTCTTAATTTCCTGCTTCCAATTATCTCTATCCAGATTGCAAATTCTCTGGACAAGGGCTCTCTGATTGGCCCAATGTTGATCCAATCAATAACATTCAAAGGGAGGCCCGGAATTTGTGTTTCTCAGTATCTAGTAATGTCTCTGCACTCTTTACTAGCTGTGTGCTGGTCACAGAGTTTGAAAAGTGTTGATTACAGTTATTATCTAGTCAATGGTTTTGTTGGCCTTAATTGCATTGCAGGGATAGAAATTTACCAATTTTACCATCTTTCTTTGCATTAACATTTTTTGCATGAAGCACATAGCTCATATAGCTGGAGCAAGGCAAATGTGAACTCTAATGACTTAAGTCCCACATGGCCAAAAAAAAAAAAAAAAAGAAAGAAAGAAAAAGAAAAGAAAAGAAAAAAGGAAATAGTTTTGTGTTCCTGACTTAAGCAATTGCCATAGAGACATGCCAGGGTGATGATGAAATTTGATAAATCAGGAATGACACCATGAAAAGTGAGGCAGAGAACAGGCTCATGAAAGCCAGGCTTGGCTTCCTGTTGTGAACACAACAGTTTGAGTACCACACTTGCTTAGAATCTACTCTTATGGACAAACGCCAACCTATTCACACTCAATGAGATTGACATCTAGAAGATCTGTTTTGAAGTAGTCAAAATAACAATTAGCTTTCTGTCTGGGGCTTACTGCATTGAATCCTCAAATAAAGACATTTGTGCTTTGTGCACATTGTATACATTTGTCAAACACCTACTAAGGTGAAATGAATCCTACCATTATGGTTATCAAAAGAGTCTTTAAGTGCACCTTGGTCTAAATTGAGCTCTGCGGTAGGCACTTGAATAAGTACTTCATCCTTTTAAGTCATTTCATTTTGCAATATACACTGTGAAGTGGGTTCTTCTGTAATTTCCTTTTAATAGACAAGAAACTGAGGGTCCAAGACTCTGAAATAAGATGATCAAGGTCGCACAGTTAGAAATGTGTTAGAGAAAGAAGACTGTGACTCCAGACCTCTCCGGCTACATAACACTTGGCATCATTTATTTTGTATTTAAGCTGTGTTTTGGCTTGCTCAGCCTGTTCTGTTGATTTTCTGAAGGACAGGAAAAGGAACACTCCCCCACCACAGGTTAGCACTGGCATAGACTGGAGAATGGGTAAGCTATGGCACACCACAGCATAACATGGCAGGTATCACAATTAAGGCAGCTGAAGAAGAGTCCCCACCACTTCCCAGTTAAGTGACCTTGGGAAGTTTCCTTTCCTTACACCTGGAAAATCCAGAACAGATAGCCCCACCTTATATTCACTCAGTGGAGGAGAAGTTGATATATGTTAAAGTACTGAAACCATATTCAGGAAAAAGAGCCCTCCAATAGTAGCTCTTATTCTAAATTACTATTTATGTAAAGGAGACAGGGTAGGGATTGATATGCAGATATGCAGCAAGCATTGGCCACTTAAAGTAGAATCCTGAATAAAGGCCCTTATCTTATTCTCACAGTTACTAAGTATATGCTGTGCACAATACGCTCAGCTCATTATTAATTAAAGGTCTAAGAGCAAGCAAGCACTGTGTCAATATATGGGATGTTCTAGATCCTGTTTCCATAAAAACAGATGGAACCTAGTAAAATGACTGTAAAGAAACACCTAAGAATAGTTAGGGCCATGAAAAATCTAGGGTTATATCAGGAGACAGAAAACTAAGTTCTCTATCAAGCCCTTTTGAAATGCTTTATTCCAGCAACTTTTATCATGCCTGTGCTCCAAGGGCTCTCTCTGTCAATTTTCACACCCACCCATACCACATGCTATAAAATAGGCCACTGTTCAGCTCTTCCAAGATGTCACAACTGACTCTTAATGTATCTTAATGAGGGATTGTTCAGTTATCTAGAACAGTCTTCAGCTGGAGTTAGCCTGAGAAGGGATAAAGCCAAAGTGCCGATGCATATTAAAAATTGACTTTTTCCTGGTGGCAGCTTGTCGTTTTTTCAATTTGGCATCGTTCCCTGTTCTTTTCTCCACCATGTGAATCTGCATGAGACTTGATTCATACGGAATTTTCTTATGAGGTGCCTTTCTTCAAACATATGGATAACATTGCCAGGTTTAACTGAAGGCTGTTTAGAGTCTTGCTCTGTTTACAGTCTAAAACAGATCACTTCTGTTCTTGGCCTCAATCCTAGATGCCCAGGAAATTAATGGTGCCTCTTGGCCTGTGACAGCCTGTTTATATCCTGGAGTTGGTCCCTGGCTTTTACTGGCTTTGGGTGTCTGATCTTCCTTAGACCAGCTGCCAATTCTATCTGGCACTCCTCAGGGCCACCCTTCTCTGTCAATCCTTCCCATCCATAGTCTCTGAAGCCACAATGATTTGTTTTCTATGCCTTTCCATGATTGATGGCATGGAACACCACCTCATACTTGAGATGAGCTGCAAAGAACTTAACTCACTGTGTGTGGATGTGTGTGTGTGTGTGTGTGTGTCTGTCTGTCTGTCTGTCTGTCTGTCTATCTATACATATATGTATGTCTGTGTGTCTGTGGTAAATGTGTCTGTGATGTATACATGTGCACATGAGTATATGCATGTTCAAAATGTGTGTGAAGGCCAGGGGATGATACCACATGTCATCTTCAATCACTTTCTCCTTTATTGAGGCACTGTCTCTTACCCAGCCCAGAGTCCACCAATTCAGCTAGTCTATCTAGCCAGCTTGCTTAAGAGATGCTCTGTCTCCACTTCTCCAGTGCTGGCATTGGGCAGGCTGCTACAACTCCCCAGCTTTTATGTTGGTGCTAGAATCTGATCACCAGTCCTCTCATAGTTGAATGGCAAGGGCTTTAGCCACCAAGCCCTTGTATATTTGTAATAATTAATAAAATAATAAGTATATTTGCAGCCTGTACTGAGCATACTGTTCTAATTTTTTACCAGTAGGGAAACAGGAGTATACCGGAGTTGAGAAACTTGTCACACACCTGATCAGTGTCAGGGCTAGACAGGAGGGAACTCAGCCATGCAGAGGCAGAACCTGTTCTCTTGAACCCTTACTCTGCTATTTGGCCTTCCTTGCAGGTTGCCCAAACCAACCTCCTGTTTGAGTCAATGAGTTGTATAAAAACCTCATTACACATGGGGAGAGCTACATAAGTACTGGCTATTATTATTAGTGTGTCTAATAAAAGGCAAAAGCTGAGGACAGAGAAGTAATAGAAGTCCGTACATCATGTCTGGGATTGGCCAAATTGTGTTAATGTCTAACACACTCTACTAAGTATTTTTTAAAAATAAATAACCATAGGTAAACCAGTTGGCAAAATATTGATTAAAAACTAAAAGTCTTTTATACTACTGAATTTATCCAAGCCTTTAATATCCTATTGTTATTAAAGCCCCCAAAGTGACCATAATATCCAGGATCTTCCCACCCAGCCCCCATTATTTCCTATTAGAATATCAAACAGGAAAAGCTAGCACTATAGAACTGGGATGCTTCCCTTAGACTATTTTTATCACCAGGCTGGCCCTCTCTAACATCTGGGAACTTGAGTTTCAGGGGAGTTCCTATCACTCCCTAGCCAGGTGTTAAAACAACACACACACACACACACACACACACACACACACACACACACACACACACACACACACACCACCTATGTTAAATTGCTGCTTTCTTCCCGGGAGCCAGCAATGTTGGATCACATCTGGTAGACAATATGTCGGTGACTAGTCCCAAATACAATAATTGGTTACAAAGTTTCTAATGAACATCTATTGTAGAAATTTCATGTTTTTCCACATCTAATTGTTGGACTCATTTTATTTAACCCTATAGGTAAGCTCTTAAAGACTGGAGCTTAGATTATCCTAGATTCCACACCATGTATTTTTTTTTCCATTTTCTGATTTTATTTTGTTGGAATAAGTCTTTGCTATGAGTCCAAAACTTTGCAGAATCCTGTGAGTAAACCCCATAAATCACCAAGTCTGTGTGTATTCCTCAGGATCTTGTCACATGCAAAAGATCCTTCTCCTCGCAGTGCCTTTCAGCATGTCATGGGACTTTAAGATTTTACACCATTTCACTGTGTGAAACAGTGATTAGCTGTTCAGTTCTTCAGGTGGGAGCATATGCTACCCCACACCTTTGCTCTGAACATTTTGTGAAAGACCTTAGTTCATTTCCCAGTAACAATTTCTTATGTGGCTGGAACACACAGAGTAAATACATACTGACAGGCCAAAACTGACTGTAGTAATTATATTGTCCTGTAGGAATAATGGAATTGGAAGGATAAAGATAAAACCAACAGCCTCAAAATACAATCATCTTTACATCCTTCCATTTTTTTAGGCTTAACTATTTATTCCAAATTAAAATCATATAATTATTTTGTATAATAATAATAAAATGTATTAATGATAAAAATCTCATGGAAGAGGCTCCATGCCTCCCTAAGTCTCATGTCTCCCTGCGTTCATTTTGATGGCATACACAGCTATGTCAGGGTCTCCTGGGAACAAGCAGGCTGCTCTGCTGTATAAAAAGCTAAGAAGAGTCAGACAGTGACCAGTTCCTGCATGTGCTGCTCCAAGCTCGTTTCCTGGTACTTCTCCTCTTCCACGTTCTTCTCGGCTGACTTGTCTTCCTTTTTTTGTTCTACACTGCTGCCAAGATTATATTTGCCTATCCTCCACCCTCGGTGGAACACTGTGTTTCCTATGACATAGACCACTTCCTGTGAGTCCTCATTGGATGTCTAGACCAGCCTACTCTGTTTTCCTTTGGCCTGTTTTTAATGACCCATGTCCTGATAATGGGTCTTGAATGAATCATCTAACACCTTGCCTCACTGACTAGTTCGGCAGATAATCGTTGATGTCTCAGGACCCATGCTTATGCTGCATCTTGCCTCCCATGGTTTTTGTTTCTTCTACAACGTTGTTTTCTTTGATCTCTCCCTTTAAATCTTTTGTTCCAGGCTCAGTGAAGCAACCCTTCTTCTTTATACCCTTGACACCTTCCTGATCTTTGGATTCCCACCAGTATCTCTATGGGTATGTCTGGCCACTTACCATGTTATTTAGTTATGCACCCAACACACAATGAATGAAATTCTACTAACACTTCACAGCAGTGACACAAGAAAGAATGAAACACAGTCCAAGGTCCCAAGGAGCTTGCTATCTAGTTTGTCTGTGATACATGATGTTATATTACTTTGGCTCTCATATTAGTTAAGTGATTATTTATCTGTATGTATTAAATTCCCTGAGGAGAAGAAAAGTGCTAAATGACCAGTAGTAAATAAAGATTAACAAGTCACATAAAAATCCAAACTGTGTCCCTTCTCTACAGTTCACTAGCCTTAGCCTCCATTTCCTCGTCTATAAGCTTGGACTACTCACATTGATCTCTCACCAGTGTTAAGAAGACTGGCTCAGACAGAGCTAATAAAATACCCAACACTGGGGCAAGCACATCCTAGTCACATGAGTGAATGGTAGACATAGTTCTCAACTGTGTCAGCCTATGAAGCAAGTGCTTATGATTCCATTTTCCAGGAACTTTGGCCTTAGGGTAACTCTGAGAGATTGATCGTGTTGGGAAGATCCCAGCATTGTACTGTCAAGCTTCCCCCATAATGTCCAACCTGAGCAGGATGGGAGGAGATAAAAGAATGGAGTTGTGAGTCACAAAGTCAACAATGCATGTAAAGACTTGCCAGGCTTCCTCTGCACAGGAACGTGGATTTCCACATCCATTTTTGGCTTTAATGCTGCTGTTCAAAGTTTGCTTCATTTCCTGGCAGCCACCAGATACAGAATAGAGTTTAGAAGGAAGGAATTTCCTTGTAATGTTCACTTACTGTGTGCCAAGTGTCATATACATTCTAAACTCTACAACATCCCTCTAAAGAGGTTCTTATTTTTGCTTCCCAGATTGAAAAGCTGAGACTTAAGGACATTAGATAATTTGACCAACGTTGCATAACTAATAAACGATCTAGAGCCTTTGTCCTTTATAGCAAATGTGCCCTTTAGTAAGTAAAAAACTAGCTTATTCTTTTACTTGTGCATGTCCTCTACTATGCAAAGCACTTCCACTCAGCCCAAGGTGGGTTCTGCAGTGGAGAGGTAAATTCACAGGTCTTACAGTTCCAGTGTCCCAATACTCTTTAGGACTGGGTCTTAGGTGAATCAGTAGAGGTGCCTGTCATAAAATGTAAAGAGGCCTTCTAGAGTTCATGCCAGTGCACACCCACAATATTGCTTATTCTAATCCCAGTGCTGGCCCTCCTGCCAAATGCCCCTAGAGGCAAATACACAAAGGTGTTCATCACCATGGTAACCAGGAGAGACCTGAAACTGTCTAGAGATACTTTGGCATCTCTTCCCTCTTGATTCCATATTGCTGTTTCTGGGAAATTCCTACCCTAAAACTATTTCCCCTTCTCCCAAACTACATTTTATAACCCTGTTCATGCTTATATTCATAATATAGCTGCATAGGCAGGAAGAGAAGAGACCATAAAGGTTCTCCAGCAGCACAAGAGAGTTGATTTTGCTGATTGCCTTCTGTTGTAAGTGGCTAAGTTGAAGAAGATTGTGAGAGCAGAGTCTAGTGGGAAAGTAAGTGCTCTGAGTGATGAGTGGGTCTGTCTGAGACATAGGAGGCAAGGAATTGTTCTTGCCATTGTTGAAGCCCAGATCAACTCTCCTTATCTTACCGAAGAGGAAACAGACCTTAACAGGGAAAATGAGTTTATGACCTCATTTAACTACTTCATGCAGCATCAGGAGTAGAACGTTCATTTCTGCACTTAGCACCTTTCCATGCTACGTCAGGGAAATGGTGGCCATCACATACGATATTTATTCCCTTGATTCTATTACAACCTTTACCAATACCAGTTCAGAAAAACAGGCAGCATCCTTACT
This sequence comes from Onychomys torridus, assembly GCF_903995425.1. Taxonomy (NCBI): domain Eukaryota; kingdom Metazoa; phylum Chordata; class Mammalia; order Rodentia; family Cricetidae; genus Onychomys; species Onychomys torridus. The sequence goes on along the minus strand of NC_050458.1, from coordinate 19,874,975 downwards.
GTCTGTGCTCAGTTTTATTCTCTGAGAAACTTGTTTTTTATTGGCCAGCTTTGTGCTGTCATGATAAAATAACTGAAGTAATTAACTTATAAAAAGAAATGGGCTTTTAAGCTTAATGGGAGATTCAAATTCAAGATCAGGCAACCTAATGGCTAGTCTGTGATTATGGTGGCATCATCACAATAGGAGGACCACATGTCAAAACAACTGGTCACATCAACAAGCCAGAAAGCAAAGAAAAAGAAAATGAGCCAGGTTCCCAACTGTCTCCTTTGGATACACACTGCCAAAGGGACCAAAGGCACACCCATTATCTATACCCTACCTCCAATAAGGCCAACTATATTCTAAGAGTTCCACTCTGGAAACAAGCCTTTAACATGAATTTTAATGGAATATTCACCCAAATCATATACTTCTCATGTAGTAGAGTATGAGCACTGTATTTTATGTACCACCTACTTTAGAATCACCTATGGTACTAATTCAAATTGTGGAGTTTTAAACTGTTTCACAGTTCTTCTGAGTCAGGATGTGATTCTGTCTCTTGAGTTTAAGAACTACTTATATAGATTTGAGTCTTTTTATATCCATGACTTACGGCCTGGGTTTTTCTTTCCACTGGGGTGTTAAGTCAGTCCTTCCATTATCGTCTTGTATTCCTAGGTCTCAGTCAAATTCGACAAGAAATGAAAATCACTATATTCTTTTGTCAAGCTGTGATCTGGATAGAATAGGCTTGGGAGAAGGAAATTCTCAAAATCAGAGACATTCCATTTCCCCGTGTGGGTCATGATAGTGTTATAGAGGAAGATTGCTCATTTGCTCTTGGTGTATTTTCAATAAAAGTTTCTTGTCAAACATGATGAAACACTCTTAAGATCTTCATTTTCAGTGAAGGGCAAAATATTTTCAAATAGATGTCAGTATTTTCTTCCAACTCCTTTGTAGGAATTTGTTTGTGGGCTTTCAGGAGAAAGTAGACACTGGTGGGCATGGGCAGTGTCTGTACGTGTGCATGGCCAGCACACAGATTGCATATATTAGTTGCCGGGTTGTAAAATTTAGAAGATTTTAAATTTTGAAATTACAAATCTCTATACCCTGTATTAAATGTTTAATTAGTTTCACACTTGCTGTATTTACACTCTGCATGCCCTTGTTTCCACTAATCGATATGCTGAAATACTAATGATATCTTGAGAATGGCCCTTTCATAAACAGTATTAGTGCCATATAACAGGGACCCAAAGAGGTTCTTCATGCTCTTTCAACCATGTACACATACAATCAGTTGTAGCTCTAAAGAGAGCCCTCACCAGAACCCAGCAACATTATCACCCTAATTTTGGACTTTGAACCCATAAATTACAAGAAAATAAAGTCTAAGCCACCCAGTTTATAGCACATCATAATAGCACATTTGCTATCACATGGACCACAGTCCAGAAATCAGGTATATGGAGTCTGCTGTCTTAATTGACTATAGAACATCAAAGATGAATGCCAGTTCTCTAACATTCCTCCCATTAAGAGAGAGAGTCTGATTCTTCCCCTAGAATCTGGGAAGGCTTACTGACTGATACAATTTATAAGATATGATGGAAGTGATGATTGGCCCACTGTCTGGACCTAAGACACCAGAACTGCTACATTTATAACTTGTGGAATACATGAGATGAGTCTGTGATCCCTGTACTACTCTAAAGCCAACCTGCAAAAAGAGGCCCTATAGAGAGACACCATGTGAGAAAAGACAGAACAGTCAAGGAGCACCAACCCTCTAGACATACAAATGGAGGTACCTTCTTGGAAGTAGATCTTCAGATGAACAATCCAAATGAGCCATTTATCAGTATCTAACCCATAAGGGCATATGCAAAATTCAAATACTTGGGGATAAAAATATAGATTCAATAACTGCAACTAGAGGCTGTCTCTAGATTGCTCTCTTCTGAAACTTATTTTACCATCAATTTTGTGTTTTGTTTGGAAATTAAATGTTAAAAATGTAAATATATATATATATATATATATATATATATATATATATACCCAGAGTTATGTAGCTATGTCTCCATATCATCTGCCCAATTGAAAATATTCAGAAAAATAACCGTATGTTTAACTGAACATGTATAGACTTTTTCTTATTCCTAAACAGAACCCTATAAAAACTATTTGCATAGTATTTATATATATTGGGCATCATAAGGGATCTAAATATAGTTTTAAATGTATAGACAGATGAATGTAGTTAATATGCAAATATTACACCATTTTCAAAAAAATCAAAAGAAACTTTTATTGTCCATTTGAGATCCCTCCATACATCTTGAATGTGTGTATATATTTTTTTATTATTGTATTTTTTAAATTTTCTAATTTAATTTAATTTTATATATCAGCCACGGATTCCCCTGTTCTCTCTCCTCCCGCCCCACCTCCACCCTCTCCCCAGCCTACCCCCCATTCCCATCTCCTCCAGGACAAGGACTCCCCTGGGGATTCAGCTCGACCTTGTAGAATCGGTAGAGGCAGGTCCAGTCCCTCCTCTCAGGCTGAGCAAAGTGTCTTTGCATGGGCCCCAGGTTCCAAACAGCCAGCTCATGCACTAAGGACAGGTCCCGGTCCCATTGCCGGGGCCCTCCCAAACCATTCAAGTTAATCAACTGTCTCACTTATCCAGAGGGCCTGATCCAGTTGGGGGCTCCTTAGATATTGGTTCATAGTTCATGTGTTTCCACTAGTTTAGCTAATTGTCCCTGTGCTTTTTCCAGTCATGGTCTCAACAATTCTCAATCATATAATCCCTCTTCTTTCTCACCAACTGGACTCCTGGAGCTCCACCTGGGGCCTGGCTGTGGATCTCTGCATCTGCTTCCATCAGTCATTGGATGAGAGTTCTAGCTCAACAGTTAGGGTGTTTGGCCATCTAATCACCAGAGTAGGTCAGTTTGGGCTTTCTCTTAACCATTGCCAGTAGTCTACAGTGGATGTATCTTTGTGGATTTCTGGGGACCTCTCTAGCACTCTGATTCTTCCTATTCCCATGGGGTCTTCATTTATCATGGTCTCTTTTTCCTTGTTCTATCTCTCTGTTCTTGATCCAGCTGTTATCTCCCGCTCCCCTAAGTTCTCTTTCCCTCAGTCCTTGCCCTTCATTACCCACCCCCTCACGTAGATCTCATCCATTTCTCTGTTGTTGGGGGATCCTGGTTAGCTCAGTTGGTTAGAGTATTACACCATTTTTAATGAGATACTTTCACATCTGTGGATTTGGGTATCCATGAGGGATCCTGACAACCAATCGCCTGTAGACATTGAGAGATACTTGCATGAGATAAAAATAATAATAATAAAAGTTATGAGGGCAGGAGACATAACTGAAAGCACTGGCAATTTCTATGTGGAGTGCTTTATCTACAATGGACCACCTTGCTCAAGGTAAAGAGAGCACAAGGCCCAGGACAGGTCAGCTGTGAGAGCTAGTTTTCTTATCTATGAAAGCAGGTCCTATTCATCTTTGGCATTGATGACTCTATGAATCTGAGAGCTCAGCTTTTGTACCATGTATTCTGAGTGTCTGTGTTTCTTACAATGTATTAGAAACCTATGCCATGGTAATCCAGCCCATGGGACAAATGAAATATCCAGTTCTTTGCTGCACCCTGTACCTCACTTGTCTCCTCCAGCTCTCAGTAAATATTTGTTGAATAAATGAATGAACAAATGAGTATGTGTTAGTCACCACAGTTACAAAGACAAATGAGATATGATCCCCTGCCCTTGAGGAGCTCACAGTCTATTGAACACAAGCAGCAAATTAAATACTGGTCATGCCTCCTGGGTAGTACATTCTTTTATTATAGAAACACCATTTCATCTATGTCTAGCTTCTATTCATACCGACACACAAATGAAACAACAAGATGTGTGAAAATGTACCCTTGGAGGAACCTAGAAAGGGAGAGAAGTCTTCCCACTTATCCTGCAGAGGTAGCCTCTCTATGCTGATTGACTGACTGACTGACTGACTGGGAAGGCAGAAAGGAGGAGTGCCCCACCAGAGCTGCAGGAACCTGGGCCCAATTACTCAGAATCACCCTCAGGGACCCATCAGAAAAGCAAGAACAAATTCCCTGACACATCGTTCCATCAAGTTGTACCTGCACTGACTGCAGAAACGGCACTGTAGCTGTTGTGTGGACACTGCTCCCCGAACTGCAGCTAAAGGAGAAAGATCTGAGGTTCTGTTTAGCTTTCTAAAAAGAGAGGTGAGAATTTTAAAGTCAACCTGCATGAATAATTGTGATCACTAGAAGCTAGTCATGGTATGGAGGAGGGTGATAGGGGAATGTTTGATAATGGGCAGCCAAGCAGAATTCATGAAGAAGAACAACTCTCTGGTATTCTGGTATTCTACAGCCCAATGCAGTGACTGTAATTCAGATAAGCCCATGATATTGTATGAAGAACCATAGGGGAGGATATTGGATATGTTAATGATAAGGAGATGGGAATGTTAATAACCCTGGTGTGATCAGGAGCTATCACCCACATGTATTGAAAACTATTCTGTATCCCATAAATATATGCAAGTACATGTTTATCAGATTTTTTTTCAAATATTAAGGGGATGGAAATGTTCACTACCTGGATTTTATTATTAAAAACTACATACATATGTTGAATTATCACAAAATAGTCTGTAAATATGTATAACTAAAATAATCAATTGAAACAAAGAAATGTGGAGAAACCAGGCTTTCGTCAACCATCTTCACCCATGTTCTTCAAAGAATTAGCTTTTTTTTTCTTTAAAAGTGTTTCAAGTTTATACACCTTTTTCCTCTTTCTTTATACTTGAGGTTGTTTTTAAGTCAGACAAAGACAAAATGATACTTTCGTTTAATCTTGTAGGTGAGTGGCTTCTAGGTCATTCCTAATATCCATCTAACGAAAGTATCCACATGTGGTGGTTTGAAAGAAGATGGCCCCCAAACAGAGTGGCACTATTTTAGAGGTGTGGCCTTTTGGAGGAAGTATGTCACTGTGGGGGTGGGCTTTGAGGACTGTTTTGCTCAAGCTTCCCTCAGTGTTGACAGTCAATTAACTTCCTGATGCCTGCAAGATGTAAGTCTCTGAGTTCCTCCAGCACCACATCTGCCTGCACACCACCATGCTCCCCACCATGATGGTAATGGATTGAACCTCTGAATCTGTAAGCAAGCCCCTCAATTAAATGTTTCCCTTATAAGAGATGCCATGGTTGTGGTATCTCTTCACAGCAATAAAAACCCAAACTAACACACCATGTCATATATATGTCATGTTTATATAACCAACATGTAGTGTTGATTAAAGTCTAGTTGAATTTTGAACAATTTCTCTTTCTCTGTGTTGAATATTGCAAGGGGAAAGTGTCTTACCATTGTTGGGCAAAGATACTGATCCTGTCTGGTTCATAGCTGGCCAAGCAGTATGCCCTAAGAGGTTGAGCTCTGTGGGTAGAAGTGACTCTGTTTGCAAAGGAGAATCTGGTGGAATGCTTACCCAGTGGTCAGTATGCTGCCTTCATTCAACATACTCTGAGTTCTTACATGTAGAAACTCCTTAAGAACAGGACAAAACAACAAAGACCACTTGGTTCCTTTTGGCCTTGCAGTGTGAAAGATTATCAGCAATAACATCTTAGAAAGAAAAAAAACCATTTTTATTAAGAAATATTTTCATCTTTAAAGAGTACTTTCTGAAATTCTTAAGATTTATTTATTTATTATATATAGTATTCTGCCTGTATGTATGCCTGCAGGCCAGAAGAAGGCACCAGATTTTATTACAGATGGTTGTAAGCCACCCATATGGTTGCTGGGAATTGAACTCAGGACCTTTGGAAGAACAGCCAGTGCTCTTAACCACTAAGCCATCTCTCCAGCCTGTCTGAAATTCTTAACAAGGAAAACTAAAACTATCTAAACTTTAACTAACTATAACTATTTAATCTTCAACTATAACTATAACTAATCTTCAACTCCCTCGGAGACCCAAGAAGGAAATAATATTGCCTAAAAAAAATAAAAACAGGAAGTACATGCAAGCGGCTTCCAAAAAAAAATGTGAGTTGACAGAAACAGCCAGCTGCCTGGACAGTCACCCAAGGTGTTCTCCACATCACTGGGGCATCATCTTCAGCCTATAGGCTTAGTGTATCTGACAGACTCATTTGTGAAGCAGGATGTACACAAAGCCAACAGTTCGACCTCACATTTGGTGAGAGCAGTCCATGTACCAGAAACACCTGAATTCTACTAAGAGTACCTTCATGTCATTCAACACTAGGATCCCAAAGAACCAAACTTATTATGTTAGTAATTACATACAATTATCAAAATCAAAAGTTTTGAAAGATAGCAAAAACTGTCAGTGGGAGCCATTCCAAGATTGAGAATTGTGTGGTACTATTTGTTCTCTGATTCTGGCTAAAGAGATCTACTTTCAGAAAAAGAATTAAAGAAGCCTGCCTGATGGCTTATTCCTATAGCACTTGGCAGGCTAAAGCAGGAAGAATACAACAAATTTGAGGCCATCCTGGGCTACAGTGAGACCCCCCACATTAAAAAAAAAAATACATTAGAACAGCATTAAACTCACAAAAACGTAACTTGCTTACTAATTTTGTTTCTGTCCTTTTCAGTTTTACAATCTTCATTTATAATCTTTGACCCTTGGATTAACTGCCATGGCTCTTAGCTGTTATAAACATTTTCCTGTGTCACATGTCATCCTAGCTGATTTTGATACACTCCGAGACCTAGAATCTCATGGCCCTCAACTTCTATCTTTATGGGAGGTATTACATTAAGTGAATTAAAGTTGGAAGGGACTAAACAAATTAATACAGTTAAAGAAGACGTGACTGTTTCCAAGAAGTCTACATCAATCAGTGCTTTGGGACTCAGAATGTGTACGAGGACAGTGATGCACAGAAGCATGGCTGCTGAGTAACATGGAATACTGGTCCCAAAGCAGCAATTACCAGAGACCTGCTTGGTTGCATTAAGCTTGTCTCCTAATCAACAGTGCCAAAAATTTCCAAAGGAGGTAACATGGATAAAAATCCCTGAAGCACAAGGCTTTCTTTCTCCTTCAAATCAGAAAAATGTTTCTATCATGATAAAATCATAGACCCCAAAAGAACTTAGAAAAACCCATGGTCCATGCTCCTGACTTCAGGTAAATCCAAGCATAACCTATCATAGAATAGTGATGTACCTGTTTGTAACCCTTCAAAGAAAAAACTATATGCGGATTTCTGTGATAACCCAGCTGGGTGTTTAATTGCCTTTTCCAGAAGGGAACTTTTGGTATGGTTTCAGAGCTTCTCAGAGCTGTTTCCAGTATCTATGTTGTCACTCTGATCATGGAACATTTAGTAGGCTAGTGACCTTGCTAAATCTTATTGAACTACTTTGTTGCATGGGAATAAGCAACAGGCTTCTTAATGGCATGGACTGATTTAAGTAGTAAAGAGAAACACATGTCATTCCCCTGTCCTCTGTTAGCTGACACCCTTCTATTACAGTCCTAATGTTCTTCAACATTACTGTGGATAGAGACTGCCCAATGTTTGGTCATTTCCTGAGGTAGTAGACAGCGTGGTGTAACTGGAAAAAAATCGGCACACACTTCAAAGGGAAGCTGGCTTGCCATCAGAACAGCAAGATAAAAGAAGAAAACATTTAGTATGTCACACTAGATTGTCAGAGTTGGTAGTCACTGCCTATGCCAGATACCATTTGACATCGCTGGGGTATAGGACCAAAGAGCTTTGCTGCCAATCCACTTACTGATGATGGAAGATGATTCCTTTTATTTTTTTTCACCATTAAGGTAACAGGGAAACATGTTGTTGACAGAAACCTATAAGGAGCCCCACATATAGATGGAAGGGTGTAGCTGGAGACCTTCTCTTCAACCCCCACCAAGCCCTGTTAGTCTGACAGCCCACTTATAAAATAAACACACAGACACATATTATTTAAACTGCTTGGCCATTAGCTCAGGCCTACCATTGTCTAGCTCTTATTCTTATATTTCTTATAATTAGCCCATTTCTATTAATTTATACTTTGCCACGTGGCTCGTGGCTTACCAGTACCTTACATCTCGCTTGTTATGGCGGTGGTTGGCCGGTACTCTTTCCCAGCCTTCACTTCCCTCGATTGTCTTCTCTGCTTGTCCCACCTATACTTCCTGCCTGGCTACTGGCCAATCAGTGTTTTATTTACTAACTAATCAGAGGAATGCATTTGGCATAGAGAACATCCCACAGCAGAAGGGAAGGGGAAGCCTGGGTGTGTGGGCACTAGCTTGTATCACAAGAGCATTGTAGGGAAAGTAAAGCACAATGAGACAAAAGTTGTATGCCATAGTGATGTCTGAGAAATGCTTCATGCTTGGTGGTGGCTGTATGTTCACTATGGCAAGGAAATCTCTGACCCAAGAGTATGCCATGAAATACTATTCAAAGACTCAGGAACTTGAAAAGTGCTCCATGAGCTGAAAAGGTTAGTCAGTCAAGGATCTCATATTCTTCTATAAATGAGCTTTGTTGTTCCTGACTATCAAAATTCAGGGACCTATCTTGCCCTTTTTTAAGGCAACAAACATATAAAGTATGTGCAGCCTCTGTGAAGTGCAACATTGAGATCTAGGGTGAAGGATGACAGACATAAGTCATATCCTCACATGGCTCAGTGAAGCATGCTTGATATTCAGCAACTGTCATTGAATAAATACATAAAGGGAGATATTTAAACAGATGAGTTGGAATATGATGACATAAGTTCAGTCTATAGAATGTTGCTTGTGTGTGTGTTTTCAGGGCTGACCCTTTGGTATGCGATAACGAGTTGGTGTACTCTTCTCTGGAGAAGAGTATTTCTCTCACTCTTGGCATTCCCTATTTGCCTGGGCTACATCTGAAAAGGTGGTTATTTATTTGTGAAGCAAGTGCTTATGAACACACACATACTAGATGCATGGCCCTGGGCTTTTAGAAACACACACACACACACACACACACACACACACACACACAGTACTCCCGGCTGTTAGATCAATACATACAGTGTGATGGGAGGATACACCAGTGATCATATGGGAGGCTGAGGGAAAGTGGAGTGCAGAGTGATGATTCTTTGGTGTCTCTTCAGTTCCTGGTGATGAGTGCTTTCTTTCTTATAAATCAAGTCCTGCTCCTTTTAACATTCACTCCCTTGAACTTTCCTGAAAATAGGAAAGTCCTCTTGGCCCATAAAATACCATTCATCTTCTAAAAAAGTAATATGTGAGATGAATTTTTAGCTTGGGAATTTTCAGTGTCAACATGAGGCATTTATGAGCATGCACTCTCTTTCAGAAGTGGTTCTCTTGGGACCACAAGACATAAAGGTGTATGGGTTTTGTATCGCTTATACAAGGAATTATGGGAATTCTTGTATGTACATGAAAAGAAACACAAGTTCCACGGATCTTCAATGAAGATCAAGCAGAAAGCATGGCCAACTTCTCACTGAGCCTTTGCCAATTTGTCTTGTCACATCAAATTTCAACTGTACACAGGGAGACAGTAACTCTGAAGCTCAGTTGTTCAGGGAACAAGCTGCCTCTGATGCTCACTCCCTAAGAAACAAGATAACTAATAAAGGAAGAGGGAGTTGGAGCAATGTTGAATCAGCCTCGGGGAGCCCTCCACACAGTAACTATCTGAAGTGCCTTATGCTTTACAGACCCAAAACTAATGGTGAAAAGAAAATACCGCATTGTTGTTGGTTATTTTGTTTTTTTGTTTTTTTACTGTTTACTCTTTTGGGGGGCCCACCACCCAGCTCCCAAATAAATCATATGGGGGCTTATTCTTTTTTATAAATGCCCTGCCTTAACTTGGCTTATTTCTAGCCAGCTTTCTTTGACTTAAATTGTTCCATCTACCTTTTGCCTCTGGGCTTTTTCTTTTTCTTCTATAATCTTACTTTCACTCTTACTTGATGGCTGGCTATGTGGCTGCATGGCTGGCCCTTTCTTTTCTTGCTCCTTGATCTCTTGCTCCTAGATTTTTCCTTTTCTCTGTCCACCAGCCCCATCAATCCTTTCTCCTGCCTTGCTATTGGCCATTCAGCTCTTTATTGGACCATCAGGTGTTTCAGCTTCACAGAGTTAAACAAATGCAACATAAAACAATGAAACACGCCAGGCAGTGGTGGGGCATGCCTTTAATCCCAGCACTCGGGAGGCAGAGGCAGGCAGATCTCTGTGAGTTTGAGGCCAGCCTGGGCTACCAAGTGAGTTCCAAGAAAGGCGCAAAGCTACACAGAGAAACCCTGTCTCAAAACAAACAAACAAACAAAAAGAATGCAACACATCTTTGCATCACTAAAACAAATGTCCCACAGCATAAACAAATGTAACACATCTTAAAATAATATTTCATGACACCACATACTCTATGACACCAAAATTCTTCTGTTCTTCTTGGGACACACGTTTCCTCAGGAAAGAGATTACTAAGTAGTCACAATAACACATGAGATATATAAAAGCATAGAGAGAATGGCAAGAGCACTGCAAGAGACCACTAGCTTCCCTTACAACCGGCAGGATGGCAGTAAGGTTCAAGAACTCACTTGTTTACTGTGGCTGCAGATTTGCATTTGTGATACTGACAATGACGGTAATAAAGTAGAGATAAAAGTGTACAAGGCACTAAAATATTGGAACATTGCCAGGAAGTCCTCACACCGTCACAGAGACAGACTCTGTAGCAGTGGACCTTAGATAGACCACATGGCTTTAAGCCAAGCTCTTACACCACACACACACACACACACACACACACACACACACACACACACCCCACATATACACACCACACACACACACACACACACACACACACACACACACACACACACACACACACACACACACACACACCATCATACCAAAGCACCTTCCTCACTGTGCAGGTGTCATGCTGAGAAGCAGGGAGGAGCAGAAGGAAGAAGACTAATTTGGTATTGTGACTGCAGAAATGAAGACCACCTGTGCATCTTGTTCTGGGAAATGAGTCAAATTGGTGAAACACATTAAATAATCACAGCAAATGTCAGTCAGCAATGCTGGTCACTTCTACTTTTAATGAATGGTTTCATAGTCATCTCCACTCAGAGGAATGAAGAGCAATTTCAGGTTTCTGTTTTATTTTCAGTTGCACACAAATAGCATATCATTATCTTAAAAGTTTAAATTATGGTTGTATAAACTAAAACCTTAAAAGGGTTTTTTTGTTTTGTTTTGACCCATTAAATAAATGTTAACAAATTTGCCATTTCATGTATTTTTTAGATTTCCATAATATGAATATTTCTAAAAGTAATTAATTGGCTGTTCTGGAATCTTAGTTTACATTTGATCATTTAATAATTTTATTTTCTTCATTTCTTCCTTTTTTGGGTGGAACTGGTTGGCTGAATTTTTCTTTGATGTCTTCTACCCTCTTGATTATACTCAAAGAATATGGCAGGTGTGACACCTGTTTTAAGTTCACCCTTGTAGTTTATTTCAGATTCTTAAATAATATTGATGCATGTTTAAAAAATATTTCCCAGTCTCTATGTCTCAAATTATTAATATCAAGAATGAAACAGTTGTAGCTGGAGTCTTCTTCAGTCCTGCCCAGCCCCCCGGGCCCCACAACTGCTTATAAAATAATCACTCAGAAGCTTATATTAATTAAACTGCTCGGTCATTAGCTCAGGCCTACCATTGTCTACCTCTTACACTTAAACTCAGCCCATTTCTGTTAATCTGTATGTCACCGCATGTTCCATGGCTTTATCAGTTGTCTTTACATGTTGATCCCTGGACAGCAGGCTGTTGTCTCCTGACTCAGCATTCTCTTCTCTGCTTGTCCTGCCTTTCCTATATTTCCTGCCTGGCTACTGGCCAATCAACGTTTTATTTATCAATCAGTCATAGCAACACATATTCACAGCATACAGGATATCCCACAGCAAACAGTCCATTGACTTCCCCACCCCCAGAGGTAAATAAAAAGTAATCACACTTCACTTCCCTCTCTATATCCACCACCCATTCCTCTCCATTTTTTTATTATATGATATATATGATGTATGATTATTTGATACATATATCCCAATCTTTAATATTTATGATGTTGATTACCATGTAATGGGATCTCATATTTCAAGAACATTATTTATATTCTTTTCGTAGACTGTTTCTTTAAAAAGTGCTTCTTAAAAGTGTCCCTCAGTTTCCATGTTGTTAATCTCCATTACTGTAGAATACCAGCTCTGAAGCCTTTCCTAGGTGAAAATGTCTGCTCCCTGCCTTCCTAGTATTGACCACTTTGGGAAGATAATGGTCTAGAAATCATAAAATATCTGTCTTCTCTCAAAGCCACATGCACAAATTCTATCTTTGGGATTTGCATCTTTTCTCTTGTAGGGAATTTGTTTCTTTCCCCCAGACCTTGGAAAGTGTCTTCTTTTAGACTTTATGTTGCTTGTTCTGAATGGCTTCTGTTCTCATCACATCCAAAGAACAGCCATACATTCTCCCACTAGTTTGTCCATTACAGGAAAATTTCTTTCTCATTCCCATTGACCTTGCTTCTACTTGCAGGGGTTCTGATGACATTCCACCCTCCATTATGCATGTGCTACACTGTTTCTTCCTCTGAACTCTGAGTGGTTAACTCAACTTAGGCTCATCTTGATCACTTCTAAATGAAGTTGATTTTCAAAATCCCTCAGGGAATCTTTGTAAACCCAGATTTTTCATCTCACAAAGTCCTACTGCATGTTAACCCAAGCATATATTTGTGTGTCTCCCACTTCATACTTCTGGTGATCACAGACTGAGGAAGTGTTGTCCCACCTCACTGTTCTAATAAATTTAACTCAGGTGATTTTCCTCTGGGCAACCTACATGAGGTTTTAGATTCAGCAATGGAATTATTTGCAGGTTGTGTTCTTTTAATAAGATCCCTTTTCTTTTGATATATGGCCTTATTAGTTATCTTTCTGAATATTTTCCTTTTGAGAAACAACTTTCAGAATACAAAGAAGGTACACTCTTCCTTGTGCTAAATCTTTTTCCAAGTATATTATCCTCTTCTTTGATATGTATGTATCTCCCTTTTTTTTGTATGGCCTATTGGATAACTCACTCTTTGGGAGTGGCCAAGGTGACTTCCTGAATTCCCAGGAACTCTTAAATTGTGGTGTGTATGATTGATATTGACATAGAAAGTGTTGCTAATTTGTAACCTGAAGAGAATAGTTAAGGTACAAGTTCATGAACCCTTGCAGTAGAACTTTGCCTGAGCATTTTTCTAAACATCTGATACATCTGTGTAGAAAGATGGGTCTTTGGCTGAAGACCTGTCTTCCCATATCTCATGTACACTTCACCTTGCCTACTATTGTGTATACCAAATGTAGCTGAATCTAGTTTTATATGAAATTTCTGTTTCAATGGGTTAGATGAGGCCCGTAACAAAGAATTGTTGCATTTCTTTAAGAATTTCTCACTTCTGACAGTTTGATTAGAAAACTATCCCCAGAGAAGCTTAAAGTGGCAAGCCTATAGCAGTAATTCAAAGACTGTGGATACTGAGGCAGGAGGATTGAGAGTTTGAGAGCAACCTGAGTTGCATAGCAAGATATTATGTCAAGAAAAAAATCAATATAAGTCAGTAGTAGAGCACATATTTAGCATCCTAGATTTGATCCCGAGTAAAATACAGAGAGAGAGGGGGGGGGGGCGGGGGGGAGAGGAAGAGATCAGTACCTTCACAGTAATCTTGCATGGTTGAACCATGTTTATTTTCCTCCATGCATGAACATTCCACATTATTCTAGATCCCAGACTAGATAACAATCCAGAACTGGATGTATCCAATCTCTATATATGGTATGGTTAAGTGAAATGTAGTATATCCATACATTGTAATACAGATCCCAATTAGCCATATCCATCAATATGGACAAATACTAAACAGGGAGTTGAAAAGAAGGATCATTTCATGCAAGAAAGTCAGTAATGTCAACTTAAATTTCGTAACAGCAACATCCTTGTTTAGACTAGGGATGCATACATAGGTGGTTAAAGTATTTTTAAACAGGTAAATGATGAGTGAACGTATAGCACAATGGTTATTGCAGATGGGGTGGGGAAAGGGTCAAAGTGTGGCACTCTAGAACTTCAACGTCACTATTAATATTTTTACTTCTGTGTTCAGTAGTTCATATATGGGCATTTGGTTTATTGCAATTTTAATAGTGATATTTAACAATTTTACCCTTAAAGGTTTTAATTTATTCTAGTAATTGAATTATATTTACACCATGATTTTAATAACTTCTTTTATATGTGACACTTTATAATAAAAAAATTTTAAATGAACCACATAAAAGTTTTGCTAAATATACCCATTCACTATCCCCGTTCTACATTTATGGTGGCCTTAGATCATGTATCCATATTGGGATGAGGGTTACTTGTTTCTTCTATTCACTTATGTGACCCTGGCTCATAATTTTGTTTGTTTTCCCAAAATTCTTTAACTTTATATCCCACCAGACAACTTCACAGTGCTGTCACACTAGAGTATATAGACTACAGGAGGAAATAGAGACTGGGGATAACTCAGTTAACTGAGTAAAATAGCAGGAAGTTGTGGTGGGGAAGCAGACAGTGGCCCAAGATGGTGAGCAACACACCACAGAGCACTGAAAAGCCATGATCAGGATTGTAGTTTTATCTTAAAGGTAAGAGTGAGTTTCTGCAAAACCTAAAGAAGAAAGGAACCATGGACATGTCCATTGTGTTATCTGTTCTAAAGAGGGTAGAGAGAGCAGACTGTGCTTTCTCTGATACAAAATCTAACTGTGACTGTTTAATGCATAGTACTTGTCTATTACATTATAGTTTGACTATATATATATATTATTGATATAGAAATCAATAAATAGAGGGAAATATGTCTACTTTCAGTCTACATATTGAAGATTCAAAATATATCAGATAAAGCTTAAAAGACAACCCTTGCATTTGCAACTTTGGAGGATGGAGGTGGGTCCTGTGTGTAGGTGCTGTCAGAGGCGACTGGAGCTCCTCTGGTCTTCCCTTAGCATCTCTTGCCAGTGGGGCTAGGCAGCTCTCCTCCAAGTGAAAGGCTGAGCACAGGAATCTAGAGGACTGTTAAGGAACTTGAGGGGGGCAGAAACAATGTGCCATATGGCAAACCTACTATATATCCTCACTAATCAAATTTTATCCTAGCTACTTGTGTGTCAACTTGACACAAACTAGAATTATCTGAAAGGAGGGAATCTCAATTGAGAAAATGCCTCCATGGGATCTGGTTGTGGGCCAGCATGTAAGGCTTTTTTTTTTTAGTGATCATGGGGGAATGCCATCTCTGGGTTTATCATCCTGGAATCTATAATAATGCAGGCAGAGCAAGCCAGTAAGCAGTATTCCTTCATGGCCACTACATCAACTCCTGCCGCTACATTCCTGCCTTATTTGAATTCCTGTCCTGGCTTCTTTTGATGATGAACGTTGCTGTGGAAGAGTAAGCCAAATAAACCCTTTCTTCCCCGATTTGTTTTTGGTCATGGTGTTTCATCACAGCAATATTAACCCTAACTAAGACAACAATGAAGGGCATGCCAGGGTGTGTGTGTGTGTGTGTGTGTGTGTGTGTGTGTGTGTGTGTGTGTGTGTGTGTGTGTAGACTGACTGTCTAGTGAACCCTGAGGTTCTGCCAATATCTGCCTCTCCCAAACTGGGAGTACAAGCATGTACCAATGCCACTGTGTCTAGAATTTTAAACATGGGTCCTAGGGATGGAACTCAAACTTTGTGCTTGTAAAACAAGCACTTTTCTGAACGAGCCATCTCCTAAGCTCCCATCAGTAATTCTTTTCAATGTCAGGAATTTATTTCAAGAGAACTTTCCTCGCTTTCCTGCCATCATTCCTCCCTGCTTCCCCTGATACTCCCTGATTGATTCTCTATGCAGTGGTGGGAGACTGAGCACACGTAATATTCTCCAGAATAATACACTCTGCACTAAGGCATGGATCCATTCTAACTCACTAAGAGAAGGCAGAGATGACCAAGTCTGGTTTTCTGCCCTCAATCTCAGCAGAGGATACCAGGGATCATAGAACAAAGTTATTATTCTCCAGCAGAATGCACTCTGCACTAAGGCATGGATCCATTCTACCCAGCTAATAGAAGGCAAAGATGACCAAATCTAGTTTTCTGCCCTCAATAAGCCTCCAATCTCAGCAGAGGAGACCAGGGATCACAGAACACTTTGATGAAGTACTATAGAAATGGTCAACACTCCAGATCTTCAGAACAAGAGAGAAACCTAGAGCTTTTCAGTTTCTTAAATTTCTAGTAATATGAACTATTTTTAGGATGCATAAAATGAGCAAACTAGGGTAATGGAGGGGAAGGGTGGAGGAAAGCGAGCTTAGGGGAGTATGAGGTCCCAGCTGGATCAGGAACAGAGTGGGAGAACAAGGAAAAAAACACCATGATAAATGAAGACCCCATGGGAATAGGAAGAAGCAAAGTACTAGAGGAGTCCCCAGAAATCTACAAAGATACCTCCTCTATAGACTACTGGCAATGGTCAAGAGAGTGCCTGAGCTGACCTACTCTGGTGATCAGATGGCCAAATACCTTAACTGTCATGATAGAACTGTCATCCAGTGACTGGTGGAAGCAGATGCAGAGACCCACAGCCAAACCCCAGGTGGAGCTCCAGGAGTCCAATCGATGAGAGACAGGAGGGATTATATGAGCAAGAAATATCAAAACCATGATTGGAAAAAGCACAGGGACAAATAGCCAAACTAGTGGAAACACGTGAACTGTGAACCAATAGCTGAGGAGCCCCCATGGAACTGGACCAGGCCCTCTGGATAAGTGAGACAGTTGATGAACTTGAACTGTTTAGTCCCAGGCAGTGGGACTGGGACCTGTCCTTGGTTCATGAGCTGGCTCTTTGGAACCTAGGGCCTATGCTGAGACACTTTGCTCAACTTTGGTGCAGGGAGGAGAGGACTGGACCTGCCTCAACTGAATCTACCAGGCTGGGCTGAATCCCCAGGGGAGACTTTGCCTTAGAGGAGGTGGGAATGAGGAGTGGATCGGGTGGGGGAAGGCTGGGGGGTGGGAGGAGGGAGGACAGGGGAATCCATGGCTGATATGTAAAATTAAATTAATTATAAAATAAAAATACTTATAAAAATTTAAAGACCATGCTTCAGGAAAAAAAAATCCCCCATCAATTTAAAATACTCGACAATCCATTCATGACATCCCTGCATAATTCCTTTCCTTGAGGCAATCTCTTTCAGACCTCTGGACTAGCAGTGCATCTCCAGAATCAGTCATGTACATGTGTACAGGCCAGTGCATGGTCAGTGTATGGAAGGGACCAAAATAGCAAGTTTCTAACTGTTTTCATTTTTGATTTGCTCCTCTATAAATGTGACACAAACTTGGCTGGGTTAGGCTAATTATACCTAAGGTTTTGTTTCCAGCTGTTAAGTGGGATTGTGTAGAAAGCATCTCTCCATCCCCAAAGAATGGAAAATTTAACCAGAGTAACCACTTTGACATTAGATGAGACATCTTGCTGTCTTTCATGCAAAGTGATTTATAGGTCCTTTTGTACCCCAATTCCATGAACTATCTGACAATCCAGGGAAACGTGCACAGGCCCTACAGAATTAAACTGATATTCAAGAGAGACCCAAGGTGCTGGAAAGTAACAGATCCTTAGTCATGTAGTTAAAGCAAGAAAGAAAGTACATGGGGTAGGGGAGTGATATCCACCTGTGCAGATTCAGATGTATATGCTTTAAAATTCATCAGCAGTAAACATCTCCAAACACATTTGAAAAGGTTTTTCTTTCCCTCCTCTTAGTATTTTCACCATCCTGGAATTATAAATCAAAATAAAAATATACACTCTGGTCAAGGCAGTGACTCAGTGGGTAATTCACTTGCTGCACAAGCCACACAACCTGAGTTAAAATTTCCAGAACCTATGCTTTTAAAAAGCCAGATAAGGTTGCACACAATTGTAATCCCAGTATCCCAGTGGTGAAGTGGAAGACAGAAACATGCAAATCATCAGAAAGTTTGCTAGCCAGGAGTATATAGCGAACTGGCAGAAACAGGAAAGAGACCCTGCCTCAAAACAAATTGAAAAAAAGAACTTATTCCCCAAGTTGTCCTTTGACCTCTATGCATGGGCCATGACACTCATACAAACACACACACACACACACACACACACACACACACACACACACACACACACACGTTCTCCATCCTCTCAGTCCTGAATTTTGGCCTCTTTTAGGACCTGGCACTTAACCACTTTTACCTCAGCTGTGGCAGTTTCACTGTGAGACAGGTCCTAGATCTCGCACAAGTTATTTATGAGAAAACTCAAATTATTTACTGCATCTTAGATCCTTGCAATTGATTGGTGACCACTATGGAGTTAATCCATCTTCTGCCTATAGTGTGTGTGTGTGTGTGTGTGTGTGTGTGTGTGTGTGTGTGTGTGTATCCAGTGTGACACAGCATAACAGGGAGCTGCAGTTGAGAAATTGAAGCACTAGGTGTGATTAAACAGGATCACACATTCCATTCTGTCTTTAATTTCACATTACTCTTCAGCAGCTGAATCCATGCTCTCCCTCCCCCCATGGATTCACTGGAACCATGCATTTTTAGTATTCCCAGCAAACTTATGACAAAATGTTTCTAAAATAAGCCACCCTGCTGGGCTGTTGCAAGTCGAATTTGGTTTTGCTTCCAAATTATTCAATATTGCTAGACCAATTTTATTAATCCATTTATCTCCCCAGAGAATAAATCCTAGTAATTTTATATCATTGATGCTCAATTGCAACTGAAAGTAATTTCAAAAACAGGCTTAGAATCAAGGACAGTAAACCAAGTTCTGGGTATGGAGAACCTGGGGAGATGGTGGTCACAGGGTACACAGTTCTAAGATGATCTGGAGGCCAACTGTATGGCCCCATGACAACAATTAATGATGACTATAATGTAAACAGCTGGCTCACTGTGTCCTCAGAATCTGTACCTATAGATAAACAAAAGAGTGTGGCAATATTTACCTAGTCTTTAGATTGTATTAGATGTTGTAACTAGTCTAGAGATTATTTAAAGTCTATGAGAGGACATATAAATATATTATACACTAGAAATAATACATTAGTCTGGATGTGGTACTTGAGCATAAGTAGATTTTGCTACCCAGGGTAGGCTCTCTAGTCCCCTAGAGGTATTGAGTGATGATCATGCTTAAAGACTATTAAGAGACTTACACTTTAAATGTAAATAAACACATATGTGCACATGCATACTTACACACACACACAAAGCTACATGAAATGATGGATCTTTTAATTAGCTTGATTGCAACAAGCATTTTACAGTGTGCATATATATCAAAACACCATATTGTACACCTTAAATATATATATAATATTTATTTGTCAATGAGGCTGAAGGAAAAAACACTTAAAATCCTTCACAGTTTTCCTCTCACTTCTTCCTCTTGTTTCCTCTTCTACTCCCTGCATCTATAACACTCATTCCAAACATGCTTCAAGGATTTGGAATTGGAAATGGCATGAAAGCATCTTCTTTGCAAGCAAGTGTTGAGAGGCTATGCATGTAGCATTTTTTTTATTTCAAATTTTATTGTTTATACGGATATTTGTGTTTTAATTTTACATATCAGCCATGGGTTCCCCTGTCCTCCAGCCCCCGCCTTTCCCCCAACCTCTCCCCCCAATTCCCATTTCCTCCAGGGCAAAGACTCCCCTGGGTATTCAGCTCAACCTGGTAGATTCAGTACAGGCAAGTCCAGACCCCTCCTTCCAGGCTGAGCAAAGTGTCCCCATATAAGACCCAGGTTCCAAACAGCCAGCTCATGCACTAAGGACAGGTCTGGGTCCCACAGTCAGGATGCCTCCCAAACAGTTCAAGCTATTCAATTGTCTCACTTATCCAGAAGGCCTGATCCAGTTGGAGGCTCCACAGCTTTTGGTTCATAATTCATGTGTTTCCATTAGTTTGGCTATTGGTCCCTGTGCTTTTTCCAGTCATGGTCTCAACTATTCTCACTCATACAATCCCTCTCTTTCTCGCCAATTGGACTCCTGGAGCTCCATCTGGGGGCATGTAGCACTCTTAATGCTACTTTAAAAATAAAACTTGAGGCTGGTCATGGTGGCTCATGCCTGTGGTTTCATCACTTGGGGGGCTAAGACAGAAGGATGGTTAATAATTCAAGACCAATTTAGACTGCATAGAAAGTTCATATCCAGCCTGGGCTAAATAGGGAGACCCTGTATCAGAAGAAAAACAGTCAAGGTGAGAGGAGGAGAAGCAAAGGAGGAGGAGTAAAGTGAAATTGAGTAAGGACTAGCATGCCTACCATGGACAGTAGTAGGTGACTGACATTGGCCAACTAGAATAAAGCATCTTGTATTGAGAACCAAGCATAGTCACGTGGCATGCCCAGCACAGAAATGAATACCACTACTCATGAGCCTACAGGCCATGCGTGTTCTTTTGCACCCAGAAGCCAGTCACCATGAAAAGTAATAATTTGCTTACATAGCATGGTGTAGATCAATACACTCCTCAATGAAGGTTGAATGTCCACATGCCATGTGCCATCACTGTTTTGGTGAGGCTTTATCTAGACTTTATCGTCACATCTGTGATAACTGCTCCATTCTCATCTGCTCACCTTTAGTGGATTCTACTACTAACCCAGTAGATAGAATAAACTTCAACCCATAAACAACATGTCCTTTTCTACTTTTCTTCTGGTCCATGGCCTAGAGGAGCTTAGTCCTCCCTTCCCCAGTGTCTGTCTAACTAACTTCAAGCCAAGTCTCAGGTCTCATACCTCTCATGTCCCTATCCCAAACTCTCTGCTGCTCCCTCTTTTCTTCCAACAGTAATATATACATACACATACATATATATATATATATATATATATATATATATATATATATATATATATATATATATAATATATATATCCATAACCTTTTCAATGATGTAGATCGTGTCTTATTCATTATAGTCCATACTCTACTTGAGACATCATTATCATTGAATACAGTTCTTATGTACCCATTTGCTATTGCTATAGTCTTTGGAAGACCTAGGATAGCTGCCAAATAAAAAATGGGGGCAATAAGGTATTTATAATCTTGATCAACCTCATTGTAGTTAGAATTAATACCCCTGTGTATTTTCTTATGAAAATCACCTTTTCTCCATGGCATATTTTTCATAATAATGGAACTCCCTGTCAAAATTAAATAGGACCTGTTGGGAATGTGGGATGGTTCTTTGTTAATATTGCTTTTTAGTAATTACCAAGGCAATGCTACCCTTACTGCGTGCAAAATAAAATGTGTTTTAAAAAAATAAGATGAAATAGATTTATACACAGATCTTCATATACATAACAGAAGGAATGGCAGAAAATGAAACATCTGGGTTTGTGTAGTGGGATTAAAGGTAAGTTATCCTTTTGTTAAAATGGTGTTTAGTATTTTATAACCTGTCTTTGATGGAAAAATATTAGAAAGAAAAACAAGAATATCTTTTAAAAAGTACAGCCAAAGAAGCTTTGTTTAACTTGTAAGAATCCAAAAGAATGAAAGATTTTCCTCTGTAAAAATAATTTACCAGTGTTGTTGTATCATGTAGATTTCTTCTGCTCGGGCTTCTTTTTTTACCTGCAAGATGTTCATTTATTCATTCAATAAATAAATGTTAAGTATGGACGGTATGTCAGAAATTCTACTAGACATTTGTTTTCTCTGTATTAATAATAATGGTAACAAATTTTCACAGCCCCTTTTACCTCCCAAAGCTGTTTCTCATACTTATATCTACTATTTCTCATAGTCCTGCGAAGTAGAGAAGACATGTATATTAGTCATACCAACTCTAGCTGTTGTAGCAAATTTTCCAAAAAGTAAGTGGCTTAGTTCTTTGTCATTTAACATTCCTAGCTGGAGGTTGCAGATCAGTGGGTGGCTCCATTCTACACAGTGATTTAAGGATATAGCCTTAAAGTAGAGGACCTTGAGCAAGCAACAAGAGGTTACAAATGTCACTTATGCTGACATTCTGTTGGCAAGACCTTAATCGCATAAACACACCAGCCTCAAGGGAAATTTGAAATTGCAGTCCTGTGAAAGGAAAAATACGTTTTAGTGTTTAGTTAGCAGTCTCTGCCACAACAAATATTTTTAAGTTGCCATTTGTAAGACGAAGAAACAAAGGCTTAAAAAGGTTGACTTGAATAAAATCATTTGTTAAATATAAACAATTACACCCTGATGTCTAGCTCCTGAATGATAATCTAATTCTCTCATCATGTTGATAACAAAATACTTACTTGGGAGAAACTTGACCTGTGAGTATCAAGCCTACTGTCTCTGTTGATATGGGTTGTTATGCCACAGATGAGAATTTTATATTATGTCTCACTTTACTTTTACCTCGAACAGAGAGAAGGTCCTATTAGTACTTGATAAAAGGCTAAGTGCTGCCTCGTGATGGAAGCATTGTTATTGGGCTTTCCACCAGCTTAGGACCATGACTGAGAACAGATTAACAAAGTTCACACCCATATGCCACACCAGAGGAAGTGGATACACTGCCCACAGACATGAATTAACATCTTATCTGCAGCTACTCCCTAATCAGTGGCTCCTTAATATTAATTAATAGAGCTGGTCATATGGTGGGTACAGTAGGTCTAGAGAAAGGATGAAGACAGATGCTAACCCAGCCATTGTGCTTCTCACTATAGACAACTAACAAACAGAATGAAGATTGTTGTGAAAGCTGCTAAGAGACAGAGTGATGAGAGAAGACCAGTTTTAGGGATGGCTTTCCAATGACTGAGTGAGAGCCAATCATGTGAAAAGCAGAGGGAAGGGTCTTCCCTAGTGGAGGGAGAAAAAAGCATAGGAAGAACAGTGACTTGGAGGGAAGAATGTAGTCCTTCAGGAACTAAAAATCCCATGAATCCAAGGTCACTGAATGAGTGGAAGTGGTCAAGACATATTGGCCAAAGTATTCTATTTTAGCCCTCAAAAACACTCTTCATTTTTGTGGAGAATTAACTTATGCCTAGAGAAGTCACAAAGCTAAATAACTAGCCTATCAGGTAGCTAATAAGCAAGACCACCAGTGCATAAGTCCAATGAGTCTAGCACCAAGTATACCCCTCCACCATGACACTGTACACCATAAAGGCCAAAGAGACTCAAGGCTTCCACTCTGTCTGTAAATGACTTCTCTGGCCAAAAACGAAAACAAAGAAGACATCTCCTCCTTACCAAGGAGCTATTAACCACAAATCTCTAGATACCTCTTTCCAACAAGGGAACTGTAGATTAAAATCTGAGAAGCTGAAGAATTTGAATAGAATGATTTTATTTTAATCTGTCTTTTCCGAAATTTAACTTGTCTGTCTGCTATAAATATAGATATAAAATTTTCAGGGGCTGGGGAGATAACCCTGAGGGTAAGAGCAGATTTTCTGCAAGGATGAGAATTTGAGTTTAAATTCCCAGCATCTATATGAAAAGCTTGGCTTCTCTGAGCCTATCTGTAACCCCAGAATTAAAAGGTAGAGACAGATGGATCCCAAGAACACACTGGCTGACCAGCCTAGCCCAAGTTTCTTTACAGAAAAACCCCCTTCTAAATTTTTTTTTCTAATACTTCTTTACAGCTATATTAACTATATGGATCAGGAGATTTGACAGACTGAGTACTCTATATCATTACCACTTAGACTTATAAATAGACCTCTAAAAGCCCCACTCATCACTGCTGTCATGTCCCATCCCTCAAAGGGCAAATATAATGTAAATATAATGCTAATTCTGGTAGCCAACAATAACGTCATCAGTGTTTCTATGCCTATTATAAATAGAATCATACAATGTACCCTATGGTGTCTGCCTCTATCACTCAACACTTTCTCCAGATTTCTTTGTGTTGACCGCAGTGTTGCTCATTCATTCCCCTAAACTATGCAGCATGTGAATGAACTAAACTCCATTTACATCTTCCTCAGATCATAAATAGTCCAGCAGTCTCCCATTTGGAGCAACTCTGTGGGAAAAAAAAGAGAATTCTACTTTGAATACAACTGAACAGATCTTTGAGTGAAAGTATCTATCCATCTTCTTGCTACATCTAGCATTGGAATGAATTACAGGTGCTCAGATCAGCATATTTACTATATCTATTTGCTGGTGTCCTCATAACAAAATACTATAGATGGGGTGGCTTAAATAATATGTCTTTTTTTCTCATAAACCTAGAAACTCTGCTTCTGAGATTGAGAAAGCCTGAGGAGATGATAGGGTTGGTTTCTCCGGACACCTTTCTCCTTTACTTGTAGGAGGCTAGCCTTCTGTCCTTATGTCTCTACCTGGTCATTCCTAAGTCTATTTCCGATTTCTTCTTCTCTTAAGGATTGAAGCCATCTTAGATTAGTACTTACCCTAATAACCTCATTTGAGCATAATTAGCATTTTGAAAAGCCTATTTTTAGATTCGGTGCTAGGAGTTATCATTAATATGTGGATTTGATGGGAAGAACAGAAACAGGCACAATCTCAAGGGAGGTATGCTAATTTAAAACTATTTCAAAAGCTTGTATACTGTCTGATTTTGCATAGATAACATTATTAAAATTGCAAAGGTACAGATGGAGACAATATTAGTGGTTGCAGGAGATGGGGGTGGGTGATGACCTGAAAGTACACTGCAGGGAGCCCTCATGCTGATGGATCTGTTCTCTATGTAGATTGTGGACAAGGTTACACAACCAGAGGTGTGATCAGAACTCCAAAGAAACACACACACACACACACACACACATACACACACACACACACACACACACACACACACACGCACGCACGCACACACGCACACACGCACGCACACACGCACGCGCATATGTTCATGCTGAAAAACCAATGTATTCTACTGATGCAGGTTTCCTAGTTTTTAGTATATACACAATCTCCCTGTACATGTTTCTGTGATATCATATGAGTCTATATAATTATTTCAAAATGAGAAGTAAAATAAGAATGCTGGTTTTATTTTTCACCTTCAAATTTCCATTGGCAATAGAGAAATCCTACTTAGATTCTCTTTTATTCTATAGAATTTATTAATTTAAATAGTTTAGTAAATACCAGAGAGGTCATATCTATACATAAATATATATATATATATATATATATATATATATATATATATATATATGTATATATACACATATGTGCCAACCCTGTATTTACTCCTGCCCTTTAAATTTAAGTTAATGGTGATAATAAGAACTAGAATAGGGACATTTGAAGGTATTTAGAAAGACACTTCCTTTCCAATCTCATGAAGATGAAAAACAAAAATCACCATAAAATCTTTCTCCATTTTAAAAATGTTTTTAAAATTAAACTCACTATAAAAATTTGTATAATTTTTTCTAATATTTTATTTTGGGGGCAGGGTCTCTATATATAGTCCTGGCTGTCCTGGAACAAGCTACATGGAGCAGAATGGCCTCAAAATCACAGAGATCCTCCTACGTCTGTCTCCCTAGTGCTAGGATTAAAGACTATCCTGCCTGGCTTAATTGCTCTCTCTTTCTCTTTCTCTGTCTCTGTCTCTCTCTGTGTAAGAGTTACTTATGGATTTGTTTTTTTGGATTTGTATGTCAGTCCACCATGTGTATGCAGTGCCTGCAAACCAGAAGAGGGCATCAGACCCCCTGAAACTGGAGTTATAGACAGTTGTGAAGTGACCATGTAGGTGCTGGGAACCAAACCCAGGTCCTCTCTATGAGCAGTAAGTGTGATTAAGTGCTGGGCCACTTCTCCATCCACAACCTTCAATCTCCTTCAAATAAAAATTGTTTACTAACATATGATCCTGCCCCTCTCTCTTCCCTTCATTTCCCTCCTTCCCAAATCATTATACGTGTGTGTGTATGTGTATGTGTGTGTGTGTTTGCCAGGCAGTGGTGGTGCATGCCTTTAATCCCAGCACTCGGGAGGCTGAAGCAGGCATATCTTTGTGAGTTTGAGACCAGCCTGATCTACAGAGTGAGATCCAAGAAAGGCACAGAGCTACACAGAGAAACCCTGTCTTGAAAAAAAAAAAAAAAGAGCATATATATGTATATGTTCTTCCTGTTCAGTCATGTAAACCAGGCTGAACATTTCAGACTTAAGGGAAAATACAATGAATGAGGTCATACAAATTGTTCTTTTTAAAGATATATAAAGTAACTGGCTCAACTTCAGGCCTACTTAAGCCACACTCTTCAGCCTGAAGTGACCATGCTACTTTGGGAAGTCACTTTTTATGATACATCCTATCAGCTATCCCAGATGGTCTCAGGAGAACATACTCCTGACAGAAATAAGAATCCTTTGTGAATTCCGTGCACTTCTTGATAAGCCTTGCCTCCCTCGGCCTGCTTGATGAGCCACCACAAGTAGGTGCTTGTAGGAAAAGAGAAGGGCTGATGGGCAAGCCTTGCACATCTTGGAGGAACACCAAAGTCATCCCCTTGGTTGCTGTCACTGTTGCTTTGTACTTGGCCAAGTAAGGAAATGTGAGTGAAGAAAAGCCAGAACACCTCTTTTCCACTTGTAAATTAGCAAATTGCCATCAGATTATCTAATTTTCCTCCCTGCTGCTCTCACACCTGCACACCGTCAGTGCTTTGAGCTAATATGTCAATACAGGGGCGTAAATTGGTTTGTATTCTACATGGATTTCTAGTTCAGTGTGCATGTTGATGATAGAAAAATGCCTTCCTTATTTTCCAGTGCAGACATGAAACAAGGAGGGCATCTTTTCAATATCTCCATTAATGATTGCACACTAATGGCTCTTAATGAAAGGGAAAACTACAGTTTTGAGATTCTGTAAATCCATATAGAGTTAACTGTAAGTTTTTCTTCATAATCACTATAGGAATATCCCTATTTCATTAACTATAAGTTTTTCTTCATAAGTTCTATAGGAATGTTCCAATTCATTTCATATCAAACCAAAGTGATTTCCTTGGCTGGTTCTGGACATCACTTGTAACTCTACTCCAGAGTCCAGCAATTCACCTCTGGTGCCACACCTGATTCTTGTGATGTTATTCTTACTGACATTTACTGGGACAGATTATTATTTAACCTTTTGGAACCTCAGTATTCCAGTTATACACTTTAGAGAAAAAAATGACCAGAAAGGTTGTATTGGATATTATACATTAAAAATGCAGAGAATGGCCTGCTGTGATAGTCACTCTATAATAGGTTAGTAAAAGCTAGAGTTGACTGTGGGGATGGTAGGAGCAGTGGTGAATAGGAGGAGTGTACTGATTTGATGAGGAGGAGAAAAGACTAACGTACCTCAAACCATGTTCTGTTTGTTTGTTTGTTTTGGTGTTGTTGTTGGTTTTGTTTGCTTTTTTTGTTTTTTTGGGTTTTTTGTTGTTGTTGTTTTTGCTGTTGTTGTTGTTGTTTTTGGTTTTTTGAGACAGGGTTTCTCTCTGTGTAGTTTTGGCGCCTTTCCTGGAACTCACTCTGTAGTCCAGGCTGGCCTCGAACTCACAGAGATCCGCCTGGCTCTGCCTCCCAAGTGCTGGGATTAAAGTTGTCCACCACCACTGCCTGGCTCAAACCATATTCTAAGACAATGTAAATGACTTTAGATCTTGGGGAATGAAACTGGGATAAAACAGTCCTATGAATATTCATCAGGGCCGGCACAATCTAGGTGTTGACAGATGTCATGGTTGTTGACCTGGAAGGGATGAGGGAGCAGTAGACAACACAGGCTGGATCAGAAGGAGGTACAAAGTGAGGAAGACTGAAGAGATGGAGACACGTGAGTGGTTGTATAGTCAGAAGCTGTTCCTTTCCCAGGGAGGGGCGAATACACAGCCGAAAGTTCTGAGCAGCCACATAACATGACAACAGCAACAATGGCTGAAGGTTACAGAGATGGGGATATGGAAATGGAGAGAAGGGAGCTAGTTTAATGGAAGAACATTTACCTAGCATGCACAGGCCCATTGCACTGAAAAAAAAAAAAAAAGCAAAAAGCTAAATAAATAAAATCCAGATATAATACAATGAAAATTTGCAAAGGAAGAGTGATCCCAGGAATGGTGGAGAAATAGCAGAGTGCACATCCATTTTTAAGGCAAGCAAGATGGAGTAGGCCTCCTGCTGTTAGACACTAATATAAAAATAACCTAGAATGGTAGCGAGGACAGAACTGTGAAAGATGACAAATGATTAATAACGTGGAGGTCACGGTAAAACATAAACACAAAAATGATTGACATGTTGTTGAAGGTAAGATAGTGGATGTCTGAGAAAATTAACCAGGGGGGGAAAGTACATTCCATGGTTTCAAAAAATTATATTAATTATATAAATCAGATGGCAAGAGAGGCTATTTAGAAAAAAAAAAAAAAAAAACAGAGCTCTACAGGAGAGTCACAGTAAGGCTGAGGAGCCACCTAAGAAATGTCAAAGGAAGGGTTTCTTCTGCATTGTTTCATGTGGAGTGAGGCACAGGGATAGATGCCAAGAGCACATGAACCTCAGTATTTCAATATTATTTTCAGTCACTTGGCCTTACTTCAGAATGAAACAAGCAAATGAATTTAACATCACTTCATGTTACACACATGCTCAAATGAAATCAACGAACTTTCCCTATAAAGGGCCACCATACACTATAGTCCTTCACAGCCAGATAGTTTTTTTTTTAAATCTGTTGCTACTATTCAGCTGTGCTGTGTAACACCAAAACAACCATAGATAATATGTAAATAAGTGTGTTTTACTTTGTTCTAATAGAGCTTTACTTATAGAAACCTGTGATGGGCTGCATTTATCCAATAGGCAACAGTTTGCTGACCCCTGCTCTAGATTAATATGACTGTACTCAAGCAATGCATTCTATATATCTCCTCTAGGTCAGTCCATGATCTAAGCAGCCTCTGTCACCAGTTTTGACAGGTTGTATTGTCCATCCACAATATCACACCTCAATTGTATCTTCTCTTACAGTAAGCAAACATTTGACATCTATCTGAAACATACCTTGAGGTAGTGGGAAATTCAGAATATGGCTGAGGTAAAAGTTGCTGTTCATATAATGAAATGTAAAATATTCTGTTCCCATCCAAAACACTGTGCTGCTTCAATTTGCAGAATATATGGTGATAGAGCATTAAAATTCTGGTGTGTCAGTCTAGTGGCAAAACTTAAGTGAAAACAGACAAATATGTTCAATGTGCTTATGTAAAAATTACCTTAATGGGAGTGGAAAATAGTGCAAATTCCTAAGGGTTCTCATTATTTCAAGAATGCCTCTTTGGGCCCTCCAGTTCAGTGTCCCAGGAATTTATTTTGTTGATCTTGAGTGAATATCCTCTACTAGTAACAGGGAGACTCTCAAGGCCTTGAGATGTTTTTATTTCTATGAAGGCAACTTCTCAGGGGAAGGCTTCGACAACATCTTAGTTTGTCCATAGTATTTTGTTGACCACATTGTGAGCTTGATTTTGAAAATATCAGCAAATAAACATGCCAGTAAAAACTCTCCACTGATGTGCAGCATCCCACACATTTTAGAAAACTGTTGATTTAAAGAACTTTTAAAAATGTATTTATTTTATATGAGTCTGTTTCCTATGTATATTTATGGGTACCTACCACATATGTGATTAATGCCCACAGAAATCAGAATACAGTATAGGATCACCTAGAACTGCAATAATGAATGGCTATGAGCCACCATGTGGATACTAGGACATGAAACCAATTCCTCTGCAAGAACAAGTGATCTTAACTGCTGGACTGTCTCTCCAGCCCTGAAAACTATTCTTGAGGTAACAATTACTGCTCTTCCTCAACAGTCAACTTTTCAACTCAATAACGATTCTTCTAATGAATCAATACAACAATCTCTAGTGTTTTTTTCTTTATGTTTTTCTTCTCAAATCCCTTTCTCATAGAACTAGGCAATAACATAATAGAATGAGGATTTTACCAGAGCATTTTCACCTCAATAGCAGTAGCAAATTTTTTCACCCCTAAGAGCTCATATATGTGTACTCTGCCACAGAACTATATACCCAAGTGATAGAATAAGGATTTTGAAGACTGCAAACTTGAGGTCAAACCTGATAATAACTACAAGGTCTTGTGTCAGAAACTTGGAGCAATTTTATAAACCTTACTGAGCCTGGTCTTTATGTTCATAAAATGAAACATTGTCTTGACTTCATGGAGCTTCTCTGAAAATTAAATCAGTCAGTAGTTGTAAGAACATTTAGTGCCTTGTTGGAATAGTAAAATCCTTGCTGGTGCTTTGAAGTCTTTTTATTATGTAATACATGCCATTTAAGACATGGGACTACGAACATGGCAAGATAGACCCTCCCCTTAATAAGCTTTCTATCTGGCTAAAACACCATTACTGCAGATCAAATAAAGGAAATGAAATCACTCATGCTATTTTAAGCAGATAGTATTCAACATAGGAAATTAGATAATTACAAAGTTGTCAAAAGAGCTGGAGGATGTCCAAGTTTGCTGCTGGAATCCTACAAAGGTCAGGTGAACAAGACAACTCATTCTGCTCTGTCAGGTCAAGGACACTTTCTGCCTCAATAAAGGTACAGGAAACCATTGGGGAAATCACTGATATTAATAGCACACTGTCTGACCTGTGATCGTGGGATCAAGAAATCACCACTTTTCTAACTGCTTCTGTCCACCCATAAAGCTCTCTTTGTTCCTCAGAGCTATGTTTAGCAAAACCCAGAATCCCCTTATTGTGAAGGTACCACCTTCACTATGCTTTTTTTCATTTTATGAAACAGTATTTAACTGGTTGGACCCACAATGTAGCTGCAAGGGAATCTTTAAAATATAGTTATTTGGCTTTAACACCTCTTCAGTATAACGAGGCACACTATAGTTAATATGCAATACATGCTCAACACCATTTACCCATTATTTAGAGAAAAAATAGATAAACTGATTGTGATGGCTATTCTTGGCTGCCAACTTCACTACATCTGAAATTAACTAAAACTCAAATGACTCAGCACATCTGTGAGGAATTTTTTCTTAATTAAATCATTTGAACTTAGAAGACCCACTTCAAATCTGGGTCTTTGAGATGGGAAGATAAATTTTTAATCCAGATATTTTGAGGTGAGAAGATCCACTTTTTATATGGACCACACCTTCTTCTGGCAGCCTATATAAAGAATATGGAAGAAGGAAATTTCTCTCCCTTTGCCTACTTGCTCTTGCTCTTGCTAGGAAATCTATTCCTTTACTGGCATTAGAGCCTACTTTGGCATTCTGGCATATACTGAAATACCCAGCCTCATGGACTGAACAACTACTGGACTCTTGGACCTTCCATTCTTAGTTAGCCATTGTTAGTTTAGCTGGACCACAGCCTTTACATCATTCTAATAAATCCCTTTTATATAGATACATTCTAATTTCTGTTCCTCTATAGAACCCTGATTAAAACATTGATCATTATAAGATGGGGCATTGTTAGAGATGAATAGAGTTCAACAGAACAATGGAAAGAATAATGTTCAAAGCCAACCAACCTAGTCCATCAAGGTTCTGATAAGAACCAGATAGAACACTGCAGTGAAATGATTTGGAGAACCTTGTCTTACTTGTTTTCCTGTTGCCATGACAAAGCATGATGAGCAAGGCAGCTTATAAAAGAAAGCATTTAATATGGGAATCATGGTTCCAAATGATTAGAGTCCATGACCATCATGTCAGGGACTATGGTAGCAGGCAGACAGGCATGGCACTAAAGCAGTAGTTGAGAGTTTACATCTAATCGGCAAGCACAAAGCAGAGAAGCTAACTGTTCCATAATGCCATGGGCTTTTGAAACCTCAAAGCCCAACTCCTAGTGACACACTTCCTCCCAAACCTTCTAAAACAGTTCCACCAACTGGGGACCCAGCATTCAAATGTGTAAGGCTATGGGGCCATTCTCATTCAGACCTCCACAAGCTCAATGAAGAAGCAACTACAGTTACAAAATCCCAGACAGCAGAAGAGGAAAAGGATTTGCATACTACTTCATTCTAGTTTGACAGGAAAACAATGCCAAACATCCCCTACTGCAAAATGGAGGATTATAGAACAATGAAAGAGACAGATATGTAGAGATAGTCAGCAAGAAAAAGGAGATTTCTCAGGGACCCATCCTAACTGTTTTCAGGGAGTAGGTTAGAACGAATACCCTACTCTCCCTCCTACCATCTTCTCATACTTCACCCTAATAGAACCCAACTCAATAAGAAACTAGAGAGAGGTGACTTGTGATATTTTCTATACAGATCAATGCCTAGGAGGAAATAGCATGATGGAAGGAGGATAGGGTAGAACTAGAGAAATGGAATATTTAATGCATACTCCTCTGCCTTTCAAGCTGCTTTATAACTTTAGGCAAGTGAGCTTCAGGTTGCTCAATAAAAAACAATGGTACCAATAATTTCCAGGTTTATTAGAAACATAAAATGAGACTGTCCAAATAATGTCTGGAGATCCGTTGGCACCTGGGAAATATCAATTAATGTTCTCTTATCCTGCCCCTAGCTTATGACAGATCTTTCACTTGTGGCTACCTTACAGGTTCCTCAGAATCAGCATATTTCAGAGAGTGGTCCATGGACCATGTGCCTGAAAAGTACCTGGGGTTCTTTTCAACAGAATTCCTGGCCCTGAACCCCAGTCTGACTAAGTCATGTGCAGAAGGATGTGAATCTTCATTTCAGACAAGTTCCCCCAAATGATTTTCACACACAATAAAGTGAGGGAACCATCATTCTGAAAGTCCATATTTCTAATTGATGCCCACTAGGGTAAAGCATAGACAAGATTTATCTGTGCTTAAAATCATTAGGTGCAGTTACAGCCCATCAGCTCCATGAAGAGGGACCATCAGACCAGGACACTAACAGCCTGTCCTGTGATGTTAGGTCACACTGGCTCTCCATTTTACTGACTTTATTAATACCCAAGGAACAATGTTCCCAGGCTTTTAATTAAAAATTCTCTAACTTCCAGACTTTAATCATTTTCTAGGTTGGATATCAGTTTGAATTTTGCCCCTCTCCCCTTTCAGAGAAAACTTAATTGACAAAGCAGGCACTGTTAAAAGAGATAAAGCTTTTTGAAAGCACTGTAGAGGAGAACAGGTCAGTTATATGTATAAACAGGAGGACACCAAAATTTAAGATATGATTCAATGTTGAACTACCCTATTTCAATTAAGGAAAGATACAAAAAGTTTCATCAGTAGTTGGGGACAGAATAGAGCTCATGATTTGTATCCTGAAATGGTTAGGATTTGCCTTGACTGCAATAAACAGTCTCAAAATAGTAATGGTTTAGGTAAAAGAAAGTATGACTTGATGCTCATGTAAATGCAGATGTTGGCAGAGTAAAAGGTGGTGTGAGAGTTGAACGCCATAGAGCTCTCAAGAACTTGGGCTCCCTCTTGATGTGGTCCTGCCCACCATGACACATGGTCTTTGTTTTCATGTTCCAGCATGGAACTACAGACAACCTACAGGGCTGCTGACTTTTGAAGAAGGGTTAGCATATTTCATTTTATCACTTTAACTAGAACTTATTCACATGGCTACACCAAACTATAAAAGGTTGAGCTACAGAATTTCAGAGAATTATCCTATTAGATGGGTGATATGTTCCAGGCAAGTGGAAGTTGTTGCACACTTGTTACGAGCTAAGACATTTTCATATTTTCTGTTTCCAGTAGGACAGTTATCAGTGGCATTCCAGAACACTGATTCTATTCCTAGTATTTTTAAAAGAAGAAACAATACACAGTCATAAAAGTGTTAAATAGCCAAACTTCAAAAATGAGATAACAAAGAGTTTATCAGCAGTAATAAGCTTGTACCTTTTTGGACCTGGAGGGGGAAAAACAGGCAGAGCCTAGTAGCCCCAGCTGCCCAGAAGAACTAGGGTTGTGCTGAGCTTTTCCAATGGATCCAGTGTCTCACATTAGTTAAAGCCACCTGAAAGTTTGTAAGCTAGGGAGCTTGGAAATCCTGAAGCAAATCAAGGTTGGGGACCTGGATAGCACATTTAAGAATGTGCTGGACATTATCTCTAGATAAATATGAAAAATCTGAGAAGCTGAAGAGAATACTTGTCCAGAAATCAACCACTCAAGAGGATGAGTGTATCATTATTCACAAATGCTAAAAGAAAGAAACCACCCAAATGTCAATAAATACAAACAGATAATATATGGTGCTAGGATACAGTGAAATATTATTTTTCCATAAAATGGGGTGAAATTTGAATACATATTTTAATATCAGTAAATGTGGACAGATTTTTACTAAGTGAAATAAGCCCAGCAGAGACCAGCAAATATTGTATGACTGTAGTCACAGGAAGTTCTTTGAATGTACATATTCATAATAAAACAGGAAGCAGAGTAAAGGTCATGAGAAGCTGTGGTAGAGGACAATGGAAAGTCATTGAACACAGAATTTCTGTTGGGGATGATGAGAAGATTCTGGAAAGAGATAACAGTGATGGTTCAATGTGTGAGTGCACTTAATGCCACTAAACTGCACATTTTAAAAGGTTAGAATAGTACATTTTTCAAATGAAATTACTTTAGAAGTTGATCATAAAATTAAAAAGGTTTCTATGCTTTTCAAATATATGTACCGATTGAAAAACTCTTCGTGGAGAAGGTGAATGTTAGGAGAGAAGCAGTTGAAGCTGACTAATGACAAAACAATGAGATCAAAGACCATGAAAACTTAAACACCTAGGCATAAAGTGAGAGGTGTTGCAGTTTCCATAGACTTTCTAATGCAGAACTAGTACCTCCTGGGCAGATGGGAATGCTCAGCAGGTAAAAGCACTTGTACAAATCTGATGGCCAAAGGAAAGACCTGACTCCTGAGAGTTGCCCTTTGGCATGCTCACATCCAGTGTAGCATATATAAATGAGGGCACAGCACACACACCAATAATAAATAAAATTTAAATTAAAAAAGAAATACTTCCTGCCTCTTTCTAAGACTAGATTTGATATGACCATAAAGCATAAGTTTAAATTAGGACAAGAAGACAACAGCAAAATCAGAAAACTGGGGAAATTTAACAGAATCACCATAGAGGGAGTATCTGAAGAACTGGTAATAATCTCAGAAAACAATAGGAAAAAAGGTGCACACCTAAAGGGATGCACTGAAGAACAAAGATAACCAGGAAGAGTAATGATGTCTGGGTACCATGTTTTGAGAAAGTAGAGGGGACTCAGGTTGCTCAGCTGATAGAGTCAGCCATGAATGCCATAAGCATGAGCACAGGAAGGTGCTTGTTGTTTTCCTATCCAGGGGTGACAGAAGGTCATTGGCTGCTTAGAGAAGACCATTTCTGTGGTGGCAAGAGGAATTTAGGCCAGAACACAATGAGCACAGCATCTTTTCGGCCTCTCTCCATTTGCTTGCTCAACAGAAGCAGTAAACAAACCCTGTTCCCAGAACTACCCTGACAACATTGATGATGGCAGCACACAAATTAAGAGGTAAACAAAAAAGTCATGTTAATTTCAAGCTCCATTAGAAACACAGGCAGAGGGGGAAAAAACCAACATCTGCCGGATAGAAAAGGTCAAAATTAGAAGGGAAAATAACTTTGTTGTTGAGATCCTGAGAAGGTCTTGCCAGCAGTGAAGACCTGGGAGTATTTTGTTTCTCCTTTTACCGTTTTCAATAGTGGGATTCTAAAATAAGCATTCTTGTTCATGCCTCCTCTAATCAGAACTATGCAGAGATGGACTATGGCCGAGTGCTTTCTCTAGGAAAAGAGACCACAATTTATTTGCAGATAAGCACAGGACACTCCTCCTGAGCTGTCTTCTATTTCCTTTGCATATACTTACTTTTCCTATCTTTTAAAATTCCTGGTCGTGTTTATGGCTTTGGCCAGATGTGTAAGTCCACTCTTTTGAAGATTCCATAATGTACATAATCTCTAACATGAGAGTGGTATAACATGTCAGAGAGGCTTCGACTCTTTCATCCCTTTGAAGACTGTGTTGTATACTCCAGATCAAGTCTAGGAAATGCACACATGTCCTTTCCTTGCCTGTGTTGATGGGGACAGTACACAAATGAAAACAGACACTCCTAGTAACTTCTTTGTAATGTCATAGCAATGAGCAGTCCAAGTCTTTGATGATGGATGAGTCTTCATTTGTAAATGTAAAGCCATATGTGTTAACTTAGTTCCCTTCCAGGCATTTTGTATTAGTGAGCATGCCATATGGCTTCATAGTGTTCCCTAAACCAGTTTCTTGCTGTACTTTGAATTACTAAATACAGAAAGGAAATTTTCATCATAACTTTTTGGTTAGGTTCAGGGCTCTGTTCTACATGATGTGTTGGCCTTGGTGATTTCTCTGAATTTTATGAGTCTATGGTATCTTTTCTCCAGAAGTTTTAATTTGAAGAGTCAATCACTAAATACAATCTGACCTACCTTCACTCCCCAAAAAACTAAGCAGGTGTTTTTTTAAACATTTATACTTCAAGAAGAGTAGATCTCCTTTTGAGCTTAGAAATACAGTCAGTGCTAAGTTACATGACTGGACTGAACTCTGAGTATTAGTTAGAGTACAAAGTAAAAAATTGTAGGAGACTCTTTTCTTAGAAGTGGAACGTGGTCTGGGCTTAATTAAGTATTGCTCATGGCACCATACAGGCTGGCACTTAATTATATTCAGTTCATTCCTTTATTGTATATCATCTTTTACTTTTCTCTAAATGCTTCATATGCTCTGTTCTTGTTCACTCCAGCTCTGCTGTGAGCTCTTTGAGAACAACTAATGTCGTACAGTAGACACTCAATAAGTTTAGCATAAATGAGCTCATGAGCAAAGAAATAAATGTTGGCATTTAAAAAGGATGCTGGGTTTCATGTAACAAGATGGCACCTGAGAAATTGAGCAGAAATGAACAAAGGAGAGAGTTATCAGTTCTCCCATCTTGGCTTCCATGGATAAGACAGGTTCAAATTTTCTTTCTGATCCTCTGTTTTTTGTTTGTTTGTTTCTTTTTGTTTTTGTTTTTGTTTTTGTCTACTCAGGGTTGAGAGCACCTCTGAAACACATGGTATTATAAAATATGTGCTGTTATACCAGTTCCCAGCATTGGTGCATTTACATACTTATTTGATTTTTATCCCTGGCCTATACTTCTTAAATTTCTCAGTTTCCACTGTCACTTTCCAGGTATTATTATCTTTGTCTTCTTTGCAACACCCTAATGTGATGGAAATGAGATATTCCCAGGTAGTCTGCCTGTAGAATGTCTCTCTGAAAATAGCATATGGAATAGGTGGCAATGCTGGTGTCTGCTCCAGTAGAAAATGCCGAAGTGGAGAGCATTGGCTTTCTGATCTGTGTCTTGTACAGGTCATTCTGTCCAGGAGCCTGCATGATTTAAAAGCCATCTAAAAAATAAAGCACATTCATCATGCCATAAGTCATTTTGCCAGGTCTCACATAATTCATGAATTGTTAAAGCAGTGTGTTAATGAAGATGCTCACTATAAATGTAGACACCATCTCTTTCAGGCAACTTTTAATCAGTCCAGTACAAGTTACTTTCAACTTGTAGGTATCCATGATTAATACTGGCCAATGATTCACCTAGTGACCCACCTAATGAGCCTATGATGGCTAAACTATTTTGTACCTGTAGCTTTTAGCCGTGAAGGACCTACCTACCACCCATGAGCATTTTAATCAGAAAAAAAAAAGTGTTTCAGCCAGTCAGTGGGTCAAGAGGACCATTTCCATCATGATGGCTTTCCACATTTCACATTTTCACTGTTGACTGTGTTGACAGATTCAGCGTTCAGCATGTTACCAATCCTCTGCACTGACTTTGTGCTAATTATCCTTATCCAGTGCCCCTACAACTTTCCCAATGGTTCTCTTTTCCTCCAAGGTCTCCATGTCTGTGTTTTAAGATTCTAATTTCTTGTCAGTCTATTGAATACTGCTTTTAATTTGTCATTAACATTTCTACTCTGGTTTACTTGTTTTTGCAAATGACAAAATAATATTATTAGATATCTGTAACCCTTTTTACCTTTAAGTAAATAAACCCCTACAAATGCATAAAATTGCTAAAAGTCATAAGTGACTACATGAATTTTTTGTAACCACTTTTGTATTGTATAAAGTTCAAAGTAGTTAAGATGTGTTAACCAATGTGCATGGCAGAAGTTGCATGTTTACCTTCTAGTAGAGTCATTATATAAAATCTCAGAAGCATGCAGCCTTTGAATGCTCCCCACCCATAATCTATAACATTTACAATTTAACAAATGATTGTGAAAGTGACCACTGTGATAATCCCCCATCCCATTGGCTCTGCAACTCTCCCAAGCATCAGAAAGTTCAGAAGGGCTCTTTGGAACATGGATTGCTGAGCCCCTGATCCAGTAGGTCTATGGAGGAACTTGTTAAGTTTTACTTTGAGGAAGATTGATTCTAGAGCTCTTCATCTTGGACACATGCTTAAAAGCACTGTAATCGGGGCCAGTGGCATGACTGAGTGGGGGAAAGTGCTCCCTGCCAGCTCTGACAAACTGAATCTCCATGGTTAGAACAACTATAGTGCTTTGTAATTCTTTCTTACCATTTTTACTTTTTCTTTATTCTTGAGAATTTCATACATACATACAATGAAATATGATCCTACCTACTTCCCATTTTTCCCCTCTAGACTTCTCCCTATATGTGCACCTCTAATTTCTTGTTGTGAGTGTTTGTTTGTTATCCTGATGACCCACAAAGTCTAGTTAATATTTATCCTTTTTTTTTTATCTGACCATCTGCTCTTAGATGTACATACTCTGATTTCTGCTTCACCAATCTACTTCCCTGAATAGACACAGCATCTTCCAGGCTCTAGTATACCATTTATTTGTCAGGTCTTTCCAGACCTCTGTACACAATGTGTTCTATGATCAAAGTAGACTCTAA
The DNA here is from genome assembly GCF_903995425.1 of Onychomys torridus. Lineage (NCBI taxonomy): Eukaryota > Metazoa > Chordata > Mammalia > Rodentia > Cricetidae > Onychomys > Onychomys torridus. The sequence continues at coordinate 19,835,612 of NC_050458.1, read as the reverse complement.
TCAAACTATCTTTTCTCTGTTATGCAAATTCTGTGTCATTGTCACCCGTGATGTCTCCCCCAGAAAGGATTGAATGAAAAGCAATGACCATCATTGCAGAAGAGGTGGGCAGAAAGAGTGTAAGAGCCTGGGGCAATGGATGATTACAACGAAATGGTGTCTTTGGGACACAACAAAGTAGCTGATCATATGATCATGGGTTTTGTGACTCTATGCACAAGACATATGTAAGCCTAAATCTAGGCCAAATTCCAGGGTGGAGAAAGGACATGGACATGAGCATCTATTCCTAGATCAGAGGTTATTGATAATTATTAACTACTGAGAAAGGAAGAGTCCATTTTTTTTAAGAGTAGGCTGTTCATTCTCTACCAGAAAGCCACACATTCAAGAATATGTGAGCAACACAAACTGGCCTTGATGGAAAAGTTGGGGAGATGAGACTGGATAGAAAGGCATCTTAGAGTTTCTATTTTTGTGATAAAACACCATGATTGAAAGCAACTTGGAGAAGAAAGGGGTTTAGATCACTTCCACTTCCAAATCACAGTTCATCCTTGAAGGAAGTTAAGACAGGAACTCAAACAAGGCAGATCAGGAACTGGCTGATTCAGAGACAAGGGGGAAGGGATACCTACTGGTTTGTTCCTCATGGATTGCTAACTGGCATTTTTACAGCACCCAGGCCCTCCAGGCCAGGGGTGGCACCACCTACAGTGAGCTGGACCATCCCACATCATTCTTCAGTAGATAAAATGCATCCTAGACTTTCCCACAAGCCGATCTGGTGGGAGCACTTTCTCAATTAAGGTTCGTTCTCCAGCATGACTCTAGTTTGTGTCATGTTGACAAAAATTTAGACAGCACAAAAGAGAAGCAGGATAGATCTCAGAAAATTTAGGGAAGGGAGATAAATAGGATCAAAATACATTGCATGAAATTGTCAAAGTTCTCATAAAAATATTCCAAAAAAGGCAATGATTTTTCCCAAATATTCCTAACTAGAACATGCCCTTCCCTCACCTCTTTTACATAATGTCCCACATTACGTTACATGAAATCAAACTCAAACATGACATAAAATAGACACATCACACATTAAACCAGTGTTCATTTTTCTGATCATAGCATGAATATGCTTATTAAAGTGAATTTTGAAGTCAAGAAATCATACAAAATAAACTTTGTCTTTAATATCACCCACTATCTGAAAATAATCTCCATCTGTATTCCCTTATGTAATCCCCTTATGTACTTACATAAATTGTTTATTTATTCATTATCATTCATTAAATATATCTCTTTACTTAATATTGTGTTGTATGTTTGATTATCATTTATTCAGACAGCCTAAATAAGTAGTGCTGCCAATTTTATTGTTATTACAAATACCAGCAGGATGAACATTTTATCCCTAATCTCTGTGAATACAGTTTATCATATTTCTAGGGTTGGCTCTTAGCAAATCACTCCTGTGGTAAAAGTATATATGAAAAAAATGAGACAAATGCTACAATAAGCAGTCAGAAATACTTAAAAGTAGTTATACTTAGAAATCAGGTCAGTGATGAGCAGACACATTCTATTTTCTGCTATCAATCTATAGTTGACTTGTTCTACTTATACATTGTGATGATTTGAAATAAATACTATATTATAAAAATTATATGATTTCTTCCCAAGGCTCTTCAGGAAAATAAATATGAACATTTTAAGGGATCCATATTGCAGCCTTTTGAGCAAACAACACTTCTAAAATTTATTACAGTTGGCTCTCCTGTGTAGATAGATCCATTGTCCTATAGAAGTTCTTGCAAACCTGATCTTTCCCCCGCATTGTCTTTCTAACTATAGATGCAGTTTTTGTTTGCATTATTTTAATAATGAGGTTGAACTATAGTTGCATCTTATCTACTGTCCATCTATATTTCTTCTTTTGCCTTTTCAAATGACCATCCCAAAGCCGGTACACATAGTATATGCTGCCCGCATGTCGTTAGAATCGCATGTGCTTATTTATACACGTGTTATGACCATGAGGTGAATGAACACTTGGCTAGCTCCCCTTCTTGAATGGTCATCAAAACTCTAGTGACATTCTTTTGTATATTCAAAGAGTAAGTTACATTGTGAAATTACATGGTAATGGCCCCCAATTTTTTTCTGAGTTCATAAATCAGTCATGAAAGCAATTATCAAAAAAGTATTCCAGTTACAGACTAAGTCATGAAAGCCTGAACATAGTAAATCCCTGGCTTTGAAAAGTATCACATTCATCTGAAGGCATCCATAATGAGGAGTTTATCAATGTGTTAATATTTCATAGCAGATATATTTAATATGCCTGTATTAACTAATAGTTGCCTACTAGTCTGTATATCACTATACCATATAGAAAGCTTTACATATATGTATCAGACACTTATAATTTGTATCAAGTCTATGTGCAGTTGAGTACATTGGTAATCCTAACACTAAGGTAGCTGACACAGGGAAATTGTGAGTATGAAGATAGCCTAGAATATATATCAAGAGCCCAAATGTATTAGTAACTTTTCTTGTTATGAAGCCAAAGTGTCTGGTGATGGCTTTATTTTGGCCTACAGTCCCAGAGATACACTCCATCATGGCAGAGAAGGTATGGTGGCCAGAGTAGGAAGCAACCACCACATTGCATCCATAGTCAGGAAGGAGGGATGAATGCTCTTGTTCTGCTTATTTTCTTTTTTGTTTGGTTGGCAGTTAGGGTTTATCTTCCCATCCCAACTGACCTAATCTAGAAAATCGTTAATAGATATACCCAGAGATCTGTCTCCAAGATGATTCTATAACTCATCAAATTGACAATCAATATAAGCCATCATACAGTCTAAAAAGAAAAACATCAAGATGCTGAACAAGTGTACTTGAAACTAGAATTGTATCCACTTTAAAGATCTGTGTTAGTTTTATAGCATATTGTATTCCAGGTATCTGAAATAATGCCAACCACAGATTCTGTGGTATTGTTGAATAGATTGGGGGAAAATGAGTGAAGTAAATAACATTTGATACTTAGACATCAAGACTGGCTTTACCTTATATATACAACCTTGCTATAATCTTGTCTCTTATCTTAAGGAATAGCTAATTCATTCTCTCCACCTATTCTGTGCTCTAAACTTGAGTGACAGGGATACACGATGGATACTATACATGGCTAGTGAGCCTTTGGAAATTTTTATATTTCCTTACACACTTTCCTTCCTTCTGTTAGCTGTATATTGAATTCATTAGGAGCAAGATCTGTCTTGTATTTTAGTGATGCTCCTTAGGGCCCACCCTGGTGCAAACTGAGTACTAAATACTAAGTGATAGATAGCTAGGACTGCCATGGCCCTAGCAATCTCTTCTGTGCTAGGATTTAACGAATTTTCTCACCAAGGCTTTTATTTAATAAAAGTTTCTGTGAACTTAAAGTGCTAAATTTAGTCTCAAGAATTTGGTACTTTCATGTGTAGAATTATGCACCTCCATTACCATTGATATTTGAGGTTTGAGGGTTCTGTTTGACCATAACTCCGTTTTCAAATAAAGGACAATATTGGTTAATTCAGATCTTTGAAGCATCTCAAACACATGATGATAAAATATAATCTATACATATTGAATTTGTGTGTTACAGAGTTTTTCTGGTGGATATTAGAAAAATATATAAATAGAGAAATTAAATGAATGTATAAAATATATATTCAGCAATAATTTGCAGCTCAAACAACAAAGCATTAATTTAGAGATTCAACCTTGTAATTCAGCTAATTAGAAAAATTCAATACTCTTTTTATTTCATATTGTATGATAGCTAATTGTTGGAGAATTCTGGGTGAATCAGTATGCAGAAAGTTGGCAAGCTCTACTCCTTCTGTATCAAGATGACTTGCTTACTACTTCCCCAGTTTTCAAGGTTTTTTAAAGTAGTTTTCTTCTTCCTAATTGCCAATATTGCAAACTAAACCTGGCTTCTCCCTTTTTTTATTTCCTTGTATCATTATGTAATAAAGTTCCTAGATTCTAAGCTTTGTGGACAATTCTGTTGACAGCACACAAGACAGAGTCAAAAAGATCAGTCTTCTCTAACCAGACAGTCTATAAACAGTTATTTTAAAAATCCTTAAAGCTAGATTAATATCCCCAGATCCAACCTGCCATATAAGGAAACAGCTTAGGGAAATTTGCAAGAGTTGCCTGTGGTTGAATGACCCTATGTGATTTTCTTGTGTGTTTTCTGATTATTTATAATACATACAAGATTATATTTATACTTCACACATTACCTACTAGGATTTTAATGTTCTCTTTTGTTTCTTTTACTTCTATTGATCAGTTTAGTTCTGTTGATGCCACCACCACCTGGTGGTGCCTCATACAGTGTGTTTTTATGTATTGGTCTATTCATAAATTATTAATGCCACACTAGAAAAAAAATCCCTTCCAGAAACAAGTCCTCCTAACATGTAATCATTGGCAAATTCTTCTAAGTGCCATAGTGCATGAAGCAGACCCAGATCTGCCCATGAAGAACACCACCTCTTCCACTGATGAAGCAATTAACTTTAGGTTCCATTTGCTGACCACGTTGCATGCCTAAGTTGATCATGTTTACAAAAGCAATGTCAGTCTTTTCAGCTTACACAGCTCATGGGAAAGTAAGGATACACAGCTAGGCTCTGGAGCTTTGGGGTAGAAAAGATTTACACTCAATGAACAAGAAAATGGCATTCCTGGCCATCAGTCTGGAAGGAAGGGTTTTTCTCTGGACGCCATGGCAGGCTCCCTGCCTGTGTCCCTAAATGTCAGTTCATGCCTCATTGCTGACTAAAGTATCTTCCCCACCTAATGTGACAGGTAGATGGGTCTGATATGACAGCAGTCCACTCTATGGGAGGCAAAGCTAATCCAAATCAGTGCCCAGGACTCTTAAACTGAGTGAGTTGTACTAAACCCATTTTAGTGTAGATATTGTATTGCTTTTGAGCTATGCCTTCAGTGCCCAAGTTGTGAGCAGTAATGGTCCAATAGGGCAGGCTCTGCTTGAAGACTTGGTGGGGAGTGATTTTCCCCACTAATACTCCATGCCCCTCCCTTCTCTCCAGATCAGTTCTTATCCAATCACCAGAACCTGGATTTACCAATAGCATACTTGTGGAGGGAAGTGGGGTTGCTTTGAGTCCCAGGGTAGAAGTTATCACCTTGAGATCCATGAGCTAACTGTATATCGAGAATATTTGGCACTTTCTATCTTCAGCTCCCTTCCAGCAGCATAGATCTGGCTCCAATTTTCACCCATTATTTTGAAAAAGAAAACCTTACCTGACAGTATAAATCCTAAGTAAGTTATAATTTTCAAGAGACTAAATCAATGGGGGAAAACCATGTTCTTGGAACTAAATATAAAGTGGCTGCTCTGCTTTTTTATTTTCAATTTTATGCATTATCCTTCCATCACAAATATCGATCAATGCCTATGCTTTGCTGTGATTAATGTGAGAAAAGCTGGCATTTTCTGGCCCACCATAAGATAAACATCAAGATAACATTTCTTACAGTTAACTTGAGTCACCAAAGCTGACTGCATGAAAAACCCATAGCCTTGGCACTTTGCTCTTCAGTCTATCTTTTCAAGATATTGCCCTGCTCTGAATTCCAGCATCTCAGGCATATAATGAAGCCACTTGACAGACATCTATAAGGTTCTTGAGAACATTTATCCAAATTCTGCTCTTGGTCCCTATGAGCTATTGAGGCTACTGCTGAATATGGCTGAGCTTCCCTGATGTCATGAATAAATGAAATTGGGCCTGATTTGCAAAGCTTATTTTGTTGTTGTTTTGTCTGTTTGGTTTTTACAAAGTAAAGACAAAACTTTAGCATGGCTGAATAGCAATGATGAATTGAGGGAGCTATCGTTAAGGAGTTTGGGGGATTACCTATGAACACAGGTTTTGTTGCTGTTTCTCTCTGGCCATCTCTCTCTCTCTCTCTCTCTCTCTCTCTCTCTCTCTCTCTCTCTCTCTCTCTGTGTGTGTGTGTGTGTGTGTGTGTGTGTGTGTGTGTGTGTGTGTGAGAGAGAGAGAGAGATGTTGAGGATCAAACCCAGGGCCTTGTACATGCTAAACAAGCACTTTACCCTTGCACTTTATCTGTACACCTGAACATAGCACTTTTTGATCCAAGGATTCCAAAATATGTTTTGCTGGATTTATCCAAATCCCTTGATTCTGGCATGCTGTCATTTGTACTAAGCTATGGAATTCAGTGTCTAAAGAACCACCATGTAGCTTTTTTTCCTTCTGGTTTATAGATCCATTTTCAGGACACAGCAGAGAAGAGACTCAGCTTCTACTATTGTGGGGTGAAGCAGGGGCTTGCTTGTGTCCCATCACTAAGTGCCTAAAAGTTGTCAGCCACCTGTTGGTGGCTCACTGTGGACCTGATACCAGCCTCAGAGGTTTGCCTTTGTAGTTTGAAGCAAGGAAAACACATGACAGTCTGCACAGATCTGAGTCCTCTTAGCATTTTCCTCCAACACTAGAAAAATGACAGGGTTTTTTCTGGGAAGTAAATAGTGATAGATGGTAATAGAGAAACTCCAGGGTATTAGTAAATATTTCCTCACAGAGGACACTCAGAAACCAGACCTCTGAGACATCATCCAGCTGCTGGAAACTCTCCTGATTTGGTTTCATTAAATATACCAAAGAATAATTAAGCCAGAAGGGGAATTTTGTGTTCTGTCCCCTGGAGACTGTGATTAATAAGTGACTTTCCATGCTATTCTTTTTTCCACTTCCTGTTTTTCTCCCTTAAAAAAAAACTGTTCATTAAATGGTGGGTCCAAACAGGATGGGAGAACTTGAGTATCCAAGGCTATTTATAAGATCCCAGTAAACCTGCTATTTTTTTTTTCTCACATACATTTACCAGACCTGTCTTTTCTGTAGACCTGGGTGGGAATCTATTCCTCTAGACAGAAAAAGACTAGCACTGTAAGAATATTAAAGAGGTGAAGAGGTGAGGAAGAGTGGGCATTGTGGTGTATTAGCCCAAAACAATGTTCTCAACAAGGGGGTCATGAGCCTTTTGTGAGTCTCCTGTTGGATATCCTGCATATCAGATATTTACATTATGATTCATAACAGTAGCAAAATTACAGCTAGTGGGGTAGCAAAGAAATATTTTTATGGTTGGGGGGTTCACCACAGTGTGAACAATTATATTGAAGGGTCACAACATTAGGAAAGCTGAGAACCACTGGGCTAAAATGAAGAGGAACGAAGAGGAAAGAATGAGTGTGGATATGAAGTGACATCACTCTCCTTGTCATCATCTTTGTAGCAAACGCAGTGGGACTCTGTCACAAATAGGAAAAGGCTTCAAGAGTTCATGGTGCTGGAGACTATCCGTAATTAAACTGAAATATAAATGTAAACTAGCATTCCAGTTAAGCTGCTTATTAAAATAATTAGGCCAGTGAAGCAAGGCTGGGAAGCCAAGAAACTGGGAAGTCGGTTTGGTTAAAATGTTCATTCTACAGGAAGATGTGGAACTAGAGGAGAGATATATGACCACACATTTACTAAATAAAAGCAGTGAGGAACCAAAACCCAAATGTCACTGAAAAAAGACTAAAAATAAATTTATTTTCCTACTTACTTTGTAGTCATAGAAATCTGGAATTAAGGTTTTGTCTTGTTTTGTTTATTTATAAGCTATGTCTAAACTAGCTGCCCTAAGTTTTCATTGAGAACATACTTTTCCCTCTGAACTTGACTCCTTTTACATTTTGCACTTATTAAATGGTAATTAACTTGATTTCCACTAAATGAGAAGAATCCCAATGAGAACACTGAATGCTTTAATTATAAGTAGTATCACCTCATTTGGGAAATGTCATCTAAACATGAAGCAGATAGATGTGATGTTTGGATGAACCCCTGTGGCCATGTTGCAGGTAAACATGCATCTGTCAGCTTTCTCAAGAAACACTTTTGAGGCCAACTGCATCGTAAGCACTGTTTACTCCACCCTTCCATTACATGATGGCTTTAATGGCTCCGACCATGACATTGCAGTTTATATAAGATCAAAGGTGGGAAACAGGCCACGCAAATTCTAGCCTAATATGCTATTAAACTCCCAACTACTTTATACAGTTGAGGAGTTTTTAGTGTCACCAATTCTAAAATTTGGAGACTGTGATTGCCTTTCAAAGACCATAAAAATAATATAAGAGTGACCCATTTTCCTCTCTGGATTTTCCATTAAATTGTCTTGAAATCAAACTGCTCATTGTTTTTAGTTTTGGTCTCATGTGCCATGCTGTTACATAAGGGCTATAATTTTTACTTAGCTGGTCCCTGGCAAGAGTCTAAGTCATTGAATCTTGCTTATTTGAGTTCTTTAGTTGCAGAAAGTACCCCCTAAGCCCTTCCACTTGTCATAAAATTCTTTTGGCAAGGCCAAAGAATATCAAGAGATGCAACACCCCTCTTAAATGAATAATTTTTAAAATTTACTACTTTCTGATTACAGCTATATTAGAAATCCAACTCCCTACTCTTGGTATGTCAAAGGAAAGAGACAATTAATTCAAAAGTGCTTCTGGGGATTTAGTAAGGCGTAGTTGAAAATTATTTGTGATCACATTGTTTAAAAGTTATCTTCTCAGAAAGAAAAATGGCGTGTGTGTGTGTGTGTGTGTGTCTGTGTGTCTGTGTGTCTGTGTGTCTGTGTGTCTGTGTGTCTGTATGTCTGTGAGTGTCTGTGTGTTTATCAAGAATTAGGAAAGCAAAGAGCTTAAGTTGGCAGCCCAGATTCTACTTATCATTCATTAATGTAAGATACCAGCACAGATGACTGGTTCATTGTGCCTACATCAAGCTTAGCTACTTAGACCATCTGGGCTTCAGTGAATCCAAGGAAAGTAACTGTTGCTTATTAAAGTCCCTTCGAGAATGAAGGGTTTCTAAATGCTGGGTAGGTCTTCATATTTTCTACAGAAACCAGAAGATCTGACTTCTGCCGTTTTGAACAGCTGCTAGTAAAGAAAGTACTTGCCACAGCTGCCACTTGCCAGGGGACATTGGCTTGATCTCAAGGGTGTCTCTCTTCCAACCTATCAATTAAGAAAAGAGCATAGCCAGTTGTGATGTATTAGATAGCTCTGCAATGGATCAATCTGGAAATCGTATATTGGCAAGAGTTATTCAAGTTGCCAGGAATCCAAAGCTTGCTGTGTGACATCCCCAGAAGTCTGGTGGTGTGTGACTGGTTTACTCTGTTAAATGAAACTGCTGAGATGACTGTCATGAGGTGATTAATAAAGTGCATAAATCTTAACTATGGGGAGAAAAGAAGATGAATTGATGCATGCACATATTGGAAATGCAATGAAACCAAATTGAAGCTACCAGGATTTGCTAATATATAACAGAAAAACAATAACGTGTTTATCGTTCCCCACTGGCCTTGTTTTGTTGGTCTTATTTTAGAAATGACCAGTGAGACATACTCAGTGTCTTTTTTTTTCATTTTTCTGACAACAATGTGGAAAAGTAATAATTATGCCATATGAAAGTGAACCTGGGACTTATCACTTATTATTTATTTTCTTTGTTGTTAGTGGTGATTCTAAAAATAAAGGACTGGCTCACCTTCCCTCAAAGCTATTATTGAATGTTATTTGTAATTGTATATAAAGTTTTGGTAGTTTTCAAAGTAATTAGAACCCTAGAGCAAATAAACATTAAATGGGCTCTCATCTTTGAAGTTACTTTTTCAAACTAAATAGCTCTGTCTCTGTGATAATTATATACTAGTCATTATAAAATTAAAAATCATTTTAAGTGAATGAATGCTTTTTTATATAAAGTACTTGTTTCTTGCTAATTATTGCAAACTAATTGTGGCTTATGATGTTCTTCAAGAACTCTGAAAGCATTGCCTTTGAGTCCTGGTCTCCAAAGTTTGCAAGCTTCAATTCCAGAAGAGAAACAATGAGATGACCGTGGGGAAAGAGAGTCCATAGTAATCAAAATGAGAGTTTTTGTGACTTTGAGAAAATTGGCTTTCTGGAGACTGTAACTGACATTTATGCAATTGAGCATGCAGCTCATCCAAAAGCTGTGGGCTGCAAAGATGGTTCAGTGCTTCAGAGCATGGATTGTTCTTGCAGAGGACCCAAATTCAGTTCCCAGCACCCACAATGGGCGACTTACAACTGCTTGTAACACCAGCACTCAGGAATCTGCCACTCTCTTTTGACCTCTTGAGCAATGGCACCATATGCACACACCCTCACTCAGACATACATATTCATTTATAATTAAAAATAGAAATAAGACCAGGCAGTGGTGGTGCATGCCTTTAATCCCAGCACTCAAGAGGCAGGGCCAGGTGGATCTCTGTGAGTGCGAGGTCAGCTTGGTCTACAGAGCAAGATCCAGGACAAGCACCAAAACTACACAGAGAAACCCTGTCTTGAAAAACATAAATAAATAAATAAATAAATAAATAAATAAATAAATAATAAAATTTTATAGATTTGATTGTTACTATGGCCCTTGCTTTTGCTCTGTCAGCACTCTAGACACTGTGGCCTTTGGCATTTGACTTTCCTGTCTCAGAGCCTCCATTTGCTTTTGTAAAATAGATGTAAGAATACCTTTCAGCATTGTTTTGATTACTTCTTCAATCTAAAATACTGTCACTATAGTCACTAGCTATTATTATCATCAATTATTATCTCTTCCACTGTTATTTTTATGGTAGGAAAAAAAAACTTAACTATCATCATAGCCACCAAATGGGTCATCAAGACAATCCTGGGTATCTTATGACCATTTTTCCCCACAATGGGAACTTATCAAAAGCACAGGATTAAATTAAGTCATAAAAGGGGAAGTTTGGTATGTCCTTTTCCTCTTGTTATAGACTAACATTCAGTTAAGTGTGGGTAGAAAGTATGACTGTTCGGGCCACAAGAACCAGCAGGTTCTTGAGATCCTACAAGCTCACTAAATCATGACAGTCCACTTTGCCAGGTTCTCTCTAGGACAGCAGGAACACAAACAGAAGGTAAACTATGGTCAAGGCAAACCAAACCATCAAACAATAAGAAAAACCCCTGGTGAGCCTCCTCATGAAGGTCCTCTTTCCTCTAGTCTCCCCTTTCTTTATAGCAAACGGGTGCCATGAGTTATGTGGGTTAGTGTGCAATGTACACCAGGTCTTCCAGCCAGGAAGCCGAGGTGATGAATACCAAGTTCACAGGTTCCCTCTAACTCCCAACACTACCACAACTGCTGTCATCAATAAACTGTTTCCTTTGGCTCTCCTGAGCTCTTCGCTCCGACTTCTCATTTTTCATTTTGCTATTGGTTTAAAGTACGTTCTTCCAGAGTCAGTTTCTTGGTTCTAGGTACTAAGGTTGCTAACTGGCCTTTTTTTTTTCAATTCCTTTTTTTATTTTTTATTGATTTTAATAATATGTTTTAGTATTTAATATTACTTTTTAGAATATCCACCCCTCCTATGAACCCCCTTTGTTCTCTCTAAAATTCACCACACACACACACACACACACACACACACACACACACACACACACTCACTCACTCCATATTTTAGACAAAGAATGCCTTGCATATGTTGTCCAATTTTTTAACAAACTCAGTTCTGCAGCTTATGAAACATGTGTAGGGTCATTCAAATTATAAGAGCTTGTGTGGGATTTGCAGGGATAAGAAAGGGTGAGGGGGCTTCGTAGCTGATTTCACCATAGGGCTGGGATTTTGAACTTCAGATGGATTTCCATGACAGAGAAACAAAAACTTGTTCCTGTTTTACTTTAAAAACATAAAATAAAATTTACTTTCTACATTAAATACCACATGATTTTTAAAAATGTAATTTAAAAAAATGCCATATGAGAATAAGGAGCGATATTATCCTGAAAATTGGAAACTAGAAATTGACTAAAATGAAATCTACCTGTTTTTTAAACTAAAGAAAAAGTTTTTAATTTAGCCTATTTTTTAAAATTAGTGTTTAGTTGTGAGATGGTGGTGCACACCTTTAATCCCAGCACTTGGGAGGCAGAAACAGGTGGATCTCTGTGAGTTGAAGCTCAGCCTGGTCTACAAAGCACTTCGAGGAAAGCCAGGGTTGTTAGACAGAGGAACCTTGTCTCAAATATATATATATATATAGTTTCCATACATGTATATATTGTATTTTGAGCACATGCCTCCTTCCCTTCCCTTCCCTTCCCTTCCCTTCCCTTCCCTTCCCTTCCCTTCCCTTCCCTTCCCTTCCCTTCCATCTCAATCATAGTTTACCATGTAGACAGTCAGAGTTACTGTGACATTAATCTTTGTGTCCTTCGCCTGGATTCTCAGAATGGCTCGCCCCATTCTGAACAGAGTCTACATGATGGTGTTGATGCTTGGGTGTCACACAAGAAACACAAAGCTTGTGAAGTTCCTGCTTCCTGCTGTCTTTACCCAGGTCTCTCTTCCTGGTCCCCACAACCTGGTTTCAAAGTCAACATGAGTGTGAGGTGCCCTGCCAGCTTATAACACATTGCCTCTAGGGTAAGAGAAAAATAAGTTTTCATCGCATTGGACTCAGGGAGTGGTAGTCCTTGCCTTTATTAGTTCTTTTTAAGATGCTGAAAAAAAAATAAGATTGGATTAGTTTCAGGGGAAGAAAGAAAGGGGAATTGCTAAGAAACAGGAAGCAAAGCATTCTCAGAAAGGGATGGGCACAGCAAAGCCAAAGAAATGCCACCCTAACTATGTCTCAGAGAGAAGGAAGTGATGCAGCTTTCTAATATATGGTATACACAGGGAAGCCTCAGATTCATAGCCAGCTGTGGTCAGTCTCCATGTGAGTATAAAACAAGGACTCTTAGAGAGCCCAGGTTTTACATGAATTATAAGTATCAGTTCATATGTGCCCACCATGTGCCAGTGCTAGGCATTTCCAATGCACAGAGTCCCAGGCACTTTAGACAGGTCTGGTGTTGAAAATGAGCCCTATAATTTCCAAGGCCCATGTCCATTTCTACTACATTATCAGAAGCAGGGGGTGCTTCCAGGTGGTCCATCCATGTTGGTGGCTTTTTATTATAGGGATGGTAGTGAGGTAAACAATGTGTTATTTTGAAGAAGGCTATTGATGGCCCAGTGACTTAAGACAATAGTGTTGGTTCTTTATTGTTTTATATTTGTATTTATGCTGAGATATAGATTACCCTTTTCTGGTTACTTGCTTCTTTTGTATAAATCAAACTCTCCATAGGCTCACCAAAATATATATGATTACTCTAACATGAGCATTACCAGAACTCTTAGGGAATATCCATTGTTACATGTGAGAAAAAAAATGTGTTTAAAAACCAAAGTAGAGAGACTCTGTGACTATAATTAAACACAGCTAAAGCATAGAAATCAAGTTAGGGGCTCCAGGAGGAACCTGTGAGGCTGTAAGAAGAAATGACCACACATAACACAAATATCTGTATCCCCTGGAGAACTGGAGGGTACTTTGACTAGTCATTTGTCTAGGATCATGTAGAATCCAAACAGCAGAATTTTTATCTGCTACACTTACAAGTTTCTTATTTATCCCATTTTCTAGAAAATAATAATGCTGAGCATACACATGCGGCCACTGGCAAATGCAGGAGAATTTAATGAATTGTCTACAATTGTTTCAAGTCACTCTTGATGTTCTATTTGTGTCTAGGTAGAAATCAAGACTATTTCATATTCCCCAAAGAAGAACATTAGAGGGGAGGGAAATACATCAGACTGTCAGAATCGCTCACTTGTCAATCTGATTGTACAAATGTTCAATGGAGGATATGTTGATTCTTGTCCAACTCAGTGTGAAAATGTATAGTCATGTTGTTTGAAGGGAAGAAATGGGAGTGTTTCAATTAGTTCGGCCACCACTGGGGTGAACACCCAGACTGTCAGAAGCAAAGGCTTTACCTGATTGTTTCTGATGGCTTTTAAATGTGGAAGGAACCAGAGTTTACTTTTGTTGTTACCAAGAGACAGAAAGCAGTCATGAGAGTTGCTCAATGAGAATCCAAAGACAGTACTGGAAGGACATCATGTGGTGCAGTCTTTGAATTTGCCTTTATTTCTCCATTGTGTTGATATAAAAGTTGTAAGTCTGAGTCACACAGATTCAGAAAGTGAAGCTCTTTTATATTAGCATGCCACTGGGCATCTTGTCTTCTCCCTCCTTAGCATTTACAAAGTGGAAGAATATATTGTTGTAGATGCTGTCTCTGAAGAAAACTCCCAGATAAATAGAGTTCTACTGGCCAGCCCTAAGACCATCAACCCAAACTCCTGTCTTTTTTCTTCAGTATCTTGCATTGTTTTCCTCAGTCTCCCCAAGTTTCTAGGCACACTGTAACACATCCAATTAGGGTCAATGGGCATCATCCTATCTGTTAATTCAGACTTCTGTGGCTAAAGAGAGAAAGTTTGTGGGAATAAGTCTAACAGCAAGGAGTAGAACTTTTAGACTCCTGTCTGCCCTTCAGCAAATAGCCCATAAATGGCTACTGAGAAAGACTCTTGTTTTGGGCTTACACCCCCGTCTGCCTAATGTGGTTCAGACGCTATTATAGAGGCTCAACTATATCCATTAATTTATGCCCCCAAAGGATCCATTAACATATCAGAATCAGATCTAAACCGTACTACATAGTGATGTCTTGTTTTTGCCAAGAGACAATATTTCTCTTCAAGTGCCACAAAAGGAAAACTATGTATTTTCTCCACAGGCCTGGCTAAATGTCAAGATAATGGGAAATTCCACACACATCTACACTTAGAACTAGATTTTATTTGTGATTTGTCTAGACTCACTGGAATTTTTATAATTTGTGAATTTAATCCAAAGATGCAATTATCCAGCCCATTCTACCTGAAGCCTAATTTGGGCTTAAGTGAGATTTTTAAGGAACAAGAGAAAATATAAGTATATATATATATATATATATATATATATATATATATATATATATATACATATATATGAAATATATATGTATATATGAGAAATATATATGTATATATGAGAAATATATATGTATATATGTATATATATGTCATTTGTACATGCATTTATACACAAAAGTGTACACATGAATGTTGTGTACATGGATGTAAACATAAAATGAGAGTATGCAAGGAACACAGTATGCAATTGAAAACAGCCTGCTGGGTAAAATAGGTATACTAGCCTTAAAACCAGCACTGCTTCCTGTTTTTCCAGTCTGAAAAACTGGATGGTCTCAATTTGAGTGTCAAAATCTTATACCCTGTCCTGTTCCAGCAAGTTCTAATAACATGTGAGGTCATTCTCATTTTGTGAGGAATATATACTCTACCATAGTTACGGCGCTTCCTGCTGAGGTTAACTGGGACTTCAACCTGTACTGTTTCTTTAAACTGAGAACAAAATGGTGCAGGTTTGAAAAGCAGGAGAAGTAAATTACAGGAGACTGAAAGGCAGAAACTTACACAAATGTTTTCCTTTCTTTGAGTCAGCAGTTCTTTGGGCCATTGAAAGGGAGTGGTTGGCTGCTGGAACCCAGCTTTTGGCCTGCTCAGCAGACAGAATACACCAGCATTGATAGGAAAGCCAAGACAAAGAAACATCCTTCACCTGCCTAGGACCCTGTGTCCTTATAAAATGGGAAGAAAGGGAGCCTTAAAGTTATTAAAACAGGGTTCAAGTTCCTCCAAGATGTTTGACTTTGAGCATGTGACATGGGAGTTCACAAACCTTGATTTCCTTTCTTACACTAACAGTCATAATAATAATATAAGAAAAGGGAATGAGAAAATCCGATCAACTACAAGCAAGCCTGATTAAACCACTACCATCCAACCACATACTCTCTTCTCTAATGACTTGCCTTAAACCAGTGATCAGTGATGTCTGTTTCCCATAGGTATTGACCTCATTTCTGCACAAAGCAGCTAAAGGATCAGAACTTGTCTTAATAATGACTTTCCTGTCCTCAGTGATAGAGGATAGACAGCTTGAAAAGACCTGATGGTGAGAACCATTCCTTTTAATGTAAATGGAGTTTAAAATCTGGATAATGAACAAATTTTAGGGAGACATCAATTTAGAAATTAAGTAAGATATTTTAACAATCTCTAGAATCACATCCAGTAAGGGGTCTTTATTAAGGCTAATAGGACCAAGGCTGTTCAACAGTCTCCCTGTCTGTATCAGAGCAAGGTCAGGACTCTTCCCCAACCCCATTCCTAATCAAGTTTCTGATCTCTTTCTCCAAATCCCATGTCAATTACAGAGACATTGCCATATGAATGATACATTATTTCCTGTGTCTGACCTACATAATCCCTTTATGACAAATGTCACCAGACATGTTTCTAAAAATGCCTACTAACTATTAGAAAGGAAATATTCATTTACCAAATACATTCTTTGTGTCTGGTACCAAGTAGGCACTGGGCTAAAAGCTGCTTGTCAGTAGTGAATGGTGCAGAGGCAGTATTGGCCTCACAGCATCTGCATCCCTCTGGGATCTTGTTGCCATTGCACCTAAGATCTCTTAAAGGAAAGAAAATCCTCCCACACTGAGCAAGTACAATGCTATAATTTGAAAGCACACTGAATTATACAGTTTCATGGGATCTCCATTATTTCCCTCTTACTAACTCACCATTTAATGTTTCCTTATCTGTAAAATGAGGAGCCACAAATAAGTTCTCTGTGGACACTTTCACTTCTAGAATAACAACTCCTGGGACTCAGGACTCAGGAATAAGCACGTCAAAGAGAAATGGTAGTAGATATTTTGTTAGAACTTCTAGCTGTTTGTGAAACTGAATTTAGATATAATTTAAATGAGTTTTACAAATTGTCTTATCTAGATTTCTATTGCTGTAATAAAACACCAGGACTGGGAGGAGAGAGTTTATTTCAGCTTCTAGATGGACTCTATAAGTCATGGAGGGAACTCAGGGAAGGAACCTGGAGGCAGGAACTAAAGCAGAAGCCATGGAGGAATGCTACTCACTAGCTTGCTCTCCTAGCTTCCTTAGCCTGCTTCCTTATACCACCAAGGACCACCTGGCTCAGGATGGCATTGCTTACAGTGGTCTGCCCCCACCTTGTATCAATGATTAATGAATAAAATGCCCACACAGACTGGCCTATAGGCCAATCTGACGGGGCATTTTCTAAATTGGAGTTCCCTTCTCTCAAATGATTCTATCTGTGTCACATGGACAAAAAGGGGAAAAAAGGTGTCCATGTGAGAACTGCTACTAAAATGATAAGTAGGTTGTGATCACTAGCATAACTACCCATATAAGGACTGCTACTAAGATAGTAATTAGGATGTGCTTATTAGCATAAGACAAACAAAGGCAGTCTTGTAGATCTTGCTTAGGGATGTAGAATGTGCACTCCCACCACTTGGTGTAGAAGCATGGAGGTACCAGCTCCTGTTCAGGTAGCTGATGTAGCCTGAGATTAATAGTAAGAAGTCTTCTTTCTAGGGAACCTTGTCCAACAAAGCTCCCTGGCACAGTGCATATATAATAAGACAATTGAAAGACTTGGTTAGCTGTTGAGAAAATAATCTCTTGTCACCATATATTGTCCACTAGAAGTTGTGCTCAAACTAGTTTTCCTACTTCTGGACAAGGCTTATGCCTCTTCTTTTGTCCTTTGGCTGCAGCCTGGATCATGGAAAGTTGACCTACAACTTTTTTTAATCTCCTAAATGTGATAACTAGGCCAGAGTCATGCATGACCCTATTCAGGTCATTAAATGAAATCAGCAACATTCAGGCTGCCTTTGCCATATTTCTATGGAGGGCTGTAATACTGAAACAGCCTGGAGGTATCAGCAAAGATAATTTTGTCCTTGATTCTATCTAGATTTGTGTATATCCTAGCCCATGCACCATACACCAAGCAATGTGACTGATTAGATATAAGTGCAAGGCGCTTTGGGAGCCTCAGCTCCTCTCCAAGTTGCTTGGCTACAAAATGACACTAAGGGAATGTGTTGCCATTACTGTGACACCATAACAACTGTACTAAAAAATACATTTTGACCAAGATTGAGGACATTGTGTTATCACTTACGCCAAGGGTTTGCTTCTAGAATCTTTTGTTCAGCTAAAGAAAATGTTATGACTAGTAATGTCATGGTTAGCAGTTAAGTTCTCAGGCTAGAGAAAAGCCTAAAATCTTTCTATTTGTTGTGCACTGCGACCCCCTCATCACCACCATCAAAAGGACAACATGATCCAGCCCCAGGTACGAGTGGAAAGACAAGTCAACTCTGAATTATGGCAGTATCCCTATAGAAGGGAAGGAAACATTTGTGCTTCAGCAATTTGCTAATGTAAGTCATGCTTAACCATGTACTTCTTTGTATTGTCTACACTC
This sequence comes from Onychomys torridus, assembly GCF_903995425.1. Lineage (NCBI taxonomy): Eukaryota > Metazoa > Chordata > Mammalia > Rodentia > Cricetidae > Onychomys > Onychomys torridus. The sequence continues at coordinate 19,817,105 of NC_050458.1, read as the reverse complement.
AATTACTACACATAACTGTGGATGAATCAAAGATAAACTGCCTTGTGGATAAACCAAATCCCAAGTCTCTAAGGAGCTTCTCAGAAAAGAGACACTGAAATCTCAGGTACACTAGGAACAGGATTACACAGGAGAGAAAAAGGCAACAATACATCAAATATGCATGTCCAAATTACAACATTAAAATAGACTTCTTACTTATTCCCTCTCATGCATATAAAGCACTAGCAAAATACCCCACAATGTCAAAATAAGGAAATGGTGGGTGGGTTAAGTACTTCTATCCTGTATCTGACAGACTCTGAAAGCATCCTTCAAATGGAGACCAGAAAAAGGTGACTAAAGTTTACAAGTGTTGCATCCGTCTCACATAACCATTTCTTCTTTGTATTAATCCTAATTGGTCAGAAACATCAATGAGGAGATGGTAATGTGTGATCGTGGCCTCACATTAAAAGACACCAGGGCACACCCAAGTTTGATGTAGATTTCCATTTGGCTTTTAAGCATGAGAACTTGTTGGGGAGTTTTTCTTTTCATGTGTATTCAGTTGGCAATGAAATATTGTTTGTCTGATCAGTAGAAAGTCTTAAAACTAGCAGAACTAACACCAGCTGATTGTAATTTCTACTTCAGAAAAACAATTGTTAGGCTCTCTACTCCAGTCGGAAAAACATGTCAGGGGTGAGCATTTGAGCTTTCTGACCACTTGGAATTCATCTTTATTTTTGCATCTGAGGTTGAAGCAGCACCAGACCCAGATGTGCAATTGGTTTCTGTTCAATTTCAACTCCTCTGAGAAAATTATACTCACTTGCAAAGATTTTTTCCCTGAATGCCCAGATTACATAAACACACCCATTTCATTAATAGCAGAGTTAGGGACGCCCACTGAGGCAGCATGCTAATATGCTCTCTTCTCTGAATAGTATTTTGAGTCAGATTTTTCTAAAGAAGGATTTCAAGCCTTTTCTAATCTCTGATATTAGCACATCTTAGGAGACACTGCAAACACACATGGTTATATATAAAATGAAAACCATAAGTCATTACCTCTCTTCATTTTATCCTGCCATATTGGTCTCCTTGATCACCTGTGACACTTCAAAATGGAAAACTTACCCACCTTACCCAAGGTCAGTGATTGCAGACCCGGAAATTATCATTCTTCAGACTCTTAACTCATCCCCATATGTTTATATAATGTGTTGACCCAGGTATGTTGCTTCTAATCTGGATTTTAAGGAGAAATGTCTATGTTCCACTAGCCAAGACATAACAAACTCAAACAAGCATCAGTAAAAACTCATCCTTGTGCCAGCTTAATGGTTTGTTCTCTGGACTACCCAGATATTACCATTCCCTTAAATCTCCTGTAGTCACGGTCAGCTGAGGACCTGGAAACATGGAACAACAAGAAAAGAGGCTACTATGTTTCCCTTGTCTGTGGTTAAGTTCCATGGTGATAGAGCCCCATAAGTTAACTTATCTCATGAGTCAACTGTGAGAATTGGCATGGTGACTTTCAACCACTGTAGGCATAGCCCCCAGGATTCTTCCATAAACAGATATACATAGTCTGTGAGATTTACTATGTAAGCCAACAGGAAGGCTTAATTACTGTTGGGGTCTAACGAGTATTAAATGTAAGATATTTTAGTCAAAAAGAAAAAATGATAATTAAAAGTAAAAACTGCCTTACTCTAAGCCCAAACAAAGGTTTACTTTGAAGGCATTTGTTTATGTGATCACTGTTTAAGTTTTCCCACAATCTGGGCTCTTTCTGGAATCCATAAATACCATGTTTACTAACAGAATGAGCAATAGCAATTAGCAAAGTTATAACCAAGCCTGGGTAAATAACTGCACTGTTTGCTATGAAAATTGCCAATGAAAGACTCACCATGATTGTTCAGACAAACTCAGAAAAAAACACTCTGGAAGCTGTCTGTCTGGAAAAAGGCAGCATTATTCCAGAGAAAGAACATGGACTGTGAGATTAAATATGCAAGAGATGAGTCCCAATGTAGAATTTAATAAGTTCAAAATCTAGTCCCACTATGTTATCTATAAAATGGGAATAATAATAATGATGATTGAATGGAGTGTTATTAACGGTTAAATAAAGTATGAGAGCGATATACATAGTGGACAGAAAATATGGTGTTAGGATTAAACCCTTTCGTTTCCTTGATCCCTAAAAGATATCATCTAAGAATCAAGTTCTGCAAATGTCTCCACTCAAGAGATACACAAATCCAATTTCATTTCCACGCACCTCCCCCTTTACTCCAGACCTTCATAAACCTATCAAAATGGCATAAGAAAATGATTGCATCAAAACCAAACATGATCTTCTACCACTAGCAAGATGAATGACTGTTTGTTTAGAAAAAACCCTCTCATTTGTATTTTAATTTTTTAGGTCATAGATAGATGATAAATAAGTAAGTAGCTAGACAGACAGATGACATATGCTACTAAATGCTAGACAGATGACAGATAGATGATAGATAAATAGAAAGGTAGGTAGGTAGAAAGATAGATAGTAGATAGATAGATAGATAGATAGATAGATAGATAGATAGATAGATAGATAGAAAGACTGGTCAAAGGCAAATGGTATCCATTCTATGGGAAAGTGATTGTCTTAGCCCTGTTCAGACTAGCAAGTTGAAACTCATATCCTTCCCTAAAAGACAAAAAAAAATCAAAAGGGAAAACTTTCCAGTAGTGATTTAGGAAAAGTACACTTTTTTTTTCTTGGCTCTGGGTTATAGAAGATCTTCACTTATCATCTTCACACTTGTAGAGGAGAAACTTAACAAGAAAGAAAAATTTTAAATTCTCAAGAAATCAAGAAAGTAAAGTTCTAAAAGAACTGTGGAAAGGTAAAACAGATACCACAAAGTAAAGCAGTAGAAAAGAATACATATCTTAGCCAGGAAAACCAGTACAACTGTATTTTCCTATTTTCTTCAAAAGTAAAATGTCAAACTAAATTAATGCATTACACAATCAGATAAAATACACCTGTGTGTTGTTTATGAGGGAAATAAAGAAGCTGCAAGTGAAAGTAAGCTTCAATGCTCCAGGCAAGCAAAAGTTTCCTTAATATAATAATGTAAACAGAATAAATCTTAAAGTCAATAGTGATATATTTGTATATATGTAGAAACTCTCTGCATTTTCTTTAAAGTTAGTATTGTTTAGGTAATTATAGTGCTGTTGAATTCATGCTACTGAGTTGCATGCCTTGAGATGTGAAAGGCAAATTAACAGAAGTGCAATTAGATCTATGTGATTTCACATTATGTAGAACATTTTTGTGTATGGCTTTTAGTATGATACATAAAACAAGAATGATGGGCATGTTGGGTAACTTAGCCTTAAAAACATACACAGAGCACTGTTCCCAACTACAAAGAAGACGTTATTTTGAGTGAGACAAAAAGTATGTGCAAATTTATCATATTCTAGAGTGTGAAGCAAGTTCAACAAATTTTAAAGAACCAATTATATCTTTCAGAATACAAACAAATTCATTATAAAAAACAAATATTTACATATTCAATTTGAATATTCTTAGGATAAAATAATAACTCCTTTTATAAATAATGGTACTTAACTGAACATTTAGGTACTGTTTAACAAAATACATGAAACGCAAAGTAATGCTTTAGGAAAACATTTATATACTTTAATGTTTATGTTAAAACAAAAGATGAAGATGTATGACTTGATCATCAATTGAAATTTTTTTATAATTTAATTTAATTTTACAGCCATGGGGTTCCCCTGTCCTCCCTCCTCCCACCCCCGCCCCTGACTTCCCCCCAACCCACCCCCCACTCCCATCTCCTCCAGGGCAAAGACTCCCCTGGGGATACAGCTCAGCCTGGTAGATTCAGTCCAGGCAGGTCCAGTCCCCTCCTTCCAGGCTGAGTAATTATAAAACAGCAGATTAAACCCACAAGTAATGGAGGAGATTAGAAACATTAATTTAAAAATAAAACAAAAATAGAAAAGGCAAAAAATTGATTTCTTGAAAAAAAATGAATACATTGGCTAAATGACCAGGGGTAAAATTTACAAATAAACAACATAAAGGATATAAAGGGGCTATAGTTGTATATGAATGAGAAGTTATCAGATTTTATAAAAGTTTATCAGTTTATAAAAGCAGTTTTATATACTACTCCATACAAATACTTTGAAATTTAGATAAGTGAACAATACACAAACACATATGAATCATCAAAACTAATTCAAGAAAATATAGAAAACCCAAATGATCCCATATGCATGAACAAAAAATAAAAATTGGTGATTAATTATTTCCCACTGGGAAACACTAAACTGAAAGGTTGCATGTGAAACTTCTGCCTTATATTCATGTCTGAAATTTGTCAGTTCTTCTACATAAGAGAAGATGAAAGAATATTCCAAAACTAATTCTATAAGAGCAGTATCAATTTTGGATCCAAAATTTGACATAGTATAAGAAAATCAAGGTAATGCTGGAAAGCTAGCTCACCAAATGGGGCTTACTGTACAGCCATGAGGACTGGAATGGGGGCCCCACCACCCATATAACAAGACAAGTATCCTACAAATGCTTGTGACTCCAGTTGGAGGGAGCTGACCATATCTTTTGGCCTGAGAGCCTGCAACCACACAAATATGTGCATATACATATATACATAAATTAATACCATTTAAACACCAATAAGTAAATAGGACATTGCAAAATGAATTTTAAAAATTAGACATCATAAATTTAAGGTGATCGCTGAAAACAAATTTAGTTCAAAATTAGAAAACTAACCCAATTCATTATATAACCTCATAAAGAGAAAAAAATCCTCTCCTTAGATAACCCAAACACATTCAATAAAATTCTATAAACATTCTTATTTTAACAACTCTTTAAAACTAGGAATGGAATGGAATTTTCTTAATGTAGTAATCTGTTGTTCTGGTTAGATTTATTGTCAACTTGATACAACCTAGAGGCACCTAGGAATAGAGAACTTCAACTGAAGAATTGCATCCATCAGATTAACCTGCAGGCATGTCTGTGAGTGATTGTCTTGACTGATAATTGATGTAGGAGGGCCTAACTTAATGTGGGTGGCACCATCTCTAGGCAAGCTGGACTGTATAAGAAAGCAAAATAATTATGAACCAGACAGCAAGTCAGTAGGCAGCATTCCTCCATAGTTCTTGCCTCTAACTTCTGATAGTTTTTTATGTCAACTTAACACAAGTTATAGTCATTTCAGAGGAGAGAACCTCAGTTGAGAAAATGCCTCCATAAGATCTGGCTGTAGGCAAGCCTGTAGGGCATTTTCTTAATCAGTGACTGATGGGGGATGTCCCACTCCACTATAAGTGGTGTCATCCTGGACTGGTGGGCCTGGTTCTATAACAGTGTTCTCAAGCTTTGGGGTCAAATGACCCTTTCACAGGCATTGCCTAAGATCACCAAAAATATCAGATATTTACATTACAATTCATAACAGTATCAAAATTACAGTTCTGAAGTAGCAACAAAAATAATTTTATGGTTGGGGGGTCAATACAATATGAAGAACTGTATCAACCAGCTGCCGCATTAGGAAGGTTGAGAACCACTGTTCTATAAGAAAGCAGGCTGAGCAAGCTGTGAAGATCAAGCCAATAAACAGCACTCCTCCATGGCCTCTGCGTCAGTTTCTGCCTCAGGTTCCATGCCCTAATTGAGTTCCTGTCCTGAATGTCATCAGTGGTGAACAGTGTGGAAGCATAAGGCAAATAAAACCTTTCCTCGCATGGGCCTTTGGTCATGCTGCTTCATCACTGCCATAGTAACCCTAACTAAAACATTTCATTTGCTGCCATGGCTTCCCATCAGGATGAACTGTGATTTGGAAGTGTAAGTCAAAAAAACTCTTTTGTCTCCTCAGTTGGTTTTAGCTAGAGTGTTTTTGTCATAGCAACAGAACAAAATACATAGCATATATATATATATACATATACATATACATATACACACATACACACACACACACACAGATATATATATATATACAGAAGGAGGTGAGAATCATACTTAATGAAAATTGATCAAAAGACTCTTCAAAATTAGAAACAGAATCAGGATCTCACCATATCTACTCAGCCAACTTGTAATGATTTTAACCAAGAGAAATATGGCCTAGAGAATAATAATTTTCATACCAGAATATGGGCATAAGAACATTTATGGCCGCTTTTATTTTAATAGTAGAAAATTGGAAATTACCCAATTATCCTTTTTTTTAGAATTGATACATCAACTGTGATGTCTTTATAAAAAGGCCTCCAACATTCATCTAGAGAATAAATTAGTCTACATGTCCAGAGGCATAAATAGTGCTAAGCCAAAAGCTAATCACAAAACGCATATTCACGCAAATTTGTAATTCCATTTTATGAAGTGTATTAAAGCTCACAAATGGAAGTGTGTTCATATATTTTAAGTATATATGTAAACTATAAAAGAAAATAACTAACACTATTCAGGATCTTAGTTCCATGTAAGAGGAGTTTGGTGAGATGGAGACTTTCATTTATTTAACTGGTAGTAGATACTCAGGCATTCATCACTTAAACTATTTCTTATAGTAAATATATGATATTTCATGTTATACAAAACAGAATAGTCATTATGAATGCAGACACAATATCCATTCTTTCTTTTTGTACTTTTCTGTCTCCCCATTGAAATATAATTTCTAGAAAATTTCCAGTGTTATGTGCAAGAACCGCTGAGTAATCATTTAACTATTTCCATTCCTGCTTGTGTTACCGGAAGCAGATTTTTTTCCTATTTTATTTTCCTCTGCATTTTTCTATATCTATACCACCACTTCCAAGGGAACCATAGGTTTAGGCCATGCAGTACCCTGAAAGACAGGTTCCCTTAATGATTTGCAAATTACTCCAATCACTTCCCCACCTATAATGCAGGAAATATCATACCTGACCCATAAATGGGACAGGTTTATTAAATGAAATATCATCTCATAGTTTCATAAGCACTAAGTCATTGAGAAATTAGATAGCTCATGTAAAATGCTCTCACAATGTTGACATCATGGATCTAGGCCTTGTTTTCTTTCCCTTCTCTTGTGCCCTTCTAAAGGCAGCTCTCTCTACCTCAGGACTATACCTCTCTCTATGATGCACAACTCTGTTTCTATAGGACAGATTATTGAGAGCAAGTTTTTTTTTTTAGATATCCATCTGTGTTATCTGCATTGCTTATCACAGTTGGTTGCAAAGAAAAGGATTCCTGGTTGTTTGCTGGATTGGATTTGCCTACTCCATTTCTTCAAGGCTCTATATTAACAACCTGTTTGACTGCACTCATCATTTGATCTCTCAAGATTCATCCAAGGGCAAACCATTCTGCCCAGCTCTGAATGATAAGCTCTTCATCTCTCAAGCTGATTGGCTGCTGGCCAGCTAGTTTGCTCAATCATCACAGAACCTCTCCCTTAAAATTCAGTGAAGTGACTTATACAAAAGCTGATCCTCCACAGACCACATAAAATAATTGTGCATCAAAAACTAGTTTTGTTCCTTTCCCTCATGCCCCGAGTTTTTCCCTGAATTCCAATATGGGTCACCAGGCCTTTATCTAACAAGCAGAGATAATAACTTACCCTTGCTCCATTTGGTTTAATCTTGAAACTCCTATGACCTTAACTTACCCAGTAATTATCTTCAACTGGTGTAATAACCCCTTGGCATACTCATGGTATCAGTATTTTATCTTGTCTCTTCTGTAGGCTTGTTTTTCTCTGTTCATTTGCTGTGGGTTATGTCCTGTTGTGATTCAGGATGTAGGTCACTGTTGTATTCTGAATCATAAAATCGAGTATGCAACCTAGGGCATGGTCAAGGATACGCTGAAGAGAATGTGTATAAGAAAGAATGTCTAATAAACCCTGAATAGTATTAAAATTCACTGCAGAATGTGTTTTGTGACTCTCTAACTCCCCAGAGAAAACCACAAACAAAGGAGTGATGTTTCCATTCAGTGTGAAAATTCTAAACCAAATAAACATTTAGAGATAAAAATAAAAACTCAGGGCCACCCTACCCTGTGAAGATTCACAAAGTAAATGACAAATGTACAGAGTAAGGTAGGGGAAAGAAAAATGTTACCATGTTGCTGGCACTCTTGACTATTTCAGAAATACAGAGCAAAGTCGCTAGGTTCATTTCTTGCATTCCCTTTCCCTTTTAGATGGTTACATAGTGAACCTGTAGCTACTAATCCCAGCATTCTGATTATTTAGACTTGAATTATTTGCCAAATCTGTAACCTCAGAGGAAGTTACTGTAAAGGCAATATGAAGGAACACATAGTATTGCTAAAAAATACATTTGGGGGTAGACAACTCATAGGAATTTTTTGATGATCCTGTCCATTACTCTACAATAAGTTTCAATGATGCTAAAGAGTTCCCCCTTCTCACCACCACTACTAAAAACAGTCATGTTCCTCCAAAAAATTTATTGAAAAGATTTTTCATACAATATATTTTGATAATGTTTCCCCCTCCCTCAAGCCCTCTCAGATCCTCATCAGCTCCCCACCCAACTTTGCTCTTTTTCTCTATCTCAAAATGGCAAAATAACAAGATACACACACCAAAAGAAAAGCAAAACCACAAAATGAAAATCAAAACAAGCAAGCAAAGAACGAGTAAGACAAAATAAATGCCAGAACAAAACAAAAAGTCCACAAAAATACCATTGGAGTCCTTTTGTGTTGGCTAACTACTCCTGGACATGAGATTTACCCAGAAGTGTGGCTGATAGACCCAGAGTCTAGTGGAAAAACTGATTTTTCCTTTGCCCATGGTTGTCAATTACAGATAGTTTCTTGGTTAAAGATGGGACCACATGTCTACCTTCCCCCCTCATTCCTGGAAGCCCATCTGGCTTGAACTGTGCAGGTCCTGTGCATGTTGCCACAGTTTCTGTGAGGTCAAATGTGCATCAGTCTTGTTGTGTCTGGAAGACATGGTTTCCTTGGACTCACCCCCCAACCTTTGGCTCTTAAAAAATCTGTCCTCCTCCCCTTCCACATAGGGGAAGGGCTTGAGGGAAGGACCTTGATGAAGACATCTCATTTAGGACTGAGTGCTCCAAAGTTATACACTGTCCAATTGTGGATCTCTGAGACCCGTCTGCTGCAGGAAGTTCCTTTGAGGCTGAGTATTGATATATGGGTATAGCAGTGTGCCATTAGGGGTCATTTTATTGCTACAATCTTTTTGCAGAATAATAGTTTTAGGCCCATGACCTATCTAGTCTCATGTTCCTGGCCACTTTAGGAATATCAGGTAAGGGTTCAATCTCATGGCCTGGGCCTTAAATTTAATTTATTTAAAAGTGGTTGATTGCTCTCATATTTGTGTTCTTATTGTACCAGTCTATCTTTCAGGCAGGTTATTATTGTAGGTTGTAGGGTTTATATCTGGGTGCTACTGAAAAACTTTCTCTGCTAGTTTGTTAAGTGTGTCCAGTACCATAAGCACTAAATTAGTAGAGGCAAAGCTTTGAGTTAGGTACCAGCTTGATTTCTCCATGTTTGATGGCATAAGTTCGTCAATAGGACCTTACCATAAGGTTGTAGAGAACAACCAATAGCCTTGACAGTAACCTGGGGTATGTGAGCATTTCCATATGGTCCCTTTGATCAACAACAAGATGCAACCCATTTCTAGCACCTGAGGTTTTACTTGGTGGAATAAGATGCCTAGTTGGGGCATTCCCTTCTCTATTATTTAGTGACTTCATTTAGATTCCTTTCATCTATGTATAAATATTTAGGAAGCTGCGATAAGCATAGGTTTCCATGGTTTTTCAAATGCTCATTGGTGTTAGTTGTCCCTCCACGTATTTCTTCCTCTACCTTTCTTTCTCATCCCCATCCATATTTAATCTTCTTATTCTAGTTTCCCTTTGTCTCTCCATCACACTATATCCTATCTCCACTTCTGAGAAGATCTTTACCTGGTCCCTCAGTAAGCACTTAACTCTATGGTTATTCAGATTGTAGCATACATTTCGAAAGCTAACATCAACATATAAGAAAAAATTCATACAATATTTGTCTTTTCCCCCATTTTTTTTTACCATGGCAGCTACACTGGGTATGTCTACTGACCACAGATGACTCATGTAATTCCAGTTTGTAAGTCTTAACAGCTCCCACTGCACAGATGGGAGATACTCACATGAATGGTGATCTCATCCCAGGTTGCTTGAACAATGGAAATGAATCTGGTGTATATATATGTTCCTACTGATAATGTCAACCTGCAGCTATGGAGAAAGGTATATGTGAGTGTTTCTATGCAAACAATTCTTACTAGCTGGAATAAAACAAGCTAGATGAGAGGAACATAGAAGTTTTATAAACACTACTAAAACATTCAGATCAATAAAAGAGACCAAAAACTTGATTGAATAAAACATCTTGCTTCCACCTCATTGCATCCTTGTCCATATTGATCAGCTGTAATAGAGCATGACAAAAGGTATTGATTGACTGAGGCAATTCTCGGGTATTTGGGACTTGAAAGCAGCTCTAGAGTACCAAGAAGGCAATGCTCTACAAGCCTACAATGAGGAGGGTGAAGTGAAAAGAGGGCTGGAGCTTAAGGTATTCAGTGTCTGGATCCATCTGGCAAATGACTTGCTGGAGGCAGATTGGGCCTCATTTACTCCACCCATAAGTGACAGCTAAGCATACGTTGCTTATTGTCTTATAAATAGCTGTTGATAAAATGCCTGCTTAAAGTATTTGCCTGGGTTTCTGTAATATTGATTTCTATTAGACTCTTAAAAACAGCAAAAGTACATTGAACACAGAGTTCTTTCTACATTTGTACGTGTGTGTGTGTGTGTGTGTGTGTGTGTGTGTGTGTGTAGAGAGAGAGAGAGAGAGAGAGAGAGAGAGAGAGAGAGAGAGAACAGCAGAGAACAGTGTAAAAGGATTGAATCCACCCATCCAGGCATAGAAAACAGAAAAATGACAGTATAAAATTTTATTTATTTATTTTAGGTTTATTTTATCTTTATTTATGTGCGCGAGCACATATGTGTGTAGGTGACCACAAAGGGCAGTAGAGAATGTTAGCTTCCCTGGAGCTGGAGTTACAGGAAGCTGTAAGCTGCAGGATATGGATGCCGAGAATCAAACACTAACCTCTCCAACAACAGCAAGTGCTTTTACCCTCTGAGCCACCATCTACCCAGCAAAACAGAACAGCTTTTGTTTTAACTGGAGAGCTGCAAAATGAATCCACAGTAAATACACCAGCAAAACCCAGACAATGATATTGGAGCCAAAATAAAGATTATTGTTAGAAAGTGTGAGAAACAATCCAGTTTTAAAATGCCCTCTCCCATACCTTATATTCAAGATATGTTCACAGCCTCCCTCTGGCTAGTTGCTGAAGTTTTATTCTGAATGTATTAGTTGTTTTTATCATTGTTGTGATTGAAATACCTGACAGAATGCAATTTAGAGAAAGAGGGTTTATTTCGACTGATGGTTTACAGGAGGATACAGTCTGTCAAGGCTGGGAAGCTTAGTGGCAGGGAGCATAAGGTCTTATCATCATGAAATAGAAAGCTAGTGCTCAGCTCTCCTCCTTTTTATACAGTCCGGTGCCCAGCCCACAAGATTGCGCGACCACAGCAAGGGTAGGTCTTCCTGTCTCAGTTAAATTTTTACTAGAAACACCCTCAAGACCTCCCCATGAGTCTATCTCCTAGCATAAACCTAAGTCTAGTCAAGTTGACAATGAATATCAAGAATCACACTGAAGAATGTAAAACTCAAGGTCTCTGGGAATGGGATATACTAGGCATAGCTGAGATTAAGTCCCCTTGGGGATGGCATTGATGGAATATGAGAAGACTGGAGTATCTTGAAAGATAAAGTGACAGATATTTTAAATTATCAAAGTTGAACAAATTAAAAGTCAGGATCATTACTTCCCAGAAAAATAGTTGTGTAGGAAAGGAATGGAGATGGTGGGACACTGCTTATACCAAGTGTTGACTTAATAGAAAAGACTATTCAAATGAAAGGGGAAGAAGAACAGAGCTGTATCTGTTATACTTGGTGGGAGGAAATGGATTTCCATGGCTGGATGTCCAGTTTGTAAAAATAGGCATATAAGTGTATCTTTCAGAGATGTGGGAGAAAATGCCAAATAGATAATCAGTCTGAGAACAGGAAGCAAGGATATAGAGGATGATTTTATAAATATATATAGATAAAGGATGTATGTATATATGTATATATATATATATGCATGTATTATGTGTATACATATATTGTGTATATATGTATGTGTTTTTATATATACATTATATATAAAGGAAAGCTTATAGAACCACTCTATTCTTTAAGTGTAGGCAGGTATATTGGAATATATTCATAAAAACAAAGGCAGATATTTGTACATTGTCCAATATAATAGAGAGTTTCAGAATAGTTAATAAAAATAAGATATAAATGTGCTGAAAAGATCAATTAAGAAGAGTTTGCCAAAACATCCAAATGCAAGGAGGAACCAGGAACACACACACACACACACACACACACACACACACACACACACACACTCACACACACACCGTTCTCTAGCAAATACCTTCTGTTTACTTGCAATTGGAGTGATCTGTCATCTGCAGCTGATAAGATAATGCACCATAGCCTATGAGTGATGGGAAGCAGATGACATGGCTTTCTCTGAGCATCTCAGTTTTAAAGGCTTTTCTTTATCCTCCACTTTGGGTTATGGAGCTTTGGGACAGTATTTGATCTTGCAGAGAGTAAAACTTACTTTGTGAGAATCACAGAATTGTAAACTCTCGAAACTTCTTTTGTGTCTTGCAAATCGACTTCCCTGCCGCCTTCAAAATAAACAGGGTGTGTGCTGTTTATTGCAAGTGGAACAGAGGGAGGAGACAACAGCTGCTCCTCTCAGTGGATTACAGTTTATGAGGTTTTACATTCCTAAACATAGGGTTCACTTTTTCTTATGTTTATTTTTTTAGTTTTGAAATATAAATTAAATAGATTTAGTGTATATAACATTTTATTGTTTTTGTACATTGTAGAATGGTTAAATCAAGCTAGCTTATGTATTATCTTACAAATCAATGTCTACAGTGAGAACACTTCAAGTTTCAAGTAGATTTTATCAACTACAGTCACTCCACAATAGATCCTTGACTTCTCAGTTCTATCTAACTGAAATTTATACCCTTTGCCCCATAACTTTCAACTTCTCTACCTCCCCTGGCCTTGCCTGATACAAGTTTATAAGTTTGACTTTAGATCACGTGACTGAGATGATGCATCACTCATCCTCCTTTGTCCGATTCATTGCACTTAACATCGTGTCTTCCAGGTTTATCATGTTTTCTTCTTTTCTAATACTAAGAAACATTCTCTTGTATGAACATACTACATCTTATCTATCTATTCGCCCATTGATGGACACTAGGGTATCTTGATTATTGTGAAGATAGCAATGAACATGAGAGCAAATATCTTTCAACATCCTCAGAGTATATGCCCAGGAGTGAAACTGCCTGTCATATGGTAGTTTGATTTTTAATTTCTGCAGAACGTCCACACTATTTTCCATTATGAGTGCACTATGTTACAATCTCACCAGCAGTGTACCAGAGTCTGATCTCCCCATATTCACTAATACTCTTCTGTTGTCTATTTGTTAATAGACATTCTCACAAATGAGAGCTGATACCAGTGTCTTATACTGTGAGATGACTTACAGTCTTGCATATGAACTATGTTTAAACATTTTTTTCCAACGAGTTTCTTATTCTCATACAAAGCTATAGGCCGTATCTGCAGAAAAGTTCCTTATGTAAATTTTATATATACTTGAATCAAAGAGTCCCTGCTCCCATTCATACACCACTTAAGTATCTTTCAGCCTTTCTGACTCTAATTGTAGCTTTTTTTTTCACCCTCAATTCTAAATAATGGCTTAATGGCTAAATGACTAAATGGATAGAAAGAGAAAAATTTGAGTCCTAACTGATTTATTTGGTGGAACCAAGGATAAACACAGAATGCACTATAGTATTTTATGTTTCAAATACTCTTCTTGGAACAAGGACTAGCTAGTTCTAGATTTCTTTGCTCTTAACTCTTTGCATTCTCCTCCTTCATCCACCTCTGTTCAGCCTTCATCAATTCCTAAAGAATGTCTTTACTACTTAGACTCCTGAATGCCCAGCCTCAACTTATAAAAAACGAGTGCCCTTATCAGTACATCTTGCCATTCTATTTAAAAAAGAAAGAATGTTTCATTGTGCCCAGTTTGTTCTCCACATTCAAGGCTGCCATATGGCTTCAACGGATATTTAGCAAAAAATGTATTTAATATCTCATAAAACCTACATAAAGATGTCAAATGTCCATAATTAAAGATGAATCCTCTTTGAGCTATTGCTTTACCAATTAGCCACCTGGAGCTGTATGGCCAAGTCCTAATCAATTAGACAGTTGTGGATGTTTTGAAGATGTACAAGTCCTAAGGAGAGTAGGGAATACTTAGCAAGCTTAGTAGTGATGATTGTGCTGGGATAACTGGATTCAGGATGTTCTCATTATGAAAATGCCTCATGCAGTGCTGTTTTGCTCCCTCAGGTAATCACCATGGCAAGGAACGGAGCAACATCACTGAGCCTTGCCCTTTCAGACTATTAGAACTCACAGTGGCCTTGTGAGGAGCAATCATGTGGAGGTCACAGGAAATTACTTTCTGAATTAATTCACTTTCTCCATAGTTCCTTCCTTTCTACAAAGGACAGTCATGTCCTGGCTTCAGCTTGCTACACTGGCAGATGCATAATAATAGTTCAATCCTTTCTCCATCAGTTCTCCAACCAGAGAGCAACCATGGAGGGAAATAGCATCATCCGTGGCGTCTGTTGCCCTCGGGAGGGGTCATGAGATGAAGTAGACACTGAGTCACCTCCCAGACACTTCAGTTCTCACTGCATTACACCTGCAGTATTTTGTCTTCCTTCAGTCTTCCACCTCCACTCTGGTCACTCTTGTACATGGCAGCAATGTTATGTTTCATTCTAGGGGTTATTTTAACCAGCTGTAGGAAAAAAAAACAAAAAAAAAAACCTCTGCGTTTCTGGATGACTTTGGGATGGGTCACTAGGTCTTGTAGAATGTTTTCCATTTTGTTTTGTTTTTAAGTTTGCCTTTTTGCTTTTAAAACAAATACATATTCCATTACCTGATTATTTGCGTCATTATATTGATAAGTACGTACTGTTTGTAAAAGATGGCCAGATGTTGGAGAATATCCTTCAGTAGATTTGGAAGGAGAGGAGGCAGAGGTGGTTGAGTCTGTGACTGCATTGTAGAGACACCTCTGATGGTGTAAAGGTACTGACGAGAATGAGACACTGTGGGTGGTACTCAGAAGCCATTGGCCAGATGCATAGACTGTTAACTAGAGGAGCCTGTTGATTTTTACAGGTGTTCTTAAAAAAAAAAAAAAAAAAAAAAACCTGCTTGAGAGTTGGACTTAGGGCTAGAAATTAAATTGAAACATATTTAGAAACAACAAAGACTATAACCATTTCAATGGTAGTGGAAGATGCTATGCCTCTTACAGAGCAGAGGAAGTCTCAAATTACATAAAATTACATAATTAAAACCATCTCCTCATAGCTAGGAAGAGGGTTGGTGGGTGCGTTTAAAGTTGGTGGGAACTTTCTGAGACTGTCTGTTTCTTGTCAGCACCTTTACTGAAAGCTCTATTTCCATCTCTGCAGCTAGGTAGCCAAGGCTAGATGCCTTCAGTGTCACTGTGACTTTGTGCCTTATATCTAAGTATGCACCATTACTCAGCATTCAGTTTGTATTAGGAAAAATGGACAGTCTACAAATAACATTCTCCATCTGAGTTCTCACATGCATCTCCTCTAGCTTCACCAGCATCTCTGTAATCTCACTGCTTTTCTTGGGAAGATTTAGCTTCTAGAAGTTGGCAATAGTCATTTTTTAATTATTGTGTGGATATTTTTTCCATCTTTCCAAGAAATACTGAAATGCAGCTGTAAATATACATGTTGATTCACTGATAGATTATTTTTCTATGGTGTATGTTTGTGTTTAAGTGTCGTCCTGTTATCTCCCCCAGAAAAATGTATGTCAGTAGAGTTTCACATTTCCCAGTACTTGCTAGTTAAGACAATGTTGTAACTGGGGGGGGGGGGGGGGGGAGCTGATTTTTGTAGTGGGTAGCCATTCCATCTTTGACCTGGAAGTTCCAACCCCCATTGAGGCTTCGGTAATGGTCACGCCTACAAGACAGGGCTGAGAGAGGACGTTGAAGACCCAAGTTCCAGATGCCGGGGCTAGCATGGTTCCAGGCCCCTGGATGCTGGAGGTAGATGGAGCAGAGTTCTCCAGAGAACACCGCCAGACTGCACCATACCTTTGCCAGACCCTACAACCTACCTATCCTTTCATTTGTAAGTTACCCCACAAAATAAACCTCCCTTTTAACTACGTGGAGTGGCCTTAATAATTTCACCAATAGATTTTCCTAATTACAGCTTTGTTCCACTCCATCTTACAATCAAAATCCAGGCCATGTCTTCTGTGTTCGGTTTTGTTTTCACAAATCTGTGCATCAAAATTACAGTCTATGGGGCTGGAGAGATGCTCAGCTCAGCTGTTCAGTACTGTTCCTGCAAAGGACTTGGGTTTGGTTCCCAGCACACATACGATGACCCACAATTGTCTGTCTCTCCAATCCCAGGGTATCTTTGCAAGTTTTTCTGGCTTCCATGAACCCCTACATGTGTAAGGTGCAGAGATATTCATGCAGACACACACACATGCATACAAAATAGTTAAAAATAAACCTTATTTTTTGAAAAAAAAAAGAATTATGATCCACATTTATTTTATGCTTGGCTTTTACAGGCTTCTGTACTGAGCACTCTACAGCTTTCCTTCCAACCACTAACCACCAGACGTAGGCACGTTTTCCAAATGGGGACACCAAATAGAGGAAATTTAAGCACAACTGAGTCAAAATAGCAAGAAAAATAATAGGAAACAAAGTAAGCAGATATTGATAAATAGACATTGAACTTCGCTGGGGAGGACCATAAAATCAGCGCTCTACTGCCTGTGTTCTACATCTGAAAATATCCATGAAGCCAGTCTTTAATTAGAAAAATAGATGTGGTGAAAGAAGGTGAATGTGTCACAAGAAATAATATCTCTTCCATGGCTGATGTGCTTAAAAGTATTGGAGTGCCTCCTTTCAGGATAGAAAATGTGGTAACCATGCTCTGGCCCAGAAGGCCTTCCTTGTGTAGTATGTTTTCTGATATTTTGTGGCCTTAACAACTTCTGATTTCTTGGGGCTTTCCTTCTGAGAAGACCATGTATGCCCATTTTGTAACCCAGGAAAACCTGAGGGGATGTCATTCCACATGGCATGAGAGCACCCCTGCGGTGTTCCTTCGTGCGAGCCTGACTTCATCCAGTCACTGGTCTCCCTTGTAAGTGACTTCTTTCCCATGGCATCTGCACTGCCACCTCATTTCCTTATTGTTAACTGAAGAATTGTTCGTCTCTATTTAGACTTCAGCTCTGCATCTGCTTTATGCTCTCCATCTGTTCTCATTGCAGTTTCTTTGTAATATATTAGGCGCTGGGTAACATTTAAAGACCTAGCCAAGTCAGCGTGGGCCTTGGGCTTTCTTTCTCTCGGAGTGGGAAAGCTGCTTAGACTTGCAAAAATATACGTTTTGTTTCATGGCCAAGTAGAAACCACTTTACCTTTGAAGTGTTGCTCCACTCCTATTCTTGTATTCTCTTGCTCTTTGCCTTTCTCCTGACCATGCCCCGTCCTCCACCCCATTCGCAGTAAGAAGTGACGTGGCTTTCCAGGGAAGCCTGGGGGGGGGGGGGGGGGGCGGGAATCAAGCATTTCTGCACCGACGATCTGGTATATAATGGATTGGAAAAAGTCAGCCACTCCTCTGCTCGATGAGTCTCTCTCAGATGCTGGAGGCCAGTGGTGATTGACCAGAAGAAAGGGAGCTGTAGCCTGGAACTTCTGAATCAGTATGCCTCAGAAACCTAGCCTCGACAAAGTCCAGCTTTCCTCTCTGCAAAGTGGCAGGACGACCGCTTACTTTATAGTATTGTCATGCAGATAAACTTCAAAAAGCGTCCAGACTAGCACCTGTCACCTATTGCAGAAGCTTCACCACAAATCATCAGTAGCTATCATGACTGTCAACTTGGGAAAGTGATAACTGTGGACAGTAATAGCTACTAAAAAAAAAAAAAAAAAAAAAAAAAAAAGTAAGAATGTGTTTTCTTGGTTGACAATTAAATGGAAACCAATTTCACATTAGCAGCAGGCATTTGGCAACTTCGAAAACATAGCTACCACAGCGGGTCCAAAGGGCTCTGATGATGGCATTCTCTTCAAGTGTCATATTCACTTTGATTGGAAACTTTGACCGAAATGTGAGTCTTGTTGAATTTATTTTTTTCCTTCTTTTGTCTAGCCAGCTGTCATTATATGTATCCTCAGAGGTGGGAGTTTTCTGACTGGGGCTTGCACAGGACAGAAGAGTCAGGCTTTGATTCTGTTTGTGTTTGAGGTTAGTGATGAAGAATTCAAAAGAACTGTTGGATGCTCTGGGGGAGAATCCAGGCGTCACCTTCTTCTGTTTGCTGGAAAGTTGGGGATGACACAGAACGGCAATGCTAATAAGTAGCACTGTGTCTAGCAGAGTTCATACAGCAATTCTGTACTTCTGAGGAAACTGAAGCCTTTGATGAATGCATTTTGGACACACACAAAAACTCAAAAACTGATTAAATTTTGATTGTAACATCTGTATTCATTCATTTGCACTTTTAACAATCATTCACTTGGCATCTTCTTGGACCCAGCCACTTTGTCAGACCCTGGAATGCTGCATGGAGTAAGACTATCACAAAAGGAAAAGGAAAATGCAGTTTGATTCTGTAATTTGAGGAGAACTGAGGAAGAGGCATATTGCTAATATTTGGAATGTATGGCTAGGAAATGGTACAGCACCCAAGGGAAAATAGCAGCAGGGACCTGGGACCATGGTGGCCTAAATGAATGAGGAAGTCAGAGGATGGCCACATCACTTCCCGTCTGCTTTCTGAACGTACCTTCTCATTGGGACATCCTGCCTGAGGTGCCAATGAGCACACTGGGTCAGGTACAGACAATGGATAAAGGAACTAGAAAGGACAAGGGATAGAGTCGGGCACAAGTCCTTCAAAGCCATAGGTCTACTGGTGGAAGAATAACACATAAGCAACAATTTTAATATGATCTTTGTAAGACATGCTGTGTAACTGCAGTTAAAATACTGATGCCTATAGAATAATGTAAGGGCCCAGTCAGGGAACAGAAGATGGCTTAGCAGACAGAGGAACTTATTGCCAAGCCTGTTGACCTGAGTTCAATACCCAGGATCCATGTAATGGAATGAGCAAACTGATCCTTGCAAATTGGCCCCTGACTTCTACACAGGAGCTTGGCATGCACACATGCATGGATGCACATACACATAAACAGTAATAAATAAACGTAATTTTTTAAAAAGATCTCAGACCATACAACTACTAGCTCTTGTATTAAGGATCTTCAAAGCTGAGAACAGTTTTTTCTGGGGGCTGGAAATGAGTGGAGGAAATATGAGGGGCAGAAGAAAAGATTAATATGCAAATCACACAGATAACATTTGCTTGGAAATCATCCGTATGGAGGCTGGGGAGATTGCTCAGTATGTAGCAGCACTTGCTCTGCAATTTTAAGAACCTGAGTACAAATTCCTAGGACCCAAATAAAATCTTGGCATGATTGTGTGTACCTGCACTTGCCTGTAACCCCAGGCAGCATTGGTACGGGAAGAGAGGTTGATCCAAACAGAGAGCTAGCTGGCCAGCCATCCTAGGCTAAACTAGCTTCCAGCTCAGTGAGAGACCAGGTCTCTAGGCAACAAGATGGAGAATGATGGAAAAAGATATATGACAGCCTCCTCATAGGCACAAATACCTATATTTGGGTGTTTTGTGAGGCTTTATTTGAATTGTTGGAGAATATGACCCAGAGTTACCACAAGTTTCATGACATAGTGTGAGGTACTTCTAACACACAAGCCTCCTGAGAGCAAATGTTGCTTGCTTGCCACATGGGCCAGCACCTAGAACAGCAGGTGGCACAGGCCAGGCACTAAGGAGCTCTTTGTAGCGTGGGTAAGCCAATACACAAAAGAATTTCTTTACCTAAACCCATGTCTGCATTTTAATTTATTAAAGTTAAACTTGATACATTTTAACAACTAATACTATTTTGATTCTTCCTTCTTGGATGAAAATTAAAGAGATTTTAAGAATAGTTTATGGAATAGGTACTGGAAGGAGACTCAGAGCATATGTCTTTCAGCTTTCCTCCCTGAAGTAGAAACTATGTTCTTCCCCCCTCGACCATAATGTTATTGTGAAGATCAAATGGTACCAAAGGGGCCTCAACAGGTAGAAAGTATTTGACGGAAGAGATGCAAGGGCATTTGGTTTCTTTCTCAATGCAGAGACACAGCAGAAGTGACTTCTTCGAATATTCAAATGCATTCCATTAAACATGGGCTTTCTCAACTTTGAGACATTTATATTTGGGTTGTGGTGCATTCACATGTTTTGTTGCAGGTGATTCTTTTGTGCACTGTAGAATCTGCTCTGGTATTCCTGACTTCTCTGAGTGGCCACGGACATGCCCAATACCACCATCACCATTTGTAGTGACCAAAAATATCTCAAGATACTATGGTATGCCTGGAGGGCAAAGTTTCACTGGCACTAAACATTTGTTCACACTCTTAAGCACTCTCTAGAATTTTTCTAAAACATACTGGTAACTTTCTTGGCCTGTGAAATGTGGGCTTTTGGACTATTACCATCAAAAGCCAGCTGTAACAATCCTAATTCCTTAAGGCATGTTCAAAAGATTTGCCTGTATCTCTGAGCTGCTGTCGTTTTGTAGACCTGTGTCTTTGTTCCACAGTTTTGATTTTCCCTCCCACTCTGCCTGTGTGGCTGACAGCTGTCATTTTCTTGTAAGCATTGATGTATACTAATTTTCTATTTCTAATCTGGTGAGATTTAAAAAGCAGTTAGCCAACTTTCACAGACTGAATCTAAAATGAGAATGTGCAGTCCTCATGTTTGAGCCTAGATGTGCAGGCGCCTACCAGATGGACTTGCTTCTTCTTCTTCTCATCCACAAAAAGGCCTTCTTATTCCTTACTTCTCAGTGCTACTCTCCTGACATGTGTGTGTGTGTGTGTGTGTGTGTGTGTGTGTGTGTGTGTGTGTGTGTCATCACCACTATTATTTTTAATACAATTTAATGATATTAGCCACCGATTTCCCATTTTCTTGATTTGGAATGAAATAAGAAAGAAGTGAGATATTGAAACATGCCTGCCAATCATCCAAAAGCATTTCCTGGAGTAGTTTATCATTCCTTTTCTTTCTACCATTCTCAGTATGACTTCTATTTAGAAACTGTGTGAGAAATGTATCATTAATATGTCTATGAGGCTGTACAGAATCTGGATAATACAGGTGAATGAAGTGATCTTCAATATTTTAAGTAAAGTAAGTCCAATCTATTAGGACCGAGCATTCAGTGTGGTGCCAGGCACATATTATATTTGTGAAAGAAAGTACATGAATGAATTACAAAAATATCGTCTACCAGCCCATTTGCTAGTGCAGAGGGAGACCTGATGTGAGATGTGGCAAGCCAAAGATAAAAGCTTCAAAAATCCAGATGGGGAAAATGGTTTATAATGAAAGCGCAGGCTAATCTTTCATGTCACATATAAAGAGAGGATGGTAATGGTCGCAAGAGAGGGAGATGAAATGACTGAACTCCAGCCCATTTCCTGATACGCTGCGGTTCCCTTTTAAGTTTGCAGATTGGGAATGGCCCAGAACATTTCCGCTCCTGGGACAAATCCACCTCCTTTTATTCCTCTGTTGCCAGCGCTTGTGTTTTTCAATGGACAGAGAGGAAGGTTAAAGCTCTTGGTGTGTGTTTGACACCACTATATGGAACCACTGGTGTCTCTAACAGCTCTCTTCTTGAGGTTGTTAGGCTATTTCTGTCTGCTGTAGCAAGGAATAATCCCTTGTGCCAGAATAAAGTAACCTGCAGTGGAACACTTACCTGAATGGTGAGCAAGGTCACAGGAAGGCATTACATTTAAAAATGGCTCTGTACATAATAAAAAGGGATCAGTTCTCTGTGTGGCTGTGAACACTGTGGGAAGAATGCCATTTTAACTTGCTGTGTATTTTCAAGGTCATGACTTCTGTTAACATTCTCTACCAGTAACAGACTTCCAGAGGGTGAGCCTGGTCAGCCAGACACTTCAGGCTGACCATTTTCCAACCGGGCATAGGAAATATAAGCCCATCTTGATAGCAGATACTCCTCCAAGGGAAGCCCAGATTCCAAGCTAATTTGTAAATTTAATAAATATCGGGTGCTGTGACTTTATACGGGCTTACAGATTTCTTATGATCATTTCAGTGAAGAGTTTCAGTGAGGAAATAAAAAAAAAAAATTTTAAAGGTGACCGGACAAAAATAGCCATCCTTTGAAAGATAAAGAAATACTTTAGACATCATAAGCACCTATTTGTATTTCGTAGAAAAGATCTTTGTGCATCTCTTGAGTTCTGCCGTGTCAGCATCTTGGTTAGGTCATCAGTTAATTGAGCTGGGTTAATGGTTCTTTTCACTGTGATGACTTTTAACCACCTTTCCAGCAGAAAGTGTCTGGTTAAATCATGGACTGCTGGGGAAGAAAGGCGTCATCTCTCCCCTGGTCTACCATCTTTACCACCAACACAGCAGGAATTCCATGCAGTGACTTTGGAGCATGCAGGGTACTTGGCCTTGCTTTGTCTGTGTCAATAACAAAGAGCAGCTGTCATTGGTTCTAAACACCTTCTTTCCCGATGATTTCATGGAATCAGGGCAATGCTCTAGGCCTTGGGCCATTTTGGTAGTTTGAGCACGCAGTGGATAAGTGGGAGATAAACAGGGCTCCAGTAGAGCTCAGGATTAGTAACCTAGTAAGCAATGATTAATGAAGTTGGTTAGCAAAACTATGAGCATGACCTTTCCTATCTCTTGGGGTTTTGTAATTTGCTTGAATCTCAGATATCCTAAAAGACAGGTAGAACAAAGGATTCTGTAGTTAAAATTCTATATATCAAATATATCCTTACTAAGTGTGTTAAGCTGCTTCTGTTACTCACTTCGTAATTATTGAATACTGCCAGTCAGCAATTTACATAAAAGTGCCTTGCAAGAACACTTATGAGTCTTTATGTTATAAATCACTGTGTATGTGTTTTCGTGTATGTACATGTGCATGCAAATGAAAGCCAGAGGTTGATACTGAGTGCCTTTCTCAGTCATTCCCCACCTTATTTTTTGAGACCAGGTATCCCACTGAAACTGGAGATCACTACTAATACTGCATAGCTAGGGAGCTCCAGGGATCTGCATGTCTCTACCCTACCTTAGCACAAGAGCTTGTAGAGAAGCAGCAATATGCTCAGCTTTTTATTCAGGTATTGGGGATTTGAGCTCAGGCCTTCATGCTTGCATATGAAGCACTTTACAAACTGAGCTTTCTCCTCCAATCTGATGTATTTTTAAGTCTGAGAAATGGGAGTTTCATCCCTCTGAGTCTTAACTTTGAGACTTGACCTATTCTTGGGGCTTTATTTGGGACTGGAAGAGCTAAATTTGGAAAACAGATTTTCCAGTTCTGGTTTGTGCATTTTATACTACACAGTGTTCTTATATTTTATAAGTTAAGACATTTTTTTAGAACTAGGTTGGGAAACTAAATTCACCAATAGCAGTGTTTAGTGAGGATCTCTGTTCTCACAATACATGTGAAAAACTCTTGAAACATTGTGGTGGGTATTGTGTTCCCTGAAATATTGTGTTCCCCGAAATAAACATATCTGGGGTCAGAGAATAGACAGCCACCAGAACAAAGCCAAAAATGGTGGCTAGAAAATGGGAAGAGTAAGCCATAACAGAAGTTGGGCAGTGGTGGTGCACGCCTTTAAACCCAGCACTTGGGAGGCAGAGCTAGTCAGATCTCTGAGTTCAAGGCCACTTTAGAAACAGCTAAGCGTGGTGACCCACATCTTTAATCCCAGAAACCTAGCCTTTAATCCCAGGCAGTGACAGCAGAAAGAGAAAGATATATAAGGCGTGAAGACCAGAAACTAGAGCAATTGGAGAAAAGCATGTAGTTAGTTAAGGATTTGGTTGGTTAAGCGTTCAGGCTTTGGAGCAACACAGTTCAGCTGAGATTCATGTGGAGGAGGACTCAGAAGCTTCCAGCCTGAGGAAACAGGATCACCTGAGGAACTACCAAGGTGAGATAGCCATGGCTTGTTCTGCTTCTCTGATCTTCCAGCAATCACCCCAATAACTGGCCTCAGGTTTGTTTTTATTAACAAGTACCTTTAAGATTCATGCTACAAAACATAGCACATCTGTAACTTACAGGATGACCACATGTATTATAAAGAACAAATACATAATATATAATAATTATGATAGTTTATTGGTATATGGTTGTGCACGTTTGTGATTTATCTATTCTGTATACATCATACCTAGCAAATTATTATGGAATAGATCTTAAAATATTGGCATGAGCAGTATCTATCTCAAGGTAATAAAGTTAAAGGTACTTTTTAATAATCTTATTTACTTACCTAATCATCTATATGTTTGTCGATGAAAATGGAGCAGTTTCATTGTGGGACATGGTATAAGTGCTAAAGATTGAATTCAGAGTTTTGTGCATCCTGACTATTCTCTTCTCCCAGCCCCATAAGTCATATAATTTTTAAAATCACAAGAGAGAAAGGTAGGCACATACTTGACACCTTATAAAATTGGAGTACATGGTTCTCCTTGGATGTCTCTCCATTATGCCATCTATATTGATTTTGTCACATGCCATAGCATTATGTAATATATTTGAAAGTGATTCCTTGAGCTTCTAAATTTACGGTTTGTGCAGATAGCTGTATTCCAAAGGCATATCATTAACAGAATAAGACTACATCATGGCTGTTGGGAGTGAAATGGCATTTGGGGCCATGTAAGACTCTAGAGTAGGAAGTCTGCTTGGCAGAGAAGAAAATGAATAAGAGAACTGCCTTGGCCTCTGACAGCAGTGTGGAAATGGAACCAGGGCTAATCTCTGGGCACAAAAGGATATACACCAAGAGCCAAAAAGACTAAGTATAGAAATTCCCAACTCTATAGTGGAAAGTTTCAGAGCCATGCAGCCCTGCAGTCGACACAGGCAATGTTTGAAAGACAATGGACATGGGATCTCTTCATGTAGGAAGAAAATAACTCTCATGGCTCACATTTATAAGAAGAAATGGGGGTGGATGAAGCAAAGCCCAAGGACAGAGGAATGAGAACAATTTAAATTTAATAAGGTTATTAATTACTGTCTCCAAAGAGCTTCGTATGGCAAGATGGATGATGACACAGGAGACATTACTTAAGATCATTTCCAACATTGCTCACTGTACCTTTCTGTGTGGCATGAATCACAATCTCTGGAACCTTCTTGTTTGCAGCAGGAAGGCCGTAACAAGGATAGAGACTATTGGGAAGATAAAGCGGTACATCAGTGCTATTTCTGTAACTGTTCTTCACCCTCCTGTCACCCCTGGCCTGAAAGACCCCATAGTGGAAACATTTACCACAGCTTAGTGCTTGACAAATAGGGAATTGACTCTAGAATAATCTTTCAAAACTTAAGTTTTATTCTAAAGTAAGTGGTTAATGGTCCTTACTCTCTTCACCCTTTTCTACATCTTTCTTCTCCTGTCCCCAGACGTGGCCCCTTTCTGCTCAGATGCAATTCACTTTGCTTGGAAGAAACTGTGGTTTAAGCAGCATTACTGCTACAGGGAATGTTGCCACCCTCATTTCAACCTCACCAATGGATAAAGTATTGGAGTCATTTTCAAGATATAAAAATAGTCATTCAAGAAGATTGAGACATGACAATGTTTTAACAGAAGGGGATAGTTAAGAATGACAAGCCCAAGTGTTTTCTTTCCCATAGTGGACATTTTCTTCTTGGTGCACAACAGGCATTAGATAAATATATTTTAAAATTAAGAATAAGTAGGTTTGTGCCTGAGGTTATAACTCAGTTGAAGAGCAATTTCCTAGCATGTGCCTACCTGAAGTTCCATCCCTCACATTAGGAAAAACAAAAAGAATAAATGGACTTGGATTTCAAATAAATCACCTCTCTTGTTGCCTCTGTATATTGCCTAGCCTTGATTATGGCTACTGGTTACTCCATGTATTCACTCAAGTCGTTGAATATTGGAGAAAATGCACACTATTCCAATTCCCCCTCTGTGTAGTAGCAGCACTAGTACCATGTGTGAGCTTCCTAAAATAGCTGTCACTGCCACCATTGATACAAAAGACATCTACAGGTGACCTGATGTTTACAAAGGGACTTGATAGGCCCTAAGATTCCACACAGAGAGATAATGGGTGGGGAGAAACTTATAGAATATCCTCATAAAACCAAAAAACATGAGACACTCAAAAGTAGCAGTAATACTGCACAGCATTATGGTTTGAGAGAGACTAGCACAGGTAACTTACTATTTGTTCACGGGAACAGTGAACAACATGGTTATTGTCATTGTCCCTGTTGACACTGGGAAATCTGAGTTTTCCAGCTCACAAGGCGGAACTGTGGTCTTCCTCAGACTGTAGCTCCATGAAGGGAGAGAGTGAAAGGACACCATTTTCCCATAAAGCTTTTCACTGAAATGTCAACCATACCTAGAGCAACTTAGTTTTTCCAAGCACCAGCTACTGATGTCTATGACTTGCCATGCCAACTAGATTCTGTGCTCAGGACTCCTCTCAATTCTTGGTAGAACCTGACCCTCTCCTCACTGCTCCAGTCTGAGGAATTTCCACAGCAGCCAGTGTTACAGACAGGATAAAAGAAGAAACACACCCTCTCCCAACAGTCCTGACTCTAACTCTTTATAGAGGGAGCAAGACTCCTTGGTCACCAGGGTGCTCCCACAGCCTCGCATACCTACTGAGTATATGCAGCCAACCAGCTATTGGGAAGAGGACATGATGGGGTAGGAGAGACAGAGACAAAAAAGAGGATGAAAAAGAATGAAGGTGAGAAAGGAGGGAGAGAAGAAACAGAAAAGGGAAAAAGCAAGAATCTAGAAGAAAGTGGCTAACTCCTTATACAAATAACTGCCGATGTGCAAAGGCACTGTCAGGCAGATGATATAAGACATGCCATGCTCCTCCTGGCCCTGCTGCTAATAAGATCTGGGGTCTGGGCCTAGACTCCCAGTCTTTCTAGGCCAAGGATCAAGCCCTTATTTGTAACAAGAAAGAATCAGACCAGATCATCAGACATACCCTTCTGGACATGAGCATCCTGGTCCTCCCCGGACCAGCAAAAACCACCCTCCCACAGCATCCCACTAGCCCACTTCCCACTCTCTTTTCCATTTCTTCAGTCTCCTTACTGGGATCTAAGTATTCTAACTGAGCATAATTTACAGAACACAGAAAGGATTCTGGAAGGACAAATCTCATTTTATCCAACCATCTCTTAAAACCAAGTTACCTACAAACACATCCTTAGGGTCCATCTTCTGTGGCACCCTGTCAGAGCCCAACCGGGAAACTTCAGAGCAGAGAATATAAAATAAAATATAGATATTTATAATTGAAGTATCATTCCCTCTAGGTATAACTTCCTTTTCTTTTTCTTTATAATGAAAATTCAGTCAACTGAATATTCTGTTCCCCAAGGAAAATTTCTCAGCTGCAGATGATGCTGAACACATGGGAAGACTCTCTTGCAGAAAATGATGCCCGCTCAACAGCTAATGATCACCTTGCATGGGATCAGAACGTGACAAGGTCTTTGAGGTTAGCCCCCTCTCATCTGTGAATTAGGTGTTAGGTACAGAATACAGAAAAAAAAACCATTTTGCAGGAGGCTGCAAACCAAATGAGCACTGGATCCAATTTTATACATGTACAGGTATATCAAATAAATTTAATTTCCCCATTGAAGGTACTTGCTTTTAATTCTGGGGCCAGTGGTGCAGAACAGTTTTGAAGATTAAATTTTCCATTCCAAGAAAGTAGTCAAGGATAGAACTTCTAAAGCACAAGAAACCAAAAGGCAGAAGGTTTTCAGTGCACACAGCAAAGGCAGGATGTAAGAAGGTCTAGTGAGCCATAGGCAGACAAGAAGCTTCCAGGTGAAGACTACTTTTGCCATCTTGTTTCAAACCAGATAATCACCTTATTCATAGCCAAGGCAGGGCTAGATTCAATGCCCCAGTTGCAGCTGCGAGGACCTGCTCCATCATCTGAGGCTACTTGCTCTGTGTTATGTGTGGTCTAAAGCTTGGCTTCCCGGCTTTTTAAACACTACTGCAAAGAGACACCTGAATAAGGTATAATGTGTAAGACCAAACCCAGGAGGTTTTAGGAAGAATCTGAACTCATTTGAGTCACAGTGCCCTTCCTGTTTTCTGTTAGTCACCCACCATTGCATCCTGTGTCTACCTCCATCTTCTCCTTTGCACATATCTGGGACTTCAGATACTGTACAACCTTAGGAGAGAGCATTTAATGCTATGTGCCCTCTCCCCACTTCCCTCTCTCTCCCTTCATTTTAAATGGCAATCACAATAATAGGGTAAGGATGATTGAGTAAGAAAGACTTAAAATCCTCCAGGCACTGAGAATCATTTCTTGAACTACAAGGGCCCATGAAACACGTTGAACCGAACTAGTGTTCGCTAAAACCGAACACGGTGCCTTCAGTATGTTCAGAGCTTAGGGAGAACATATTATGCTGGCTAATTTGTATCTCTATATGTGCTGTACATATATGTGTATGTTTATTTGTCTGCACATGTATGTTGAGACCTGAAGTCTCCACCTTATTATTTGAGGCCAGGTATCTCACTGAATCTGGAGCTCACTGATTAGCAAGACTATGACTAATCAGCCCCAAAGATCCTCCCTGCTCCTTCTCCCTAGCACTAGGATTGCAGACACATGCCACTATGCCAGGCTTTTGGGTGGGTTCTAGGAATGCAAGCTCAGGCCTTCCTACTTGTATGACAAGCATTTTACTCACTGAGACATCTTCCCATCTCCCCCTAATTTTTTCTCAACTTATGGCTTGCCCAGCATTTGATTCTTCAAACTTTGGGGAGTTGGCTATCTTCACCACATAAAACAGGTTTTACTTAATCCTACTTCTTGAGTGTTCACTGCATGCTCAAACTGTTCCTAATGTTTTCTTCCAGTGTTATATAGCTGTCTTAACTTTCCCTATCAAATGTTAGATACGAAGTACAGAGAGTATCATTGATTTGCCTATATGAGGAGCTAGTATTCATTAAACCAGAAGTAAAACACAAGACAACATCATGCTATTTCAGAAACCCAAAGGATAAAATAATGATATACCACCATTCCTTGCCTTTCTTTATCTTGTCACACACACCATGCAGCTTCCATAGTAAGAGAAATTCCTAGTTGGACTGGTGATCCTCCTTACCTAAATGTCAGTCACTCAGACAAAGGGAGACAGACCTAGGGAGAGATCTGTTTGCCCCCTGCCTCCATGGAGCACTACACTAGCTCCATCATGGGAATTCACCTTAATTCACTCTGAAACCATTCCTTTCATAGTTGCCTGATTAGTCATGAGGCCTTCAGCTCACTGGATCTTACTTAACACCTACCCAAGGGACATCCCCATGCATCTATCAGAAGTTCATGATATTGCTGAAAAGCAACCCTAAAGTTTACATTGCATCTAAAATCATCCTGCTTCCTAGAGTGAGAACAAAAAGGGCCTCTTTCTTATAAACTGTGCATAGCAACTCTCAAATTATCACTTGTCTTTAGTCAAGGAAAAGCCACCCATCCTTAGAATAATGTTTCTTGCTCTCTAAAATACTATTGTGTAAGGGATCTGAAATGACTTGTGGAACTAGAAATGGCAGCTGAAGAAAGTTGTGTGTGTGTCACACACACACACACACACACACACACACACACACACAAATGCTTTTCATTTCATAAAATAAAATAATTGTTAGCTGAAGTAGTATTTTGACAATAGGAGCAGTTCCATTCAGCTGATGGTCCTTGAGAATGAACAGATTCTCATGAATAAAGAGGTCCTCAAAGACATATTTATCTTAAACTGGATCTGTTTTAGAGAGTAGGGTATTTTAAGCAGAAGTATATGTTAACAACTTAAAAGAATGTTCTAATAGGAACACTTTCTGGTTTGTTTGTTTGTTTTTTGTCATTTAACAGTGAACATATTTTAATTGGCTTCAGTTTGTTACTCTAACATTTCAGAAGGGGATGTTCATCTTCCATGATATTCCAAGATAAAGTCACCTGCTTGCTAGTCATTTCTTTCATATTATGAACAAAATGATCAGTGAAAGAGGCTTGGTGAGTAAGCAGATCACCATGACTGCATCCAATTCTGTCAGTGCCCATGGCAGACATCAGTAATCAGTCTCAGCAATCTAAGCGTTCTTCTTAACAGCATCCTCTAAATAGCCAGCATCCATCATGTTGGCCACCAGTTTGTCCCTAAGCTAACAGTCCTGTCAGAGTAGCCAATGATCATGTCAGAGTAGCCAAGTACTAAGAATATAATTCCATGTATAATGCAACATAATGAAGATATAAAAATGTTCTGTGGAAATCATACCCCATAAACCCTATAGTATAAACAAAAAAATAGAATTCCAGTTGAACTACTGTACTCTCAACCAAAATAGGATACACCAAAATCCAAAACTTGTTGAGTACCAAAATGACAAAAGTAGAAAATTCTACATCTGCCCTCAGTAGTAAGTTACAATCAAAACACAGCAGCATAAAAATATTGTATAAAATAAAATTACCTTCAGAGTATAGGTATGAGACTATGCATATAAGATATATACAAATTATAATTTAAGTTCATGTTTAGACCTGGATCTCATCCTCAGGACATCTTATTATGTATATACAAATATTCTAAAATCTTAAAAGTAATTAAAAACCAATATGCTCCTGTTTCCAAGGATTTCTTGTAAGGAATGTTCAACCTGAAGTTTCTAGTGTTGGAAAAGGATTCATCATTTGAAATTAGACTTGGGGTTGGGGATTTAGCTCAGTGGTAGAGCGCTCACCTAGCAAGTGCAAGGCCCTGGGTTTGATCCTCAGCTCCAAAAAATACAGAGAAATTAGACTTTATTTTGAATAAAGTAGAGCTCCTGTTGAACTATATTTTTTATTTCTTCTACTTGTAAAATGTCCCTACTGATCCATTTCCAGAAACTGTTCCATTTTTCTTTCTTATTATCTATGTTTGTCAGCTTTCCATCACTATGACAAAATACCTAAGGTAGCCAATTTGTAAGAAGAAAGATTGATTTGCTCAGAGTTTCCAAGGTCCCAGTTCAAAGTCACTTTGGCTCATTGTCTTTAGGCTTGTGGCAAAGGAGTGCATCATGACATGCATGGTAGAGCAAAGCTGTTCGCTCCATGGCAACCAAGAAACTAAGAAATAAGGGAGGGTCCATCTCAATATTGACTCCCAATGGCCACCTAGCCCCCAAACTAAATCTCCCCTAACCTTTCAGTAGCACCGTATCCAGGCCTTTCGGAAGTACATAGCTCTTTAAGGGACCCTCAAGATCTAAACTGTGGCATGAGCTTTTATAGTCCCAATCAGCAGTAACTCCATCATAATTACTGCTTCCTATTCTCTGTAGTCTCAGCACCATTCCCTTTCTCATAGGGACTGACAGTACCTGCCTTCCTCATTGATCATGATGTGAGAACTTAGCACCATTTGGCATAGAGCGAATATGAAATGATGAATTCCCCTTCTCACTATGCTCCCTGCCTTCAGCCTTGCTACCTTTAATTTTAAATTGCACTTGTAGCCATGGGTAACCCTAGATACTCCATTTACCTAGCTGTATTCTTGTCATCTTTTAACTAGTGAGAGAAAATTCAAGATCTTCTCCAGCCATGGTGTAACCCAGCCAAGCATTGTACTTTACAGTCTAGTAGCATTAAGCCTTACCATGTTCCCTATATCATATGGTTCCTCATTTCATACCTCTTACACTACCTAGAATTCTTTCTCTGTGTAATTCTAATTTACCTGAGCTCTTCCATATTGTCAGTGCCTTGGAAATTCTTCCCTGTGTCCCAGAGTTGGGGATCTGTGATTCTCTTATAAAATTGCCCCTCAGTTCATTCCTATTTATTTCATAGCACTTAACATGTAGCCTCCCATAGGTTTTTGTGTTTAAAGCTTGGTCCCCAGCTGGTGGAATTATTTGGGAAGGTTATGGAATTTTTAGGAGGTGGAGCCTTGCTGGAGGAAGTGTGTCCCTAGAGGCAGGCCTAAGTTATATAACCTGATTTCGCTGCCTATCCTCTCTTCTCTGAACTATCCCATGCTTCTGCAGCAATACTTCCCCCACCCTGATGAATCATATCCATCTGGAACTGTAAGCCAAAAATGAATCCTTCCCCCTTAAGTTACTTTTGCCAGAGTTGTTTTTTTTTATCACCATAGAAGAAACTAAGACACCATATAATGCCAAAATAATCTATGTCTGTGTTTCCTTGACATTATTGTGTGACTGAATGTCACAGAAATCCATATCAAACAGTGATGTATTTATATGTAGAAATTGAAAAAATATATGCTAATTTTAAGTGTGATTTGATCCATAGATCACTGGTGCTTCATTTTTCTCTATTTCTCTTGATCCTGTATTCTTATAAAATGATTGCCACTGTTAATAACGTAAGTTTCCTTATGTTAAGATATTCTTTTAGGGAAAAAAGGGTGCTTCCTCCTCTCACTACTTGATAAAAATCAATGGTACAAAAGATAACAATGTGACGATTGGCTGAGATTCCATGGTTGAGAAGTACAGATTCTTGTAGAATGGGAACAAAGGTTGCCTTGGAGGCCCACAACAATACCTTCTACACTCTCCCATGAGACCCGGCACGGAAGGTCATGTGTTCCCTGCTGTGTTCTATGGATTCCCAGCACATAGCAGAGGACTTGATGCCTGCATAGGAGCTCATCACCATGCATGTGCTTGGCTGAAGGAAACTGAGCCTTCCTGGACCTGAAAAACATGTCTATATTCTTGTTCACCTCTCTGCTTCAGCTCAAAGATTTCCACCCTGGAACTATTACCTCTTATCCCTTCACTTAGGAATCACGGGTTTCTGTTTCCCTTGAAATAGGTTACCTTTTCTCAATCAAAACTCACCATAAACCCCTTGACCCTTTCTCACCCCAATCGCAGAAGTATCTGCCTGTTTAAAGATGCTAGCTCCAAGGCTTCCCTTACAACTGGAAGATTCTGTGATAAATGCAAGGATACAGCACCAGAAATGATAGAAACATCAAAGGTTTGCCAGTCAGCCCTTTTTATTAAATAGTCCCCGAAGGCAGCTGCTATATATCTTTTGATTGTTCCCACAAAAGGAAGGATAGCGGAGTACAAAGAGACTAGACTTTGCAAAGAGGTCTGGGTGAAATTTTGGCACCACCAAACTCTAAACTGTGGGCAGTGTTGGTTAAGTGATTTAGTCAATGCTCATACCCTCCTGTGTAAGATGGGCATAATAATACCACTGCCTAAGAGTACAATAAAAGGCCGATGAGGTGAGCTGTCTAACAGAGCTGGACACTCCACAACAAGCAAGTACCACTCCTTCCTCTGAATGACTCCAAGTGCATTATGTTTTCTTTTTTTTTTTCCCCGAGACAGGGTTTCTCTGTGTAGCTTTGCGCCTTTTCCTGGAACTCACTCTGTAGCCCAGGCTGGCCTCGAACTCACAGAGATCCACCTGTCTCTGCCTCCTGAGTGCTGGGATTAAAGGTGTGTGCCACCACCACCCGGCCCCAAGTAAATTATTAATATGTCCAGTGTTATTGGTTCCTTAATTCCAGTTTTCATGGGTTCCAGGCTGCTAATGAACTCGGCATTACAAAAGCTTTTCTGAAAAACTGTTCTGGCCTTACAAAGCCTAAATGCAAGAACTCAAGGCTTCTTGACAATTTTTGACATCTCTAGGTTCCCCCAAAAGGCAGTTCTCCTCTACCTTGGCATGACATGATTTGTTTGCTGGTGAAGAAACAGGAAAAAGGAACTTACCTGCTATGGTCACTCTGGAAACCTAGAAAGAATGGATGTGAAAATCGGGGTCATTGTGATGGTTAATGGCCTTCAGTATTCTCCTAAGTGCTGGGATTAAAGGCGTGCACCACCACCGCCCGGCCAGGAAATCAACTTTAAAGTTCCAAAGACATATGTCATATTTTCCCGCCATTGTAATTTGTACACACACCTATGATGGAGACTTGGAAAGCCTGTGTGTCTGTAAAGTATGACTCCAATCTGAAGATTCTTCACAGGAATGTGGAGAGCTGAAAACTTTGCAGGGTTGAAGGGTTTGTTTTAATATTTATCTAAATAAAGAATTCTGCGTAGAGAAACAAAATGACAAATTGAGATAATGATTTTGTTTCATTGGCTCCAAAATGAAGCTGAAGAGTATGTGGCTGAATGGCACTATCTCCAGGAGCTGCCAATTCTTTCTCTCTGTGTAAGAAACTGAGGAGAAATCTAAATATCTTCTGTCATGCATCTGATAAAGCCTGGCATTAGCTTTATGAATCACTGAAACTTTAGGACATCTGTACTCCTTTTCATTGGATGGATCTTCCCATACATTTTTGTAAGAAAATGATTGATGTTTGCATTTGAAATTATTATTATTATTATTATTATTATTATTATTATTATTATTGAGACGGGGTTTCTCTGTGTAGCTTTGAGCCTTTCCTGGAACTCACTTTGTAGCCCAGGCTGGCCTTGAACTCACAGAGATCCACCTGGCTCTGCCTCCTGAGTGCTGGGATTAAAGGCGTGTGCCACCACTGCCCCCATGAAATTAATATTATTAATGACTACCAATAATTGAGATTAGAACTCCCTCAAGGACAGAACTATCTTAGCTTCATACAATTTTTTAAGCTGTTTTCATTTTTTTTATTGCTGTTAATTCAAGGAGAAAGGTTGCATAATTTTTTTTTTTTTGATGAAGAAAGGGATGGGATTCAAAACTGTGAACATTGATGATGAAATGGCATGAATATAAGATTAAGAGGGAGTCTATTTTTTTATGCCAAAGGAAAGTATGCTAGAAACAAACAAACAAACAAACAAACAAACCTAAACAATGGAGAGGAGTCAATGGAAATGAAGCATGGAAGTCTAAAGTGCTAACATGAGGAAGACAATGTATAAAGTTTTATTTACAAACAGGGATATCCCCTAAGTCTGAAGTCGGCAAGGTATGTAAACAGCGTCTCTTCACTCCACACTTGGTCAGTTGTTAGTTTTTAGGAACAGGCTATGAAGCTGGCGTCTCCATCAGCAAGCACAGAAGCACACATCCATGTGCTTCCACATGGTGCATGCCTTTAATCCCAGCACTCGGGAGGCAGAGCCAGGCGGATCTCTGAGTTCGAGGCCAGCCTGGGCTACCAAGTGAGTTCCAGGAAAGGCGCAAAGCTACACAGGGAAACCCTGTCTCGAAAAAACAAAACAAAACAAAAAAAGTTGATTTCCTTTGTATAAAAGGGATGCATGAATATTGTAGAATGTTTAGAATCTACACACAGCTAAAAAAAAGCACTCCATTAAACACACTTGAAGTGCCTTTACTAAACAGATCAGTACTTCTAAGATCCAGAGTTGCCATCACATGAGCTCATCACAGTGTAATAGAAGAAAAAGGCAATAATATAAATCAAGCACTACTCATTACAATTACTACTCACTACTCCATACAATTATACTTGGAGTTTACTTTACAATCTTACAAGCTTCTGAATACTTTGAAACCTCCTTCTCCATTTCAGATGGAATTTATGAGTCTACATTCTTTAAAGATTCATAGACCATGACAACACCCAAAAACAACTATAGTTACAGTTTCGTTACTAATGCTTTTTATCTCTCTGGTGTGCATGTTCATCTGTGCATGTACTTTTAGTGGGGTCATACTGAGCACATGGGTTTTGTTTTTGTACTGCAGATGCCAAGTTGAGGGAACCATATTATTTGATTCATGACATATGGGGCTTGGGTAGTTGTTTTGTTTAAATGTCTTTTAAGGGACTTGTGTGGATCATCCTCTTTCCAAATTTGATTTCTGTTACCTACCACCTCTTGCAAAAATGAGAATGATACATATCTACTATTACTTTGAAGATGAGTAGATTTCTGATATATATATTAAAGATATTATGTTGCATTGTAGATGAATTTCTAAATGGTCTTATTAAAAAAAACAAAACAAAAACACCAGATATATAGTTGAAAGCCTGGGAGAGATCAGGGAAATAGGGAAAGCCACAGCTAACCTTACCTCACCAACTCTGCAGCCTCCAAATGCAAGTTATTTCCTGTCTACCCATGTCTATATGCTGTTCTGCCATCTGATTTGCTCTTTCTGCCCAGCTATCACTTCCTCTTCCTACCCAGCTCTGTCGCTTCCTGTCTGTCTATACAGACCTCCACCTTCAGACCTCCATGGTTAACTAGTGTTGGAATTTAAGGCGTGTGCCACCACATCTGGCTCTGTTTCCAGTGTGGCCTTGAACTCATAGAGATCCTGCCTGCCAAGTGATAGAATTAAAGGCATGTGCTAACATTGCATGATTTCTGCATTGTGGCTGGCTTTTTCCTCTGATCTCCAGGCAAGCTTTATTTATTAAAGCACAAATAAAATATCACCACATTTCAGCACAAATAAAATATTACCACATTGCATACTTAACAGTTCCATGTGTGCATGTGAATACATAAGTGTTTGTGTGCTTGCATTGTGGGTAACTTTATCTATTACTCTCCACCTTTTTATTGAGACAGAGTCTCTTACTTGTGCTGGAACTTACCCACTGGCTAGGCTGCTCTGCCAGAAAGTTCCTCACACTCATCCTGTTTCCACACACACACACACCCCAGTGCTGGGATATAAGTACATATTAACATACATGGCTGTGGCAGATCCAAATTTAGGATCTCATGTTTGTACAGCCAATACTTTGCCCACTGAGACATCTTCCTCTCCCCTTACTCTTTTAAAATCTATTTATGTTTCCATGTGTGCATCTAGATCATGGTTCCAGGTGCTGTCTAACATCTGTGGCATCTTACTAAGCTGCTGCTTCCTTAGTGACCCACCATTGGGATGCATCAAAGAACTGGGAAGAATTTATCTGCTCTAGACCAAGACTGGAGAGATTTGGGTCATGGAACCCCTTTCTGCCTAATTTCACCACATAGTGGCAGATTGGAGCCTGCATGAGTGAACTATGTATACTCCCCTAGAGAGCATTATCCAAATTTCTAATTGTGTCCAATCTGATACATATCAAGTGCTACATGGCTGGTTTAATTTGCATTTTCTAATAATTGGGGAGTTTGAACGTCACCTAATATGACTCTTTGCTAGTCAGACTTCCCCATTCTCAGGTTAGCCTCTCATAGCCCTTCAATTTGACAGAGGGGAAAAGTTTCACACCTGATTTGTTTGTTCACATGTCTTGGTTACAGATTTGCAATAATACCTACTTTAATATCTTCAAAATTGCCTATATTTTTATATTCTATTTCCTTGTTTTAACTCTCTTTAGTCTATTTTGTAATATATTATATAATATATAATTATAATATATATTAATTATAATTAAATATATTTTATACATAATTTTTCCTCTATGCCATTTACATTTGTGGCATGTATCTTTAATATGTCACTGCTTCATTTTGTATGTCAGCCTAACTTATTTATTGCTGAATTTTTCGTGCTAAAAGTGAAATGTTTGTATTATTTGTGTATGTTCAAGCTACTATTTTCAGAGTACTTTTTACCAGCATCTCATTTGATTGCTATGACAAGTGAGTACTGTAGATGTTTTTCTTCTCAATTTGTCAGTAGAAAAAAAAAATTAGATCAACTCAGAGAGAAATAATGACCTGCCCAATTCCACCCAGCCCCTCAGTGGCCAAACCAGGATCAATAGTCTAGTCTCACATCCAAAAGTTCAATAGCATTCCTATGAGGTTTATCAAGAATCAAGGTGACTTCCCAAAAGCTATCCATGGAAGTCAATATCTGAACGAGAATTTTCAAAACTCTGAGGCAAATGTTTTTGTTGTTTTTTAACTTCATTTGTATGTGGTGGTATGGTTATGGTGTGTGTGTGTGTGTGTGTGTGTGTGTGTGTGTGTGTGTGTGTGTGTGCGCGCGCACACATGTAAGTGTACACATGTTGTGCTTACACAGATGGGCGCTGAATGTCTTCCTCTATCACTTCCTGCCTTATTTCTAAAAGTATAGACTCTCATTGAACATACAGCTCACTGTTTCAACTAAACTGGCTGGGAATCAAGCCACTGGGATTCTTCTGTCTCACCCTCTTAGTGTTGAGGTTGCATATGTATGCCACCACACCTGGCTTTTACATGAGTTATTGGAATCTAAACTTGGATCCTAATGCCTATGCAACAAGTGCTTTACAAAACATCTCAGATGTTTTGCTATAGTGGTGCAACACTGACTAATATAACACCTGAAAAGACAATGTTCACATTGGCTGAGCATATCAATGTTTTTAC
Organism: Onychomys torridus; assembly: GCF_903995425.1. NCBI lineage: Eukaryota > Metazoa > Chordata > Mammalia > Rodentia > Cricetidae > Onychomys > Onychomys torridus. Next base: position 19,778,057 of record NC_050458.1, on the reverse strand, counting down.
AACTTAATAAAACACTAATTTTCCATTACCCCATCATTCACACACCCTTGACTTTGCTAGTAGAAGCAGAGAACTCGGCTTCGCCTCTTTCTAGAATGCATCTCATCTCTAAGATGATATTCGTTAGTTTTAAAGACCAGAATCCTATATTTCTTTCTGAGCATTGAGCCCATCAGTCATCTCACAGAAGGTAGATGTAGGCACAACTTTTTGTCCTGCAACCCACTACCAAGTAACCATATAGAGGTATAATAGTAGTAATAATTATAAGTGCTCAGCCAATAGCTCAGGCTTGTTACTGACTAATTCATGTATTTGAATTAACCCTTATTTCTTATCCATGCTTTGCCACATGGCTTGGTACCTTGTCTCAGTATGTCATGCCCATCTTGCTTCTCCCTGTCTGTGCTGGTGACTCCTCTCTCTGCCCTTCTTCTTCCCAGAATTCTCTGTTTGCCTCTTTTTCCTAACCTTATCTTGTCCAGCTATTGGCCAGTCAGCTTCTTTACTAAACCAATCAAGCAATATATATTCACACAGTATAAAGGAATATTCCACAGGCAGAGTTATGGGTAGAGGAAGGAGTCACTCATCTCTTAGAGCACTGTTATGAGAGCCAGGTTTCCATCCCAGGCTTTGCTCTAAATGGGCTAAGTACCAATAGTTTCTGGGTATCAGGGTAAGCTATCCTCTGAACATACCCTCAGATTTCAGAACTGAAGTGAACCATCTGGCCAAGATCAGAAAATTGGGCATAAATAATGAGAAGTGGGACAAAAATTACAATCATTCTCACATCAGAAAATTGTCCTCCCAAAAGATGAGTCTGTCATGAATTTTGACCTCAATGCAAACTGTGCCAAGATAGATGTGAGAGAAATATTGAACTCTAGCTCTTAAAATCAATGGAGGCCATCCCAGGAATGGAACTAATGAGCTACAGTTTGGTGGGTGCTTGTAGGGAAATGGGAGGCTATGCTCAGAGCTCCCATTGGCAAAAGAAAAGGTTGTTGGTGATGGGGTGACAGACAATTTATTCTTCAATATAATCTTAATTACATTACAAAAAGCTGTTCATAGGCATTTTGTAGAGTCGGAGGGGGAAAAACAGCCAAGTATTAGTTAGGGCTTTTTAAACTTGGCATACTCTTCAGCACCACAGGCAAATCTTCATTCTCTGACTGAACATGCCTTTCTTGTACAAAGATTCCTTGTGCACAATCCAATTGAGTAAAGTACTAACTTAAGTCGGTACTTTAAGAAGAATGGGTATTTCAAACCTTGGTCAGATGAGCTCCAAAGATTATACAAAGCAATAATAATTATAGTTTCCACTTACTGACTGTGTGCCAAGCATTGTGTGTAACTTACTGTGTGCTAAGCATTGTGTTTAGCAAGCACTAGTTCACTTACTGAAAGGAGGGACCTGTGATATACATGCTATTGTTATCTCCATTTGAATATGAGGAAATTGAGGTGTAGAGAGATGGAATGAGTTGCCGAAGGCTAGAAAGCCAATAACTGGCAAAACCAGAATGCAAATTGAGAACTAGGCAATATCCAAAGTAAAGTTCTACATGCTCAAAATTTTTATAAGTTAGCCTTTACTTTGTAACAAATTACAATGAAGTAGCCACTTAAGATCTTGGTATGTCACTTGGTTTCTGAGGGTCACAAATCTAGGAGTGACTTCTGTCTCAAGGTGTTATTGAAAGTTGCAGTCAGCATGTCAGCAGGGCTACATTTGAAGACTTGACCTGAGTCAAAGATCCCACTTGCCACATCACTCATGCAACTGTTAGTGAGAGACCTTAATGGTTCATGTGATCTTCCTATCTCTAGGTTCCTATTGTGGTGAACCTGTTCCTCATGTTGTGATGACCCCTTACCATAAAATTATTTTTGTTGCTACTTCATAACTGTGATTTTGCTACTGTTATGAATCATAGTATAAATACATTTGGAGACAGAGGATTGCTGGAGGGGATCACAACCCACAAGTTGAGAACTGCTACTCTAGGGATTCATGACTTATATCTGTAAATAAAAATATCCTATAGCATTTTTATGAAAATCAACTGGGAAAAACTATGAGATACAAGCTAAAATAAGCCTCACAGAATTGAATTTCATCATTGATGTAGGAATCTACCAGCACTTTGCACAGAGTGCTTAGAGATATCCCTGATTCTGCAGAAGAATGCCCAAGATGATACCTGTTGACCTCTGTCCTAGGACAGCCCAGTCCTTATGCAGGTGACACCTATCCAAGCTTCTTTACAGTGACGATGGGAAGACCTGAAGTCTGCACACAGTTCCCACAAAGCAGTTCATAGTTAATGGATGTGTGAGAATCCCACTCCTTTTTAAGTTGAGTAGACAATGAAAATATTGTAAAGGGAGCTGAGAGGTGTGAGAAACCAGGCACCAAACCCTTTGATATTCCAACTTGTTGGGACTCAACCACAGCATAGAAATAAGTAGTGGTCTGAGTAGAAAAGGAAGCCAGAGTTTAGTATAAGAAAGCAGATTATAGCAAAATAGTTTTTTTGGTGTGTCTACTGTTTTAGTGAGAAAAAATGGTGCCCATTGAGTGTCTGAAGTCTGGCAGTAGAAATTTCTTTATAGGCAGAACATCTAGAAGAGCTCCTGGCACATAGTAGGTGCTCAGCAAATAGAAGTGTATATGCCTTCTTGTTATGGGTATCATCATTCCAGCTTCTTACTGCTGTTTTGAGGATTAAGGTGCAGATATTTACCTTAGTATCTTTACTACTCATTCAGTTGTATTCTAAGTTCATAAGATAGGAAACTTATGCATCAATCTGCCTTATGTACTACTATATTCTAATTACTTAACACAAAGAAAATACCTAGCAAATGTTTTATAAGAACTAATATACATCATACAGTATTGGTGAAATTACTTAGGCCACTCCACGTAGTTAAAAGGGGAGGTTTATTTTGTGGGGTACTTACAAATGAAGGGGTAGGTTACAGGGTCTGGCAAGGGTATAGCGCAGTCCGGCGGTGTTCTCTGGAGAACTCTGCTCGGTCTACCTCCAGCGTCCAGAGTCCGGGAACCAAGAGCCTCACCTCCTCCCGATCCTTGGTCTTCCACTTCCTCCTCTGCCCTGCCTTGTGGGCGTGACCATTACCGAAGCCTCAGTGGGGGTTGGAACTTCCAGGCCAATGCTGGGATGGCTATCCACTATAATACAGAGCTTTCTACATGTAAGTTTCCCATAGGTGGCAGTTATCAGCATTATAATCATCACCCTACCACCACTATCATCATTATCATCATCTCCGGCACTACCAACATCCTTATCCCCAAGATTTAAGAGTACCCTGGTATGAAAATTCAATAGTGATCTTAGCCTATGACTGTAAGATATAATTTTCTTTTCCACCTTAGATAACTGGTTCACAGTTTTGCTGCTTTTCTCATGGTTACAGAATAGTTCAACCATACTGATAAAGTGTTGTTACGTTTTAAGGAGAAAAAAAAAAAAAGTATCTCTATAAAACTGTCACAAATGCTACCACTGGGGTTACCCAAAGTATGTTGAAGTTATTCTCAATAGCTCTTAGTGAATCCCATCTCCACTATTTACCAAATGAGTGACCAAACTTAATTGGACCTGTGCTGTGGACTCCTTTATAAAAATAAAAAAAACATTACCAATCAAACACCAGAAGGGCTCTTGAAAGAAATACCAGAGATGCTCTTTGCCAAGTTTCTTGCATGTGCCTTTTCCATGTTAGATGCCAATGTTTTGGGAATGAGTGATATATGTACATACATGGATGATGGATTTTGTGTTTCCAGATCCATTATTCTTTCCAACTCTTTTTTTAATTTTTTAAATTTTTTATTAAGAAATTTTTTATTCATTCTACATAACAACTACAGATCTCCCTTTCATCCCTCCTCCCGCTCCCCACTGGCCTTCCCTCCCAGCCCACCCCTAGCCTCTCTGAAAAGGTATAGCCACCCATGGGGAGTCAGCAAAGCTTGGCACATTCAGCTGAGGCAAGTCCAAGCGCCTCCCCTGGATCAAGGTTGTGCAAAGTGTCCTACCATAGTCAATGGTCTCCAAAAACCCAGTTCATGCACCAGGGATAGATCCTATTCCCACTGTCAGGGGCCCCTCAAACAGACCAAGATACACAACTGTCTTGCCCATGCAGAGGGCCCAGTCCAGTCCCATGCAGACTTCACAGCTGTTGGTCCAAAGTTCATGAGTTCCCACTGGTTTGGTTGAGTTGTATCTGTAAGTTTCCTCATCATAGTCTTAATGCCCTTTGCTCATAGAATCCTTCTTCCCTCTCTTCAGCTGGACTTCCAGAGCTCAGCCTGGTGCTTGGTCATGTTTCCATGAGTTACTGGATGAAGGCTCTATGATGACAGGGCATTCACCAATCTGATCACCCAGGTAGGCCAGGTCAGGCACCCCCTCCACCACTGCTAGTAGTCTAATCTGGGTGCCAGATGTAGCAAGAATCTTAAAGGTACTTATTAATAAAATCAAACCTGAGGCCAGTTATTGGGGTGAATGCTGGAAGATCAGAGAAGCAGAACAAGCCACAGCTACCTCACCTTGCCAGTTCCTCAGCTGATCCTGTTTCCTCAGACTGGATGCCTCTCAACTGAACTATGCTGCTGGAAGCCTAAAAGCTTAACCAGGCCAAAAGCTTCTAGTTTCTGGTCTTCATGCCTTATATACCTTTCTGCTTTCTGCCATCACTCCCTGAGATTAAAGGTGTGGATCACCACGCCTGACTGTTTCCAGTGTGGCTGTGAACTCACAGAGATCTAGATGGATTTCTGCCTCTGTAATGCTAAGATTAACAGTGTGAGTGCCACTATTTTCTGGCCTCCATATCTAGTGGCTGTCCTGTTCTGACCCCAGATAAGTTTATTATGGTGCACAATATTTGGGGGAACACAATACCACCACAGTCATCCCTTTAGATTTTGGGGAACTTCCCTAGCACTAGGCTTCTCCCTATCCCCATGATGTCTCCCTCTATCAAGATATCTCCCTCATTGCTCTCCCACTCTGCCCCTATTCCAGCTTGATCATCTCATTCCCCCATGCTCCCATCCCCCATCCCCTATCCTCCATTGCCCTCCCTCATCCCCAGTTTACTCAGGAGATTTCATCTATTTCTCCTTTCCAGAGTGATCCATGCATCCCTTTTAGGGTCCTCCTTGTTATCTAGCTTCTCTGGAGCTGTGGGTTATAGTCTGGTTATTCTTTGCTTTACATCTAGTGTATTTCCAACATTTCAATCAGCATTTAAAGAGAGTTTTCCAAATACTAGAAATGTCTAAGAATGGAGGATATAAGTTCTAGGAATCAGCATGACTTTAGCCAAGTCCTAAGCTATAACTCTTGAGTTCCAGGGTCTTAGTCACATAATATGAGGAAGTAATGGTTGCACAGCAAAGTAAGTGGGCCACCAGACAGCACCCTTAAAAAATGACTAAAATACTAGTCTTTACCTTATATATGCTTTACCACAATTGAAAAAAATGAAAAGTCCTAGAGGGCTGGGTTATTAGTTTCCTGACACCGAGAAGCTAACAATACTGGCTGTAGTGGAGGATTCCATAATATATGCTGAGCACAGCCAACTGTCAGGTTGTTGACCTTTGTTTTCCCCCTTGGTGATCCTATGAGCGAAGCATTGCTACTGTTACTCCATTTTACAGATGAGGAAATAAGTGCCAATGTAGTATTTTTAGAGCAGGCTTGTACAATGTGTGTCTCATTAGTGAGTTCTTACACTTCATTGATTTGTTTTCTCCTTGTCTGTCTGTCTGTTTGTTTGTTTGTTCTGATAAATCACCAAATCACAAAATGCAAGCAGCTCAAATTCTGGCTAGGGCCAGCTTTGGTAGACAAGTTGACCTTAGATCTTTTGAAGTTCAAGAAAAGCCTCATCCTCTGTCCTTTGATGTTCACTATATATTAGAACAAAGAGAAAGAAGAAGGAAAGGGGTGAAGGAAAAATGCACAGATACAGTTATCCAAATTTTCCTCATTTTTTAGTGTTAATATTTATTTATTATATGCACATGGTTTTAATAATACTGCTAAGGGCATGGAGAGATGGCTCAGGACTTAAGAGCACTGGCTGCTCCTCTAGAGGACCGGGTTCAATTCCCAGCACCTACATGGCAGCTCACAACTGTCAATAACTCTAGTCTGGGTGATACAGGATCCAGGGTACCAGGTATGCATGTAATGCACATATATGCGCATGTAGGCAAAATGCTCATACAGATAAAATAAGTAAATCTTTTAAAAAGTAATAATAATACTAAATACTTTATTGGGTAATGACATCAGAACTCCTAATTAAAGCCCTGTAAGACTGATAAGAAATTTGTGTTGACAAATGGCTTCTCAGCTTTCTGCCTCCTCCTTCCTACCGATTAAATCCTCCTACAGGGGAAACTGTAAGTGGGGTTGTGGAAGAGCTTCAGAGGTCTCTTCTTGACATATCCATAAATGCAGTGTTTAGAACTCTACAGCTATAGAGAGGAACCGCACATGCAAGGCACCCAACTATTATCTCTCAATGTTTCAACATTTGTTTTTGGCCTCACACCTGAAGAAAGGTTATTCCCCACTGACACCACCCCCATCCATGAACTTGCCTAGATTTTACACTGGTTTGTTGATCATAATAATAATAATAATAATAATAATAATAATAATAATAATAACATCCAAAACATAGAAATGTAACCATTAGTCTAATAAATGGAGTACATATAAATCATTCAAGTCTAACAACTTGACCACGTTGGTACAATCATTAGGTACCTTTTTTGTCATATGAAGAAACAAGAGCACTGAGAAAAAAAAGTGAAACTACCTAGATTTTCAGTTTGTAAGTCACAGGGAAGATGGAATTGTGTGCAGTCCTGCTCTTTATGGACCACTTATGGTGAATTTCTATACAGATTGAGTTGACTAAACGCTGAAACCACTTAGCTCAGAGCTTCTCCTGACCCTATGAGGATATTAGTGCCAACATGCTCAGTTTACAGAGTAAATCTGGGTATGTGAGTTTCCTTTAACAGGACAAAGCACCCAAGAAACACAACTTAAAGCATTGCTTGTGGTGGCATACACACTGGGAAGAATGAAGCAGGAGGATGTTGAATCCACACCCAGCCCCCTCACCCCAAAAATAACAATAGAAAGAAGTAAAAAGAAAGAGAAAGTGGGATTAGAGAGAACCTGGGAAGAGGCAAAGGAGAGAAGATTTCTTTGAGCTCAGCTGTCAGAAGTTTTCATCTATGACCAACAGCTATCATTGCTTTTAACCTGTGGCAAGTCAGAAACATACTGATGGAAGGATGGCAGAAGAAAGATGCTCACCTCATGGCTGCTGGGGGACAAAGGAGTATGTTGGAAAGGAAGGATAAAGGAAGAGAGAGACAAAGGTAGACAGAGCAGAATATCTAAGGACCAGATAACCCTTCAAAGGTACCATTTCAGTGATTCAGTTCCTTCAACCACGTCCTAAGACCTAATAGCCCATTTTGTCTCTGAGTTCTTTGGTGGGTTAATCCCAATAACCCAATCCTTTTTACTCACTTTTGAACAGTACCCCCAGCTGGTACCTGAAGCTTTAGGAGACATTTCACATCTAAAATACAGCAGTAGGCTTAGGAAAGTCAATCAACTGATAGAAAATCCATAGCTCAAAGGTGCCCCAGTCAAAGAAAAACGCTGGTCCCTTTTGCATGTACATCTCCTCACCAGCTGAGTAGAGAGGAAAATGTAAATTCCTGACTGTGTTCCAGCATCCTCTTTCCTGGCTTTCTTAATGGGTCTATGAATTTCTGTTCTTGTTTTTCACCCAGATGAAGCTTGGAAGCAGGCTGAAGTCTCCCAAAGCATGCCTTTTGGTCTTAAAGACCAATTCTGATTCTACAATATACTGTTCTTGTCAGTCTTCACATCAAACTTCTTACTGAAGGTGGATCTTTTGTGTGGTGCTTTGCATGAGCACAAGTCAAAATTGCTTGCAACAATCTTTCTTTATGGTGATGCAAAATACTTCCAGTCAGCACAGGCAAGGTTCTTCCCATAATTGTGTCTGTAATAATCCACTATTTCATATTTATTTCATCAATTTCAACAGTTCATGAGAGCACCTATAATCTTAGATCCAGTAATCAACTGTTTCAGAATTGCCCCATCCTAAATTTAGGCCTTATACTTGGTAATTTAGCTAGAGAATTTCAGTGTTGAGTGCCATTCTTCCAGGGATAAGGGAAGTGCTGCTATTGGGGTTGTGTTCAATTCTTATTATTTAGTCAATTGAACAGGGTACTGTGGAGCTTAGAAATGCAGGGTATAATTGCTTTAATGATATGAAGGCTCCATGGCTGCTGACTTCCCCATCTTCACTAGGATTCACTCACAAATGGGATGTTGTTGCTCAGTGGGGCTTTCATCTCTGATATTTTAATAAGTCAAATATTGTTGCAGTGTGCAATTTGTGAAAGAATCAGTTTGGGTGATGAAGGAGTTGTCAGATAGTGCTGTTCATAACTACCGACTTTCCCCATAGACTTACTAAACTGTTTGACATTATACCATGAGCATTTTTTTAAATTTCACACCAACCCTGGGAAGTTGAGACAATCACTGTCCCATTTATGAGGGTCTAAAGAGATGACTTTGGAATATGACATACAGTCTTGGCTAAGAATGCCTGCACCAGAGTTATATATTTGCCACTTTCTTGCAGTGTTTTCCCAGCATGGTTTGACTGGGGAGTCTGTTTGTTGCAGAGCATGGGAAGCAGGAAGGGAACAGGAAGATGGAAATAGCATGTTACACCTTGTGAGGAATAAAGATAGTCCCAGCTGGGTGATGTATCCTAATGTGTATTTGTGTGTTTCCGAGGTAGCTCTCATGACGCTAATCACCAGGCAGGAATGTCTTTGTTCCTGGGTTCTCCGCCCCTTTTCAAACAAGACCCCAGCAGCTGAGTGCACAACTCTAAGATCTCTTTCCTTCTGTAGAAGACTCACATTTAGTTACCTGATGAGAAGCTACACTTCTTTATCAAAGTGTTTAAACCCTACTGACATGATGACACATGTTTAAAAAATAGATTTAGAGCAATCAAGACTATTTTAAAAGTATATAATATACATGCTTTCTCTTAATGGATTCAGAGTGGCATCTTAGTGACCCTAAATTTGAAGTTTATATATCTGAGACAATTGAACAGATTTCCATGTAAATGATGGTAGCATTGACAGCTTACTTAGATAATACTCTCTGATTATCAGAAAATGGGATGAAATTCTAAATTGCAAGCTGACTTGGAATTTAGCAACCAAACAGTGGGCTTTCTGAAAATACTATACAAGAGAGGATGGATTAAAATCAAATTCTGCTTCTAAAAATATTTAGAAATAAAAAATGGCCGTCTATTGAGAGAATATGTGTCTTTAACATTTCATCTATATCAATAACTAGATTCTGTGTTTATTCCATTGCTCTCGGAACCCCTAAAAAGAAAACAGAAGGATTCACCATATGCGATATATTATATATCAATGTGTCTCTGACTTCACTCAATAAACGTTTCCTATGTGCTGTACAGAGCAAGCATCAAACAGGAAACATTTGCTAGTGCAGGGACATTCTAACAGGGGGTGGGGGGGGTTAGTAACACAAAATCTCATCCAGGGATAAGGTTCTCAGCAGGCAAAGTGCCTGCAATACAAACACCAATACCTGAATTCAGATCCTCAGAAAGCCTGTCAAAAGCCAGCCAGGCCAGTGCACAACTATAACACCAGCACCGGAGTGGATGGAAATAGGGAGATTTCTCAGAGGTCCCAAGCCAGTCAGTCTCACTCAGTCTACAAGTTCAAGATTCAGTGAGAGACCTTGTCTCTACAAATATAGTAGCAAATGTTAGAAAAAGACACCAGACATCAAGCGCGCACGCGCACACACACACACACACACACACACACACACACACACACACACACAAACACACTTGCACAGTCAATATGTGAAACTTCTTTTCTGATGGCAATATGTAATGTGGCAAATGTGAAGTCAGAATATGGTAGGCTGTACCCTCTTTGGGAAACAATATGTCAAGGAAGAGCTATGTATGCAAAAGATATGGGAAAGGGTTCATGTGTTCTTTCAGATACAAACTTCTCACCAAAGGATAGATTAAATGGAATGATTTAAACTAAAATAACCCTCTCCTACTGCCTCCCTGATGCTGTTTTTCCAGTTTGCTTTTGTTTCATGGAAAATAGTTCACTGTCCAAGGTCAGAAGATCTCAGTCCACCTTTTATTTAACACTGTTCCAGAGTAAAGCCATAGTATCTTGCCAATGGGAAGGAAAAGCCACACCTAATGGCTCTAATGTGGAATTCTATTCTTCCTAGCAGCTACCTCAGACTGTGAACCTGATGGCTCCCATCTGAGTGAGGCTTTCTCCATCCTTTGGTATCCTCTCCTCAGATACTCCTTGAGTCCCCTTGGCAAGCACTTTACCATTTCCCAAATCCACAAACCCCCCTCCCAACAGAACACTCTTACAGGGTAATAAAGCATCATGTGGACTTTAACTATTCACAGAGCCAGGATAAAGGTGTTCATGTACTAACCTGGAAACAATCTGGATGGTCTGCAGGGCTTCCCTATCTCTTCCTTCAGCCTTTAGAAAAGAAAATAAAGTACCATTGGATGCATTTGCCAAAAAGCCAAGCTGTAACCCAGGCACAGGGCTTGTTTGACCTGGTCTACCTGGAAGCCCAGTCATGTCCTCATATTGCAGGTGAAAGGAAACTTGAGGTCCACATTGCTTAAAACATTTCTTCAAAGTCATCATGTCTGTAAGTTGAAGATGTGGGATTTGACTCTACATAGTTCAGGTTCCAAAACCATCTTCATCCACTTTTACCTAGAAAGAAACTCTTACCTCGCCTTGTTCCCCGAGGGGAAATAATATATGGCACTCTCCCATTGCTTGGCATATCCAAAAGCTCTGTACTTAATTGTCTTGGTCAGTACCTGGCACGTGGGATATCAGTGCTGCAAATTAATGCTGCAACCAAAGGAAGTTAGCTTCCAGAAATACAATTTCTAATAGTAGATGATATTTCAGGCAGTAAACTGCCTGTCTTAACACAGGGTGTCAAAACCCTATGGGCAATTTATAAAGAAGTTGAAATAAGGAACAAGACAAATACATTTTAGACTTTACTAAATTCCTCTCCATTTGGAAGGAAGAAAAATATTATTCTCTGGGAATTGGAAGAAATAGATTCATTCCTCTCTGCTGTTGCTTGGGTCCAGCTAAGCAATAATACACAGTAGAGCCAAATGCTCTGATCGGTTTCTTTGAGTTGTTATTAAAGTTCGCAAAATATCGCTCAGATTCTTCCTGGCAGGGTTTCAATATCGTCTGTTCAAACTGGAATCAGGCTGATACTCTTCATCTCTGTTAAACCTGCCAAAGCTGGTGAACCCATAACATCAGTCTGCTGGCACCATGGCTTCCATGCAGCAAAAGCTGGGCATGTCACAAGAGCCCACACCCTGGTCTAGTCCTCAGATGTAGCTTAAGTCAAGCATGACTAGAGCAGTGTGCTTCTTCATCTCTCTCTTTGGTTCTTTTTTGTCGTCTCCTCCTACACATATACATGTGTGCACATGCACATACATCCAGTTGGTCTTTGCCTAAGTAGGGAAGAAGAAGGAGCTACACAAACCAGAACATCTATTGTAAAGGAAGATGTTACCCTTTTACATGTACAGCCCTTCTACTTTTCATATAATAGGGAAATAAAGACTCCTTTCCTCTGCTCATCTGTAAGATGCTGTTCACTCTTAGGCAACATCTCTTGTCACTCCCAGACTGTATCCTCCCTCTACTACAGCCCAGAAGAGCCTGTTTCACTTCCTCCAACACCATGGGCTCTGCTCCTGCTGACATTCTGATTGACATACCTTTGCCCTACCCTCTCTTAGAGAACTCCAGTCAACCCTCTACATTTTAATTTGGGTGGCATTCCTCAAGTCCTCAGGGATTATTTAGATGTCTGCTTTATCTGCTATGAGATTTATTTATCTATGAGATTTAGCTTATTTTACGTTATCACAACCTTGAATGTAGTTACCTCCTCAATAAAACTGCAAGTTCTGAGCTACAGAAAAAGGCTGATCTTGTCCTCATACATTGATGGAACAGATAGATACACACACACACACACACACACACACACACACACACACACACTTCAATTCTCTTGAGTTTTATTTTTCACATAGATAACAGCACAATTCGAGTGGATGGCCAAGTAGTAATGCCCTCATCCTTGCTATCACTTAACAACTCAACCAACAGAGGTTCTGACATCATTGAGTGGCTGTCAATTTTGCCCTTGAAGTTCTGTCCATTCAGTGCAGCCAGAAGCAGAAAATGTGAATGGATATGCCATGGAAGTCATCTGTAAAGCAGGTCTAAAAGTGTATATGTCACTGTTATTCACATTCTGATGATACAAGGCCACATCTAACTGCAAACAGTTCTGGACATGTAGTCTCTAGCTAGGCAGCAGTTTCTACTAAAAATGCATGTGTGCCTAAATTTTGAGAGATGGACTTGTTATGTTCTTGGGTCCAAGTGCTTAATAAAGTAACCAATCAAAAAATATTTGTCAGACTAGGTAAATGAACTAATGAGCAAACAACTTGAGCAAGAAACAAAATAAAACAAAACAAAAAACTTAATATATTCTATGCCAAACAGTATACAGTAGAACCATTACACACAGCCTCAAATCAATAGTAGCACACTATCAGTGACCAGAAAGCCGTGAAAAATTCCACTGGTTTTAAGAAGTTTTCATATTTTTTGAATAGCAAGACCTGGTACAGTACCCAGCATAAAATCGGTGCTTATTAATATAAGGGTTGAATGAATGCATGACTAGGAGAAGTGAATCAGCATAAACACCACTGTGTTCACATCCTGTTTGGCAGATGATCCCCAATTCTCCATCCAGGGAAGAGCCTCCCCTCCCATCACAAAGTAGCAATTGGCACTAGACCTGTGTGTAGAGGTTCATTTTTCCTGATCCCTATAGTCTGGCTTTCTGCTATAGTACAGATGTCGAAGCAGAGAAGTAACATATGCCAACATCTGTGTATATGATGTGTGGGTATGGCAACCTACCTCTCATTCTAGTCCTTAGAAGACAGAGATGGAGATCCTCAGAGCAAGCTGGATAGCAAGACTAGTCTATATAATATCAGAGAACTTGGGGTTCAGTTGAGAGAGCTGCTCAGAAATTAAGGCAAAAAGAAGTAAGGAGGAAAAAGATTAAAGACAACTTTGGATGTCAACTTCTGACCTCCACACACATCCCTATGGATGTGCACCTGCTCACAAATAGACACACATACTCACATTAAAAATAAAAATAATAGAGGCTCAAAACACAACTCCATGGTTAAAGAGACTAGCTTCTCTTCCAGAGAACCTAGGTTTGATTCCCAACATATATATAGCAGCTTACAATTATCTCTAACTCCAGTCCAGAGGATCTGATGCCTCTTCTGTTCTCTGTGGGTACCAGACTCACACATGGTACATGGTCAAATATATACATGAAAAATAAATGAATAAAAATAAAAACGCATCACTTCCTTGCTTAAAACCATCAATGGCCTCCAGTTTCATTTGGGATAAAATCTAAATTTTTTGACATTACCATCAGACCCACTCATACTGTCTCCTTTCTATTGTTTCAAATCAGTAACTTTCCTGCTTGTTCACTGTGCTGTATACACACTCAACTTCTTTCCTTTCTGTAACATATATGGTTTGTTTCTACCTCAAGTGCCTCTGCTATGGACTCTGCCTACCTGCCTCTGCCCCAGCTTTTTTTATTTTTCCATTTACTCCTTCTTGCCATTCAATTTTTATTACAAGTGCATTTTCCTCAATGAATCCTCTGACTATCATGCTTACAGAAAAGTTCTTCACACCCAGCCAGTAATTCTGTCCCTATAGATCACCTAAACCATGTGTCTTCCACAGGAGTTCAAACCCCACAGCATCCATCAGAACTACCCAAGAAGTTTTTAAGACACTATACTGTCCCAGCTGACATCTGGAACAGTTCTGAGTGGTGTATCTTCTGGCTTGTTCAGGAATCAGTGGTTGCTGATGTGAGCTGAAGCATCTAATGCTGAGGGAGTCAATGTAGATAATTAGGCTTTGGCTCTGAACTTCAGACTGCTGTCATTACTGGTCATAGGAGGGCAGCTATGCATAATGTCTCACACCAGGGAAGTCTTCCCATGGGGAATTCTGTGCTTTTGTGTGGAACAAAGAAGGGAAGCCAAGGAGGAGTGTGGGAGTTTTACTTTCTGAGCACTTTTCATCCTGGTATGCTTAGCTGAGAGTCAGAAACCAGCCTCAGTTAACTCATCAAGTTCCTGGAGTTTGTTGTGCATCTTCAGCATTTAATCATTATAGTCAGCCCCAAAGGGAGCAGAAATCAATGGTGCCTAGGGAAGTGGAAAGGTTGGGTCTAAAAGTAAACTGTGAAGTTGGGGAGGAGGGAAAAAAGAAATGTGAGCCCTTAATTAATAGTAAGACTTTTTTTGCAGACTTAAGAAGAGGCAGGAATGAGCCAGACATAAATCTGAACATTGTACAAGAGATTACTTCTCCATCATGGGTCATTTTTCTTTAGTCCTTTAGGCTGAGATCTTTCCTTGTATGATGATAATTGTAGAAAAGTAGCATAGATTTATTTATAGTGGTGTTGCTTTGCATTAAAAATGTTCTTCAAGATCTATCACATGTTCAGTCACATCCCTGAGTGGTAGGTAAGTGATACATAATATTCTTGGCTGACAAATGATGAGTGAATGATGGAATGCTGTTGTGATGTACTGAGTCTCACCCCATGTATGCCAAGCCCAGGAAGAAATCCTTGTCTCCTGACTTTTTCTCCAGTGTTCTTCCATCCTAAAATTGTTGGTGGTTCATGCAGTGCCCTGTTCTTTAATCTTCTAACCACTCCTCTGTAGGAAATCCACATACACACATCCACTTTCTCCTAAGCTATTCTCATCCTCCCCTTGGGCCACCTTTATAGAGGTTTTTAATGACAACCTACCTCCTCCCTGACCTGACACCTCTCCCATGAAACTTCTCCTTTTCTAAGTTTACCTATTTTACTGGATACTAATTATTTATCTGCACACTACTGCCACCCACCATGAGTTTCTTGAAAGCACAGGCTGTGTATGCCTTTGTCTTGCTATCCTTTGCTTCTTACAGAGAGGATAATGTGTACTAGGCCTTCCATGAGTGCTGATTGGTTGGATGGATGGATGGATGGATGGATGGATGGATGGATGGGTGGATGGACTAAAAGAAAGAGAGGACACATCATAAATACTGGATGGTTTAATGGATAGATGGGTGAATGAGCAGAAAGATGAACATATGAAGTTGTCCCAGAGATACAGAAGAACTTTTTAATTTTCTGAGAATTATATATAGATATAGATATAGATAGATAGATAGATAGATAGATAGATAGATAGATATCAGTATTAAATTTTTATCATTCTCCTTCTTCTTATCCTCCCTCCCTTTCTCCTGCATTTCTTCCACTCAAATTCATGGCCTCTTACTTTTTATTATAATTGTTATTTATAAATATGCATATGTCTATAAACACAACCTGCTGAGACTATTTAGTGCTATTCATATGTGTTGGAAGATGGCCTCTTGGAATTAAGCTAGCTTATTGTGCAGCTTCCCTGCCATTATAGAAGAAGCTATTTTGCAGCAGATGTACCATCCTTGTCCTCTGGCTCTTATAACCTTTCTGCCTCATTTTTTGACATGTTGCCTGAGCCTTTGGTATAGGGATTGTATTGTAGATGTGTCAATTGGGGCTAGCCCATAGTCTGTTGCTCTATGCATTTAGACCAGTTGTTATTTTCTCTAATGATCTCTACTGCCAATAAATAAACAAATATAAAAATTAATAAAAAGCTAAAAAAAGAAAGCAAGGAAACCAGAAACCTTCTTTCCTGAGGGATGAGCACTACAACTTGCCTGTGGGTTTAAAGATAATTATTTAGAATTCAGTTAAAAATTGTACTGGTATAGTGAAGTAGCAGTAGTGGGTTCTCTTCTAGCTTGCTTGACTTTACCAGCCATAGGTAGTAGGCTAAGTTTACAGAAACAAACATGAATTCACTCCTATTGAGTGGGCCTTAAGTCCCATTAGATGGCTATTGGTGATTGCCAGGTTGTGTTTGCCACTATTGGACATTGCTGAATATCTGGTCATTCTGGTTGTTTGTAGGTGTTAACACTGTGAAGTACTCTCTTGACTATGTAATAAAAATAGAATCTCTCTGAAGCTTTTGTTGTTGTTGTTTAGGAATTTCACTGTGATTACTTGTCCATATTCTCTCATATTTTCCATTGCTGAAATATATATACAGCATGAAACTTTAATATGCCTAAAGATAAATAACTAGTTCCAGGCTAATACTTTGCTCATCAGGTAGCAATAATAACAAAGTCCCTTAATTAACAGGGTTTATCATGGTTCTATGAGTCACTGTTAGAATTCTCACTAGGAAATTGGCTCCTGATTCCTTAACTTCCCTGTGAACTGAATAGGGACAATAGTGCCCTTTATATAAATGATTTAAGAATTAAATGGGATGATAAATATAAAATAGTTATCATGGACCAGCATGTTAGACAGCACTTGACACAGTAAGTGGTCAACCTGTGTGGCTCTGTATTCTCCCAACTTCATATGCATGAATCTGTGATACAGAAAGTTGGGGTAAGAATCAGCTCTGAATTGAGAGACTAGATATGGCCAAGTCTGAAGAAGTGGTTGAGGCCATTCTGGAGACAACCCTTGCTTTGAGCCACTCCATCCCAAAAAAAAGTTGCTGCTCTTCTCTGAGCTTCCTCCTATCCTCATTCCTTGTACAGTTACCTCTGTTTTAGCAAGCTCAACATCTGCCACTGTACTTGACCTATCCCAGTATGTGTTCTTGTACCTGAGCTGGAAGCTCCTGGAACACAGGGATTGTTCTAGCCTTATCCTACATACCTGGGTCCACCTGCTCGTTGGGAGCTCTTTGTAAAATTTTGCTGAATTGAAATAAACTGCCTCAAATCACTTAACATGCTGTTGTAGAGACTTGGTTGAACTCCTAAACACTGAGTTCTAGAAAGGTTCTGGCCCATTAACCCTCTTCCCCTCCAAGCAGTTAGTGAACTTAATGATCTCTATGCCCCCAATATGGCACAAAGCCCACTCCCTGGCAGATGACTCCTGGAACTTTTCTTCACACCAGCAGCCTCCAAAAATACTGACAGCACAGCTTGCCCAATAGCATCTGAACAGGTTCTCTATAAACTTAACACAGTGACTTTCTTGAGGTTCCAGGAAACCCAACCTCATGTTCGGATTCAGGAAGCTCTCTCTCTCTGAAACTGTGCGATCCTATTTTTGATATTTTTGACTACTTAATAAAGTACCTGTTATGTGCATCCTCCACCTTTGGTTAAGGAAGAAAGGAACAAAAAGAAGAAAAGAAGAAGGAAGGAAGGAAGGAAGGAAGGAAGGAAGGAAGGAAGGAAGGAAGAGAAGGAAGGGTAGGTTATTTGGATTCAAGATATGCAGCATTTGATAAAGGAAAAAGACTAGTCTGAACTACTTTTACTATTTTCTAATAAAAAGTATCTTCTGTGAGTGGTTTTATGACCTATCTAAGCATAGGACAAGCATCAGGAATACAGCAATGTATTGGTCATTGCACTAAATATTGTCTCCAACTTTCTGCCCTTTCTTAAATTCTTGGTTGAGAAATAGCTGTAGTAGGTGAGCAATGATAATGTCATTGACTAAAGATTGATGGAAACAGATATAAACCTAAAATAGTTTTAGTGCCAGAAATGCTGTTTGCTCAACAATCAGCAACATCAAAGAACTTAAGCATTTCCCACGGAGCTCAGCAGTTTCGCCAGTGATGCACTGAGGTTCACACTTCTGCCACAAGTGCTCCATTTCTGACATGAAACAGAAAAAGTCAGACCTTTGAACTGCTGGTACCCAGAGCGGGTTGGTTGCCTCATTATCCAAAGCGTTAGCCTCTAGAGCTTTGTTACATGCTATACCATTAAAAGGCTTTGCTTTGCTTTAAATTTTATAAATTCCTTCTGTTTGTTTGTTTGTTTTCTTTATAATCCTGGAACTGAAATTTTAGATAGCAGATGTCTGTCTCGCAGTAATTTGGGAGGTGCTGCTGCTGTTACAATCAAGCATTACTGCTATGCCAATAACTAACAACATCTTTAAGCAAACCACGTGACTGTCATTAGAGCCACAGTTTTCTGTGAGATGGTGGAGTGCCCCCTTTGTCCTCACAGCACCCGTTATTGAACAGTCTTGTTTTTGTTGTTGTCATTTTTTTTAAGTCTTAGAACTTGGAGGTTAGAAAATAATGATAGTAGCAGCCCCTCTGGAAGTGCTATGCACTCTCTCTGCCCTTCCTTTCTTCCACTGTATAACTGGAGTATTTGTTTTAAGAATGATGAATGAGAGAAGCCACCGAGCCAGAGTGAAAATCTAGCCTCTCCAGAGCCTGCCATCAACTCATCCCCACCATTAGTCACATTCCAGATTGACCTGAGCTCCTCTCTATATGTTTTCTTACCACAGCTCCCTACAACTTCTAACAAACAAAACCACTCATTGACTATGTAATTTTCTTATTTAAGATTGCACGATCTCACAGAATGTGAACTCTTTAGCCCTAAAAATTCCTGTGATCTTTTTTGTTCAGTAACATATCCCAAGTTCAAAGCAGTGCCTGGCTGGACACAGTAGTGCTATAATCCCAGCACTTAAGAGGTTAAGGCTAGGAGGATCACAAGATCAAGGACAGCCTGGGCCACATACTTGAGAGCCTGCCTGAAAAATAAAAATAAACATGAGGCTGGCAAATAGGAAGCCTTCACTGTACACTTTAGTTGTCTCTGTTACCTGCTTAGCATGCTAGCTAGTGTCCTGTGTACAAAGCACTGATGGAAAATCTGAGATCCAGAGCCACGTGATTTATAAAAGATGACACAATGAGCAAATTGGCAAGAAAAACCAGATCTTTGCCTAACTCCCAACTCAATCTTGGCTCGCTTTTATTGTGCTATAAAATGAATAACTGTTTATGAGTTCATTCCCGGGCACATTATTGCTTTTACATCACATCAAAGAACTTGAGACGGGTAAAAGATATAGCCATATTGATCTCAGAAACTTGACTTTTCTTCCCCTCGGGGAGTCCTGGTTTGAGGCTCATTTTGAGGATTGGGGCTAGTCCTTCACATAAAGTTACCTCCAACAAGTCTACCTGTATATCCAAGAAAGACAATTGTGGTTACCCTTATCAAGGAATTTTAAAATCAGTTCTGAGTCAAGAACCCTTTTCAGTTCCAAGCCACCATCTCTTACAGAACCTTAGAAGCTATAAAATGTCACAATGTTGAGATGTCTTTAGCTCCATGTACTCAATGTGTCCTCCCAGGGAACCCTAGATGATACAGGAAGGAGCATGTGCCAGTCAGTCTACCTCAGATCAGGCCTGATGGAATTTGGATGACATCTAAACAGACAGTTTCAACCTGAGAAGGAAGCAGTTGTCAAAGTGAAAGGCTTTGGTTTGTCTTTTTGAAGAGTGTTTTATATTTGAGCACATCAGCAACAGGACACACCTTTAAATCCTCATGCTAATATTTCTTCATTCTTCTGATACTAGAAATGTTACTTTTCATCAAAGACAAGGAAAGAAAGATTGCTCTGGGAATAATCATGGAGTACTCTGTTGTTACATGTTCCCCAAGGCTACTGATGCATAGAAGAGGACATGACTGTGTTTTAGCAGAGAGAATGGATCATCATGGGCAGTACCCCCATTCTCTTGGCTTGACTAGTACCAGGCTGTATTGAGGGATGCACTACAGTACAGGGTGCTACCACAACAGGGACTACAACTCTTCACAAAGCTCTGTACTACCTACCAACACGATTTCCCACACATCTTTGTCATGTCCTCCTGAGTCAGGGGTAGCGGACCTTCTTTTCATTGCCTCTTTATGATTTAGAAAGCTGACATAAGAGATATTCATGGCACTCAGGCCACACAGCTAGAAAATTAGAGTCTATACCCAACATCTTCTAATTTCTTCTCTATTCTTGCTGTGGTATGTTCTGCCGCCTGCCTACAGGAATGCTCCTAAGGGCATCTCCTGTACACCTCTTACACCAGATTGTCATCTTCCCCTCTCCAAAAAGTCCATCCCTCTTCCCTTTTTCCCGACTTAGTTCAAAACTTCCTTTCTTCTTTCTGGTCAGCAATTCTGGACACATCCAAAGAGCACTTGTGCCTTGTCCTTTCTTGGTGCACTTCTTAAAGTTAATGCTGGGTTTCCTTAACTGAAACATCAAACCTTTTCTCTATTACCTGCTGTCTCTAGCCCCTTCTTGACTTAAGCTTTCAGTTTTCCTTGTTCCAAGGTAAGGCTCGGGGATTTGATGTATCACCAAATCATTGTTGAGCCTCATCTCAGTGCCAGGCATGGTGCCTATTATGGAGCAAAAGAAAACTTAGACCTTGTTTCCATGGTACCCTGATCTTCCGTGACAAATATAAGCAAATAGTTGTTACAACAGATATAGAAGGGAAACTGTAAAAAGCTACAACGGCACATTTCTGAGCCATAGCTATGATCGCTGTGTACCCAGGGTTCTAGAATATTTTTTTGATTCCCAGTGCCTACGTAATTGAAAACAAAAACAAAAACTTAAGCTCATTGGCCTGCTCTACGTGCCCCTTCATGCTCTGACTCCAAGCACCAGATTAGGTTTCAGGTTGCTGCAACCCCATTTCTCCCCAGTCCCTCACTCAATTAACTCATCCTATGACTAAGCCCTATCTGATAGAGATGTCTATAACTTCATTCCGTTCCACATCTGCCTCTTCATTCATCCACATCTGCCTCAAGCAAACTTCTTCAGAAGTGTTGTCATTCTCCTTGATATTCAAAATAGTGTTCCACTTTGTTTAAATAGCCTTTCCCACTGCTTGGTTGTGATTAATTACTCTGTGTGTTTCCCACGTTTCCCACACTGCTAGTATAACAGCCCTCTAGTTGTAATGTGCTTACTTATTTTTCTTTCTGCCCTACTCCCAACCCCTAGTACTGTGAACATCTCATGAGCCAAGATCATTTTAAACAACACACTTTCAACTTTATGTTTTGTTCATGACACAGTGTCAAATATTAACCAGAAAATAGAGAACATGAGCATATCTAGAGCCTTATTTCCTTTGACCATGGGTCTTGAATTGCTGAAAGCTGCTCTTCTCATATCAACTTAATTTCAAGAAATTCTCCCTCCTGTTTTTGTTCTTTTAAAAAGCACATTCAGGTGTTTACAAGGTCTTCATATCTTGATATTGCCACATATGTCTTATCTGCAAAAATGTCTCCCACCCCCGTTTCCTAAGCCTCTGAGACAGATGGGATAAGGACAGGTGTATTACAAAGGGGCTGTATGCAACCATTAGAAAAGTTGTTTGGGGAGAAGGCTTTGATCTTCATGTAGGCCAAGTCTAGATAGAGTATTTCTGCAAAAGTAGCACGTATTATCATTATTTCCAATTGGTTCCACCAGTTTTAGGCAAGAAGTAGAAAGATGAATGTTAAGTGGGGATGGAAGGATGGTAGGAGTCAGAGGTTGGGGATGTCCAAGGTGAAACAGTATCTTCTGGACATGACAAGACCACTGCTTACCTGGGCATAGAGCAGCTGCTGTTCTTCTCATAATTCCCATGCAATATCAAGCCAGTCAACACTGCAGCATGAAAGGGGGAAAGGTTCCCAAGTCCCCACCCCTTCCTGAGAAACTACTGACAGCTGATGACTGCTGGGAGAGGGTGATTCACTTTTTTGTATGGGTATGGCCCTCGCTAAGTCAACTATGATCCATTGGATGACCCTGAACCAGTAAGTATATGGGCAGCACTGACTGGACTCGGTGGATTTAAAACAAAAAAAAGAGACCCTAAAATTGGGTGTGGAGGGAAATGTAAGAACGTAGCAAGTAAATATGGAAGATGTTAGAGGAGAAATAGGTGAATATGGTCAAAATATATTATGTATGTATGTATATAAGAAATATACAAAGAATTAATAAAATATATTTTTAAAGAAAAACAAATAATATGAATTATTTGGGAAACCATTTTATAATAAGATAACAATGGTAGAAAAAAGTAATGATTAATTAGAAATAGACTCCTTAAGAGACTCCCTAAGAATGTACAGTCTTCAGATCTGACACTGAAGAGAGGCTTTCACACAGACTGTCAAATTTGATAGCCCATAGTCTAGCATCCATAGAAATCACAAAATATAGAATCACCACCAGATTATTTATATTGATCAAGATCACCTATAAAAAGCTTTATAAAAATGAATAATCTACCAGAATTTCTGAGAGATCACATTGATACCCACCATTTCCATCACTGGGAGGTATGGGGTGTAAACCAACAGACACAGATTTACACAGCTTTAGGTCCAGAATTTCCAGGCTGATCCCTCCATCTCTAAGAAGCCTCAACTGTTTGCCCAGATGCTAAGCTATCTTTATTATTTTCCATGTATATCATAACTCTAAAACAATTCATGAGATCATTCAAAAAAACGAGATTCAGAGAGAAATTTTGCCTCCTTTATCCATTATTGTGTGACATGTTACCTCTAACAGTGACTTTAACAAATCATTTTTAGTATGTCTCACAATTTTTAGGGTTAGGGCAATATTCAGTAGAACTGCACTTCAGCTCTACATAGCTTCACATGTAGTTAGTTCCCAGTGGTACCATGCTGTTACCAGAGCTGACCCAAGAGAGCTCAGAATAATTGCTATTGACTTGGCAGGAATCAATGGCACCATAGCTAAGCAAGACTCTTCTCTGTGTATGTTCTCAGTGCTTCTCCATATGGTTTTTTCAGCAGGGTTGTTGGACTTCTAGTGAGAAATGAGAGTTCCAGTCCTCATCTAGCCTGGAGCTGTAGTTTCTCAGCACCATACCATTATTCACTGGTCAAAGCAGTTAGCAGGCAGTGTGCATTCAAAGGGAAAGAACTAGACCTGCGCTTCTGACTGAGAAGGTATCAAGGAGTTTGTTGCTGTCTTCAAATCCATCCAAGGGTGTTAGCAAAATTACCTTGTATATTTGAAGTAAGATTTCTACTTTAGATTAAAACCTAAATGGGACAGATCATTTGAGAGTTGCTTGTTTATTGTGCTAGCACTAGGCTACCCACTGGAAAGACCAAGAAGAAATAAACAGCCCAAACTCATCCCCTGCAAGAATTTGCACCTAGATATTAGCACAAGGTAAACATGTAGCAGGCAAGTATACTCATGAAACAATAACATGAAATAAAATGCACATCATAGAAGAGTGTACCATTTAAACTTGGCCCTCTGTCATTGGTTTTTTGCCTCAAAGATGAACTATATATGCTTTAGGATTCATGAGCACAAGAATGTAGTTAATGTAAAATAACACTATTTAAAATGTGAGCTGACAAGAATTCTACCTCAGTGTCCATCAGTGAATGAATGGTTAAATATGTGACATATACTACTACTGCTGCTACAACTAGTACTAGTATTCAGCCTTTGAACTAGCATCCATGGAACTGGAGAACATTACACAAACTAGAGTAAGCCAGGTACCAAAAGATGGATGCCACACAACCTCACTTATGTGTGAAACTGTGTATAATTGAACACAAGATTCAGAGGCTAGAACAGTGATTGTCAAAATCTTAGGGAAAGTAGAAGGAGGCTTGATGATAGAAAGATGCAGTTAGACAAGAGGGATGTGGTTTTTGAGAACTGATGGACAGCATGGTAGCCATAGTTAAATGAATATATAGATGAGCTTAAAGAATAGACCTAAACATTTTCACCACAGAAAGAACATGTAAAACAATTGATATGTTGGAGATGGAGAGATGGCTCAGCAGTTAAGAGCACTGACTGCTCTTCCAGAGGACCCAGGTTCAATTCCCAGCACCAACCAGGCAGCTTAGAACTGTCTGGAACTCCAGTTCCAAGAAACCTGGTGCACACATACATGCAGGCAAAACACCAATGCACATAAAATAAAAATAAATAAATTATTTTTAAAAAATTATTAATATATTAATTAACTTGATTTAATCATTCCAAAAAGTATACATACATCAAAATGCCATATTATACATCATACAGTTTCTTTGATAGCTAAAAACTTACAATAGTAATTAAAAGTGTAGGATGAACTCCTGTAAGAGCCTGTGAACTATTTATTTCTGATCTACCATAGGACAAAAATTTAAGAATAACAACAGAAAAAAAAACACCTTGAGGAGATGTGTTTAGGCCCTCACAGCAACTTAATGTTGTACCTGTCATCAGATCACCTGTTTTCTGAATACAGACCCATCTAGAAGTGGCAGAAACTAGACCATGGAATAGACATGTCATAAACTGTGTGTTAGTTGTGACTAGTAATACTACATATAACCAAGCAAAGGAATAGAGAACTTAGACCTCAGACAATGGGCAATGAGGATGAGTGTGAGGGAACCAAAAGCATGGCATGCCCAAAAGTCAGAGTCAGGAAAGCACCAGCAAGAAGCAGACCAGAGCTCATTTCTGAAGAGGACTATGGGTGTGCAGATGTGTGTCATGATTACAAGAGCCTCAGATACAGCCTCGTGTGCTTGAGTTTACCTATAAGGAGTAGGGAGTTGTAAGAAACTCCTGAATGCAGATGGGCCTCAGCATTGACTTCCTAGAATTTACTTCTCCATGATTTCTTTTTCCTTGCAAGACCTGGTTCAAGTTTCAGGCTCTTTAGAACCAAACAATGTGAGTAAGCCTCTCCTATGAAATCTGACATGTCTTTTGTCCTGTTAATATTTTAGACTATTAATTACAAAACTTTCCTTCCAAACATTTCAACTGGGTGGCAGGCAAAAATTTCCTCACCCAGGTCTCAGTCTCCCTCTGTAGCACAGTCCTTTGCCCATGATAATATGCAATTGGAGTAAGCTGGTAAGCAATACAAGGGAGCTTTTGAGGGATACTAATGGGGTAAAGGTGTTTGAAGTAGATTACAGCAAGCCCTTCTGGTGGCACACAAATGTAATCACAGCACTCAGGAGGTAGAGACAGAAAGATCAGGGATTCTAGGTCAGCATTGGCTTCATAGGAAATTCAGGATCATCCTAGGCTACATGAAGTACTGTGTAAGAAAAAAACAAGAGAAAGAGGGAAAGAAATAATAGATTACAGCATAAAGAAAGATTGTTAGAGACAAAATGAACACTAGTTCAAGGGCCTAAGAGTATTGAGAGCAGAGACTGGCATGAAAAAGCTACATGTAGAGTAGGTTTGGTGGGTGGATATTAATATATTCACATTACACACTGGGCCATGTCAGCAAGTTTAAGTCTCACACCACACAGTCACACATAAGTAATACTTCATCAAGGAATATTGAGAATAAGCTCCAATAATTGTTTTCCAGATTGTTCAAGCTTCCTCTTTAAGATCCTCAAATAAGTCTCTTAATTCTTTTATTATACACATCACTTACTCTTTACAGTATAGTGATCCTGTACTAAATAGATACATGCTGTCCCTTTCTATTGATTTTTTCCTAGTTGTCCAATCGGCTACCAACTACTATTAGTTGGCACTGTCTGTTGCTCATGGCTACTTTTGTCCTGCTACCTTACTTCACAGAACTTCTGAGCGAAGATGAACAGATCATACTTAGAAAAGAGTGATAGCTGTTTCCCTTGTGATGTATCAGCTGCTCAAAGGTTTCTCACTAACAGATCCATTGCAGTGTTCAATTAAGTTTTAGCAGAGGTCTGTACACTGTTGTAAAGAAGCAAACAGTAACTTTGGACTTGTGAGTCACAATCTCTGTAGCAATGTTCAACTCTTCCATTGTAATTTGAAAGTGGCTGTAGGCAATGCATAAACAAATGAATGTGGCTGTGCTCCAATAAAACTTTATTTATAACACATATGGTGGGGCAAATTTGTCCTACAGATGCTAGGGTTTTCTAATACCTATCTTAGATTATTAAGATAGCCAGAATGGAACTTTTGAAGTAGAGGGATTTGACTATTGCTTGGCTTATAGTAGAAGTAAGAAATATATTTTCGCATGTAGAGAAATTGAATTCATCTAACTTGATTGTTGTTGTTTAGATTTTTTTAAGGAACCCAGATAAATTCTTCTATCAGATTGCAACTACAGTATGTTGGCCTCCTTGCTTAACCTCTTACCCGTGGACTGGTCCTGCCTGCCCTCTGCCTTCCCCTTTTACCATTGTTCTACTGCACTTGACCCTGGTCTGTTACTATAGGGCTTGTCTTCAGGAAACAAGCAATGTCCTCAGCCAGCAAGCCATGGAGAAGAATTATAAATGTATGAGCACTGTAGCTTCGAAGGAAGGAAACAGCAGTGGTTTGCAGGAAATCCAATGCAAAGTAAACTTCAATTAATCTTCCCGCTTCCCATTTCTAAATAAGGCAAAAACAAGTCTGTAACATCCTTACATAGATATTATATCCTGTATACATGAATGGTATATTTCTGTCTCCTTAACTTCAGTTTGCACCAAAGATGAAAAGCTTGACCATGTTATATCTTTTAAAAGATGCATGTATTTTATGGGTGTGCATATATGATTGGATATATGTATGTGTACTATGTGCATGCAGTGTCCACTGAGGTTAGAGAGGGCATGATATCCTGTAGAACTGGTTGGGATGTGCCCATATGGGTTCCAGGAACCAAATACAGGTCCTCTGGAAGAGTAGCAGGTGCCCTTAACCACTGAGCCATCTCCCCAGCCCCAAATTCTGCTTTTGTTTTTTATTTTGTTTTTTCTTAATTTTAAAAAGCTCTACTTTAAGTAGATATAAGTAACTTATATTAAGTAGATGTAAATATATTATAAGTAATTTCTACTGACTCTAACTGATGACCATTTATCAGTGTATATCCTGACCAGCAGAAAGTAGATATTTTGGCAAGGGAGGTAGGGCCACTCAAGACAGGTTTTTCTCTGGTTGGCCTGGAACTTACTCTGTAGACCAGGCTGGTCTTGAATTCAGAGATCCACTCTGCCTCCTGAGTGCTGGGATTCAAGGCATGTGCCACCATACCAGCCAAAAAGCAGTTATTATTCAAAGACCAATTACATTGATATCACCAAAAGATATTTCTGTGAGAACCAAGTTGTCCTTTCTCTCTCTCTCTCTCTCTCTCTCTCTCTCTCTCTCTCTCTCTCTCTCTCTCCTCTCTCTCTCTCTCTCTCTCTCTCTCTCTCTCTCTCTCTCTCTCTCCCTCCCTTCCTTCCTTCCTTCCTTCCTTTCACATTTATTGAAGACTTCATTATGGGCCAAGACCTTTGTCTAACTTTATGTTGTTGTTATTGTTGTTATTGTTTTAATACTTGGTTGCTTTTATTTTTCTTTTTTTAAATTGTTCATTCTTTGACAGTTTTATACATTTAGCTAGAGAATCTTAGTCATTTCACCCCATTCCCCTCTCTTACCTCATCCCACTTCCACTGAAATCCTTCCTTTTCATCCCAGTAAGTCTCTCTTCTACTCTCATGCTTTTGTGTTTGTTTTGGTGGTGGTGGTGGGCTTGGGGTTGCTTTTTTAATGTGTTACCCATTGAGTTTAATTAAGGTTGCTCTCATGAGCAAATAATGGTGAAATTATTAAGGCCACTCCACATAGTTAAAAGGGAGGTTTACTTTGTGGGGTAACTTACAAATGAAGGGATAGGTTGTAGGGTCTGGCAAAGGTATGGCTCAGTCTGGCAGTGTTCTCTGGAGAACTGCTCGGGTCTACCTCCAGCGTCCAGGGTCCCAGAACCAAGAGAGACCTCCTCTCGATCCTGGGTCTTCCGCTTCCTCCTCTGCCCTGCCTTGTGGGCATGACCATTACCGAAGCCTCAATGGGGGTTGGAACTTCCAGGCCAATGCTGGGATGGCTATCCACTACATCTCCCCCTTTTGTCTAAATAAGAAAGTTTTAACCTAATACAAGACTATATACAAAGAGATGGTTATCAAATATTGTCCAGGAGTAATGAGGGATAATGACCTAGATAAGTTGGAATTACAATAAGTGCAAACAATATCAAGCAAAAAACACATAGTAAAATCCAGGGAAGTCTAGAGCTTGGGTCGGTGGCATGTTACAAAGATCATTCCAAAAGGTGTCCTATCCTAAAGAATCTGAATTTAATACTTAATATATTTTATCTAAGATATTATATTTGTATATATACTAAGTTGTAACTATAACTGCTAATCTTCAACCTCATCAAAGACCTGAGAAGGAATATAATAATAACTGAGAAATGGGAGAAGGACGCAAGCTACTTTTGGGAGTCTTGCAAGAGTAGACAGAGACAGCTGGCAGCCTGGACAGTCACCTAATGTTTCTCAGCATCATTGGTGCATTTAAATTGGCTACAGGCCTAGAGTATCTGACAGACCATTTTCAGAAGCAGAAATTCTGAAAGACCATCTTACCCTGTCTTGGCAAAGTATAGTGGTCGCTTTCCTTGTGTCCCGCTTGTCCAGAAAGGACAGATTCGTACTGTCAGCAGTTGAGGCAAGGGCAGTTCTTTGCCCAGTAGGCCATTTTGTGCCAAGAAGACAAACTTCCAAATGGAAATGTCTTAGAAGCCCAACATTCTCTCAGGATCAAATTGGTGCTGCCAGGAGCAATTATGTCTCACATCAACAGAATTCTAAGTTATTTAAATGCTATGTTCTCTAGGTCCATGAAGTGTTTGAAGATTACCTGTCCATCTGACCTATGTATTTATAAATCTGGATAACCTAACTAACATAATTATAGAGATGACAAGCATAGGTGGCAATAACTCTATAAGTCTTATCTACCTAAACAACCTAAGGACTAAGGCTTCCTATAAATAAGGCAAACAGTCTGTAAGCCAATGTACAGTAAAAGGACAATGACTTTAAATTGTGACAATACACAAAATATCTTTAACAGAGGTAGGAATGTATAGTGCAATATGCAATATGATAATAATCCCAAATATATATCAGTATACAGAATATCTTAAACAGAAGTAGAACATACATACAGTATGACAGATATAAATTCACATTTGTATCAATATACAAATATTTCAAATAAGAGTAAAAATATGTGTACAATATAACAAACATAGTTCTGCATTTGTATCAATATACAAATTATCTTAAATAGGAATATAAAAAGTTTATATTTGTATCAACATATAAGAATTCATAACAGTGCAAAGGCTGCTATATTACTAAATTTGTTTACTAATGTATATGATAGTCTACCATAATATTTTATACCTATCCATTCCATTTCTTCTTTTTCCTTTTTTTTTTTTTTGAGACATATTTTCTTTCCTTAAGGAGAGTACTGAGTTTAACTGTTTCTTCCACTCCCAACCCTAGAACCATTATCCATAACCCTGAGAAATATGAAACCTTAGGGAGAAGGGGCGTCATTTTCTTAGACTTGCTTCCTGCTGTTTAGGGGGCGATGGTATCTCTATTGGGTATTGTGAGAAAGCTCAGATAGTTAAATCTCAGTTAGACTAACTGTAGATTCTGCAGCAACTCTCAGAGTAATGAGTAAGATTGTCTGAAATTCTGGCAAGTAGTGTAGTACGATGTCCCTTCATGGTCACCAGATATTGGTGAAATTATTAAGGCCACTCCACATAGTTAAAAGGGAGGTTTACTTTGTGGGGTAACTTACAAATGAAGGGATAGGTTGTAGGGTCTGGCAAAGGTATGGCTCAGTCTGGCAGTGTTCTCTGGAGAACTCTGCTCGGTCTATCTCTTGCGTCCAGCGTCCCAGAACCAAGAGAGAGACCTCCTCTCGATCCTGGGTCTTCCGCTTCCTCCTCCACCCCACCTTGTGGGCATGACCATTACCAAAGCCTCAATGGGGGTTGCAACTTCCAGGCCAATGCTGGGATGGCTATCCACTACAGAGGAGAGGTTATTTACCAAAGAATAGGCTCCCTTTCAATGGCTATACCACTGAAGAAATGATACCCTCCATTAGTGCCACTGAAGTCTCTCAGAAAGGAGTAGGACATTAGAGCCTCTTTATCAGCCTGGATTAAATGCTGGCATGCACAGTCCTGTGCAAGGAACCACAGCATCAGGGAGTATAGTACAATGTATTGTGTATACAGGCCTGGAGTCAAGGTCAGCTTGCTTCCTATTGTGCTTCTCACTCTGCATCATATTTTTGGGGAGAGGGTCTCTTACTTAACCTGAAACCTCACCAGTTGACAAGACTGGCTGACCACCAAGCTTCAACAATCCACTTGTCTCTGGCCTCTGAACCCAAACATGGAGTTACAGACATACACTACAATGTTGGGCTTTTACATGAGACCTGTGACTACCAACTCAGGTCACCATACATGTATAGCAAGCCCCACCCTCTAGAATTTTAAACTTCCTAACTATGCACATTATGTTTAGCCTAGTAACTCCAGTGTGCAGAATAATTGTACAAAGGTTTCACTTTACGAAGCAGTGGGTTTGAGCTCACTTCCAAGTTCTACTTCTTAAGAGTCTAGAACAAGCCTTACTCAAAGCCACTTTGAAAATTAACAAGGTAGTGGTTTTTGGTTTTTTGTTGTTTTTTTGTTTTTATTATCTATTTCTACATAACACATTGCACCGTATCTCAGAGGCTCTAAACATCAATTATTCTTCAGGCGTAATTGTGAAAATTGGAAAAGGCTTGATAAAGACCTCTTATTTTTCACTCCCTGTCCTATAACCTGGGGCTGAAGATCCACAACCCAGATGGTTTGCTCAAAGGGTGGGCAGTTAGTCTGACTGCTCAATGTGGGGCTTAGTTGGGACACTCAGTTTCCCTCCTTGTGGGCCTCTCCATGTAGCTCCTGGGATTATTGATTGCATGTGGCTATGTTTGAAAGAGGACAGGGAAATAATTTTCCATTCCTCCCAGAAAGTAAGTCTAGAACTACCCCATTACTGTCTCTGCCATATTCTATGAAAGGAACTCATGAGAGCCTTGGCCCAGGTTCAAAAGACCCCTTCAAAGAGATGTGGGAAGAGAAGATATGGCTTAGAATTTGTAATAAATGAGACCAGTCACATTTTTATAGTTCCTGCAATATGAATTATACTCCAAAAAAATCAGATTAAAATCCAACATTTTTATCTCTTTTTCCAAAACATGAGACCAGTTTCAGTTCCTCTTTTGATCTTCCCCATGCTCTCACTCCCCATTAAAAGAGAAGGAACTTGGGGTTTGTTGTGTGTCCACTGGGCACAAGACCTCTGGTAAACAAACCTCCAGTTACTATTTTCCAGTGCCTTTGAGATGCACTTTTTCCATCATTCTAACACTTCTACATTGTACATTTTGTAGTCTCAGGAGGCTTTTGACAATTGGAGGTCATATGGCAGTCTTGTGTGGAACTATTTGGCTGTGATTGTTCATATTTTTATCACTTCATCCAAGTTTAATTGCTATTTAAAGCAGATTCTGAAATATTGCACCGTAATTTGGCATTGAAGCAAAAATGTATTTTGTGAGCCAAAAGTCATGAAACAGCACCATCCATGAGGCAATTTTGACACTGAAGGTATAACCACAATTTTATGTTTTTGCAAAGCAGAAATCTGAGCTTTGCACTCAGATAGAAATACATATCAAATAATTGAAGGTGTGTCATGTTTTATTACTGAAATACATACAGAGGGATTACCTATCTTATGTGAAGCTAGTACCTGAAGGCAGAGAAATTGCTAGGTACTTTAGAACAAATGACAGAAAGCATGAAGCAGTAGCAGGCTGATGTTGTTCCTTGTGTTGGACTATCAAAGCATTCTGTAATAGTTTAATTGGCAGTGGGTTTTTGCTGTTCTGTCTTATTGGATTTTTTTTTTTTTAAATGCAGCTTGGATGGTGTGCTGGCTAGTTTTTATGTCAACTTAATACAAGCTAGAGTCATCTGAGGAAGGGAAACCTCAACTGAGAACATGTCTCTATTAGATTGGGAGCTAGACAAGACTATAAGGAATTTTCTTAATTAGTGATTAATGTGGGAAGGCCCAGCCCATCATAGGTGGTACCACCTCTGGGCTGGTGGTCTTGGGTTCTATAAGAAAGCAGGCTTAGCAAGTGATGGGGAGCAAGCAAGTAAGCAGTACCCCATGGCCTTTGCATCAGCTCCTGCCTCCTGGTTCCTTCCTTGCTTCTTGGTTGGTTGTTACCTAGAAATATAAGTAAAATAAACTCTTCCTCGACTATCTTTTAATCAAGGTGCAGTAAAAACCCTGACTAAAACAGATGGGATGAAATATGGTGATAGACATTACAAAAGAAAAAAAAAGCCTGCAAAACATCTGGATTCCCTTTATTTACAGAGGAGAAGCCAGTGGCTCAGATGGCTCAGAGAGATTAAGCAGCTAGACTTGCCACAAAGTCCACAAAGGGGGAAGCTGTCACCCTCATCCTCCCATGTGATGCTTCTTACTTGTAAGGTAGGCTAGCTTAGTTCTAGAATGATGAGATGCTGCTTGGTGCCAGCCCTAAATCCTTGTATCCCCACAAAACTTCAACATGAATAACACGTATTTACAGTGCCCCAAACCCAAACTCTTTAAGGGTAGCTAAATGAAAAATGCTTATTTGTACAGACTGTTTTATAAAGGCTACATAATACCAAATAACCAGTTACCATCCTGAAATGGGAATGATTTAAAATAGTAAATGCTTTGAAGTCCTTGAGGGCAGGAGTAGATTTGAAGAAGGTCTCCCAAACTGTTATTTTCAGATAGTATATTAAGCATTCCTTGACATCTTACAGAAGTTTAAGCCATAGTTTTACTCTGCACTACTCACTGATTTGCAAAGTGTGCCAGGGGTTTCCTGTCCTTTCCCTTGTCTGAGCCAGTGCCATATCGGGAGATATCTTTACTACCATGGCCAAGATACAGGGAGAGTCCTCCAGAATGCCCCTGCCATAATGTGGGGATCCCATCATTTCTTATATGGTCCTTCTTTGGCTGTGTTCACTCAGTTGAAAAGACTATACTAAACACTCAGATTCATACAATACAATCTCCTTCTCCATAGAGTGTCTTTAACTAGAAGAGAGATTGCAGAAGAATTCCCAGTCACATCTGTACACAGCAATGAGTACTCTTCTACCTCCTCGCTCCTCAGGAATTTTACTTTCTACACTCGCAGACAGGACATTGTACAGTCAGGGACCCTCTTTGTGAATGTGTTTGAGCATACCAGGGATTGCTTGACAGTAAGAGCAAGGGTTATTTGATATTCATTTTTCATATCCAGTGTTTGGGACAGTACCTGAGACGGCAATCAATAAATAATACTGAGTCTATAAAAAGTAGTACATGACTACAGTCCCAGCCTTGAGAAATTGATGCAATAGAACCATGAGCTCAAACCCAGCCTAAGCTATCTAGGAAGACTGTGGGAAGGAAGGGAGTTAGATAGAAAAAATGTTGATCTGGGCACAGAGCTCAAAAGTCAGTTGCAGCATGGGGGTGGGACGGGGGAATGGTGTTTATTCTGTCTATTCACTCAGCAGAATCATGCAGAGTTCCAGAACAGACCAAGAGAGACTTCACAAGAATATGTAACACCTTCTTAGCAATGGGTAGACTGTAAGCTGTCCGTGTACAGAGTGTAAAACTAGGCAGGGAGACATAGTAAGGATCAGCATTTTGACCAACTACTCTATGATGTGTTATGGGTAAGTCTACATAAACATGTTGAAATATTCTGTGCTGGAGCGATCACCCACTAGTTAAGAGTACTTACAAGCTATTCTGGAGGACCTGAGTTCAGTTCCCAGCCCTCATGTCAGACAGCTCATGGCCACCTCTAACACCAGGGCACAGGATGTCATCTTCCAACCTCCATATATATCCTACTGCACCCATTTAGTGTTGCTCATATACATAGCATGTGTTTAGAGATGACTACTTGGAATTCAATAATATATCAAGAGCCTTGTCCCTGGGGGGAGCAGGGATAATGATTCTCTCTCTCAGAAGCCATTGATTACCTGTAGCTAGCTCTTCATTCAGTTTCAGGGACTTGTAAAACTTCCCCCTCCACAATGATGTGACTGGTGTGGTCATCTGCAGATTTTGTTTACACAACAATTATATTGAGATTTCATGACTGTGTCATCCCTCTAATGTCTAGCATACACCATCTCATAACTGGCATCCCAGTCCTCTGGTTTTTACCGTCTTTCTGCTGCCATCTTCAATTGATCTTCCCTGAGCCTCAGGTGCAGGAGTTGCATTGTAGATGTACCAACTGGGGCACTGGGCTCCTCACTAATTCTTTGCATTCTGACCAGTTGTTCATCTCTAGAGTAAGATGTTATACTTTGAACAGGAAGCAGGTCCAGGTAGCTTATCATTAGGAAATTATACTTGGGCTTAACATGTAGGGTGGGGTACCATATGTGTTTAATCAAAGCATGAGGAGGCAGAGACAGGTGGACCTCTGTGAGTTTCAGGCCAGTCAGAGCTACATAGTAAGATTCCATCTTGGAAAAAAGAAGGTTACCCTGGAGAGATGAGTCGGCCACTAAGAGCACATACTATTCTTCTAGTTCAGTTTCCAGCACTCATATGAGCTGTTTCACAACCACCTGAAACACCAGCTCTAGGGTCTCCAGGACCCTCTTCTGACCCTTGCTGGTATTGCACTTGGGTACATAAGTCCACACATAAATATACCCATATACACATATGAAAAATAAAAATAATTTTTTCCAAAAAGAACACTATGTTAACAATGAATCCAGATCTTGTCTGCAATGCTGAATACCTTTCCATGGAAGAAATGCAGTGCATAATACATGGCTCTGGAATATCATGGTCTGATCCACACAGGCTCTATCAATTAGTAGTAGTGTGTCCCAGCTTCTCTGTACTTGAGTTCTCCCATTTCAAAGTGGAGCTGATAATCATATCAACCACCAAGCTATGATGAGGCTTCAAACAAAGGACTCACGTGAACCCCATTGAAACAGTACTTTTTGCATGACAGTGTGCAACAAATGTGAGTTGTTATTATCCCTTCTCTTCAGTGTACCCCGGTTCCCTTATCAAAACAGAGATAATAATACTAGTCCCAGCTCATTTCCTTTGGACCCTGACAGACTGAAATGCAATTAAATGTGTGAAAGCAATTTGGAAGTTAAGTGCTGCCTAGGAAGGTGGGACAAGGGCTGCTAACTGCCATATCCTTAGCAGCAGGATGATCCCAAGAGCCTACACTGCAAGACAGGGAGCTTGTATCTGAACCGCTGGCTGCAAATGTGTGCATGTGAATGGCTTCTCTGGATGCAGTATGTCAAGGTGAATGCCTTTGCTTTTGACTGGTCCGAGATTACATAAAGATGGGAAGGGAACATCTAAGCAAGAAGTATGTAAAGTCTAAACTCCTCAGCCTTGCAAATCGGTGAAATCTCGAACATCATACTTTTGGACATCTGGGCTCTATTACCTGAAATCCCATTAAACCTTCAGCTTCATAATTCTGTGTGGAAACTGATAAATTGCAAGGTCCTGCTGATGGCCACCAGCCAGTTCAAGCAATTACTCACAAGAGTCCCCAAGCAGGTTTGTAACTCATTGCCAAGTGGATTCTTTGAGGGGAAACTGTATACAAAAGAAAGTGTCCAATCCACACAGTTTCATAGCAACACACTTTGTAGCTCTGCCCACACAGAGAAATTATCTGTTATCATTAAGACTTCCAAGCCTCATAACTTTTTCCTCAATGGAAATTAATACTTACTAGCCCAGGGAACATCTCCAAATCTCGTTAACTGTAACCTGCTGACTACAGTTTAGACAAACCAAGCCCAACCCTATCCCTACCCTCAGCCTGTTCTCATTGAGGGGAATTCGGTTTTTACTGAGTATTCTTTTTCCTTTTTCATTTTTTTTTCCATTCTGGTCTTCCTCCACTACTTACATCTGTCCCTTGTGGCCAGGCCCAAGACCCAAAGCCCAGAGCCTTGGATCCTAACTTTGGAATCCTGCCAGACAGACTCCAAGGTGGAATAGCTCGTAACAAACGATCTCTTTCTCCTAGGGCTTCTTGCTTGGTTCTGCCAAGATGAAGAGGTTTGAGTAAATGAGATAATCTTCTGCACTTCGGAATGTTTATAGAGTTTTCCTTAATTGCCATTTTGTAGATACCATGATTCTGGGAACTTGTATGAAAGCAGAGAGGAAGCCTTGAGCCACACTGGAGAGAGCAGGAGGGAGGCAGGTGTGAATAAGAACAAATTTATAATGTGGGTGACAGCACAGGGACTTCCCCGTGCTGGGTGACTTGCCTTTCAGAGGCCATCTTGCTCAACCTCTGTCTTAGTTTTTGATTCTACAGTGTAGTAGCCACTTGGCACATGCGGACATGTAAATATAAATGAAGTAAAATTAAAGCTAAAAGTAATCTCCATGGGCTGGAGAGATGTCTCAGAGCATTCAGAGCACTTGCTGTCAATCATAAGAACCTCAGTTCCCAGCACCCCCATAAAAATCCAGCCATGGCAGTACACATGCCTGTATCCCCAATGCTGTGGAAACTGGACACAGGCAGATCTCTGAGGCTACCTGGATACTAGTCTAAACAGTGAGCCCCGGGTTCACTGAGACACCCACTGAACTTAAGAAAATAAAACATAGGCTAATAGATTACCTCATGTGACCTGCACTCATAGATACATGCACCTGCACATACTCACACTTAACATATATACAACACACCACTATCATCACACACACACACACACACACACACACACACACACACACACACACAAACTGTTTCACACACTCCTCATACTTCAAGTGCTCATTGTACACACCCAGCTGATGACTACTGTATTAGAAGAGTGAGGACACGTCTGTGACTTCAAAAAGCTAATATGTCCAGTGCTACAGTAGGTTGAGAGCCCCCTGACCTTGCTCCTCAGAGTACAGTGCCTGTACAGGTCTCACAGGTCACTGGTGTCCAGTGAGAACTTGTAGGGTTACATGATCAACCATGTGCTGTCCTGTGATTCATCACACACCGCAAGTTAAGAATCACTTGCTGAGGTACCCTCTGCTCTAAGAGCATGTGCTGATGTTCACCATTTTTTGTCACCTTGATTTGTTTTCTCAAGGCTTGCAGAGCACTGTTTGGTGAAGAGACTCTTCTAGCCCCCTTGAGACTAAGCATTCAAAAGGAGAAACACTAAGCATGACTTGTAGACTCCTGCAGAAGTGTGCTTTTCGCTTTCTCTCAAAAAAGCTTCAGAAGCTGGAGAATTTTTTTTTAACTCTTACTCCTTTTCTAAAGTAAAGACTCTTAGGTAAGAATACATTTCCTTGAGAGAAGTTGTTGGGAAGCTCTCAAGATTAAATCAAGTTGAATAATGCAAACAGGCAGAGGAAAAAAATAGATGAATGAATAAAAAAAAAGCAAGCAGGAAGAAAAAAAAACTGAATTTGCTCATACAGTTGAGAAACAGGCAAGCAAGGCTACATGCTCTGGGATGGAGTAAGCTGGGGTACAGACACCACAAAAGAAACTAGAAAACAATCCTTCAGAATGTTCTCGGCCAGCTGGCTGATACTGTCGAGCAGGAGGGGAATTTCAATGGCAACTGGGATTAAACTTCAAGGTTCATCCCTGTGCTCTCTCTGTCTCTGATTCATTGTTGCCCATGCCGGTGGACTGAGTTTTTTCTCTGGAAGGTTGTTTGGGCTTTTAAAGTGGCTGTCAGAATGTAATGACTTGACACACTTGCTTCTATCCAGTGCAAAAGATAGAATCACTGGGGTTACCGCAGACTAATTGGCCGTACAAATACATCCCCACTGACAACAGCTGGCTGGATGGTCCTTTCTCCCCAAAATGCATCATTTAAAATTTGTGTGGTACAAGGTGATCATCTACTGCTGTCAGCCAGTGTCTGGTTCACGTTATCTATAAAACAGAGGAGGATTTTGCTAGTTTCCAGGGGACATCATTCCTAAAGACCTATGGCAATGGATACCTTCAGTACTCATAGGCT
The DNA here is from genome assembly GCF_903995425.1 of Onychomys torridus. NCBI lineage: Eukaryota > Metazoa > Chordata > Mammalia > Rodentia > Cricetidae > Onychomys > Onychomys torridus. Next base: position 19,739,675 of record NC_050458.1, on the reverse strand, counting down.
TTAGATATAGCTCCGTATACTGAAATCTTGACCCCAATTCTCATTAAAGAACAAGAGTGGTCACCCCACCCCAACAACTTCCACCCATACCTGAAGGAACTGCTATCTTTGCTCAAGTAGCTTTCTTCCTATGTTCACTTGCACATCCATTTTTTCATTCCACAAACATGTCAAGAACAGCTTCGATATTCCCCACATTTCCCACACACACACAGCACAGAAGAGTGAGACATACTCTTTCCCTGAAGGAACTTGAGGTTCATAGCAGTTTCCAGAGAGGCTATAAATACTACCATCCCCCTGCAACATGGTCAGAAATTCAAATCTATGGACCTACTCTAAAAGGGATGGATCTAATTCTTCCCATTTGGAGCTCAGAACAATGTCCCAAGCTCCCCGGAAGACTTCTAAACACCATGAAGTAGAAGCCTAAAGACAGATATATCATCAAGTGATATACAGGACAAAGTGGGTTATAATAGAATTTCATCATATGAGTTCTAAACTCCTCAAGCCCTACACCCTCAAAGCAGTGTTGAGCACTTCAGCCAGTGTCCAGAGGAATATGTGCATGCAGAAGCCTGCAGGAAACATAACGTACTAGAAGGATATAACATGTCCAGGTCCCTGGGACCTTGCATAAGTTAGATAGCTTGCATAGGTCTCAAAGCTTCTCCTGCCTGCCTTACTCTGCAACTCAACTGGATCACTGATTTTATTATATCTGGGATTCTGTTATATGAAAAGAGCAAGGCTATAAACCACATTTTCCCACAGCCGATACCACTTTTCTCTGTCTGAAGGACAAATAACTACTATTTAAATACTGGGGGAAAGACGTGGGTGTTTTCATGGACTGCTGCCAAGCCGGCTTCATGAGCATCACTGCGCCTCTTGTTAAACATATAGCTTTCCAATCTTCCCCCTGGACATTCTGATCCAGTGCAGGGGGAGAGAGCTAGACAAAGCAAAAATTTGGGGAAGCTCCCTGAGGTGAGTCTCACGAAGACAAGTTGGAAGACCTGTGGTGCAAATGTCAGTGTTTAAACCCTGGAAGCTGGAAATGCAATTTACCCTGCGTGAATCAGAGTTGATTTCCGAAAGGTTTGGTTTAGGTTTGTTTTCCATAGTCAGACTTTTACATTTAGGGGCTAAGGCAACGGCTCAATGACTAAAGTATTTGCCGCTACAGCCTGAGGACAAGAATCCAGGTAAAACCCAACGCAATGTATACACAGCTATAATTGCAGCTCTTCTACATCAAGATGAGAAACAGAAGCCAGGCGGTGGTGGCGCACGCCTTTAATCCCAGCACTCGGGAGGCAGAGCCAGGCGGATCACTGTGAGTTTGAGGCCAGCCTCGTCTACCAAGTGAGTTCCAGGAAAGGCACAAAGCTACACAGAGAAACCTTGTCTCGAGAAAAAAAAAAAAAAAATATATATATATATATATATATATATATATATATATGGCTTATGTGCACAAACACAGAGTCATTCTCATACACACACACACACACACACACACACACACACATGTACATGCGCATGCATACACACACACACACACACACACACACATGTATGTGCGCATGCATACACACACACACACACACCATGAAGAAAGAGCAAGAGAATGAAAGAGAATGATTTTTTAAATTTGTAAAAATTTAATAAAATAATCATGCACTGACACATGGTGATTTTATATATTTGTAGGATACACAGTGATAATCTCATGTGTACACAGAGTAATCAAAGCAGGGTAACTGAACTGATTAAACGCACAATGATTTCTCAGCCCCACAGAACCCAGTAACAGTTCTGCTTGTAGTACGAGAGGAAGTGAACAAGCCAATGTCTTCCCACTCTGCCTGGCTCACTCACTTGCCCTCCCGCCCAGAACTGAAGAAAAGAGAAGAAATCTCGGCTTGCAAACACAACCACCACATTCTTTCCTTCTTGGTAGTTTTAAAGAAGGGACAGTTTCCTCAGTTCTGAGTCCTTCAGAACTCCCAGGAGTCCATGAGAACTGCAGAGTCGGGCAGCAGAAACACTCTCCCCCTTACCACACGGGGAGTCAGTCACATTCTAATAGGAAAATAGACACGATGTGGTAAGGAGATGAGAGACGGTGACAACATCCTTCCACCCTGTGTAAGTGTTTATTTCCTACTTAGCACTTCTGCAGTAAAGAGGCACCTGAGTGTGTCTCAGCCAAAGCAGAGGACACAGCCTGGCCTAAAGGACACAGCCTGTCCTAGGTCATTTATTTCTCTGAGCCTGGCTTTTTTCATCTGTGAAGTGGAGGTGCTCACTTACTTGGTTGCTGCAAAGTAGACTGAGGTTCTGAGTGTAATGCTAGGCACATGGTGAGTACTGTTCACTGTTATCATGATGTTATTTATAAGCTGTATTACTCAGAGATCTCTATGGAAACAGAAAATGATCAAATGACATATATGTATTCACATTATATGCACATATATGTGTATATACATATACACACACATATATGACACAAAGACTTAGTAAAGGAACAGGCTCACTTAATTATGGCAACAGAGAAGTCTCATGATCTACAAGCTTAAGAGCCAAGAGTATAGTTCCACTCTGAGTCTGTATCTAATGGCAGAAGAAGACCAATATCCTAGCAACAAATAACAGAAAACATGAATGGTCCATTGCTCAATCCTTTGCCTATTCAAATCTGAGGCCTACCCACATTATGGAGGGCCATTAGCTTTTCCCAACCTAACAACTCAAACATTGATCTCTCACGCAAATATCTTCATAGAGACACTAGAATAATGGCTAACCAATATGTGGACATCCTGTGGCTCAGTTGCATTGACACAAAAGAGCTCACTTTCACAGGATGATAGTCCCCCTTTTCTAGGACCTGGGAGAAGTTACAGGCACATATATATTCAGTTTTATTGTCCCTCCTCACACAAGTTCTGCGCCATTCTGACACCACCTTGTTAGAGAATCTGACCTCTGTCTTCACATAGCCAGAGGGTAGAGCTGATTGCTTAACTACATTCTCAGTGAGAAGATTCCCTCTTGAGTCTCTTGGGGACAAGGATTGATGAAAAGGGAACCAGTACTACCCAAACCACATACAGTATCTCCTACCAGAAACCCTGATAGCAAGGCTTAGTTTTGTGGCCACATTAGTGATCCCTTGTCCTCTTCTTATAACTTCTTGCATGCATACTAATTAATTAATTGAGCATACCTGCCTAAATCACCTGATTTTGATTCTTATAATGGCGTGCCTGTGAGGGTTCTAGAAGTTAGAAGTGATTTGGTTTTAAAGGTTTTGATTGCATTGAATATAAAATCAAATAAAATGAGAAAGTGATGAATAGAAGAGGGGAGTGAGGTTTGAAATTAGCCTTATTTCCTGTGCATATAAGAGGCCCACTTAGGTTGGTTTTTATCTTGACCTATTTTGAGAGTGATATATTTGGCTCACAACCAAGAATAGAAAATAAGCAAAGATCTGTGTCTGCTAAATGAACCTCAACACGTTTGACATTTCAAGCTGTTGAAGTCTTTGTTGGGGAGCTAGCCTCTGCATTCCTAAGTGTTTAGCAGTGTCCTGACCTCGACTCACTAGAGGCTAGTAGTAACCTCCATGAGTGACAACCAGAAATGTCTTCCAGACAGTGCCAGTTGTCTGCCTTGGGGCAAAACTGTACTCATTTGAGAACCACTCAGCCATACTGTGAAAGACTGTAAACTGTGAAAAGAGAAATGGACTAGCTTTCTGTAGGCTAAACCTCTTCTCCAGCACTTCATGGCTAAGGTTTGCAATAACGAAAATTCTTTTACATGACATAATTACTTGTTTTCTCTCTTCCCTTCCTGTTGGAGTTAGAGAATCCCTTTTCCCAAGGTGCATTCTTTCTTAGTCAGGAAAGACTTCTGGTGACAGCAGATCTGAGTTCTGGTCTCAGCACTGCGCATTCTAGCCACAGAGTGGTGATGAATTCATGTGCCTACCCTCCTCTGAACATGTGCTGATGGAGACCTCCAAAATGGTACTGGAGTTCCGGCAAATAGTTGTCTAAAAAGTCTTGGTTGGCCCATGGTGCCTGCTCGGTAAATCATAGACCTGCTTACTGGCTGTTAGGTTGAGCAGCTGGAGCACCCACTCACACCTGCTATAAATTACAAACACATATCTGAGAGCAATTTGGGCCCACACCAATGACCTCAAAATTGAGTTCCATGAAAGACACATTCTTTCACAAAGACACTTTCCTTTCTTTCTGAATGGAAGACACTAAACACTAAACGCCCCCGTTTCAAGGGAAAAGTCACATTTGCCCCTCTCGGATCATGAGATGTGGAGTGACCTGACACAGAATCTTTCTTCCAAACATGCCAAACCTTCGTCCCCTGTTGCTGGGGTGAAAGGAGGTAAAGCTGAATACTTAAGTCCCAAATCTGTTCCTGAGCCCTCTGCCAGGCTGCCTGCTGCCTGCCAGGCAAGTCATTTCCTGCCTTTGAAGTGTTAGACCCTTCCGTTGTTATCAGGCAACTGTCTGAAGTCTGCACTAATCTAGAGGAGAGTGGTACCAGAGTACAGCGACAATGGCCTGGCCAGTGGGGAAAGGGTACAAAGGTCTGACATCTGGGCATTGTGCTTCTTTTCGTAGCCCTGGAACAAGGAGATCCTTGGGTATCTGATGTCCCAAAGGAACTTTGGGAACTTGTGATAATACAACAATAGAAGCTGTCACTCACTCATCAGTTATCTCTTATTTGCTAAGTATGATGATGCACAGTACCCTTCCCCTCATTTCCTCATTGCAGTAACTCATTTAGGAAGAGATTATGTGACCTATTTTAAAGATGAAGCAACTGAGTTTTGAAAAAATTCATCGTTTTTATATCCCACAGCTGGTAAGGGATGAGCCTTGGGGGTGAAAGGAGGTGTTCCAGAACCCGTGCTCTTGACTACTGGATTTGAGAAGCTTCCCTACTTATCCCATACTCTGGATCAAATATGATTGACTCCAAGAACACAAACTTCATTACTAGATTAAACAACCAAATATTGAGTCCTCTCCAACAGTATGTCCTTCTTAATTTCACAGCTACATAGTAAGCACTGACTATATATCTGATAGTGCATAATGTTTTAACAAGACACAAATACCTTCAAAAAGTTGAAGGGGAAGGTTGAGGCATTGCTTATTGGTAGAATGCTTGCCTGGCATGTACAAATCCCCGAGTTTAAAGGGAGGTGGTGATAATTGTATTAAATAAAGTGTTTATCGAGGATTTGATGATCAAAGTTTAAGAAGTCATATTAGCACACAGGAAAGAATTCTTACCTGTTTCTAGAAAGAGAGAAAGCTTCATAAAGAATGTGACCCCTGGAGCAAGGAGGTCCTGAAAGATGGAGGAGTTTGTATTCATGGTGTCAGAGGTATACAAAGAAAATATCTGAGAAGAAAGAAGTTGGAGCATAGGCCAGAATCACTGCAGGGGAAACAGTGACCAAGGACTCTGTGAGAGCTGCTGCACAGGGGCTGGAGCCCAAAGCAGACACTGTCTGAAAGATGATCCGCTTGCTACTTAACCGAGCCAAAGGCGCCAAATGCAAAGTGCCATTTTGCATTTGACCAAATGTAGCTTCTTTAAATGTTCATTTTCATTTTGTTTCTTTATTTTTCTTTTGAAGACTAGATCTCGTGTAGCCTGGCCTAGCCCTCAAATTTACTATTTAGACAAGAATGACCTTGAACATCTCATCTTCCTGTCTCCACCTCCATGGGGTTATAGGTGCATACTACCACACTGAATTTACGCAGTGCTGGGGACGGAACCCAGGGCTTCATTAATACTAGACAAGCTACTATACTGACTGAGCAAATCCCCAGCCTCTCTCATGTAGTGCATGCATGAGTTGTGCCTCATATTTGTGCACACATGTGTGTAAAGGCCTGAGGTTGGGGGTGTGAGTCTTCTTCTATTGTTCTTCATCTTATTTGTGAGACATGGTCTCACTGAACCTGGAGCTCATAGATTAACTACACTGGCTGGCCATTGAGATCCAGGGATCCTCCTGCCTCTGACCTCTAAGCCCTGAGACACACACCATACATCAGGCTTTATTCATTATTTTTTTAGAGGATGTGGAGCAAGGGGAACACTCCTCCACTGTTGGTTGGAGTGCAAACTTGTACAGCCACTCTGGAAATCAGTATGGCATTTTCTCAGAAAATTGGGAATCAATCTTCCTGAGGACCCAGCTATACCACTCTTGGGCATATAGCTAAGGAATGCTCAATCATACCACAAGGACACATGCTCAACTGTGGTGGTATTGTGTTTCCCCAAAATATTGTGCACCCTAATAAACTTATCTGGGGTCAGAGAACAGAATAGCCATTAGATACAGAGGCTAGAAAATGTTGGCACACATGCCTTTAATCCTAGCATTCCAGAGGCAGAAATCCCTCTGGATTTCTGTGAGTTCAAGGCCACACTGGAAATAGCCAAGCATGGTGACTCACACCTTTAATCCCAAGGAGTGATGGCAGGAGGCAAAAGGTATATAAGGCGTGAAATCCAGGAACTAGAGCTGGTTAAGCATTCAGGCTTTTGAGAAGCAGTTCAGTTGAGACCCATTCAGATGAGGACACAGAGGCTTCCAGTCTGAGGAAACAGTATCAGCTGAGGAACTGGCAAGGTGAGGAGGCTGTGGCCTGTTCTGCTTCTCTGATCTTCCAGCATTCACCCTAATACCTCCTAATACCTGGCCCTGGGTTTGATTTTATTAATAAGATTTTTTTAAGATTCATGCTACACTCAACTATATTCATAGCAGCATTATTCATAATAGCCAGAATGTGGAAACAACCTAGATGCCCCTCAACTGAAGAATAAATGAAGAAAACATGGCACATAATCACCATGGAATGCTACTCAGCAAAGAAAAACAACATCATTTTTGAAATAGAATTTCACTGTGCAAACTGTATGGCCTGGAGTTGGCTTTATAGACCAGATTGACCTCAATCTCATATAGATTGGGATTAAAACATGAATCACCATGCCTGGCAAAGAACCCAGCCTCTATGTGAGTGCTGGGGATCTGAATTCAGGAACTCAGGCCCTTATGCTTAAATGGCAAGTACATAAAGATTCACTGAGCCACTACCCCAGCTTCCTTTATGTAGGTTTTGAACTATGACTTCTGGGGATGATAACAAAAATCTCTAGTGAGAGCCAGAGAGATGGCTGAGTGGGTTATGGGCATGTGCACACAAGCCTAACAACCTGAGCTCTATCCACAGTTCCCACTCAGGAGGAGGTGAGAACCAACTACCTCAAGGTATCTTCTGACCTCCAACCATTCATGATGACATGTGCATGCCCATATACATATATACACAGACACAAATTATTGCATTAAAAAAATCTATAATGATGACAGAAAAGCCCACCATTGAGCATATGTGATAAGAAGACTAAGATCCAAGTTTTTTGGTTTGTTTTTTTGTTTGTTTTTCATTTTGTTTTCTTTTGTTTTTTTGAGACAGGGCTTCTCTGTGTAGTCCTGGCTGTCCTGGTACTTGACTGTTAGACCAAGTTGGCCTTGAACTCAGAGATATCTGCCTGCCACTGCCTCTGGAGTGCTGGCATTAGGTGGGCACCACCATACCCATCTTAGGTTCAAGTTTTAACTGAGTATCTTGTTATCCAAGTTGAGTAAATAATGACTTCATGTTTCCACTGAGTCTAATATAACATGGCAGCTCAGCTAAAAGACAGCCAACACTAACTGCAGGAAGCATTAAGGAATAATGAAGATTGACCTAATGTAGTAGAAAGATGTAAAAGACAGTATTGTGCCACAATATACTTCCTCTTTGACCATTTCTCTCCCCAAGAATCCTGCTTATGATAGACACACCCCAATATCTCATCAATCCTGAAAATTTGACTGTGGCCTCTACTGCCTTGAATGTTCATATTCGATAAGAACACCTCTCTATTCTCCCTGATACAAACTAATTTCTACTCCAATTTTCTACCCTGCCTACTATCACCTTTCATTGTGATGATGGGATTTGTGAGTAAATACAGAATTCCACCCAAGAAAGGGGGCAGTGGAAAAGAGTCTGGGCCCTTGTAGTCTATACTTTCAATCTGTTACACTTTTACATCACTAGGATAGAACACACTTATTTCTGAATATAACTTGGACCCTGGTGACCTGTGTAACTTTAGGCTTTGGGGACTTTGATTTCCTTATTTGTGAGATAGAGATGGTTTTCCCCTTTCCTAAAAAGAGTATTGGACACTGAAGGTGAAAAGGCATTAAAATATAATAGGCTCCTAACGGTTGTGCTGGAACTCTCATCCAATAACTGATGGAAGTGGATGTAGAGATCCTCATCCAGGCCCCAGGTGGAGCTCCAGGAGTCCAATTGTCGAGAAAGAGGAGGGACTATAAGAGTGTGAATTGTTGAGACCAAGATTGAAGAGGCAAGAGGGACAAATACCCAAACTAATGGAAGCACATGAATTATGAACCAAAGGCTGTGGAGCCCCCAGCTGGATCAGGCCCTCTGGATAAGTGAGACAATTGAATAGCTTCAACTGTTTGGGAGGCATCCAGGCTGTGGGACCGGGACCTGTCCTTAGTGCATGAGCTGGCTGTTTGGAACCTTGGGCTTACACAGGGACACTTTGCTCAGCCTGGAAGGAGGGGACTGGACCTGCCTGTCCAGTTTTAAATCCACCATGTTTAAATAAATCCCCAGGGGAGTCTTGTCCCTGGAGGAGATGGGAATGGAGGGGAGGAGATGGGGGGAAGGTGGGAGCGGGGGCAGGAAGGGAGAGGACAGGGGAACCCATGGCTGATGTGTAAAATTAAAACACAAATATAATTTTAAAAAAGCAATCACAAATACATATGTGTATATATATATATATATATATATATATATATATATATATATATATATATAATAGGCTAAGGTAACATCCATCAATACAAATTAGACACATATGCCCCCCCATGAGCTCTTGGAAACCCATGTAGACAACACAGGTATTTGTATGATATACCTTACTGCAATTTCCACACAAAGGTGTTAGTCTAATAACTCAGCAGGGCTCAGCCTTTAACTGTCATTATTCCTGTTTGAATTGTATATTGTTGGCTTTTTTCCCAGGACATACATCTCCCAGATCTGATTGTAACAACAGCCTCAAGAATATTGTGCTATGCTGTGTCAGTCTGCATGCAATCTATACTATGCTTTGGGGCTGTATGGCTTCCTTGTAGGTTGACCTGGATGTTTTTCCCCACATTATTCTCTCTCCTCCTCCTCTCAATGACAGAGGAGTATCATTTCCATGTGAAAGTATGAAGTATTATTTTTCCAAATAGTACTAGTGAATGTCAACTACCATGACACATTAGTGAATCATTGTTTGGGAGTGTGCACATAGTGAGCCTAATTTTTATTACTGTTTTGCAAAGTATTTCAACAATAACACAAGTTATTTCTCACTTACTATTTGTTTATACATATATTATGCTGTGTATTATAGTATCATAACTGTTTATCCTATTGCTATATACTCATCAAAATTGGCATTATTTTAATGGTCATTTAATCATCCATCTTATTAATATACTATAATTTGCTTAACTTAAATTTTCAACAATGGACTTATTTCCAATTTTTTCTGTAGTGTAAATAACCTCTAGGTTACAGATTTTTGCACATAGCTTCTTTTATTTTTCATATTTTGTCCTTTGGGTCCACTCCTAGGAATGGGATCCCTAGATGAGGGAATATAAATTTTTAATGATTGTTAAATAAATGGGTGTTATTTTTCCAGTTTACAATGCTATGAGCAACATATTAGCATTCTGCTCACATAACAACCTTATCAGAAGTGTGTGTTACTATTTGACATTTAATATACTTACAAGAGGATCTTTTGTTTTAATCAAACACTTGCCTACAAATTGTGTATCGTCCAAGACACTTGGACTCAAAAGCCTAGGAATACTTCTTTTCTTTCAATATTTCCTGCTGTTACTTAATAATTTTATGTATATTAAATAAAACTAATGTTGAATTTTTAGAAAAAGCATTCTTTATACTCATAATAATGAATTATTGAAGACCTATGTGTAGAGAACTATGTGTGGAGTAGCCAGATAAAATAATGAGAAAATTAGAAAGTTAAAACGAGGAAAATATATCTATTCCAGAATTCCAAAAGTCCAACGCAGGACTACATTTCAAATAGTTCTAACCTCTAGTCAGATTTGAATGACTTTTTCTTTCTGGCCCCAAACTCACTCAGTTTTCAATGTGCAAACTTGGGAACTCTTAATCATACTGCTTCTAATATTTCCTTCTTGATTTTATTCAAGAATCCATAATGGATGAAATCATACACACACACACACACACACACACACACACACACACACACACACAATGTTTTGCACCATTTCTAGAATCATAGTGTCTCCGAGCTGGTACATGCATGCAGCTCTAGAAAAATGAGATGGATTCCTAGCCTGCACCCCTGTCAAGGGGCTGAATGCCAAGTCCAAAGACCCAGTTTTGCCCTCCATTCCAGGCAATGTGGCCTGGCTCTTCTGTGTTTTGCCAACTGGTGCAAGGATCTTTCAGAACAAGCCACCACTAACCATCCAGAGTTGAGTAAGCTTCATCTTGGCTAGTAGCCCTTTCTCTTTAACCTAAGGGTGTTAAGGTTTGTTTAAATAAGATCATTGTTACATGTCGGTATGTGGCACTATAAAGAAAGTCATTAACCATGTTTCCCTTACCCCCTTGTTTTCCTTTCTTGCAGCCTCAGTGGAGGGTTCTCCATAAACATGTCAACCTTGCAAGCTGCTGTCCTGCCAGTGGGCATGAGCATGACCTGTTCCCCAGAGAAAGACTTACACATGGCACTGCCAGAAGAGATCCTTGGAGCACTGACAGATTAACTGGATTAACTGAGAAAATGCCTATTCGGTCAAGATCATGAAGTTTGGGAGGAAAAAAAAAAATCTTGGTTTGCGGTGGATTTTCAAATGAGGTGCATAACATACAGTGCCAACTCGTTCCAAGTGGTCATTGGCAGACCATTAGCTGGAAAATTGCTTCCAGTTTTCATCACTGTGCATAACTCAAGTTCCCCCTTGGGCTCTGTCTGTGCCCTTCACTAGAAGTCCTGTTTTAGCATGGCAACTACTGGATTATTTCATTAAGTGTGCAGATGGCATGATGTTTTAGAAAAAAAAAATGCAGGAGTTCTGCAGTCTCAGTGGAAGGGTTCACAATATTATACCCTGGTAGGAATGTAAACGTGTCTTGATTATGTTAGTTACAATGTCCAACGGTGTTCTGCCCAACGCTGAAGCACTTTATATGAGAACACTACACTGAGATGAAATAGCACATTTGATACATGTAGGAGAACAAATGTTTTCTCTTTTCTTTATAAATCTTGTCTTACTTCTGGCTCAGACTGTCCAAGACAAACTCCACTCTTAGTATATTCCACTTGTCTGTGGTTCATCGGTGTAAATATGGCCACAATACTGTTAGATTTCACTTGCTGACACTTTACTGGATAACTGGATTACATATAGCACAAAGGAAAGTAGAAGTTAGCAAGCCTGGTGACCGAACTATTTGAAGTGTTGGTTCATTGTATCCAGGCACAACTTAACACATGACATCATGACACTCTGTACAGTCTGCTTCTCTTTGGCCGATGCATACATACTCTTCTATATAAGAGACCTTCCAAACACAAAGACCATTGTGGGTTGATGCCAAGGGCAGCAGAATGCAACCTTCCTTGGTGGTCCCACTTCCACACTTAGAAAAACTTCCAGAATTCAAGTTTAAATCACAATTCTGGAGAGAAGCATCAAATGACCCCCCCACTGTGTGCCTAGAGAAGTAAAACATTCAGCCCACACTAGGTTTCTTCCTCAGCATAGAACTTACTCTTCCCCTTTAATACTACTTGGATGTATATATAACTTTTTTTTTTTTAATTCTATCTAACAACAAAGCACAGTCCTGGGAAACCTGTCCATTCAGTGGTTGCTTACCTGAACACTGGAGAAGTATTCATTCATATTGATTGGCCCCTTGTGATACATTAGCATCTTTTCCCTGGAAATTGAATCTTGGCTGAATCAAAAGCTCAGCAAAGTGTGTTATGAACACTCACTAACCTAACCTGAGACCAGTAGGCATCAGAGACTAATATTTAAAATAAAGGTAACAACTTCTGCTGCCCAGCATAAGCAAGCAAGACATTTTGCATTGTCTCCAAACACTCATTCTCTGTCTCCGCTTGAAGTGGAGAGACTTCATAGGATATCTCTCCCCAGGATGGTTCCTGTCAGATGTGGACTAGAAAGGGACCTCCTGATAGGAACTCAGAGAAATAATAGCTACCATGAGGTCTGGATTTTTTACAGATCACCACCAGAACCATCAAAGCTACCACAGACCATAATTGTCTAAAAAGTTGAAATTGGTAATCCAAACCCAGGCTGCCAACACTCCTGCTCTATGACCCATCCTTTTGCCTTAGTTCCAGCAGCGGGGTCTGTGCATTCCATCATTCTTCCTTTTCACTCAGCAAGCATCTGTTGAGGGACCACCGTGTGCAAAGAACTGTTTTGGGTCAACTCTATTATATAAGGCACACTCTTCCTGCTTCTATTGAATTCTTTCTTTCTCTCCAACACTACTCTTTTCCCACAGTACAAACTGAATTGAGATATCTACACCCACCCACCCACCCTCACCTTGCCAGAGAAACAAAGGAAAATGTTCATGACAGACAGCAGGCAGATCCCATTTCTGAATGAGTGAGCAGCTTGGGAACACATACAGAACCTTGCCAGACAGCCAGCTAAGCTGATCCGAGCTTCCTACAGCTGCTCTCAGCTGCTATCCTTGATGCCCACCCCGGTCTATTTCCATCCTTTCTATAGACACTACTATTTATCACTATGCTCAATTCTCTGAAATGCCAATTCTATAACTACTCCTGAAGACCCTGAATTGGTTCTAATGAATCCTATACACCCTGCCAGGTGCTGAGATAGTGTAGCTGGGAATAAACTGGTTTAGTCCATGATATTCCCGCTAAAACCCTTGGAGAACTGGATGCCCATTCTAGGGCAGATGTCCACTAAATGATCATGGGCTATTGTCATTTTGGCTTTTGCAAAATAATCTGAATGACTTTTTTAAAAGTTGCCTCTTTTTTTGAGTCAGAGGAATACTGTAACATTATGGAAAGATAATGGTTAAAGACGAAAATGGAAAAAGGGGGAAATGAAGGCCCTTACAGAGCCCAGCTGAAAATGGTGTCTCTAAAAATGCCTTAATGCCTGGCACAACCTACATATTTGCATTTGAGCCCGCACTGTTTTCCAAACTGTCAGCCTCTGTTTGAAACCATTACAGGTTTGGAAACATGGTGGCATGACATCTGTGCATGCACAAGCAAAACCAGAAAAATGGAGAAATGATTTCATTCACAGCGTTCGGCTTCCTTGTATGGAGACCCTCTGTGAGATTGCCCCATGGTTACTTCTTGCTGTGTTGTGTGTGTTTGGGGGAAGGAGTGCAATTTTATCTTCCAGAAGCCCAGGCATATCTGTGGTGGGTTTTCTTTTGTAGGACAGGAGATATGGGGAGTTAAATGTTTTAATATCTAATGATTGAGGCTTTAATTTTTCCTTTTTCTTAAACCTGTATCACGCCTTTTACTAAAAGACTGACACACTTATGCAGGAAAGGTACTCTTGGGAATGAACTGAAATGAATAATTATCAGATTCTCCAGGTTGCTGAGGGGAATAGCTCGGTTCAGAGCCAATATCAAATTTAAATATGCAGAGCACCATGGTTCTGCTGGGGTTGAGAGCAAATCATGCCAGTAGGTTGAGACTTGCCTAGGATGGATAGGGACCCCATCAACTTTCTTTATGGGACGTGGCTCACCTTCAAATCCCTGCGCTCGCTCCGTGACATGTATACCCAGTATTTTGATTTCTACCTCCACAATATGGGTAAAGATGTCAGGTTCTCTCCAGAGTCACTCTGCAGCTGCCCAAACAGAGGCATACAGTCCTCAGTACTGAGGAGAACGTGCCATTTTTGACATTCAATGGGGAGAGGGAAGATGAAGGATGACTGTGAATATAAACTAAGGATGAGAACCTCTAATGGATCCACCCCACATACCCTAAATGCTTTCTTTGTCTGCAAATGTCACATAATTAGTTTTGGATAGCAACAATAAAAGTCCCAACAAAGTAAAGTTTTCAAGACACCCCTAAGACATTTTTTTAATCCAAACATCTCCCCCACACATTGGCAGCTTCATTCTTTTCAATGTTTTCTTCTGACTTCTTTAGAGTAATTTTGCTACTTGTCAACTAGACTTAAAGTTGCCATAGACTTAAAAATCAAATCTCGGAAAGTGACAAAAATTCCTTTATTCTTTAAAGGCTGTTTTTATTCATCCCATCTCCTCCAACCCCCTCCATCCCACTTTTTGCTTTATTTTATGTGTGTGTGATTTTTTTTCTTTCTTCTCTCCTCTTCCTTTCACATAGTGCTGTAGGTATATTTCAAGTATTCTATAAAGAACTCAAACAGAACCCCAGAGCTCTCACCAGCTTTTTTCCCTTCCTGACTAAAAATTGAGTCTTATGCTTGACCTTGATGCAGCCCAAGCAGCAGTGGGACCCCATTTTCATCTCCAGAAAGTCACTGGTCAGTGGTGACCATTAGAACAAATCCAGTGGGATTAAAGAGGAGGGCAGGCCGGGAAACATATCTACTTGAGCACAGTTGAAGACTCTATTTCAAAGACAAGCAAACCTCCAACTCAATCTTCTTAGATCTGGATCTAATCCTAGAGCCAGAGAATGGTCCTGTGAACTCTGGTTTATCAATAGACAGAACTTCTGGGGGCTTAAAGGTAAATGAAGGCTTATTCAGTTATGTTCCTCTGGTGATGTCTGTTAGCTAGAATACAGAATAGACTTGGAAAACTATGAGTGAGGGGAAAAATAAAAGACTAAGTGTGCCTTTGTGAAGGTGGCCACAGGGTCAGTATCCACGGTGATGCCTTCTGTCCATCACTTCAGTTTCAGAGGCACAATCCTGGATGAGGAAGTAGGAAGGGACAAGAGATGTTTCTAAACTCTAAAATGTGTCTCATGAAATTTAGGTGCCAAAATGAAAAAGCATGGGCCAGCACTGATCTTCTGCTTCACATCAAATGACAAAACAATGACTTCTACGGAGTAGTGAAACCTGGTCACTCAAGGTTTTATAAAACTGTTTCATTTACCATATAAGTCTACTTAAGAACCATAAGTACCCATGAATTCTCCCATCTGAACTCCCTTTCATACTTATTTCAAGCATTAAAAGACACCAGCAATCTATGCTGGCTGCCATTTACAAGTCACTGGTGACAGGACTCTTGCTGATTCACAAGTCAACAGACAGAATGATACCAAACATTGTTGGTCTTTTGACATTCCTTCCAATCACATAACATTTTCAAATTTTGGAGCTAATAGTTTGGGGGATTTGTGTCAATCAATTGTTTTATTGCTGTTTTCCAAACCCCAGAAATTTCCAGTAGCCATAGAGTGGATCTTAGAACTGGGCCTTTCTGCTGAAAGTGTCTGGTGTTGGCATAGCAGCTCTACTGAAATGCTAAGAAATGTTTTGAACTAGGCAGTGGTGATGCATACCTTTAATCCCAGCACTCAGGAGTTGAGTGGATCTCTGAATTTGAGGCCAGCCTGGTCTACAGAGCAAGTTCTGGGACAGCCAGAGCTACACAGAGAAAGCCTGTTTTGAAAAACCAAAAGAAGAAAGAGTGAAATTTCACCCAACTTGGAGGTACTCACACCTAGAGTAACTAACTGAAATACTAGAGAGTGCTGGTTGCCAGCTCTCATGTTCACAACCTTTTAGAATTCAATCATTTAGATCAAAGGAAATAAATAATTGAATCACACAGTTCTTTCCATATTAGCATAGATATAGTTATCAAACGTAGAATTCCAGTTTTAAGTGTTTTGAAAGAACACACAAATCTGTTTTGTGAAGTTTCATTTAATCACTACCACACCATTTCAAATTCTACAAAACTATATTAAAATACTTCATGCTGAAACAAAATTTTACAGCAAGTATTCTTACAATAGATCATAATTTCACCTGGGAAGGAGAAACTAATGTTGCCTCCAATTCAGTACCTTGGGCACTTTAGAGGTTGTTTCTATCCCACCTACAAACTGAGCATGCTCTGCTGTCAACTCCTGAGAAGTGACCCCAACTTCTAAAACAGCACAAAGACCATAAAGACCTTTTAAGTACACTAGCTAGACTCCATGTTCAAGCATAAATACAAAACTAGGGCTTGGAGTTTCAGTGTTGTTACAGGTTTGAAGATTGCTAAATCAAAGCCAACCACATTGGGAGCTGACCACAGACTCAGGAGGTTTGGGACAATTCCCTGTCTGGATCACATGCAGTTAACTCAAGATACTCATGTGTTTCTTCACATATCAGCTACAGAAGTGAAGTATGTGCCAGTTCTAAAAAGGCCTTTGGTGGAGCTGGAAATATTATTAATTTGATAGTGTTATTAATTTGGTAGCATGCACAAAGTCCTAAGTTGGATCCCTAACACCACCTAAACTAGGTAAAGTGGTGCATGCCTATCATGCCAGCACTGGAGAGAAAGAGGCAAGGAGGACCAAGAGTTCAAGATCATCCTGGACTGCATAGCAATTTTGAGACTAATCTGGACTGCATGAGATCCTGTCTTGATAAATTAACCAATTGAAAAGACCCCTGGTTACTGACAGAAACCTTGAAGGTCATGTGAGTTGCTGATGGCTATTTATGTTCAAATTGCTAGAGCCTTGTTTTCATCCTTGTTTGTTTGGTTTTTTGTTTTTTGTTTTTATTTTTTTTAACAGTGCTGGGAATTGAATCCAGGGCCTCTGGCATGCTAAGCCAAGGGTTCTATCTATGAGTCACATCCCCAGGGCATCTTTTTCATGCTTAGCCCACTCCTACCTCAGATCATCAGCAACAGAAGTCTTAGCTTCTGGAAGGGTGTTGATCCCATACTTGTACTTGCACTCACACTGGGCAATGGTGGGGCTCTGCATGGTTTACCCCCCTCTTTTGTCTCCCAGCCGAAAGCACTGTCCTAAGAATGTCATGCTGGAGGACGCTGCGGTTTAGCTAGTAGAACTTTGCAGAGAACTGAATAAGAAGACCAGGTCCCTTCATTTGCATTGTCCACCTCAGAGATGATGAGAGCAGAAGCCTGTCTGCTGAAAAGCCAAGGCAGCGCAAATGTTTTGAAACTAATTCGACTACAACTCTTGCGCCACTAAACCACACTACTGTAGTTCTAGTTAATCCAACTACTTAATGTTATTAGGCACTAAGTTAAATAGCTTTACACAAAATTTTAGAAAAGATCAATATTGTAACAAAATTACAGATTAGCAGTAAAAAGCACCTGAGAAAAGAAACTATCGATCTGTTGTAGTTTATATACTTACGTTATTCTTAAGACTTTGTAAGAGATTGGCGCTTTGCTGATAAAGGGAAAGAAACTGTTCAGAATTCAAGAACGGTGGTATAATAGCAATTGCTGGGGCTTGGGACGTTAATCTTTCTGGGATACTCTCTGTCCCTCGGCTGACAGGGTTGTTTGAGGACTAGAAGGGGATGATGGGTAAAGTTGTCCCATACCATATATTTGTGGATAATTGTCATGGCAAACTGGGTTATGTGCTTTATTAATGATACTGTTCCTCATTTTGGTTTTTTTTTTTCAAGGACTATTATTACCAAGCTTCCACTCTGGGATTAAAAGAAGGAAAAGAATTATGAGAAAGTAATACATGGTATTTTACATGTGTGTGTGTGTGTGAACAAACATGCACACAAATGGTTGGACACGCAGACTCACACACAGACATACACACATAGACACACACAGAGATACACAGACACAGACACACACACACACACACACACACACACACACACACAGAGAGAGAGAGAGAGAGAGAGAGAGAGAGAGAGAGAGAGAGAGAGAGAGAGGCTTTTTCTGAGATACAGGAGATATTCTCCAGAGCTTTCAGTGAAAGCATCCACTTATCTCCACTCCCCCTCTCCAAGGTTCAGAGAACAGTGACCTACCCAGAGATGGGTACAGGCAAAGACTTCCAACCTTCAGCCTGAACAAGGCCACAAAGCATGTGCAGTTCGCAAGCTGGGGGCATCAAGAATTACATAGGCAAGGCAGACTTCCTTGATCAGGTGCTATTGCATGTTAGTATTTGTTCTAGAAAAGAAATAAGAAAAAAATCTGATATAGATTAAACAGAACAGCAAGGTGCTCTGCAGAATGTGGGGGGTGAAGGGTGTGAATTCCATGGTGGAATGCTTGCCTAACACATGTAAGGACCCATGTTCAACCTCCAGCACTACAAAAATGAAAGGAAGAAAAAGAACTCCCCCCAAAATAACAAAGTCTGAGGGAAGAAATCAGATTAGGAAAAAAAAAAAAGTTTGTTCTTTGACCAACATGACTAAAAAGTGCATTTCATAATATAGTAGTCTATGGAGACTGTAGACATTATAGCTTCCTTAAGTGCACAGTGAACACAGCGGTCTTAATTGTGTTGGTCTCCCAAGACTGGTTCATTAAATAGGAATTTCCCTTACCCATTACCCACAATTGCTCTGCTTTTTTTTTCTTTTCTTTTGTTCACTTGTTTCTTTTCTTTTCTTTTTCACCCCAGAAAGGATTCAAGGCCCAGACTTAGAAAAACACAGGAAGTTATGTGGTATAAACAAGAGTGCCTTTCCCGTTGGAAGTCCACCTTCCTGGGCTCCACGGTTCCAGATGTTTAGAAACATTTCTCCTCTAAACACAAGAATCATTGTGCACCACAATTTTGAGCCACTGACTTATGTATCTTGAGCAGCTACCAACTTGCCAATTCCCTTTGGGTCTCCTTTATATTTTCTTAGAATATTTCTTTCTATTTTGGGTTTTCTTCATGAAGACTGGGAAGGGGCATGATTCTTTTTAAATTGATAAAAAATAAAAAATAAAAATAAAACTGTACAGATTTCTGTCCACTTGTATCCGTGAGCATGATCTCTATCAGGCTTGAAAATTGGCTTTATCATTTTGTACATTTGACTATTTTGTATTCAGCATTATTTGATTCCTTATGTGCATGGCAATGTATTAAAATGTGGGATTTCTATTACCGTGTAAAAGTGTTTTGATTCTGATTTTCAACATATATCCTTGGCAAAAGAAAAAATATGGCATTAAACTTTTCATTTCTATTTTCTTCAGCTCATCAGCTTTGTAGAAGAAAAAGAAAAGTTAACAGCATTTCACTTTCCCTGTGTTAGCTAATGATGCAATTCATGGTGGAAAATTGTCCTCAATTATGCTGTGTTTCCTGGAGAAATAATGTATATGAGATGAATTGGTGGCCTCCCTCCCAGCACACAGAATTCCCCCAGTACTGAATCCCACCAATGCAATTGCTCTTTCTGTTGAATGCTTGCGTATTGGGCACAGCTGGACAAAAGTCATAATTCTCTTCATCCTCAGACATGCTAACACAGAGAAAAGAGGGGACTAAAGATCTTGACTCACCAATTTGCTCTTGTGGACAGGAGTCTTAAATGCCCATGGTAGGACAATGGCATGTCCCAGCACCTCCTGTCGGCATTTCTTTCAGACAGTGACCAAGTATGAGAAATCTGTCCTTTATTAATAGATACAGACTTTCAAATAACACCTACCTCAGACACCTGGACTTAGAAGCCAGTGCTATCAGGCGCATTCAGTATAAGCCTTGGTGTAGCTCAGCAAACATTTAGAAACCTTCCTTGCTCTTTCATTTATACTAGAAAATATATATGAATTCCAAATTTTATTAAACCTTAAACAGTTTCTAGAATAATAAGATGTATCAAATATAAATTAGACAGCTTTATCTGCTCTAATCTACTACTTCCAACCTCCTTGTTTATTTTAATAAACACATATAGACACCAGGACTTGACTGACTATGAATTGACTCAACAAAAGTGGAAGAAAAGCATCTTTTCCAGATTGGAAAAATCCTGCATCAGAAGAAGACACCAGTGTTTGTTTTTGCTTTTACTTCCCAAACAAAGCCCCATGATAACCTTTGAGGTTAATTCACTGAGTGGATGTAGAAATCCTCAGAACTCTGCACACCTTCTAACACCAAGAACACATTTGTCTCCATTCCTCGGTACACAGTTTGAAAACAGTTGATGTGGCCATCTTCTTTGTTAGGTAGTCTCTTTAGAAGATATTGAAACCATACCACCCCCCCAAAAAAAAAACTTCTCATCTTGTCATTTCTGGGATCACTCCTGACCATTACTCCTTCTCTTTTTGACTCCTCTTGTTTTTTCCTTTCCCTCTATTGGTCCCACACACACACCTTAAATCGGTCTCTCTCTTTTTTTGTTTGCCTGGATACATTTTTCTGCTGTCTCCTCTACCGCATATCACATCTTCCTCTCTCTGCCCCCCACCTCTCTCTCTTCCATTTCATTTATCCTTCTTTTCCGTTAGGGTGAAATACTCATTTATATTTTTAACCTCACCTCTTGGCCCATCATAGCTGTTTAAGGAATGTCAAATGATAACTGTGGACCCTGCATGCTACCTACACCTTTCTTTGATACTCAGGAAATTGTGAGGGAGAGCAGCCGAGGCAAGATGTACAGTGGTAGAGTAGTATTGTGGGAGTAGCCAACTACTTTCTGATTTGGATTTTAAGCCCACTCCACATCTGGTACTATAAACCTGTAAACCTTGTCAAAATTCTATGGCTGGGGATATCATGAGTCCTGGTAGAGAAGCTTCATCTGTTGTTTTGCTAAATGGGCATGATACATTCATCAGGTGCCTTATAAAGAACTATGTCTGTCCTTACATGTTAACGATACTGTTAGCTTTGGTCAGAATGACTTCATTTTACAGAAGAATGGGTTGAAAGATTATAAGGGCAGAGGAAGGGGTGGAGTGTTGTGGGATGTTGCATTTCTGGCACGACTTGGCCGTTGCACTCTTGAACTAACAGGCTCTGTGATCCTTCATACAAGACCTAGATAAGGGAGGGCCTATCAACATGCTGCCAGGGAAAGAAAGGGGATTCATGAGGTCCTAACCCTCTGTGAAGATTTATAGGCAGTTTACAGTTGCTGGGAGAGGGAGAGATATTTTCTTCAGTGATGCAGCCAATGGTTAGATGCCCCTGCTCCTGTAAACATCTCTCCACCTATGCTCCTAAACTCAACCCCAATGAAAACCGTTAGGTCACATACTCCTCCGAGGACATGAAAGGAGGACGACCTGAGAAGAGGAAACCACCAGTGGATGTGGTAAGGGGACAAATGAGGATAATGGAAGGTATGAATATGGTTAAAACACATTGTGTACATGTATGGAAATGGCATAATTAAACCCATTATATACAAATAGTCACTAATATAAAGCTGAAAAGAAATGTCAGGAGAGCTGAATCAAACTTTGGAATTTGGGTCGCAGTCTTCCCAGCTCATTCTCTCTCTCCCTAACTGGATCTCGCAACGCTTCTATTCTTTAGTAAGCAAATCTCACTATAATAAAGAACGAAGTCGGGTGTGTTATGGGAAGAAGGGGAAAGTGCTAGGCACCAAGCTCTCCCTAGACTTGAAATGGGCAAATTCTCAATACCACTTTACAGATGCAATTGGAAGCTTTCCGGCCATCTCAGAGCTTGGATCTTCTTGCTTCTCTGGATAAACAAGGCAGCTATATTTGGATCAAGATCAAGGATGTCTGTGAGAAGTTCAGTTGAGACCATCAAAATAATTTATTGATATAAGATTATTCAGAATCCTATAAAATCCTTTGGTGAGACCTAGTAAAAGTCTATCCAAAGACATCTGCGTCTTTCTATTTCCAGTCTTCTCTTTAGAAGACCCCTTGTAGATCTGAGCTCTTTTTTATTAACTCCCACATTTCTGCCTCTCAGACACTGCCTTTCTAGCTACCTTTTACTAAAGAAATCTAAAATACATCCCAGGTTCCTGTTGATTCATTTTGCCAAGAGATGTCCCTGGTTAAGGAGCTTTGTTATGATTCTGAAAGCATTAGGATTGTTATACATTCTGTTTCTCAGATATCTTTTTTTCAACATATAGAGATGTATGTACATTGTCAAATAACTTTCCATTACCTTCTGTGAATATTGCATAAATATTGAAAAAATAACCCAAGAGTATCTTGAATAAAGGCAACCACATGCTTCTCTTTTTGTACAGCCTGGGACAATGCAAGGTAGGAGTAGATAATTAAAGCTGTCTGCAGTTGTTTCAGAAGGAAAGATAGTCTCATTCTCAGGAGACTCTCATAGAAACTTGCCAAGAGTCTGTTTTTCTCTCGACTTTTTCCTTTTGATTTATAACTCAAACACTGTTATGTCCCCATAACCCAGTCTTTGTGGGGATATCCAAGAGGGAAGTGAAATGCATAGGAAAGAATTGCCAGATTTTCCTTGATCCTTCATCAAACTCTGAAAGCACAAAGGAGCCAGATACAGGGATTATAGAGGTGCACATGTATAACCATGACACTTTAGAGCAGAAGACAGGAGGTCCATAAGTCCAAGGTCACCTTCAGAAGATTAGGGTGTCTAGGTGGGTGTGAGATTGATTATGTAACACATAATCAATCTCACAAAAAAAAATCTCATTTATCCTCCACCCAAAGATGGCTGCTTCTCTTATTTCCATTTCTCTTTTAGGAGAGGCCTTCTAAAACTTAGCTTTTTCCCACATAATTCCCCCATTATTTTGCTTCTCCAATCTTATCTGTTGTCCAGATACTGCCCCGCCAAATCATACAAAGCTAGTAAACACTGAACTTTCTTCAGTGATCAATGGAATGGAAAGCCCATCATAATACATTTCTCTTAGTAATTTCTTATCAATTTTCTTGTTGTTGTTGTTGTTGTTGTTGTTTAAAGAAATTCTTGCCCCAGGACTTTAGGATCATTGGCTGAAAAGTGAATAGATTGATGTGGTTGCCAGTGGTAGCTCAAATTCTATCTGCAGAAAGTAAGCCCAACAAGGTTTGCAAGGTTTTGTGTGGATTCGTTCAATGAATATAGTCGGACATTGTACTATGAACCAGGAGCTATACATGGCACTGGAGCAGGTGCTGAGAAACTGGGAGGTAAGTTTGTCCTGACTATAAAGAACTTACATTCCCTGAGGCCTACTCCACTGAAGGGAATATATAACCAGTACTATAAACTTGGACAAAAGCCTATGCCTGGGAGCTCCCGGGCCTCACAAGGAAATCTGCTGCTGATACTTTGTTAAATAGACATATAGTTAAACTGCCTTCTAAATATTTATGTTTGTATCCATAGACTTGTGTGGTTCTCAGCCAGTCAGAGAAGTTTCTTTTGGCAGTGGGCTACAGTCAACACAGAGACTCATAACTTGTCAAAGCATAGATAAGACTGCTGAGTGCTCAGCCCTAAATGGGAAAACCATGTCACCTACCCTGAGGCCCAGGGAACATCACCAAAGGTGGGTGGTTTCCACTAGGAGGGCCAGATAACAGGGGAATGACTATAAAACTAGTAAGATGCTGCCCTCTGGATACAGCATGGCCATCGCCATTGTAGATACACAGCAGCTGTGACCACCTGCACAAGACCTGTATGGACACCAACAACAACAACAACAACAATCAGAAGAAAGTAGGAGGGACCTAGCAGACTAGTTGAAGAGAAGAAGAGTATCAACAGGAGTGGGAGAGGGAAAAGGGAAGAAAAGGCCATGGGGGCGGGTGGAGGTCACCCCAATATGCTCTATGCAAGCACAAAATGGTGAAAAACAAAAACCCAATTAAGAGCAAAAGAAAACAAACACAAACAAAACCCAAAATCTTACAGCCTAAGAAGAGGATAACATCAGCAGGATGAGGATGCTCTTCCTTAAGTAAGTAGCCTTTACTAAGATGCAAATGCCTCCAGTCAGATAATAATTTAGCCTTATTTGTTGTCAGATGCTGAGATTGGAGAGAAGTTAATGCAAAACTGCCCATGGTCAGGTAAGTCTGAAGACATAGCCCTGGTTCTTTATGTTCTCCTAGGGACTTGAGGCCATGCACTAGCATACTAAAGGCCCTGAGAAGTCTTACAGGAAATTATCTTATATGTTTGTTCAGTGCGGCATTTTCAAAACTCACTCAAGCATCGGCTATTTCCCACCAGAGAATAGCAATTAACCTGTAGAAAATGCAGTTTTGGAAATGCTGTTCTAAGCCATTCGGTGACTAAACAGCAGAGTTATCCCACTGAAGTGAGAGGAGAGTCCCTCAGGAAAGAAGAGGTGCAAAAGACAGGCCTCTGGGCACAATACCTGTGGGGGAGTGGGAGAGAGGCAGCTTGGCCATTTGCATGAATAAGTAGTCACAGAGCCACTGCCTCATGCTCTGTTCCCTGAGCCTGTCACATCCTGGCCTAACCCTGTCACCAGGGTGGATGGAAAGTGATCAAACGGTTGGAGAACTTTGGCCAAACCTTACATCCCTCCGGATTTTAGTCTTCTGTTCTGTAAAATTGGAAGCTTGGAATAAAGAATCCATTATCCCTTTATACACACATTCACGCCAATGCTATTTACATACAATCTTGTCTCTAGCTTTGCTTTTAAAAATATGCAATACACAGGAACCGGAATGATGATGGCTCAGTAGTTAAGAGCACTCGATACTCTTTCAGAGCACCCCAGTTCAATTCCCAGCACCCACATAGTGGTTTGCAGCCTTCTGCAACTTCAGTTTCAGGGGATCCCATGTCATCTTCTGGACTCTACAAGCATGAGGCACATATGTGGCATGCAGACATTCAGGCAAACATGTATATAAAATACAATAATATAAATAATATAGAATCTTGCATGTAGACAATCTAGAGGCTTCTAGCATACTGTAGCTTACTTTCCTTCTTAAGACTAAAAAAAAAATAGTTTTCATCTTACATATTTTTGTCTCACAAATGTTTTTCCAATGAAAACAAGAACTTGGACCACAATTTGAGCAATCACTCAAGCACGGAGGCCCACAGTTGGTAACATGAGCAACATGAACAGGTGTTGATTTTCACTGATGAAGCCAAAAAAAAATCTTTTAAAAATTATTCTTAGATACAATAAAGCCAGAGAAGAAGACGACGTGTCTTAAATAGTTTGAAAGGACAAGCGACATCAGACCTGACAGTGGCCAGGCTTCCTTTGATGATAGTCTATTCAAAAATTAAATTAGGTGAGTTAGAGTTGAATCCAGACTGTGTAGTAAAGAAGTATTTCTAACTCCTAGGAGATGATATTTCTAAAGGTGTTTTTGTGTGTGTACATGTATGTGTTCTCAGATGAAGAGGCAGGGAATGTTTCAAAGAAACACTTAGCAGGTTTTCCATCAAGTTCATGTTTTCAAGCCTAGGTAAATCCTCACCTTAGTATTCCTGTAATATTTTTTGATTATATTCCAAAATGTTGAGTAATGCTACTCAATCATGAAAATAGAATGAATTTTTAAACTCTTAAATACAGTGTATTACATTTTGAGAAATAAAAATTATTTAAATGAGAAATGGTTCTGATGAGCAAATACGGTCTCTTAAATAGGGCTTGATTTCCTTTCCCAAAGAAAACGGGTATATTCACTGAGTGTTTGCTATGATTCAAGCATCGTATTTATTTGTTTGTTTGTTTGTTTGTTTGTTTTTGAAATTTTGCTATGTTAGAATGCCTTTTGAAAGGGAAGAGATAATAGAAAAGGTCTGGATTCTTAGATCAGATGATACAATTACCCCAGGCATTTCTGACTTAGGAGCACGCACTATCAACCATTAAACAATACGCCCCCACATATGTGAGTACATAATACACATAAAATATTATGCTAGGCAACTAATCCCTTGCATAATGACTCTTAATCTCATTAAGTCATGAAATATACTTATTAGTTTTTATTTATTGTTGGCTTTTTTAATCTGAATGTTGCTAGTAACACTCCAGCTGACCTAAAGCTCACTTTGTAGACCAAAGTGGCTCTAGATTTTGCAGCAAATCCTTCCTGCCTCTGCTTCCTGAGTGCCAAGGTTATAGGCACACCCAGATCCATTCCTGTTTTTAAGTTACACATAAAATTTCATATACTCATAAGGCATATAAAATATGATGTTTTAACACATTTATATAGCATGCAATAATCAGTTAGAGCAGTGGTTCTCAACCTTCCTAATGCTGTGACCCTTTAATACAGTTCTTCACGTTATAGTGACCCCTAGTCATAAAATTATTTTTATGGCTACTTCATAACTCTAATTTTGCTACTGTTATGAATCATAATGTAAATATTTCGGGATGTAGAGGTTTGCCAAAGGGGTTGTGACCCACAGGTGGAGAATTAATGAGCTAGAACAATGGCATATCAGCTCAATCATTTATCATTTTTTTGTGTTAAGAATGTCCCAAGTGCTCTCCAATAACTAATTTTAGGTGTATAATATTGTTGTCAGCCTTAGTGTTACCCTGCTGTGCTAAAGTATATTTCAAGTGTTTCTTCTATGCAAAATGTTTGTAGAGCACTGTAAGAAGCTACAGGTAGTCTCTTTTGCAATGTATCTGTTTTGTTACTGGGATAAAATACTGGTATCAATAGCAACTTATAGAAGATTTTATTGTGGCTTATGGATCTTAGGGAGTGTCCCTAAAAACAGGGAGTCATGACAGCTCTGGGAACAGGAAGCTGAGTGATCACATCTTCAGCTGCATGCAGAAAATAGAGCAGACGGTAAGTGGATGAGGTTAGAAACTATCAAAGCCCACCCTCAGTGATACGCTTCTTTCCACAAGGCTCTAAGACCCAAAAGTCCCATAACCTTCCCAAACAGCACCACACAGTGTTCCAACACGTAAGCATGTGGGGGACATTTCTCATTCAAACCACAATAGTACCCAACATTCAAACCTTGGTGTGTGTTCTTCAGTGGGTAAAAAGACCATCTGAATGTTTTCCATTTTGAGAATTTTTGCCTTAAGCAACAACATACATAGATTTTAATAGAATTTAATTGATGAAGAAGAATTGTAGACAACCAAAATGTGACCTTCAACAAAAAGTAAGGTTCTTGTCTCAAGAAGAGTGGAGACTGGTAAAAGTTGGAGAGCCTGTCGCTATAACAAGAAATTGACTAGGCAAGATCCAGGTCTCATGCAGAACAATGGACTGTATTTGCTCAGGGGAAAAAGAGCCAAGGAAGTTGACACTAGTTGGATTTGTAGTCCTCTCTGTGCAACTGTAAACTCTTCAGGGCCTCTAAAGATACCCAAAACACCACCTCACTGACATCCAGTTGTTCCTTGGAAAAATACTGTTATTGCGTAATTGCTGTCTCACTGTGTTTAGTTGAAGCTACAATGAGAACTTCTGGGAACAAAGTATGTTACCTTTTGCAAAAACAAAAGCAAATAAACCTATTCTCTCAATGCTGATTCTAGCCTCTGTTCTCCAACACTGATATTGATGTATTCTCAAGTTAGGAGTTGGGATCTGGGGTTTTCACAGAGAAAATCAGCTATGACTTTTTGTGCTTCCATTGTTACAATTTTAAGCACCTTTTTTTCAGTTGTGTTAATTTCACTAACATTGAGGATAGGAGAGCTGTTTTTAGGAAATCAAGCTAATACCCTATGCTTCATGTAATATGACTTCAAGCTTATCCATTCTTTTTTATGTTTATAGGACTGTTTCTATTTATTTATACCCTATTTTTCCCACAAGGTATTTGAGACATTCATAAGAAAATATATCATAAATAGAAAGCTAAATATAAATAGAAAATGACTAGAATTAAATTATAGCCTCTGCACTTTGACCATCATTATCAAAAAGGAGCCACAGATTTCACATAAACGTTAGAA
This sequence comes from Onychomys torridus, assembly GCF_903995425.1. NCBI lineage: Eukaryota > Metazoa > Chordata > Mammalia > Rodentia > Cricetidae > Onychomys > Onychomys torridus. Next base: position 19,711,522 of record NC_050458.1, on the reverse strand, counting down.
ATAACCAGCATGACTTGATGCAGGATTAACAGTGTCCATAAAAATAAACATGACTAGATCATGAAGAAGATGATTTTTTAAATCACATTAACTTTTAAAAGAAAATAGCAGAAAGTGTGCCTACTGTGCTTAGAGCCATGTTTCTCGCTCCTGCAACGTGACTTCACTCTTCTCTGATAGGGATGTAAAACAATGGAAAATTATCACTTTAGGGAAACTCAAGTTTTCCTCCCCATATCAGTCTGAGAAAAGTGTCTTAATGTGTCTTTGTAGGTGGGGTTCTGAATGAAGCAGGAGACAATATCCCTGAAGCAAATACAATAAAAGTTTCCAAATAACTGTTTCTTATGAGGTCTCCCCAAGGCAACAAATGGCAAAGCAACCACATGCATCCCAGGTGGAGAAAAAATTCTGTGGGGCCCAAAATAATATGGTCTCAGTTTATGAGCTCATCAAATCTTAAGGTTACCTAAAGGATTGAGACCCATGAATGAGCAAGATATTGTGCTCATGAATACAGGCCCCTAGCAACCAACCTCAGCCATAATCGCAGTCATGTCCAGAGCCTTTGTAATGTGACAGGCACTTGAATGCATTGCTTTAGTTAATCCTTGTAATAAATGCAAGTTACAGGCATTGGTCAGGACTCCTTTGTTTGCATTTGACTCAAGCTACCTTAGGCAGAGAAAAACAGAGGTCTTATTGAAAAAGTACAAAGCTAAATGGACCTTTTGGTTCTGTGTATCACTACCCATAAATACTATCTTCTTTCATAAGTGGGAAAGATGGCATCTTTGACCTAGGCTTACACAGAAAAACAGAAGGATATTCCTTCTCACAACTCCAAACCAATTCTGGAACTAACTGGGGAAGTAACAGACCCATCCCAGTCAGTGTGCTCTTGAAGACATGCCCCACTAATTGGCTGGTCTCTGCTGGAAACATGGGTCCACAGAGAGATAGAATAAGAATTTCTGGAATTTAGGTGGGCAAGCAAGCAAGAACAATAAAACAATTAGCTGGGTTTTGCACTAAGCACTATTATTTCTCCTTTCAGATGGGAAAACGGAGGCTTAGAGTAGTAAGAGGCTCAGAACAGAATAACCAAGATGCGATTATAAATTTAGCGTAAGTCATAGCGGGTTAGATAATGCTATGGTCACAAAAAATGAAACCTGAAATTTTAATGGGTTAGCACAACAGACATGAATTCTTGCACGTATTAGCCCCAGCTTAGGTTGGTGGATTTCACTCCTCATAGTACTCATGTGCAGCTGATATAGGAAGTTCTAACATCTGGAAAACATTGGATCCCAATACCCAAGGAACAGCGATAAGAATGGGCATGAACATCAATAGCCCATCAGAAAGGATGAGTCTCATGACCCTTCTTAACAGCAAGACAGTTAGGAGAGAGCTGAGGAATGGGGAAAAAGGGCAAGCTGGGGTGTGAACATGGGTGTCAGTGTGGACAACTGCATCTAACCTTGTAATTAGTATCATTACAAACCTTTGGCTTATACCTGTTGCACTTTAGTCACGCGCCCCTCCGAAGGATTAGTTTTGAGTGGGTCCTAAAGCAGGAGACTTTTAACAGGTCCAGGTTACTATGAGAACTTAAGCCATGTGATCCAGCAGGCCCAATGATAGCTGAGGTGTCAGAGGTAGAAAGAAATGCTGTTTGGACCCTTTGGCAGGCCTCCATAAGTGAATCCCAAGCAAAGACCCTTAGGATTCTGGCGGAAGGACTTGCTGTTATCCTCAACTAGTCTACCTTTGAGAAGCAGCCCATGGCCTGCTAGTGCACTTTAATAAAAACTGAACATTTGACAATGTGGTACCAATTTTCTATACAACTTGAACTCCTCATTATGAACATTTTCTGACCTACCAAACTATAAAGTTGGACTTTCCTACCAGCACTCCAACATCAAATGGAAATGGTTTATACATGACTAGGCCCAAACAAATTTTGAAAGCATAAGCAAATTACATGAAGCTACCCAGTTGTCTATGGTTCTACTCTTGTTGCAATGTCTTATGTCCCCAAACATGTATGCATGGCCTCAAAGAGAATGGCCTATACTTTGTAAGAGGAGCCTAGGGCATGATTTATACATGGTTCTGCATTACATGCAGGCATCACTTGGAAGTAGACAACTACAACATTATAGTCCCTTCTGGACAACTGTTAAGAACACCAGTGAAGTCTTGAATAAAAATAGCCCCCTTTAGGCTCATAGGGAATAGCACTATTAGGAAGTGTGGCTTTGCTGGAGTGGGTGTGGCCTTATTGAAGGAAGTATGTCACTAGGGATGGGCTTTGAGATTTCAAATGCTCAAGCCAGGCCCAGTATCACTCTCTCTTTTCTTGCTGCCTGAGGATCCAGGTGTAGAACTCTAAGTTACTTCTCCAGCACTATGTCTGCCTACATACCACTGTGCTTTCCACCATGTTTGGGCTTAGTCATGTATAAACCATTTCCATTTGATGATGGATTGCTGGTAGGCAAGTCCAACTTTATAGTTTGGTAGGTCAGACAACATTCATAATAATAATGGACTAAAACTCTTTACTTTAAGCCAGCCCCAATTGACTGCTATCCTTTATAAGAGTTGCCTTGGTCATGGTGTCTCTTCACAGCAACAGAAACACTAAGACATGCATTTTGCATAGGAGAAAAATGATCAGATTTGGAAGGGATATGTTGGAAAATTGGCAAGAAAGACATTTATGGAAGAGATATGTAGCTAGGTGATTCAAAATTGGTAAAAAAAAAAAAAAAAGTAAGATAATCTGCATTCCATGTAATTCTTCATCAAAGGGTGAATTCTGCAGAAGAGGAGTTCAATAACAAAGAAGGTGGAATAACTCTTTTGTAAACAGCAGTCAATCTCTTTTCCACCATCCATCTTTGCCAATGTCCAATAGGCCCATGAACATATGATTTATGGTGGTATAGATAGAGGTTGTCCTAGGACCCAACAGCAAAGATTTCCATATACCAAAGCTGGCCTGGCTATGGCTATTGCTGAGTGGCATATCTGTCAGCAGCAAAGAGCAATGCTAATCCCAACAAACTCAATAGAAACTAAAAATAATTATCTTGTTATTTTAGCAAGATTTTATAAACTCATACTATTTTTTCTAATGAAACAAGTTCAATTCAAATGAAAACATAGGAAGTGTATCTGAAACACAGAGAACCTATAAATATATACCAGTTATAAATAGAGAACTGGAGGTGATTTGCTTTCATAATACTTTTACTCGTTATTTGAGAATTCCACATTGTGAACCCGAGCACACTCCCTTCTCTTTCCTCCCATGTCCACCCACGCCCAAAAGAAGAAAATGGAAGAAAAAGTATAATAAAATTATTTGTATCACTAAACCAAAATCCATAGAAATGTAAAGTATATAAGATTAATAGTTGTTTTTTGGATTGAAGTAGATTCTTTTGTCCTATCATTTTTATATCATACACTTTTTTTTATGAGCTGAGGATCGAACCCAGGGCATTGTGCTTGCTAGGCAAGTTCTCTACCACTGAGCTAAATCCCCAACCCTTTTATATCATCTCCTCCTTTCTTCTTTTAGAAAGAGATTGACTATGACCAATAACAACTTGTAACCAAACCCCTAAACAAAAAAAAGCATCCATAATCCATTTTTGGGAATGTGGGCATAATATTTTAGGTTACTTCCTGCTGATTGAGGGTGCTATTAATCTTATGGGGACCCTGAGAAAATTCAAGATAGTGGTCAGATCCTGGAGAAGACGACCTATAACCTTTGTTGATAGACACCTTCTGTCAAGGTTCAGAAGGTCTTGCTTGATCAAATGTGATCCATATTAACCTGGAACAAATTCATAGCCTTTTGCTTCCTGTGGAAACAAAAGCAGAGCCTTTCCAAAGCAACATATCCTTAGACCCAAATTTTGAAGTTAAGATACCTTTAATATGTATATATGTTTAACTTGACAGCCTTTACAATCAAATGTCTCTCTCCAATTAAAAGTCCCAAAGACGACATAATTTAGACTCTCTGTGCAATTTCCATCTTTAGGTGGTTTATTATATTTTTCTATATTATTCTATTTTTAAGACTTTATTTTATTCTTATGACTATCTATATCCTTTCTCTTCTCTCTCTCAAGCCTTTTACATACATTGTAAACCTTTTAGAGTTTTATTCCATCTGAATCTGTCTTAAATTGTGTATCTATAATCCTGTTTTGGCCAGGAGAGATCTTAAACTGTTAAGCTGCATGGCTAGGATGAAAAGTGGCCGCACTGTCTGCTGACTCCACCCTCACCCCAGCTTCTCAATGTGGTGGAGGTACTTTTACCGCCAGCTCTGAGAGCCATGCTCATGGCCGACTCTGGGAAGCAGTAGGTCTATGCCTCCATCAAGCAGTGTGTAGCTTAGAAACCTTTTTTGTCTGTACTAGCAAAAGCTAAATCCACCATTCAGTGCTCTGCATGGCTTGAAGACACCTCTGTGTACCATGGCAGGAATCCACCATGCTGTGCTCAAGATCAAATGCTGGAGCATCTCTGTACCGTGGCCCGAATGAGAGACAGGAACTAGAAAGCTGCTCTTAGCCTGCATTTGTAATCTCTTCTTAAGCTCTCCGAGATTTTAGAAGGAAACTCTTGCCAACAGTTATGGGCGCCATATATTGACGAAAGTTTTCCTGTGTCCCACCCGGTCCCATAGCCGCTGAGTCCCAAGTAAATACACAGAGGCTTTTACTAATTACAAACTGTATGGCCTGTGGCTTCAGCCCCTTGCTAGCTAGCTCTTTCATCTTAAATTAACCCATTCCTATTCATCTATATGTTGCCACATGGCCATGGTGCTACCAGTCTGCTGGCATCTTGTTGCTTCTTCTGCAATGGCTGGTGTCTCTCTCAACTCCTCCCTTCTTCTCTCTCTATCTCTGCTTGAATTTCATGCCTGGCTGAAAGCTTTCTTGCCTTAGGCCAAAACTGCTTTATTTATTATCCAATGGGAGCCACACATATTCACAGCATATGGAAAGACACCCCACAGCAGAGATGGTTGTCACAGAAGCTTTTTATGTCCCTTTTTTCTCCTCTGTGAGTCTGCAGTTATCAATGCCTAGGCAAAGGTAGCTTCCTTGCCCTTTACAGTCAGCAGCAGCATAGATCATGGACTTCCACATGGTGACTAGAGACATGCACATGGTCTCTGGAGTCAGCATGTGCCACAAACCTCAGCAGATAATTTTTTTAATCAACAAATCTAAAATAAGCAATTTGTTAAATATTTAAGTCTTATTATAAAAAGCTTTCAGAAAATTATTTTGCTAAAAAATTAAAAAATAAAAGTACTTTCATTTGAGTTCATGAGGCAGCAAAACCAGGATAATCCTTGGCATCTGCTTTCATTCTCCATACTCTATTTTTCGGATTCTTGCTTACTTCTACAGGTAAGCACATATTATTGAAGGAAAGCTAAAAGCACAGAGATAAATGACTGTTTCAAGTCTTGAATTACTAGAACAGAAAAGCCTAGAGCAGTGGTTCTCAACCTGTGGGTCACTACCCCTTTGGAGGTTTCAAATGACTCTTTCAAGGGGTCAACTAAGATCATTGGAAAACACAGATATTTTACATTATAATTCATAGCAGTGGCAAAATTAAAGTTATAAAGTAACAATGAAAATTGTTTTATAGTTGGGGGTCACCACAACATGAGGTACTGTATTAAAGGGTCACAGCATTAGGAAAGTTGAGAACCACTGGCCTAGAGGATCCTTATCCATGAGGTGAAAGTTGTACCTTGGGTCAAGAGTTTTCATGTCTTCAGAGACAGTTTACTTGCCCCAAGCAAGAGTGGCTTCTTTTTAAAACTTTATAAAGTTTAACTAAAATATAATTACATCTTTTTCCACCTCCCCCTTCTTCCTCCTATTTCTTCAAGTTGTCCTTTGACCTGCACACTCATGCCTTGACAGATGCTAAAGTGCACAAGCACGCACAATAAATATGTGTAGTTTTTGAAAGTTAAAAAAAAAAAAACATGATTCAGAAGATATGTGCAACAATGACAGAGCAAAAACTTGAACCCCATATCGACACAAACCTCAAACCATGATGCAGCAAAATAAGTGAACCATGGCTCAGCAAAAATAGCTACCCATGAAACTTTGACCCAGCAAAATGTAGGGAGAATGTAGGTACCTGATACCTGAGTTGACAGAAGATGCCTGAGACATTGAGAAAAAGCACTGATGTGGGAAAATTCAGTCCTAACTACCTTTAATGGTCAACTTAATATATCCTAAAGTCATCTGAGAGGAAAGCCTCTGTGGGAGAATTGCCTAGATCAGATTGGCCTCTGGAGCAGGGGGCGGGGGATGGGTGGGGAGTGGGGAATGGGGGGTTGGGAGTGGGGTTGTTGTCATGACTGTTAATTGATGTAGGAGGAGCTAATCCACTGTGGGAGGCACCATTCCCTGGGAGGGAGTCCTTGGCTGTATAAGAAAACTATGAAAAACGAAGTAGGGAGCAGTGTTACTCAATGGTTTCTGCTTGAGTTTCGGCCCTAACTGTAAATTGTATGCTAATCAAAAGCACATGTGAAAATGGCCTCTTACCTTAAAGAAAGCAAAGATCGTTTGTCTAAACTGCAGAGCCTCATAAGGCACAATGGCAATGCTCACTTTATTGATGAGATAGAAGTCCAGAGGCGCTGGTTTGAGCTGAGCTTCTGCATCCTTTAAAACAAGTTCTTTGGTTCCTTAATCTACCAGCTTGCTCTTTGCACTTCTACCCCCATAAAGACAGTCAACATTTCTTAGTAGGTGGCCTTGAAACTCTAACAGCATTGTCTGACAACCCCTAACACATTGTAAGCTACATAGAAGTAGAACCTTGCTTCAATCAATATTTGGATGAAAGGCAAAAAAAACTGAAAAGAAATTTTGAGTGTAGAAGGAATCCTGTTGTTTACTCAGGAGGTTTCACTTTTGACTGTGAGTCAATAATACCACTTGCCCAGCAGAGAAGTAGGGGCTGTTTGGAAAAAAATTGTTCCCATCCTGTGCAACACATAGAAAGCCCAATTTCTAAGCTCTGGCACATTACACTACATGAAATAAGAAGGGTAAATGCTACACATTCTCACTTATGTGAAGCATCTAAAATTAAAGCCCAGCTCCCAGGTGTAGAAGGTGGAATAGCTGTTATAGGGTCTGAAGCAAAGAGAAATTAGAAGATGCTATTCAATGAGCACAAACATTCAGCTACATAGGATTAAGATGTTCTCGGGCTCTTATGCCACATGGTACCAATAATTAATGAAACTATACTGTGTACTAAAATACTTCATATACCAAGTAAGGTGTTCTTGCCCTATCCCCTAAAAGGGCATCAGAGAAAAGAGGAAACTTAAAAGGTGATAAAATGTTTATTATCTTGACTACGGTACTGGTTTCATAGATGTATGAACATTCAAATCCAACTACTTATGCAGATTAAACATACAGACTTTTGTACACCAGCTATCTCTCAATAAAGTGGTTTTTAAAAAGAAATCCTAGCTGGGCGGTGGTGGCACATGCTTTTAATCCCAGCACTTGGGAGGCAGAGACAGATGGATCTCTGTGAGCTCGAGGCCAGCCTGGTCTCCAAAGCGAGTTCCAGGAAAAGCACAAAGCTACACAGGGAAACCCTGCCATATATATATTTATATTTGTAGTTAAAATATGATGGCTTTAAGGTGAGGTTCAGCTCTGGTAATAATGTCTAGTACAAACTGTCAACACACCCTTGACCCTTGAATCACTTAGGAAGAGAGTCCACAAGTGATTGTCTAGATTAAGCCAGCTTCTGGGCATGTCTGTGGGGCATACCTCAATCACCTTGACTGATGTCAGAAAAACCAACCCAAAAGTGGGTGGCACTGTTTCGCAGTTTGGAGTCCTCCACTGCACAAAGTAGAGGAAGTGAGCTAAGTACTAAGCATACATGCATACATTTCTCTCCGCTCTTGACGGGGGAAGTGATGTGGTCTCAAGTTTCTGCCAGTGTGACTTTCCTCCAGAGATGGACCATACCATGGGACTGGGAGCTAAAACCAGCCCCTTCTCACCGAAGTCGCTGGCTGTCAGTCTGTTTCATCACAGCAACAGAAAAGAAAGTAGAACAGGTAATTATATTCCAACCCAAATTTCCAGCGATTTACAATTTATTCAAGCAGGCATGCTGACATGACTGCTATAAAATACAGTGTTCAACTAAACCATGATCAAATGCGTATTTTATCCTTTAAAAATCATCCTAAGGAAACTTGGTATGAAGTCTAAGATACAATGCCTATTTTGGTCTGGTCTTCTTACAGTTTCTCACCTAGCTAAATAATGTTATGGAGATATAACAACTATAGCATTTTAAATACATAACTCAATACTTTTAATAAATGTATGGTCAGGTAGGTGATCATTAGACATTTTCTCTCCCTCCTCTCCTACAAATTATTCCGCAAGTATCCCCATCTCTGCAGCAGACCATCTGCTGTGGCATCCCCTTCTGCTCTGTAGCCATCTCCAGAATAACACACAGATCTTCTCCTACGGCCTCCCTCACCACCTTGTCCTTCAGCCACAAATACTAACTTCCTCTGGCATTCTCTGGGAACCTGTCATCTATGCCAGACAAGGAAGCAAATAGGCCAGCGAGACAGGTATATGATCTTCGGAATATACACTCGCCTTCCTTTCCTCCAAATTCAATGTCCTGTTTCCTCCTAAGCTCTGTATTAAACTACTGGCTATGGCATCTTCTCAGTCTCTGCCTTCATTCCTAGGAAACTAAGAATATTCTGGTAGCTCACCCTATTTACCTCCCTTCTGTGGACATAATCATCACCCCACCCTCATATAGCTCACCTCCATCCCTAAGTGTCAACTGCCAGATGACAAGAAACATATTCCAACCAACACAACCAGCAGCCTAACCTGGCAGGATCTCAGAAACATCCCCTATGAGGCAAACCAAAGCAACCACACTTATCTAAGAACCAGAGATGGCAACAGAAACAAGGAACAAAACACCCATCTAACAAAGAAAAGACCAGACATCAGCAGCTGGAATTACAATCAGCCCAAACCTAGATGCCCAGACACCAGTGTAAAATCAGAATCAATAACAGCCAGGACAATGTTTCTCCACAAAAGCCCAGAACCCTATCAAAGCAGGCCCTGAGAAATGCAACATAGCTGAAGCAAAAGACAAGACTTCAAAGGAGCCTTTATGAATACATTGGAGGTCCTTAAAGAAGAAATGAATAGATCCCTTAGAGAAATCTATGAAAACACAAACAGTGGAATGAAATGAAGAAAAGAGCTCAAGACTTGAAAGGTGAAATAGAATCAATAAAGACAGTTCAACCAGAGAGAAAATGGAAAATCAAACATTTAGGAATTCTTACAGGAAACTCAGCAGCAAGCCTCACCAACAGAACACAAGAGATGGAAGAGAGAATCTACAGCACTGAAGACATGATAGAAGAAATGGATACCTCCATCAAAGAAAATGTTAAGTCTAAAAATATCCAGACACAAAACATCCAGGAAATACGGGATACTATGAAAAGATTAAATCAATGAATAACAGTATTAGATGAAGGAGAAGAAATCTAGGACAAAGGCAAAGAAAAAATTTTCAACAAAATAATAGAAGAAAATTTCCCCAACCTAAAAAAGTTGGTGCCTATCAAGGTACAAAAATATATAGAACATCTAGTAGCCTGAATCAGAAAAAAAATTCCCTGCATCACATAATAATCAAAACCCATTATCATACAGAAGAAAGAATATTAAAAGGAAAAAGGGGAAAAAGACCAAATAACATATAAAGCCAGACCTATAAGAATAACACTAGACTTTTCAATGGAGACTCTAAAAACTAGAAGGGCCCAGACAGAGGTTCTACAAACCCTAATGTCATCGTAGAATACAGCAAAACTTTCAGTCACAATAGATGGAGAGATAAAGACATTTCGTGATAAAAACCAAATTTAAGCAGTGTCATTCTACAAATCCAGCCCTGCAGAAGGCACTAGAAGGAAAACTGCAATGTGAAGATGCTAACCACACCCGAGAAAACACAGAACATAAATAATATCAGGCCATGGGAGCAGATGCAGAGACCCACAAGCAAACTCTAGGCAGAGAGAAATCCCAAACTGGAGGTCCGTTGACAAATCCCTCCCCTTGGAGCTCCAAGAACCCTGTGGAAGACGGGGAGGAAGAAACATAGGAGCCAAAGGGGTCAAGGATACCAGGAGAAGACAGCCCACAGACTTCAACAAAGCAAGGCTCGTGTGGGCTCACAGATTCTGAAGTGGTAAACATGCAGCCTTCATGGGTCTGTGCTAGGTCCTCTGCATATATGTTATGGTTGTTAGCTTGGTATTTTTGAAGGACCCCTAAAAGTGGGTATATCTCTGACTCTTCTTCTGCTCTTGGGACCTTTTTCCTCCTACTGGGTTGCCTTACCCAGATATGAGGGCTTATATTGTATCTTATTATGCCATGTTCAGTGGATATTCCTGGAAGACCTATTCTTTTCTGAAGGGAAATGGAGGAGGAGTGGATCAGGGGAAGAGTGGAGGTGAGTGCGGTGATGGAAGAAGTGGAGGGAGGGCAACTATGGTTGAGATATATTGAAAACAAAATTAATAATAATAATAATAATAATAATAATAATAATAATAATAATCAGGCCAGCAAACCAAAGTAAGGAGAAAACACATATACAACAACAAAATAATAAGAATCAATAAACACTGCTCTTTAGTATCTCTCAATGTCAATGGCCTCAATTTCTCAATAAAAGGACAAAAACAAACAGAATGGATTCAAAAACAGGATCCATTCTTCTGCAGCATCTAGGACATACATTAACATAAAGTGCATACATAACCTCAGGATAGAAGGATGGAAAGAGATTTTCCAAGCCAAAAAAAAATCTAAGAAGAAAGCTGGTGTAGACATTTTAATATTGACAAAATAGTCTTCAAACCAAAACTAACTAGAAGAGAAGAGATAGGGAAGGATGCTAAATACTCATTAAAGGAAAAATCCACTGAGAAGATATTGCAATTCTTTTTTTTTTCTTTTTAGTTTTTCAAGACAGGGTTTCTCTGTGTAGTTTTGGTGGTTTTCCTGGATCTCACTCTGTACAACAGACTAGCCTCAAACTCACAGAGATGCACCTGGCTCTGCTTCCTGAGTGCTGGGATTAAAGGTGTGTACCACCACCGTCTGACAATATTGCAATTCTTAACATCTATACACCAAGAACAAGGGCAGCCAAGTTCATAAAAGAAGAACTAGTACAGCTTAAGTCACATATTGACCCTCACACGCAGATAGCAAGTGAGTTAAGTACCCCACTTTCTCAAATAGATCATCTAAACAAAAGCTAAACAAGAAATAGTAGAGTTACCTAACATCATAAACCAAATGGATCTAACAGATATTTATAGAACATTTTGCTCAATCACAAAAGAATATGCCTTCTTCTCAACATTTCATAGAAATAGCTGTCTTCAAAATTGACCACATACTTGGACACAAAGCAAATCTCAACACACATAAGAAAACTGAAATAACATGTTGCATCCTATCTGACCACCATGATTAAAGCTGGATATAAACAATAGAAACTAGGAACAAGAGAAATCTTACAAACTCATGGAAACTGAACTATTTGGTGCTGAATGAAAAATAAGTCAAGATAGAAATTAGGAAAGAAATTAAAAACTTTCTAGAATTAAATGAGAATTTCTGACAACGAAATGTATCTAAACTTGTGGAACACAGTGAAGTGGTTCTAAGAGGCAAGTTCATGCCACTTAGGGTCTACACACACACACACACACACACACACACACACACACACACAAATCTCACACTAGCAACTTAACAGCACACCTGAAAGTTCTAGAAGAAAAAGAAGAAATAACACCCAAAAGGTTATTAGAAAGAAATAATCAGACTCGAAGCTGAAATCGATAAGATAGAAACCAAAACAAACAAACAATACATATAATCAATGAAACAAAGAGCTGGTTCTTTCAGAAAATCCTTAAGATTGACAAATTATTAGTCAAATTAACTAAAAGACAGGGAGAGAAGATCCAAATTAACAAAATTAGGTAAAAAAAAAATACTGATATAACAACAGACACCACAGAAATCCAGAGAATAAGGAGGACATACTTTAAAGACTAATATTCCATCAAATAGAATATAAAAGAAATATATAATTTTTCTCAACATTTACCACCTACAAAAGTTAAATCAAGATCAGATAAGCAATTTAAATGGACCTCTAGTGAAATGAAAGTGGTAGAAGCAGTCATTAAAAGTTTTCCAACAAAAAGCCGGGCGGTGGTGGCGCACACCTTTAATCCCAGCACTCGGAAGGCAGAGCCAGGAGGATCTCTGTGAGTTTGAGGCCAGCCTGGGCTACCAAGTGAGTTCCAGGAAAGGCACAAAGCTACACAGAGAAACTCTGTCTCGAAAAACCAAAAAAAAAAAAAAAAGTTTTCAAAAAAAAATGGGGCCAGATAGTGTTGATGCAAAATTCTGCCAGAATTTCAAAAAAGAGTTAACACCAATACTCTTCTAATTATTTCCCATAATAGAAACAGAGCATTGCACATTGCACAATTTATTTTATGAGGCCACAATTACTCTGATGACCAAACCACATAAAGATACAACAAAGAGAGAGTTACAGAACAATTTCTCTTATAAACATAGATGGGAAAAAAATAAAATACTTGCAAACAGAATCCAAGAGCACATTAAGATCATCCAACAGTGCCATACATGGTGGCACATGACTTTAATCCCAGCACTCAGGAGGCAGAGATAGGTGGGGCTCTGTGAGTTCTAGGCCAGCCTGATCTACAAAGTGAGTTTCATAGCAGCCAAGGCTACACAGAGAAACCCTGTCTCAGGGGGAAAAAAGTCATCCTGCATATTAAATTAAGCTTTATCCCAAAGATGCAGGGATGGATCAACATATATAAATCAATAAATGTAATCCTCCATATAAATAAACTGAAATGGGGAAAAACCCAAATGATCATCTCATTAGAGACAGAAAAGGTCTTTGACAAAATCCAACACCCTTCATGATAAAAGTCCTGGAGAAATTAGGGATACAGGGGACAGGCCTAAATATACTAAAGAACATAATAAAGGCAGTTTACTGAAAGGCCACAGTGAACATCAATATAAATAGGGGGAAACTCAAAGCACTTTCACTAAAATCAGGAACAAGAAAAGGTTGTCCACTCTCTCATACCTATTCAATATAGTACTTGAAGTCTTAGAGCAATAAGACACTTGAAAGAGCATAAGGAATACAAATTGGAAAGGAAGAAGTCAGAGTATCTTTATTTGCAGATAATATGATAGTATTCATAAATGATGCTACAATTTCCACCATGATACTCTAACAGCTGATCAACACTTTCAACAGAGTAGCTGGATACAAAATTAACTCACTAAAGTATCTCTCCTATATATAAATGGTGAATTGATTGAGAAAGAAATCAGGGAAGTGCTTTCAAATAGCCTAAAATAATATAAAAATATCCCGGGGTAACTCTAATAAAGTAAGTGAAAGACTTGTATGATTTTTTTAAAAAAGGACCATTTTGAAGGCAAAAATTAAAGATAATCAGAATATGGAAAGGTCTCTCATGCTCATGGATCAGTAGAGTTCATATGGTAAAAATGGCAATCTACCAAAAGAATCTACAGATTCTTTTAATCCCCATCAAAATTCCAGCACAATTCTTCAGCTTCAGGTCTCTTCAGCTTCATATGGAAATGCAAAAAACCCAAGATAGCTAAAACAACCCTGATGATTTAAAAAAAAAAAAAAAAAATGCAGGAGGTACCACCATCTGCTATCTCAAATTATCTTACAGAGCTATTGTAATAAAAACAGCATGACATCAGGACAAAAACACACGTTGATCAATGGAATCAAATTGAAGACCTAGAAGTAAGTCCCCGCCTATGGACACCTGATTTTTTTTTTAAAAAAAGGCCAAAAATACATAGTTGGGCGGGGGGGGGGGGGGGGGGGGGGATAGAATCTTCAACAAATGGTGCTTGTCAAAATGAATGGCATGGCTGCACATAGAACAATCCAAATGGATTCATCCTTATCATCCTGCACAAAACTCAACTCCAAATGGACCAAAGACCTTAATATAAAACACACATTGCACCAGATAGAAAACAAAGTGGCAGATAGCCTTGGACTCAGGATAACCTTGGCACACGAAAAGACTTTCTCAACACAACATTAATAACTCGGGCACTAAGATCAACAATTAGTAAATGGGACCTCATGAAATTGAAAGAAAAGCTTCTGCATAGCAAAGATGCCACTATTTGGACAAAGTAGCAGCCTAGAAAATGGGAAGAGATTTTCACCAACTACACATTTGATAAAGGGCTAATATCAAAAATCTTTAGAACTCAAAAATCTAGAAATCAGTAAAAATAACACAGTTCAAAAATAATGTACAAATCTAACCATAGAATTTTAAGAAAAGGAAACACAAATGGCTAATAAACACTTAAATAAATGTTCAACATCCTTAGCCATCAAGGAATCGCAAATCAACACTACTTTGAGATTTCATCTTATACTAATGAGAATGGCCAAGATCAACAACAACAACAACAAAAATGACAGCTTATGTCTACAGAGGAACTGGGAACAATATGGAGGATAGGAACCCACAATCAGAATATATTGTATAAGTCTACTTTCAATAAAAGAATATATATATATATATATGCATACAGAGTTTTATGACCACCACTTTGATCTAATTTTAGAATAATTTCATGAGAAAAGAAGAAACTCAGGTTGGGGATTTATCTCAGTGGTAGAGTGCTTGCCTAGCAAGCCCAAGGCCCTGGGTTCAATCCTCAGCTCCGGAAAAAAAAAGAAAGAGAAAAGAAGAAACTCTGTACATAACAGTAGCTCCACTTCATCCTGTTCTCTTCCCACAGTGTCTAACAATCTTTGATCTACTTTTATCTGATAGATTCGCCATTAGGGAACATTTTATATGAATTAAATTATGTCATATATATCTTTTGTGAAAAAATTATTTCATATAACATTGTATTTTCAAGGTTTATCCATGGTGTCATTTGTATTGAACTTCATTTCCTTTTAGGACAAGATAATATTCCATTTCATGGATATACCACATTTTGTCTTTCCATTTCTCAGTTGATGGCCAGTTCAGTTGTTCCTGATTTTTATTATTCTAAATAAGAGCTCTATAAACACTCAAGTGCAACTTTTTCTGTGGACAAATTGTGTTGTGTACTTGTTTCCTCCAAGAGTAAATCTTCTATCTTGGAAGAAAACTTCATAAAACATGGGATTGAAAATAAGAGGTGAAACGATTTTTTTTTAATTCTCTCACATACTACAGCCTGACCACAGTTTTTCCTCCCTTCTCTCTCCCCAGTCCCTCCCCTTACCCCTCTTCCCCAGATTCACCCCATCTCCATTTCCCTTCAGAAAAGGGCAGGTCTTCCAGGGATATCAACCAGCCAAGACATATCACATTACAATAAGACTAGGCACATTTCCACATATTAAGACTGGATGAGGCAACACAGTAGAGGGAAAGGGGTCCCAAGAGCAGGCAAAAGAGTCAGAGACAGTCCCCTGTTCCCACTGTTAGGAGTCCCACCAATCTACACACCATGACATATATGCAGAGGACCTATCTCAGACCTATGCAGGGTCCCTGGTTATTAGTTCAGTCTCTGTGAGCCCCTATGAGCCCTGTTGAGTTGATTCTGTGGGTTTTTTGTGTTGTCCTTGATCCCTCTGGCTTGCACAGTCCTTCCTTCCCCTCTTCCTTTATGCCCAAACTCCATGTAATATTTGGCTTTGAGCCTCTGCATCTACTCCCATTAGTTGCTGGATGAAGCCTCTCCAATGACTACTAGGATCCAGTCTGAGTATAGCAGAATAGCATTAGGAATCATTTTATTGACTTTTTTTTTTTAATTTCTGCCAGTCATGTTTGTTTCTATCTAGTTCTCTGGGCTCTTCTGCCTCTAGTTCCTGGCCCTCCAGGTCATGCATAGGCTCCTTCTCATGGCATGGATCTCCAACTGGACCAGTCATTGGTTGGCTACTCCCACAAGTTCTGTGCCACCTTTATCCCAGCACATCTTGGAGGCAGGACAAATTGTAGGTCAAAGGTTTTGAGGCTGAGTTGGTGTAGTAGTTAGAATGTAACTGGCCACCATAATCTCACAGAGAATGATAATATTAGAAGGTGTGGCTTTGTCGAAGTGGGTATGACCTTGTTAAAGGAAGTTGTAAGGGCAGAGGGTGGGTATAAATGGACACGAAATGAATAGGATAGAGATGGATGGTGTGAAAGACACAAAGAATTAAAAAAAAAAAAGAAAGTTTAATTTAAAAAAAGATGTAGGACTCTCAGCTACTCCTCCAGCACTAAGTCTGCCTACATGCCACCATGTTCCCTGCCAAGATGATAATGGACTGAACCTCTGAAACTGTAAGTGAGCCCCATCAATTAAATGCTTTCCTTATAAGAGTTGCCATGGTCATGGTGTCTCTTCACAGAAGCAGAAACCCTAGCCAAGACAGTTGGTGTTCCAGTCCCTCCACTGGAAGCCTTGCCATAAAAGATGGCCAGCTCAGGCTTGGCATCCCCCATTACTAGGCATCACCACTAGGGTCACCCTTATAGATTCCTGGGAGTTTCCAACAATGGAATATTTTAAGACAGGATTTTTACAGATAGGTGAAACAGGATGTTCTAAGGAGAGGTTAAACACTCTGCTCTGCAGAAAAGCTTACTGAGATAAAAGAAACAACTCTAAATGATTTCAGGAAGACCCTGAAACTGACCAGATTCACTAGACCTCTCCCTCCCCAAGAGTATATAAGAAGACTGCTGATAATCACCCTCAGACAAGATGAGCTTCCTAAAAAGGTTGAGATCAGTTGCATGGAAAAAGCAAAGACCAGACAAGCAGCTTGAAAGCAGTAGAGATCCATCAAACTGCCTAGGAAAAACAATGACCGGCCAAGCTGCCTGAAAGGGTCTAAGATCAACTGAATTTTCACAAGGTGTCTGTGAGTTCAGTAGTGTCATTTTTCACACAAGGAGACTGAGGCCAGGAGATGTTCTGGCCAGGGGGTTTTCTACAAACTTGTTCACACAGGTAATCAATCACTTGTGCATCTCTAAGTCTGAAACAGAACACTTGTCTCCTGGATGAAACATGTATCTTAAAGATACTGCTTACTCGTAGATATGAAAGCCTACGTATTCATTTAAAATCTGAATCCATGACCCAATGCCGTCTTCCATAATCTTGAAGTTTCTTTGAACGCTCTACTTTAATCCTCAAATATATACAAAACTATGAGATGTGTGTTTTTAGAAGTTCACCATGCTAGCCGTTGTGCCACGGAGCCCAGTGTGCTTATAAAAAAATCATCATTTTATAGGAAAAGATTGAACAAGTAAGGGGAAAGACCATGTTCTTCAGTATCTGAAGATAATTATGCCCACAGAGGAGTTGTCAGGCAGCTTTGTGGTCTCCTGGGCAACAAATTATAAAGAGATTCTGGCCTAGGGTGCAGCTGAGGAGAAGAATTCTTGCCTGACCTGAGTGAAAGACCTGGATTTAATTCGCAACACAAAGAAAAAGTTTGGAATTTCTTGGTTACCTGGTTATCTCTTTCCTCAATTATAGTTCAAATGTTGCAGAGAGTATACACATCACTGTTTTTCTAAAAATGTCTATCTGGTTTCTGCCTGTTTGTTGAAATAGGTTTCATATGCATTCCACAATGATTTCAAACGAACTATCTATCTGATATATGACCTTGGATTTGAAATCTTCCTGATGCCACTCCCCCATTGTTGAGATTGCAGACATGTGCCACCAGGCATGATAATCCTGCTAAGCAAGCATCTACCGTCTGAGCTATAGCGACAGCCTCATAATACCTCTTTTTAAAATGTCCATAACTATCCATATGCCTCCATTTAGGAAGCTGCCCAGTCCTAAGACTTCAACGAAAGCCTTGCTGTGTGATGGATGAACTACACATGTCCTCAAGTGTGGCTACAAAACAATCTCCTTCAAGCAAATCCTATTTCCATACTGATTTACATTATAGAAGTGAAAAGATATCCCCATGGGCACAAAAATTGCAGCCACAACATGTCATTTTGAAGCTAAGTACATCATTTTGACAAAAAAAAAAAAAATTTGAACCAAACAAAGTCACCAGGAGGACAAACAGTTTGCAGGACTCAGACAATACCATGTATAAGTGAAGGAGATGGGCATTCTATCTATCATGTAGATGTCACTAATTTCTGAATCCAACAAGACATACATAATAGAGCCCAGAACCTCAAAGGGGAAATTAACAAGTCATTACTTATTTTAGTTTTTGAGGTTTGAAATTATAATATAAGTACATCATTTTCCCCTTCCCTTTGCTTCCTCCAAATGCTCTCATATATCCTTCCTTTCTCCCTTTCGAATTCATGGCCTCCCTTTTCATTAATTATTGTTACATACATATGTGTGTGCATACCTATATCCTAAACACATGAATACAACCTGCTCAGTCCGTATAATGTTGTATGCATATATTTTCAGTGCTAACCATTTGATATCTGATAACCAACTGGTGTGCACTTTCCTGGGGAAGACTATTTCTTACACTCTCAATTAAAAATAAACAAATACATATGACCAGAAAGACCCATAATGTGGAATTGATCATCCTTAATAAATACCCCTAAAGCAAAAGGATAGAACTATTTGTTTTGAAAAGATAATCAACTTGTAAAACACTGGAGCTTAAAATGCTTTTCTTGGACTGCCTCCTAAGAGAAGATAACACACAGTAGGAAGAGACACTCACCCTCATCACTGTGGATCATTGGATACTGTGCATCTCTGGCACCTGAGGGCATGATTAACATCGTGAGGATGTCTGGCAGAGCCGTAGGAAGCCCTGCATTCCAGCACCTGGTTGAGAACTTTGATGCTTAGTGAAGCAGAGAAGCCCCATTAGGGATGGACAGTTGTTGAGCACAGGGGAGATGCTCCCTGAAGACATCAAGATCCCCACAGGGGACTTTGAAGGAAGCTGGGGTCTTGAATTATGGAAAGGAAGAAGAACCAGGGAAATCTGAGTTTATCACTGTTATACTTTTGTTAATATACATGGTCTTTGGGGGCCTAGGGAAGATATCTCTCTCCCCTCTTCTCCTCTCCCTCTTTCCATATATATATGCTAGCAAAATCAAATCAACTAATTTTATGTGCACATAATTAAAATGAATTTCTTCCTAAGCTTAACAATAGTGCACAATGCACCTTTAACAGCTTGTACATCATTCCTAACCTATAAATGCAGATAATTGTACTTATTTATAAAGTTCTTTGAGGTTTAGGGATGAAAGCCTCCTTTAAAGTACAAAGCATTAATTTTTTGTGACAAGAAATGAAGCAATGTTTTGGTTTTTTGTTTTTTTTTTAAGACCTTTGTGTTCTTTCTCACTTTAAGTTTTTAGTTGTTTTCTTTACAGATCCACAAAATCCAGTATCCAACAGGAGGTCAGGATTGGAGATAACAGAGCTCATAAAGGTACTGTACATCTGCCATCCTAGTTGGCATGAATCAGCCACTCCCTTTGAAGATGTGAGAAATACATTGACAGACAAGGCATTCTGTACAAATGAACTTATTTCAGCAGGTTGTGCTGATAATTGTGAGGAGTGTGTGTAAATGGTGTTCTATTTATAAACCCTTTAGATTTGTTTTTGGCCAGGACAAGCAGCACATGAAGTCCTCAGATAGTCAATCATTACAAGTAACCGTACCACAAGAGAAAAACGTGCCAGTTGCTAGGTGATGACTTTCAATCTATCATTTTAGGCAATAAATATAAGATGAAGTTATGAGGAAAGAAGCTATTCATAGCTAAAACTCTATCTTAAATGGATATTATTTATTGCACGGAACTGAAATAGGATGAAGTTAAGAAACCCAACGTATCAACCCAGAAGCCAAGATGCCTCACAGCGCACACATATTTCAAGGACAAATCTAAAGACATACAGTGTTTAGAAGGTGAATGGAAAGGATACAAGGTAGAGTTACCTGAGCTTAATTGTGTCGCTTATGATGTTTCCAATCATTAAAATGGCAAGCAAAAAAATTTGCATACACTGTCTAGAAGTTCCTCTTTTTTGTTTTTGTTTCTTTGTTTGATTGATTGATTGATTGTTTTCTGAGGCAGGGTTTCTCTGTGTAGCTTTGTAGCCTTTCCTGGAACTCACTCTGTAGCCCAGGCTGGCCTCGAACTCACAGAGATCTGCCTGCCTCTGCCTCCCGAGTGCTGGGAATAAAGACATGCACCACCATTACCCAGCTCCAGAAGTTCCTCTCTTATGAAAAAGAAGACAATTCTATCAGTATGTGTCAACTAAATGGCAAGTGGCAGTCATCTATTAGACACAACAGCATATACATATGCTACATGAGACCTGTTCCTTTGCCCTGTAGCAGGATGGAAATTAGTCAGGATATAGATAGGAAATATGAGGAGAGTCAAGAATATGGTTCTTACACTTGAGAATGCTTTAGAGTTACCTGAAGAAGTTCCCACAGCACAAATTGCTAGGACTCACAGCAGAAACTTTAACCTATTAGGTCTGGAGAAGAAAATTCATATGGCAAGCATGTATCCAATTGATTGCTGTAGAGCCCATGTTGCAGATCTCTGTTAACATAACTAAATCTAAAGCTTGGAAAGGGAGCACTACAGGTTGGGGATTTAGCTCAGTGATAGAGCTCTTGCCTAGCAAGCCCAAAGCCCTGGGTTCGATCCTCAGCTCAAAAAACAAACAAACAAACAAGAAAAGAACTGTGCTTCAAATCATCTCATAGAGAACACACACACACACACACACACACACACACACACACACACACACACCTGGAGGGAGAGGAACACTTTGATTTATGATGAGAAATAAACAATATAGATTTTGGATTTTGTCCATGGCATGGAGCTCCTGTAACACAAATCTTCAAAGGTCTTATTAATAAAATACCCAGAACCACTTTTTTGATTAGCACTGAGACTTGCTCCCCAGGTGTGGTTTTGCACCCAGCTTGATAAACTTCTTCACATGGTTTGGGAGGTCATAGGCCCTAGTAAAGGAGCCACAGCTATTGTTTTGCTAAATTGACGTGAGGTACACCCATCAAATAACTATGCTTATTCTCATAGGTTAGTACTACTGTTTGCTTTGATCAGAGAACCTCCCTCCCACAATGGGCAGCACTAACTGCATAGACTGGTTACTAGTCCAAGTACTGACAATATTTGGCTATTGAATACTCAACCATAAATGGAGCATCTCTATCACCCCTTCTTGGGCTCAGAAAACATCACAGAAGAGGAATGGGGAAAGGTAAGATGAAGAGGAAGGAGTGAATTGTCATGGAATGCTGTATTCCAGGCAGGACATAGCCACTGCCCTCAGAACAGACAACAGATACGATTTATTCCAGAAGACTCACATAGGATTGAGCCTTTCAGGATGCTGCCAAAGAGGTCCATGAGGACCCATCCCTCTTTGAAGACCTATACGTAGCTTATGGTTACTAAAAGGAGAAGGCGAATTTTCTTTTTTTTTTTTTCCCAACATACTTTCATTGATTATTTGGGAATTTCACATCATGCAGCCTGATCACATTCACTTCCCAGTCTTCTCAGGTCCACCCCTCTCCCTTGTTACCTTCTCCAAAGAAAAGAAAATACCAAGTCCATTTGTATTGCCTGTTACTCAGTGGAACAGGGTCAAATTCCTAGTGGCCAGCCCCTTAAAGAAAACTGAGTCTTTTCCCACCCCACCCCCACTCTCACAAGAAGCCATCAACACCTCAGGATCTTTATCAGGATTTTGAAGAGTTCCTGTCTAGACGGTTTGTTTGGCAGGGTGGGTGAAAGGGGGAAATGTTGTCACAGAAGCCTCCCACGTCTCTCATTCTCAACTGTGAGTCTGCAGTCATCAACACCACTGCATAAGAAGCTTCCTTGCCCTTTACAGTCAGCATTAACATGGACTTCCACATGCTTTCTGGTGGCATTACAGACCACAGACATCCACATGGCCCGTGGCCACAGCACAGACTGTGGAAACCATCATGGCCCTCAGCAGCAGTACAGTCTCAGGCATCAACATGGCCTCTGACAGCAACACAGGCCACAGACATCAGCATGGCTTCAGGTGACAGCACAGACCATGGATGGACCTCTACATGGCCTTTGGTGGTAACAGGAGCCATAGACATCCACATGGCCCCCCAGGCACAGCAGGACCACAGACCCCAACATGGCCCTTGCTGGAAGCAAAAACCATAGAAACCAACATGGCCTCAGGCAAGCAGCATAGGCCATACTCATCAACATGGCCCCCAGCAGCAGCATGGCCCATGGACATCAACATGACCCCCAGCTGCAGCATGGCTCATGAACATCAATATGGTTTCAGATGGCAACAGAGACCATAGACTCTATAAAAATCCCTTCACCCATGCTTCTGTAAGCAACTCTAATGAACCTCATTGTGGTGCCACACCCTCTCAAAACAGACATGAAAAATGAAGGTGGTGGAACTGGAAAGGGAAAAGGGAATCAGCAGGATTGGGAGGGAGATAAGACAAGTTGATGTGATCAAAATACACTATGTACATGTATTGAAATGTTAATGTCATAATAAAATCCATTATATATGTACATGATATATACATAGAGAGAGACTATATGCTAATAAAAACTTTAAAATTCAGTAGAGGGACTGGAGAGATGGCTCAGTGGTTAAGAGCACTGAATGCTCTTCCAGAGGTTGTGAGTTCAATTCCCAGCAACCACATGGTGGCTCACAACCATTTGTAATGAGATTTGTTGCCATCTTCTGGCCTGCAGGAAGACATGCAGGCAGATTACTGTATATATAATAAATAAATAAATCTGTCCAGAGGTGAAAGTGTGATGTTGAAGTCTCCCACTATTAATGTGTGGGGTTTTATATGTGATTTAAGATTTAGTAATATTTCTTTTACATATGTGGGTGCCCTTGTGTTTGGGGAATAAATGTTCAGAATTGAAACTTCATCTTGGTGGATCTTTCCTGCAATAAGTATGTAATGTCCTTCATCATCTCTTTTGATTGATTTTAGTTTGAAGTCTATTTTGCTGGATATTAGAATGGCTACACCAGCTTGCTTCTTAAGATCATTTGTGTTCTATCGGTCCACCACGTTTAAAGTTAGCTTTCAACAACAACAACAAAAAAAAAAAAAAACAAAAAAAAACCTACAGAAAACCTACAATCTCATGGAAATTGAATAATGCTCAACTGAATCACCAATGGGTTAAGGAAGAAATAAAGAAAGAAATTAAAGACTTCCTAGAGATCAATGAAAATGAATACACTACATACCCAAACTTATGGGACACTATGAAAGCAGTGCTAAGAGGGCAATTCATAGCACTAAATGCCCATATAAAGAAGTTGGAGAAATCTCACACTAGTGACTGGACAGCACACCTGAAAGCTCTTGAATAGGAAGAAGCAAAGTCTCCCAGGAGGAACAGGCACCAGGAAATTATCAAATTGAGAGCTGAAATCAATAAAATAGAAATAAAGAGAACAATACAAAGGATTAATGAAACAAAGAGTTGGTTCTTTGAGATGATCAACAAGATAGACAAGCCCTTGTCCAAACCAACCAAAAGACAGAGAGAGAGCATCCATATTAACAAAATCAGAAATGAAAAGGGGAACATAACAGACAATGAGGAAATCCAGAGAATCATCAGGTCATACTTCAAAAACCTCTACTCCACAAAACTGGAAAAACTAAAAGAAATGGTTAATTTTCTGGATAGGTACCACATTCCTAAGTTAAATCAAGACCAGATAAACCATTGAAATAGTCCAATAACCCCTAAGGAAATAGAATCAGTCATTAAAAGTCTCCCAACCAAAAAAAGCCCTGGACCAGATGGTTTCACTGCAGAATTCTACCAGATCTTCAAAGAAGACTTAATACCAATACTCTTTAAATTGTTCCACACAATAGAAGCAGAAGGAATATTACTAAACTCCTTCTATGAGGCTACAATTACCCTGATTCCTAAACCAAACAAAGATGCAACAAAGAAAGAGAACTACAGACCGATCTCCCTCATGAACATTGATGCAAAAATACTCAATAAAATACTGGCAAACAGACTCCAAGAACACATCAAAACAATTATCCACCATGATCAAGTAGGCTTCATCCCAGGGATGCAAGGGTGGTTCAACATATGAAAGTCCGTCAATGTATACACCATATAAACAAACTCAAAGAAAAAAAACCCACATGATCATCTCACTAGATGCAGAAGAGGCATTTGACAAAATCCAACACCCCTTCATGATAAAGGTCTTGGAGCAATCAGGAATACAGGGAACATACCTAAACATAATAAAGGCAATCTACAGCAAGCCAACAGCCAACATCAAATTAAATGGAGAGAAACTCAAAGCAATACCGCTAAAATCAGGAACAAGGCAAGGCTGTCCCCTCTCCCCATACTTATTCAATATAGTACTTGAAGTTCTAGCCAGAGAAATAAGACAACATAAGGAGATTAAGGGGATACAAATTGGGAAGGAAGAAGTCAAGCTTTCCCTATTTGCAGATGACATGATAGTATACATGAGTGTCCCCAAAATTCAACCAAGGAACTGATACAGCTAATAAAAACCTTCAGCAACATAGCAGGATACAAGATCAACTCAAAAAAATCAGTAGCCCTCCTATATACAATAGACAAACAGACTGAGAAGGAAATCAGAGATACATCACCCTTTACAATAGCCACAAATGATATAAAATACCTTGATGTTACTCTAACTAAGCATGTGAAGGACCTATATGACAAGAACTTTAAGTCCCTGAAAAAAGAATTTGAAGAAGATGTCAGAAAATGGAAAGATCTCCCATGCTCATGAATAGGCAGGATTAACATAGTAAAAATGGTGATATTACCAAAAGCAATCTACAGATTCAATGCAATCCCCATCAAATTACCAACACAATTCTTCACAGACCTAGAAA
Source organism: Onychomys torridus (assembly GCF_903995425.1). Lineage (NCBI taxonomy): Eukaryota > Metazoa > Chordata > Mammalia > Rodentia > Cricetidae > Onychomys > Onychomys torridus. The sequence goes on along the minus strand of NC_050458.1, from coordinate 19,686,223 downwards.
GAATAATACTCAACTTCATATGGAAAAACAAAAAACCCAGGATAGCCAAAAGAATCCTGTACAATAAAACAACCTCTGGAGGCATCATGATCCTCTACCTCAAGCTCTACTGCAGAGCTACCATAATAAAAACAGCTTGGTACTGGCATAGAAACTAACACATGGACCAATGGAATCAAATTGAAGACCCTGACATTAACCTGCACACCTATGAACATATAATTTTGACAAAGAAGCCAAAACTGTACAATGGAAAAAAGAAAGCATCTTCAACAAATGGTGCTGGCATAACTGGATGTCAACATGTAGAAGGCTGCAAATAGATCCATATCTGTCACCGTGCACAAAACTTAAGTCCAAGTGGATCAAAGACCTCAACATAAATCCAGTTACTCTGAACCTGATAGAAGAGAAAGTAGGAAGTAGTCTTGAATGCATTGGCACCGGAGATCACTTTCTAAATATAACACCAGTAGCACAGACACTGAGAGAAACAATCAATCAGTGGGATCTGTTGAAACTGAGAAGCTTTTGAGAGCAAAGGACATGGTCAACAAGACGAAGCTACAGCCTACAGAATGGGAAAAGGTCTTCGCCAACCCCACATCTGACAGAGGGCTGATATCCAGAATATATAAAGAACTCAAGAAATTAGACATAAAAATGCCCAACAGTCCACTTAAGAAATGGGCTATATTCACACTTTTACAGTCCCTGCTCTTTCTCGACAATTGGACTCCTGGAACTCCATCTGGGGCCTGGCTGAGGATCTGGACTATAAGAGCGTGAATTGCTGAGACCAAGATTGGAGAGGCACAGGGACAAATAGCCAAATGAATGGAAGCACATGAATTATGAACCAAAGGCTGTGGAGCCCCCAGCTGGATCAGGCCCTCTGGATAAGTGAGACAATTGAATAGCTTCAACTGTTTGGGAGGCATCCAGACTGTGAGACCATGACCTGTCCTTAGTGCATGAGCTGGCTGTTTGGAACCTTGGGCTTACACAGGGACACTTTGCTCAGCCTGGCAAGAGGGGACTGGACCTGCCTGTACTGAATCCATCAGGTTTAAATGAATCCCCAGGGGCGTCTTGGCCCTGGAGGAGATGGGAACAGAGGGGAGGGGATGGGGGGAAGGTGGGAGTGGGGGCGCGAGGTGGGAGGACAGGGGAACCCATGGCTGATGTGTAAAATTAAAACACAAATATAATTTTTTTAAAAAGTTTTTTTTTAAAAAAAAGAAATGGGCTATAGAACTAAACAGAGAATTCTCAACAGAGGAAGTTCAAATGGCTGAAAGACATTTAAGGAATTGCTCAACATCCCTAATTATCCGGGAAATGCAAATCAAAATTACTCTGAGATACCACCTTACACCTGTCAGAGTGGCTATGATCAAAAACACTGAAGACAGTTTATGCTGGAGAGGATGTGGAGCAAGGATGTGAACTGTCCTCCACTACTGGTGAGAATGCAAACTTGTATGGTCACTTTGGAAATCAATACGGCACTTCCTTAGAAAATTAGGAATCCATCTCCCCCAAGACCCAGCTATAGCACTCTTGGGCATATACCCAAGGAATGCTCAATCATACCACAAGGGCATTTGCTCAGCTATGTTCATATCACCATTGTTTGTAATAGCCAGAACCTGGAAACAACCTAGATGCCCTTCAACTGAAGAATGGATAAAGAAAATATGGTACATATACACAATGGAGTACTACTCAGCAGAGAAAATCAATGACATCATGAGGTTTGCAGGCAAATGGATGGATCTAGAAAAAATCATCCTGAGTGAGGTAACCCAGACTCAGAAGGACGAACATGGTATGTACTCACTCATAGAAGGATACTAGATGTAAAACAAAGATGACTAGACTGCTACACAACTCCAGGGAGGCTACCTAGAAAACGGAACCCTAGGAAAGACACAGGGATTGCCCAATGACAGAGAAATGGATGAAATCTACATGAACAACCTGGACAACAGTGGGAGTAATGAAGGGCAAGGTTCGAGGGAAAGAAAACTTAGGGGAACAGGAGATCCCAGCTGGATCAAGAACAGAAAGGGAGACCATGATAAATGAAGACCACATGAGAACAGAAAGAGGCAGAGTGCTGGAGAGGTCCCCAGAAATCCACAATGATGTATCCTCTGTAGACTGCTGGCAATGGTCAAGAGAAAGCCTGATCTGACCTAGTCTGGTGATGAGATGGCCAAACACCCTAACAGTCGTGCTGGAACTCTCATCCAGTAACTGATGGAAGTGGATGTAGAGATCCTTGTCTGGGCCCCAGGTGGAGCTCCAGGAGTCCAGTTGTTGAGAAAGAGGAGGGACTGTAGCAGTGTGAATTGTTGAGACCAAGATTGGAAAAGCACAGGGACAAATAGCCAAATGAATGGAAGCACATGAATTATGAACCAAGGGCTGTGGAGTCCCCAGCTGGATCAGGCCCTCTAGATAAGTGAGACAATTGAGTAGCTTGAACTGTTTGGGAGGCGCCCAGGCAGTGGGACCTGGACCTGTCCTAAGTGCATGAGCTGGCTGTTTGGAACCTTGGGCTTACACAGGGACACTGCTCAGCCTGGAGGGAGGGGACTGGACCTGCCTATGCTGAATCCACCGGGTTGAGTTGAATCCCCAGGGGAGTCTTGGCCCTGGAGGAGGTGGGGGTGGAGTGGAGGGGCTGGGGGAAGGGTGGAGGCTGGGGCGGGAGGGGAGAGGACGAGGAACCCATGGCTGATGTGTGGAATTAAAACACAAATATAATAAATAGAAAAAGGAGATAAATAAATAAATAAATAAATAAATAAATAAATAAATAAATAAATAATTTTAGAATTTTCAGTAGAGATAGATAAGTGTTAGCATGAGTTCTGAAACCATTAAACAAATTATCCACACTGTAAAAGGGGTCATGGGTGCCACCAATTTATATCCAATCAGTCAGTCACAAGCACAAGTCACAGTTTGGGACTTGGGATTAGCATCTGAAGTAGAGGCAATATTGTAGGAATGAGACATTTAAGCTCATGCTATCACCAGATAAATACTGTCAGGATTAAGTTATCAGACACATAGGTGATGTCAGAAGAGACATCATACACAGGAAAAGACCAAAACACCTCAGGATCAAAGTGTAAAGAGTGAGTGGGCTGGAGACCACCTCCTAAATAGAACACCAGTAGCACAGACACTGAGAACAAGAATTAATAAATATGACCTCCTGAAACTGAGATGTTTCTGTAAGGTAAAGGATATAGTAAATAAGACAAAATGACAGCCTATAGAATGGGAAAATATCTTCACCAACCCCACATCTGACAGAGGGCTGATCTCCAAAATATACAAAGAACTCAAGAAACTAGACATCAAAATAACAAACAATCCAGTTAAAAAATGGACTACAGCTCTAAACAGAGAATTCTCAGCAGAAGAATCTCAAATGGCTGAAAGACATTTAAGGAATTGTTCAGCATCCTTGGTCATCAGGGAAATGCAAATCAAAACAACTCTGATATACCTGTCAGAATGGCTAAGATCAAAAACACTGAAGACAGCTTATGTTGGAGAGGATGTGGAGCAAGGGGAACATTCTTACACTGTTGGTGGGAGTGCAAACTTGTACAGCCACTTTGGAAATCAGTATGGTGGTTTCTCAGAAAATTGAGAATCAATCTACCTCAAGACCCAGCTATACCATTCTTGGGCATATACCAAGGAATGTTCAATCTTACCACAAGAACACATGCTCAACTATGTTCATAGCAGCATTATTGTAATAACCAGAACCTGGAAACAATCTACATGCCCCTCAACTGAAGAATAGATTAAGAAAATGTGGTACATATACACAATGGAGTACTACTCAGCAGAGAAAAACAATGACATCATGAAATTCGCAGGCAAATGAATGGAGCCAAAAATGTCATCCTGAGAGAGGTTACCCAGACTCAGAAGGACAAACATGGTATGTACTCATAAGTGGATACTAGATTTAAGGCAAAGGATACTCAGATTACAACCCACAACTCCAGAGAAGATAGCTAACAAGGAAGACCCAAAGTAGGATGCATGGATTGCCCTGGGAAGGGGAAATAGATGAGATCTCCATGAGTAAACTGGGGATGAGGGAAAGGCAATGGAGGGTAGGGGATGGAGGATGAGAACATAAGGGAATGGGATGGTTGAGCTGGAATAGGGATGGGGTGGGAAAACAGTGAAATAGATACCATGATAGAAGGAGACATCATGGGGATAGAGAGAATCTCCAGGGATGACCCCAGCTTGGACTACTAAAAATAGTGGAGAGGATGCCTGAACTGAACTGGCTTGCCCCAGAGATCAGATTAGTGAATACCCTAACTGTCATCACAGAGCTTTTCTCCAGCAACTGATGGAAGAGATGCAGACATCCATAGCCAGGCACCAGGCAGAGATCCAGAAGTCCAGTCAGGGAGAGAGAAGAGGGATTCTAAGAGCAAGGGGCATCATCATCATGATGGGGAAACCTACAGAGACAACAAAACCAAAGTAGTGGGAATTCATGAAAGTTGGATCAACAGTTGTGGGGCCTGCATGGGACTGGGCTGGGCCCTCTGCATGGTGAGACAGGTATGTAGCTTGATCTGCTTGGGGGGCTGCCTAGTGGTGGGATTAGAATCCATCTCTGGTGCTTGAATGGGCTTTTTGGTGTCTAGTAGCCTCTAGACACCTCTAGTAGCCTTGAGGCAGGGAGAGGGGCTTGGACTTGCCTCTACTGGATGTGCCTCCTCATGGGAAGCCTTGCCTTCTTGTGGGGAGGAGTGAGGGTGGGTTGGGAGAGGGAGTGGGGGGGGGGGCAGAAGGAAGGAAGAAGGTGCTCTTATATTGGTGCGTAAAATGAATGGAAAAATTTTCTAAATTAAAAAAAAAAGAAAGAAAGAAAGAAACCGGGCTGGAGTGGGGCTCAGAGGTTAAGAGCACGGCTGCTCTTCCAGAGGTCCTGAGTTCAATTCCCAGCAACCACATGGTGGCTCACAAACATCTGTAATGAGATTTGGTGCTCTCTTCAAGCATGCAGGCAAAAAACTATATACATAATAAATAATTTAAAAAAATAAAGAAACCATTGCCCTAATTGGGAAAAAAATGAGTGTGCTTATAAAAAACAAAGAAGATATATGTGTATAGGTGTTGGTATGTATATATGGAGGGGGTCTCTCATTTTCATGAACAAACACAAAAAATACATTACCTAATTCTATGGTGGTAGTATATCTGTAACCCCAGCACTCCAGAGGAGGCAAGCAGGAGGATTACGGAGTGAAAAAAAGTGTAAAATACATGGGAAGACATTGTTTCAAAACAAAGCTAGGCATGATAGGGCACGCACCTGTAATCCTAGAGCTGGGAATTTGAAGCCAGCTAGGACTATTTAACAAAGACTCTGTGTGTGTGTGTGTGTGTGTGTGTGTGTGTGTGTGTGTGTGTGTGTGTAGGAAGGAAGGAAGACCCAGAACTAGGCTAGAGCAGTTTTTACTTGAAGAAGAGAGGAGGAGGAGAAGAAAAGAAAGAGAGAGAAAAATTGAAGAAATCGAGAGAGAAAGAAGAGGAAAAAAGAAGAAAAAATTTCCCGTGGTGTGTAAGGGCTGGAGTGAAGACCTGACCCCTTGATAGCCTTATATCGATGTTTGCAGTTTGTACAATGCTGTTCTGTGTCTCTGAGATGTATTAGTCACTGTAAGTAGTGAAAAGGAACAGCTTACAGCTAGAAGAGCCTGAGAATGAACTGATATATGCTGGAAGAATACACCATGCTGTATGACCTGTAGTCTTTAAGGAAAGATAACATAGACTGACCCTCTTCAGGTTGGAGACAAGGTACCTACGTTGGACTACATGGTTTTATTACCTGTGATGACACTTGACACTGATATGGGTGGCTGTGCCTCCCTAACGGCTCAAGGTTAGTTACAGCTGGAGTGGGAACTGACTGGTTTGACCCTCCAAAGCAAGAGAAGGTGAAAGGTGGTGTGCTTCAAAATTACACTTTCTCTTTGAAGGCCTCACACTTCTTCCGTGTCTCTTGACCCCAAACAATAATTATAAGTGCAAGCTGAGGGTGGAAGTCAGAAGAAATGTCTCCTGACCCCAGCAAACACAGGAAGATGAAGGTTCCTCCTCTCCTCGCCCTGCCCCTTCCCCCTCCTTCACCCTTTCTGCTTTCTTGCTTCTCTAACTCCTTGCAAGAGGAAGAGAGACATTTGCTCACACTGCCAAGGGCGTGATGCTGGGAAGGAAATCGCTTCCTACTGATAATTTTGCTTCTGCTTTGTCAAGATTACCTTCAGATTTTGAGCTGACCAGAGATTCTGAAGATTCACTAGTGTATCTCTTTTCTTTTCTTATATTTTTGGTTGTGAGCCTAGCCTTTAATGGCTGAGCCACCTCTCCTGCCCCTCTCCCACTTTCTCTCTTTCCTATCAATATATTTGATTTGGTGTATAACCACTGTACATAATGATGGATTTCAGGAACACATTTTTATCAGACATGTCACACACTTTGACCACATTTACTTCTCTGTGCCTGAGCTCCTTTAGGAGTTTTGATGTGTCTCTTTAACTGTGAGACATGGTGACAAGTTGTCTTTTGTCTACAATCTCTCCTTCTGCTTTTCTCTCCCCTACCTAAAAATATGTCCCCAGTACCCAAATCGTGATCACAGATCCATTTATTAAGCCAAGCATATTGGTGCACACCCATTGCCAGAGCACTTGGGAGGTAGAGATGGGAGGATCAAGACTTAGCAATTATCTTCAGCTACATAGCAAGTTCAAGGCTATGAGGACCCATCTCTATCTACCTCCCAGATCTTGGGGGGAAAAAAACTAAAGAAAGGAAAAGAAAATCCCATCCATTCACCCAGAGTCTTTATGTACTTCTGGTTATACAACTCCGTGAATTAAAGCTATTCTCTAGCTAACCCTACAAAATCAGGTGTCAGTCTAATATCCTTTCACAGTTACATTGTTTTTGTTTTAGTCAGTTAATTAATAATCTCTTTTTTGCTCAGTCTCCATTTTTCTCTGTTTTCATACAGCATTTGATACCACAGACAATATTTGAAACTCTCTCATGCCGTAAATTTGTGATATCTCTCAATAATACATCTCACAATTTACCAACCATTGTTTTCCTTCTTGTTTGTCCTGTGTTCTCCTCCCTCACACCTATTGTTGCAGAAATTTCTTTTTTGTTGTTGTTGTTGTTGTTGTTTGTTTTTCAAGACAGGGTTTCTCCGAGTAGTTTTGCACCTTTCCTAGATCTCACTCTGTAGACAAGGCTGGCCATGAACTCACAAAGATCTGCCTGCCTCTGCCTCCCAAGTGCTGGGATTAAAGGCGTGTGCCACCACCGCCTGGCCTCAGAAATTTCTTTCTAGAGATTTCCATTTCCCCTTTACAGTCTGATCCATTTGCAGAAATTCAATAACCGGTTTGTTGAGAGTCTCCACCATCTCTATCTGAACTCATAGCTGTGCCTGGTGGTGGTGGCTCATGCCTTTAATCCCAACACTCGGGAGGCAGAGCCCAGAGGACCTCTCTGAGTTCGTGGCCAACCTGGGCTACAGAGTGAGTTCTAGGAAAGGCGCCAAAGCTACACAGAGAAACCTGTTTTGAAAAATCAAAACAAACAAAACAAAACAAAAACCAGAAATGTTGGCTGTTTATTGGACATTTCTACCTGAGTATCCCATTAGGACCTCAAATTCAACATGTCTCTAAGTGAATTCTTCATTATCTTCTCCTGATATGTTTTTTCTCTCTCCTCTACAAAACCACAGCACTCATTAATCATCCCAAATCAATAACCTGGCATCATCTGAGTCGAAGTTGATTTACTTCATTCCTGCCAATACAAGAACACTCTCTCTAATTATGTATTTTATGTACTTCACCTAACATAAACATTTTAACATTTCAGTACATTTTGAAATATACACGTGTGTGTGTGTGTGTGTGTGTGTGTGTGTGTGTGTGTGTGTGTATGTTTCTGGATGCTGAGAATACTTTACATACTCTGAATACAAAACCTTTGGCAGATACATGATCTAAAAATATTTTACTCCCAAATTCTGACTTAGGGGTTTGGTTTTTATTTTTTTGTACTTGACAGTATCTCTTAAAGAGAAGTTCATAATATAAAGTAACCTTTTATAGATCATACTTGGAGTGTTGTGTCTAAGAATGTTTTACCTAAAGTTATAAAGATTTCTTCCTGTGCCTTCTCTATAAAGTTGCATCGTTGTAAATTTCGTATTTATATCTATGATCCATTTCAGTCAACTTCAGAGTACAGGTAGGCTTGATCAGAATTCTTTGTTTTACAAATGAAAATCATTAGGCACGATTTATGTAATTCTTCACTTTGTTAAAAACCAACTTGTCTGTGCATCTCCTCATTGTTTCTGGGCTCTGTTTTAGCCATGGACGTATTTGTCTATAATAGCATATATGTCTTGATTAATATAAATTCATAAATTGCAAAATCAGGTAGTATATATTTTTTGAAAGTTCCTTTGTCTAGTATAGGTCTATTTCATTTCCATACAAATTTTATGGATTGTGATTGGTACTGCATTAAGTACATACGTCAACTTAGAAAAAAAATAGATACATTGAAGTTTATCAAGACGTCAGATCTTGATGGGTATGGCACATCTCTCCATTTACTAAGTCTGGTTAAATTAACTTCAGCAACATTCATTGGTTTCCAGTGTATAAATATTTCACATATTCATTACAACATAGGGAAAGTTCTATTTTGTCATATATTTTTAAGACTTATTTATTTAATTATGTACAAGTACTCTATCTGCATGTATGCCTACATGCCAGAAGAGGGCATCAGATTCCATTATAGACGGTAGTGAGCAACTATGTGGTTGCTGGAAATTGAACTCAGGACCTCTGGAAGAGCAGCTAGTGCTCTTAACCTCTGAGCTACCTCTGCAGCCCCACTATATTGTGGGATGACTCATCCCTAACAGGCTTAAGGGCCAGCCAGCCCAAACAAGTAAAAAAGATACTTTCAGGGAGTCAACCTGGGTCTGCCAAAGGGTCTTAGCAACAGCAGCTGAAACATGATCTGAAGATGATCTGGACCAATGAGAGACAGCCATGTCTCACCAGTAGATGCATATTCATCAGACCTCCCCCCAGAGTGGGGTAGAGGGTATATAAGGCTTGCCTCTTCCTGAATAAATTGAGTTTGTTGTTTCCACATTCTCCCAGAGTCTGTGTGGTTTACTCTGCGCCAACTTGGGCCCCTCCTGTAAAGGGAACAACAGCACAGAACATTGACATACTATATGTCTTTATATTTCTATAAATATTGTCAGTATTTGTACTGGAATATAGTTTCTTGAAAAATAGAGATGATATGATTCTTTTGGGTCTTTCTACAAAACTTTGTTAGGTGGGACCAGGGTAGAATTTGGTTAGGACCCTACTCCCAACCAACAATTGAATATGAACTTTCTGATTGGTCTGGCAGGTTTAAGAATTTTCTGCCCTTCCTGGAGTGAACAAGAAGCTTCTTGGCCAAAGATGAACTCGTAAGACCCATTTCCTCAGATTATTTTGGGTACTTCTTTTCTTAATCTTGGGCAATTTCTTCACATGTGTGAACTGATTGTTACCCAGCTTGCTAACCAAGGAGTTCTGTACAGCTTCCCAGAGTCTTCTCTCTCCATGCCCCAGGGTGTTTCCTACCAACTCTAACCTCCTGGAACCTTGCCCTTTCTGAACTTCCACCTGCCTTCTCAATTCAGAGACCTCTGAATCCATCTGAGTTCCTGTTCTTACTCTCACATCTGGATACTCCATCACTAATATCAGAGTGCTCAGAAGGCTTACTTCATTCGTCTCTCGTCTCTCTGTGGCTTCTGCTAATTGTTGTCTCATACCCTTTATCTTGAAAGACTTTATTGCATATATTTTGTCCAATTTTAGTTTGTTGTAAGCAGAAAAGCAAACGCAACCCCTGTTCCTCCACCTTGGCGATGAATAAAAAAACCCTGAAATTTAATTCTCTTTATCCAATTCTCCATTTCATGTCTTTTTCATTCTAATGTCCTCAGCATAATAGTATAAAAACAACTATGAGCTAGCTTTTAGTTACAAAAACTCACAGATTCTCAGGGCTTGTATCATGCCTGAGATACATCCTATCATCAAAATAGATGTAGTATTCCAGAAACTACATTTCATGCTATATTTATTTTGTTCATTTATGAAATACTTTATTAACAAAGGTGAAAGTAATATAAATATTCCCAGGAACAACCTTGTTTACCTTTGCCATATGTATCTAACTGTTGTTAATGATCCTTTGAATCCCTTTTCCAACCTCATTCCCTACCTTCCCCTCCCCTTTGAGGTCCATAGACGTCTATTTGCAGTGAACTGAGTTTCTTCATTTTAAGATGCAATCTTGGGCTTGGAGAGACTAAGGGACATGTACTAGGTCATTCAGTTTATAACTAATGGAGTTAATATTAGGGGCCCAGGGCCATGCATTTCCCTATATTTAGCCTCCTAAAGTCCTGTTCAAAATAGCTCATCTCAATTTTGACTTCTCTCCCTCAATTAAATATGTTTCTCCTGTGACTTTATGACTTTGGAAAAGTGCAAGTTTAATTTAATTTGATGACACCTTCTCTGTAAACCTCTTCAAATTTAACAACAGCATTTGTTGTCCCCCTTCTTACTACAGTGAGTTTTCTTCCTACCATGTCTTGCTTGTTTTTCTCCTCCTCTAGCTGGAATGACTTCCTTTTCCAGATTCAGTGGATCAAAAATCACACCAAGCTTCATAGTTGATTTGGCAAAGCATCTTGTTCGTTCACTCATAGTCGTGTCTGACATGGGCAACAAAGAACAGATGACCAGTGACTCTTTTTTCCCCTTCCATCTGGAAATTCTGTCACTCCATTCAACCTTACAGCAAATTAAGTTTGCGTCTCTTCCTTCAGTATTTTTCCACATTTTGTATACATGCTTTCCTTCTTCTGTGTGGTAACTTTGTCTTTTTATTATGGGGAACTTCTAGCATAATGTGTTCATACATAATAGGACTCCTATAACAATTATTAAATTGAATTGTGCACGCTACACAAAATCTATTTATCATAAAAGATGTAGGACTTGGCACATACAGTAATATTTGCTTTGAGTTCACTTTCCTTCATTTAAAAATACTGAGTACAAAAAGTTCTCCAGCAGAGAGCAGAAGCACATGCCTCAGCCCTTGGGAGGTGGGATCACGGTCATTCTTGCCTCTATGATGAGTTTAAGGCCAGGCTGGACTATACAAGATACAGTTTCAAAATGACAAGAAGAAAGAAAAGAAAAAGGTTTTCTTGGGTTACAACACATGACAGACATTAAAATAGCCAGTGTTCTGGCCCATGGAGACTTGATACCCAGTGTTTCTCCAACCAGCCTCTGAAACAGGAAAAGAATGTCAACTCTGACCTTCCACCCACAGAAAATGGCATTAACATCTTAAAGCAAGTTGAAAGACATTTGGATCCAGGCAACGATATAAGACCAAATTTCACACTGATATAATCTGATGTTATCTTGGACTGCAGACATTTTGTTCTGTGTTGGCGTGAGTGATTATATGTTATTATTATTGCCATGTGAAGTGGCTCTGAAATGGAAGAGGCTGCTATCAATGGGTCTCTTTTATGGTCACTGAGCTGCCAAGCAACCCTGCTTGAGCCAGAATAAATGGATACCGTGGATTCCACAGCTAAATCTATGCAAGTCTGATGTCGTTTTATAGATTCCTTTGCCTTCCACTAAAATAGGATAGTGACTTTGAAACTATTCATTTCATAAGGCTATAAATAAATTATGTATGAATGCTACATATTATGAAAGGAAGGGATAGAAAAAATCCAATTGATATTGGGCAGAAATACTTGGGTTTACTTCTATAATTTGGTATACTTAATTTCACTGAGCTAGGCAAATTAACTAAAAAGGGAGACAAGAAAAGAATAATCTAAGGCCAGAATGAATTTTCCAGGCTGTTTTCCTTTTTTCAACTCTGTGTGCATGGACACCATTGACCTGGACACATATTATTTAATCATTTATCTTCCTGCAAACTGAACAGACTAGAAATGTGCTAAAGGTATCTTGAAAGAAGTAATCAAGTCTCTGCCATAGTCTGCTTTCTCGTCCTGTGTTCCACTCACATGATTGCAGGAACATAGTCATACACTGAGCCTCTTGGGACAGGAGCACCTAACACTCCCTTTTCTGTCCACCTTGGGATACACTAGTGAGCATCCTTTCTGTATTCACATAGTTTAGATCAGTGAGCATTGATTGGGCACCTATGGTATGCTAACTACAGCGGTAGGTTTTACAAGGGATATAATATGATCTTTGGTTTTAAGGCTCTCACAACTGAATAATACTGTGAAAACAAAACAAAACTTTAAGATACAGTATTACAAACTATTGGCTCACCCAAAAAGTACATACCTCCTTCCCCCATAGTACTGTCCAATGGTGTATATTTAGACTGTGTGTTCTGAGCATTCAGTTGTTGTTCTAATTTAGTTGGGTTCATTCTAACTTTGGCAAAATGAAACAGAATTTTTTATCCAGAACTTAATTTAAAAAATGAAAAACATTAAATAGCCTGCTGAACCCATACCTTTTAATGGGTTAGATACATTAAATAGAAAAAGCAAATATGTATATATTCATTCTACAAGCATACACCATACTAAAGTTTAATAACCAATATACATACCTAACTAAAATATAATTACAATATGAGCAGTCTTGCTAATAGTGTTACCCAACAGAGTGTTATCATTGTGTAGCTCAGTTCTTTATCTTCTAGTTCTGTTGGTTTTATCAGTGTGTTTGCTGTTCAAAATTGGTGCCTCACTAGGTGGTTTAGTTTTTAATCAAAGGTTGGCCTACTATTGAGAGAGTTGCTATTTCTTCTTTTATTATTCTCAAGGTACAGGTTTCAAAACTTTGTCAGATACTTCACTGTAATGCTAATTCCATGGCTCCCAATTTGATATTGCACAAGTGTTTGCAGCTCTGGGCCACAAAATGCTTATTCTCTCCTGGTGCCTATTCTGGACTGTTGCCGGATACAGTCATCAGTTCTTTGTTTACACAAAGATGTGATAGTGGGAGAGCTTCTATAGCACGCCTTGACCTTGGAAAAAGGAAAGAACAACATTAAGCTCAGTTGCACCACGAAAAGGTTTCTGCATTCTGAAAGCAGCTCTCACTTCCTCCTGGGGTTTCTGTGAGTAATCAGTGTGTACCTGTTTATGCGGTGCTGACATTATCCTAAGAATGAAAAAAGTGCCTGGGGGACACAGAGCAAAGCATGACCAAGGCTGAGATAACAATGATGCTTGATGATAATGATTAGAAATTCCTCTGTCTATTGTGGATTTCCTTTGGCTTTTGCTTAAGGAGGTTTTGACATGGTGTAACTTGCTTTTTCTAAAAGAAATGGCTTCAGAGTGGAAGATGCTCTGGAGAGGAGAACGACAGAGGCAAGGAGACCAGTTAGGATCCCAGCAACAATACTAATAAAAGTCAAGGAAGAGCTCAGTGTAAAGGCAATAGAGAAAATGGGAGAGAACGTCATTTTGAATGTAGGTTAAAGAGATTTAAAATGAATTGGATCAGAGGATAAAGGAAACATAGAACCCAAGGGTAAAGTTCAGACTTATAAATTAGACAATTGGATAGATTATGAAACCATTAGTCAGATTAAAAATATAGGAAGTGAGGGGTTGGGAGATAGCTTAGTAGGTAAAATTCTTATTGTGCCAGCATAAGAACTGATTTCTGATCTTATTCACTAATGCAGAAAAGCTGGGCACAGTGGTGTCTGTCTGCAACTCAAGCTCTGAAGAGGTAGAGACAGGTAGATCCTAGGAAATTCCTGGCTAACCAGTCTAGTTGAAATGACAAGGCATAGCTTTAATGAGAGACCTTGTCTCAAAAAATAACATGGAGTGGTAGAGGAAGACATTTGGTATCAACCATTGGTTTCCACATGAGCATGTGCACCCCCACTTACATGTGCATACCATATACATGCATACAAATGCATACACACACACACACACAGAGACAGACAGACAGACAGACAGACAGACACACACACACACACACACACACACACACATAAAACTGGTGCATTTTTCCTTTGGAGAGATAGAAAAGAAAGGGAAAAATAGAAATGCCATGCTGGCCTAAAAGGATCCTTACCTCATGGACTGGTCAACCTACTTGTAAAACAGTATTAAGGGGCAAGATGAGTTCTATACAAAACAAAAGAAATCTAGCTTCCTCAAGTCATATAAGCAAGAATATTCTTGGCGCATGGGAACCACCAACAGTTCCAGGCTAAACCATTAGTCTATGAGCTTCTAGTGTGGTTGGTCATAGGGCTATTCTAAGGGAAGGACGGTAGAACACGGGTGGTATGAAGGGGAAAGGAAGAAAATAATGAGAAGACAAGGGTTAAATGGGGTTGGGGATGAGAGGGCAGAGAATTGAGGATCTGAAGAACATTGAAAATGCCGTACTGAACCCTACTACTGTAGAGGCTTCCTAAAGTATGTACAAATACATATATAAAAGTATATTAAATAGAATTACCCTCTAACAGAGGACAATGCCTCTCCCAGTAGCTATACACCATCAAATACGCAGTGCCAGGTATATGTACTCTTTTCCAGTTATTGATCAGTGGAGTTCCCCAAACATTAGATTATTACAGACTACCTCCAAACATTACAGATTCTTACCATTGCTCTGTGTTACTCTACAGAACTTGATGGTGATATGCTATAGCTTAAGACACCACACACTTGACTATAAGACGTGGAGAAATCAAGCTGATACTGACCTAAAGGCTTTATCATTACTGATTGATTTTCCTAGTGCTGGACATCATGCACACTGCAAGAGCAGGAAGTAATCAACAATCTCACCCATTTGTGAGACACAGTAGCAACTTGCTTATCAAGATATGCCCACTGGAGCAAAAATGGCAAGAATGCTATGAAAGTATCCAATCATTTCCTGGTTGGATTTAAGGCCTATTCTATAAAAATGAAACTCATTTCTGATACCATTAACTAGGACAGAAATTGTAACTAGTTATATCGTAGAACCTAAGGGAAGAACCTAATACTATAACTATCTAAATCAAGATAGTAATAAACTGTCCCCTCCATTTTCACTTTTATACCCATAGATAAATATATCTCTCAGCCCTCATCAGAGATATTTCTTCTTGTAATAGATGACAATCAAACCAAGAGATTCACATTTGGATAGTGGGCACAGAATATGAGACTGTGGAGTGCTTAGCACTAAGTAGATAAGACATCGATATCAGAAACCCCTCTCCAAGGCTCAAAGTTTGGGGAAGAGGGGGAAAAGATTGTAGTAGAGGTCTACAGAAAGGCAGTATTTGCCAGACATGTCAGGGCATGCACACATGAGTTTACAGTGGGTATGACTGAATTCACAAGAGCTTCACAAGATCAAGGTAGCCAAAGAAAATCTCAGTATGGGTGGAGGAGATCATAAATTATGACCCCTGACTGAGGAGCTATTTGCTGAGAGAAGGCAAATCAGTTTTCTTCAGGGATGAGGTTTCTGAAGGCTACCCATGCTCCAGCAGATGGTCTTAAACCCAAGCACATACAAGTAGCACTAAGTAGATTTATGGGTATAAAAAAATAATAACCACATGAATTTGGGAGAGAAAGTGTTGGGATGGTAAATTATAGTGAAAAGGTGAGGGTGGATTTGATCACCACACATTACAAGCACTATGAAATTCACAAACAAAAATACATTCAAGTTTCCGATAGGAAAAAGAACTTCTTACTGGACATCCATTTGTGCTTTTTCACTTCTTACCAAGTGCATAGATTACCATCTCAATGATAAAGAAAAGTCTCCTATGAAACAAATTAGGTAAAAAGAAGACTGCTTTCCTTAGGGTAGATGTTTGTTATTTGCTCCAATTCTCCAGTATACTCATGAAATTATACCACAGCAGCAGGTAAAGCTTGAGGCTAAGCACCAAAGATGACATGAGGAAATAATTAGTTTATACTATGGAGTTTTGGCATGTTTTGTTATACAGTGAGAAATGACTGATTCAATCCATTAAGGAAAGTGAATGGTAACCTGCTGGTCTCACTTACCGACTCCATTCAGCCTGCCAAAGGTTAGTAGTCTGTCTAATTACAGGTTGCTCAGAATGGCAGCTGCACCTAGCAAGATCCAAGTCCAATGTGGTCACATTCATTATATGACCCTGTGTCGATTTTCAGCTACCATTAAAAAATCTTTTTCTGATAATGAATGGTGCTGTGCTTTATAGCAGAACAGGATTCCACTATCAGCACTCCACTTGTCCAAGTCTAAATTACTCCTAAATCAAGAAATTCTTGCTATTTTGAATCTCAACTTCTTTTTTCAATTCTAAGTTTTAAAACTTTTACTTAGGCTAGGTAAGTAATTAGGTGCCTCATTTTGTTTTCTGAGGATATCAGATCCTGACTTTAAATTCTTGAAGACAAGTATTAAGTAGACCTTTGACCCTTCTTTCTCCAGGTAAACAACACAAACTCAGTTAAGCTCTCCCACAGGTTCTGTTTGCCAATTATTTGAACATCTCCCTCATATTTTCCAAATGCTTTCTGCTTTGTTTTGTTTCATCTATACTATAAGACCAAAATTCAGCTTAGTCTTTATGTCTCAGCTGGTGCCAAGTAGTAACCTTTTATCCTTGGGTCTTTGAGAAGGTACCAACCAGACACCTCAAGGTTGAGGTACAGGACTATGAAGGAAGGTTTGTCACTCTTTGGCTTTCCCAGCCTCCTATGGCACCCCAAATATTTGGTTGTTAGTTTGGAGGTTTCAAAATCCTAATCTATATATGGTCTCTTCCATAATGACTACAGGTTGCTTATAATTCTTAATATCTTTATTCTTTCTGCTAAGATGTAGATAATCTAGACCTGTGCTTTCAAAACATAAAGATAAACATAACATAATGTACTTAGAATGAGCATACACCAACCTTACAATCTTAAACATAGTATTCAATTATGCATTTCCATAAGATTTACCCAAATATAAAACTAGAAAATGACACAATTTCTGTAAAAATGCCTCCCAAATAAGTGAGAAGCCTAACAAAAACTATGGCAATAAATAAATGCTAATGTTATTGAAAACTAACACAGTTCCAGGCACTGTGGCATGTTCGTATCTTACATTAATCAGGTTCTGCACAAGCAAACTAATAGACAAGAAATTGGTGTAGATGATTTATTAAGGTACCAACAGCCCAGTAAGGGAATGGAAGAGACAGAATAGGGAAGGGATACACACTGGGTAAGGGTGAAACTTCAGGTAGATTTATATTAGAGACCTCCAGGCTTAAGGCCAGAGTTCAGTATTCCCCAAATGCAATCACTGTCTCTGTTCCATTGCCTTAGACATGAATGAATTCCCATGAATATCTGTATTAACAAGCAAAGAAGCTCTAGCAGCTTAAGACCAAAGTCTATTGGAATGACATTTAGGCACATATCTTTGAAAGTACAAAATGCTGAGCGTTTTAGTTACTTTTCTACTTTTAGTTACTTGCTATGATAAGACACCATTACCAAGGCAACTTAGAGAGGAATGAGTTGACCTGGGGCTTACAGATTCATAGAATTATAGTCCATGACTATCATGGGAAGCAGGACGGCAGAGAAGCAGGCATGTTGTTGGAGCAGCAACTGAGAGCTTACATCTTGATCCACAAGTATGAAGCAAAGAGAGCTAATTGGGAGTGCTGTGGGCTTTTGAAACCTCATACCTCTCCCAACAAGGCCACATCTCCTAGTCTTTCCAAAATAGTTCTACCAACTGGGAATTAAGTATTCAAATATATGAACCCATGAAGACCATTCTAATAACTACATCAAGTGTGCTGGCTGGTTTTTGTCAACTTGACATAAACCTAGACATATCTGGGAAGAAAGAATCTTAATTGAGAAAGTATCTTTATAATATTAGCCTGTAGGAAAGCCTTAAAGGTATTTCTTGACTAACAGTTGATGTGGAAGGGCCCACCTGTTGTGGGTGGTGCTGAACCTGGCTGATCATGAATAAGAGATAATTTTGTGGATCATGAACACCTTAGAAGTAGTTATACCACTGTTTTGGTTAGGACTTCTATTACTATGGTAAGATATGATGACCAAAAAGCAAGTTGGGGAGGAAAGAGTTTATTTGGCCTACACTTTTGCACTATAGTCCATCATTGAGGACAGAAACTCAAACAGGGAAGGAACCTGGAGGCAAGAGTTGATGCAGAAGACACAGAGGGGTGGTGCTTATTGGCTTGCTCTTCATGGCTTGCTCAACCTACTTTCTCTTAGAAACCAGGACCACCAGCCCAGATATGGCACCACCCACAATGGGCTGGGCCCTTCCCGATCAACCACTAACTCAGAAAATGCCTCACAGCTGTATCTTATGGAGGCATTTTCTCAATTCAGGTTCCTTCCTTTCAGATGATTCTAGCTTATGTCAAGTTGACATAAAGCTAGTGAGTACAACCACTGAAAAAAATTACATCATTCTCCCAGTCACCATTAATTGTCATTAGTCACTTAATAAAGAGTGAGGATTCATGGGCCCTTCCACAGTCCGTGAAGAAATGGTGATGGGCTCAATCTTGTAAGTCATCGCTATAGATAAATGCAGTGAATTCATAAGTGCAGTGGCTTCGTCTTGTCAAGGAAATACGCTTTCACTTCAGTACCATGCCCCAAACCCTGGCTCTACCCCACTGTCCTTGTTCTTCAAACTTTGAGAGCTGGATGATATGGATTTCCTGCTTAAAGTTAAACATATCGCTTGTTCTCTGCACTTGGACTAGTTGTAAGTCTCTGCATTGACCAGCAACTTTTGCAAAATACTTCTCTGATGAGGGTTGAGAGCTGCACTAATCTATATGTATAAAGATAAAAATTTAGAAGACAGTTTAGTATTTGTTCATTTCTCTTAGGGCCTATGACTTCACCAGCCAGGATGCTTATACATCTTTACTGTACCAGGCATGAGTTCCCTCCTGTAGAGAGGGCCTTACATTCATTCATCCACCTGTAACTCATGCTATTACCTAATGTCCTTTTATAACCTTCATGACATTGGAGAAAGCCAAAGTATAGGTAAAGAATTTTCCTGATCTCACACTGTCAATCAGTACTTGGACAGAAATTTGAAACCAGACATTCTAGTCCTGGGGCCCACTTATTTTATATAGCAATTTATAGTCTATCAAAGAATGTTTATTTGTGCTTATCTTAAAATGTATACAGAATCACTGAAATCTTTCTCAAAATGAAGGCTCCTATGGGAAGTAATTCATTTTCCTAATTGTTTGAAATACTTCCTTACACTCTCAAAGGCCCCACAGAACACAGATGAGAATCTCCAGTACAACAGAACTCTCACATTTTAATGCTAGATGGCACAGTCACAGAGAAGTCACATAAAGAAAAACAGTGCAGGAAACAGAAGCCCCTTGTTAGTATGCCAGTATCTTTCACCTCAACACAACATTCAGGATGATGCAAGAATCAATGCCAAGAGATGAAAGAGTCATGAATTGAACCCAGGACTTTAAACCAGTCATTGTAACTAAATGCCATATGTTTGAGATAGAGAGATTAAACATGAAAATTAGATACCTGCAAGGTGATATACAGGTAATAATAAACTGGTACATAGGTAGATGGTATAGGAATATACACCAGTTTTATTGTACTATGTATATATGTGTGTAAAAGAAAGAAATAGAAACTTTAAAGGAGGAAATTAAAGTATTGGAGATGAAAGTATACTTGACAGGAATATAAGCATGGTAAATATTTGAGAAGAAAATTAGGAAACTTAAAGATATAAGTATAGATATTAACCAAAATGAAACCCAGATAGATTAGAAAGAGTTTTTAAAGGAACAGAGAATCATATAAGTAGGGGACAAATTCTCAAATGTCCATATGTTTGGAATCCCCAGAAGGGGAGGGCTGAAAAGGGGAAGTGGTGTCCCAGCACATACAGCTTCATTTGAGCTCCCTGGAACTCTTTGATTTCAATTCTGAGTGATGCCAAGAAAAAGCATTTCCAGTATCGACTAGAAACCAAGGATAGGGGTGGAGGCAGCTACCTTGTATCGTCAGTGAAGAAGGTAACAAGCCCAAAACGATTGTTAGGAGGAAATGCAACTCACACTGCACTAAAGTATATCACAGGAGACTTTTATAATGAAAAGTTAGAGACAGGGAAGGAGAAAATGAAATTCTGCAAGAAGCGTACAAAGACTCCTGTGGAAAAAAAAGAGCCACAAAAATCAACATGAGAAATGAGGCTTTGCTGAAGCTGTGGCTGGGCATGGTTATTGAGCTTGTTAGGAAAGAGTCATAACTGATTCCCATATGAAGCCCAGCCTACAGCAGCTAAGGAACTAAAAATAGAAATGGCTTTGGCTTGCAGTCGATTTGGGCTATTTTATTTGCTAAAGGTTGAAAACATGCAAGCTAAACATGTTAAAAAACAAAGCCAGTGTCAAAGCATCATCCACTCTTTCTTTTTGAGAGAACAGGGAGGGAGAGGGAACTGGGAGAACGAAGGATTACTCTGCTGTGTCTGTTGACCAAATAGCCTTTGGGATTGAAGCAGTTTCTCTAGATGGCTCAGTGTTTGTGGGCGCAGTACGTCTTCAGTTCTTGCTTGATTTGTGTCCCCGAGGTAGCCCCAAGCATAGAGTGACTGCTGATGGCTAAGCATGACTGGTTTCTACCTACTTTCAGCTAATAGTTGTCAGTTATTTGCCTTTTCCTTTGTATCATGATTTGACAGCCAAAAATTTATTCTCTTGTAAGTTAAATAATAAACATATTATTATATTAGTTTGAAAGAAATTAGTGGATATTTTTCTTGGTTGCCCACCCTAAGAAGGTGGTAAGAGCCTATTGCTGAAAACATCACACTCATGGTTGCAGGACATAGATTAAATCTCAGACTGACTTGGACACTTCTTCCCTGTTGACCATCTTCCATACTAACAGAAGGGCTGTGCAGGCAGCTGTGGGAGAAAAGTCATCAGTGATCTCCCCTACCAGTGGACCCTGAATGCTGGAATATTAGCCTACTAGGAAATATGTGTGCTGTGGTACAATAGTGGCAGTTGTGGGGTTAACCAACAGCTTTTGATTGCATTTGAGGCTTGATCTTGTCGGGTACTGTAAATCTAATCAGGACCTAAAGACTGGGCAGTCATAAACACTGCGGAGGAGCATATCATTGTTTTGTCAAGTGGACATGCTGTCCAATTGCCTTCTAACTGTTTATGTCTATACCCATAGATAAGTGCTGTTCTCAATCTTGGTTAGAGAAATGCCTTTTTACAGTGTGGAACAATTAATTAAGATACCCATAACTTGTGGTGGTATTGTGTTCTCCAAAATATTGTGCACTCTAATAAACTTATCCAGGGTCAGAGAACAGAACAGCCACAATATTAAATAAACATAGAGGTTGGGCAGTGGTAGCACACGCCTTTAATCCTAGCATTCCAGAGTCAGAGATCCACCTGTGAGTTTAAAGCCACACCAGAAACAGCCAGGCATGGCAACACGAGCCTTTAATCCCAGGAAGTAATGGCAGAAAGCAGAAAGGTATATAAAGCGTGAAAGCCAGGAACTAGCCTAGTTAAGCTTTTAGGCTTTTGAGCAACAGTTCAGCTGAGATTCATTCTGGATGAAGACATAGAGGCTTCTAGTCTGAGGAAACAAAATCAGCTGAGGAATTGACGAGGTGAGATAGCTGTGGGTTGTTCTGCTTCTCTGATCAGTCAGCATTCACCCCAATACCTGGCTCCTGGGTTTGTTTTTTATTATTAAGACCTTCTAACAATTAGTGCCACAATAACTGGTCAAAGTGTTGGCAGTCAATGGCAGCTGTGTCATCAGAACTTAATGGGACCTGTTTATTAACCTCCCTCTCCCCACCCCCCTCCACCACCCAAAACTCAGGGAGCATGAGGGCAACGGGGAGAGGAAAGAATGTGAGAGCAGGAAATGCTATCTTCCAGACATGAAATGGCCATTGCACACATGAACTCATATGAATATGGTTACCTGCATAAAATCAAGCCAGTCAATGTTGCTGCATGGATGGGTGAGAGGCTATGAGTATCTTCTTATAGATTATGGGCTATTGGCAGTTAATGGCTGTTGTAGGAAAAGGAGTCATTTTGCCTTAGTAGTGTGGCTGCTGTTGTCGGTGCTTTGTGGCTAGCCCAATACTCAAAAAAATGTGTAGAGTATTAACTGGAGTGAGAGGGGGAGTTAGGGATGGATAGAACCAAGAAACATAGTATAAATGTATAAAATTATCAAGGATAAATAAAAATCTTCTTTTAAAAAATTGCCAAGTCTTAGGACAAGGCACAATGGCACGTGTCTTTAATCTCAGCCCACAGGAGATCCCTCACACAGGCAGATCTCTGTGAATTCAAGGCCTGTCTGTTATCCAAAGGGAGTTTCAGGCCAGCTTGGGCTACACAGTGAGGCCATGTCTCAAAACAAAAACAAAACAAAACCTAACAAATGATTAATTTTTTTCAAGTAATGGCTATATCTTTTCCAATTTATTTTTTTAAATGTCTAACCTTACACATTTAAGAAGCTCAATAACCCTGAAATACCTGAAACATAAAATGTGTCCACCAAGGAACATTCTACCAAATTTTGTTAAGATGGGTATTAATGAGAACAAGCTTTAAGACAGATAGAGGAAAATGACATGTATATACAGAAAGGGATGAGGGTGAAGATAACAGCAGATTTTTCCCAGAAATAATGCAAGTTAGAAGCAGTGGAGAAACATTTTTTAAGAAACTGTAAAAAAGAAAAAAAATATGTCAACCTAGAATTTTTAGCTCATGAAAAATATCTTTCAAAAATGAAGGAAAATAATTTTTCAGATTTACGGAGAGCTAGAAGAATTCAGCAGCAGCAGACTTGCATTTTAATCAGAAGGGAAATGACACCATATGGAATTTGGAGTCTATGGAAAGGAATGAAGAGTTTCAGAATGAGTGAGTACATATTAAGATGTTTATAACATATGTAGAAGTAAAATTCTCTAGCTGTAACGATAAAAAAAAAAAAAAAAGTGTGTTCAAACTTTATTACTTATTCCCTCCAGAGGGTGGGTGGCAAAATTCCTTCGGCTGAAAGTCACTGGGATAAATTGATCAAAACCATGTGACAAAATGGTGCAAGATGTACAAATAGAAACAAATCAATGTTTCAGAGAAGAGTCTGTAAATGAACACACATGACTGTGGCCAATTGTTGGCCTTAAACTCAGAGATCTACCTGTGTCTATCTCCTGAGCACTGGGATTAAAGTTATGCACCACTATGACCAGTAAAAAAATTGATTTTTTTTTGGGGGGGGGAGTTTAAATTAGTTAACTTCAACTGATGTCTCATGTCATATACTGAAACTATATAAGTTAACTAAACATGAAATATGGGTATAAATGTAAAACAAAACCTATAAAACTTCTGGAAGTAAACATAGGCAGGAACTGGGGAGATGGCTTGGTTGGTAAAGGATGTATAGCACAGCATGGAGCCTGGAGTCCAGAACTACATCCCCCACATCAACACTGGATGGGTGTGTCCACCTGCCTATACTCTCAACACTTGGGAAGTGGTGATATAGGATTGCTGAACTAAGCTAGCTCATTAGGCTAGCTGAATGTGTAGCTAAGAGACTCTATCTCAAAATATAAAGAGCAATCAAGGCAGTTTCTTGATATAGATGTCTGGCCTCCACAATCATGGGTGCACATACACACACAACATACACCTACACACATGCAGGCATGTACACACACACACACACACACACACACACATATACACACACACACATCCTCACAAAAGAAACTATAGAAGAGATTCACTGTAACTGTCAACTAGACAATGGTTTCTTAGAAAAGGTACCACAAGCATAGACTATAGAAGGCAAATATTATTTTATTATTTCACCAAGTTTTTATTTTGAATTTTTATTTTTCAAAAAAAATTGTTAGGACAAACTAAACTTAAGCTAAAAACTAGAAAAGGACATTTTCAGATCACATTACATAAAACTTGTACTTAAATGAGATAAAGAATGTCCAAGAGACTCCTAAAACATTACAGACCACTGCTATTGTCCTTGATTGTCCACTAGAGGTAGAAAGGAAGCCCCATTGCTGAAGACACCATGCACTTTACATGCAGGACCTAGAGGCCTCTAAGGTGGATGGAACTGACCTGAAAGGCTCCTCCCTAAAGACTCACTTTCATGGTACCAGAAAGTGCCATGCAAACTTCCAAAGTGTGTGTTTGGGGTGGGGGTGGGATCAACAGTCCTATGTAGCTATGAAGCCTATGAACATAAACATAACCAACATAGTATGGCAATCCTAATGGTACATTAGTGTCATTTATAATGAGTTCTCTAATTGGATCTAAGACCTGCTGAACAAAAGGGAAATCATGCTTGATATTGGAAACCTAGCCAACTACCCAGGACTAGTGAAGTCATGGATCTTGGAAGAGAACCTGCAACCCCACTTTACTAAACCAGCAGAATTCCGAACTACACTCTAAATATTTGTCCTTGTACCCAGAGTACATCAAGAGAACATCTCTTTGCAACAGGCAGAGGCCATTAAAGGAAAATCAAAACCAATCAAAATGTAGAGTTGTGGCACCCAGTCCCAGTGGATCCATCTATAAAGCAATTCCCACTCAGGGAACATTGTAAAAGACGGTATAGAAAGATCATACAGGGGTCAGGCAAGTTTGCTGTGAGTCTTAATAATATCAGAAGCCACTCCCATAAAGTCTTACCAACATGACTGCCTAAACATGAGCTGAACAAGGACAACAATAGATGTACCAACATAGACAGGGGAGGACCATGAGGCTTCAGCCCTACAAAGAACTATGTGCAACTAAATAATGCTGACTGGGCTGGAGAGATGGCTCAGAGGTTAAGAGCACTGACTGCTCTTCCAGAGGTCCTGAGTTCAATTCCCAGCACCCACATGGTGGCTCACAACCATCTGTAATGAGGTCTGGCGCCCTTTTCTGTGTATATAATAAATAAATAAATAAAATCTTTAAAAAAAAAAAAAGCGGAGAGTGAGAGATACAGTCTTCTTCAGGGAAGAACACACCAACTGGTTATCCAATACCCTGAAAACATCCATACAAGTAATATTATACACAACGAGCAGGCTATATTTAGGAATATACATATGCAAATAACAGCAATTAATGAAAAAAGAGACCATGAATTTGATAGAAAGCAAGGAAGGTATTTGGGAGGATTGGGAGGGAGGAAAAGAAAGAGAGAAATGATATAATTGTATTATAGTCTCAAGAATAAAATAATTTTTTAAAGAATAGGAAGAATTCAATGTTAAGGAAACAATCCAATTTTAAAAGACAAAAATATTCAAAATTGTATAGATGACAAGTAAGCTTATTCAGGGGCTGGAGAGGTGGGTTGGTGATTAAGCGCTCTTGCTGCTCCTCCAGAGGATCCGGGTTTGGTTCTCGGCATCCATGACAGGTGGCTAACAACCACTTACAACTCCAGATCAAGGGATCCAAGGCCCTCTTCTGGCTTCTGGGGGCCCTAACTCATATGGCATCCACTCATACTGGTATGTGTGTGTGTGTGTGTGTGTGTGTAAATAATAAAAAATAAAACTTAAAAATGTTTCAACACTAGGGCTCATGTTCATCATGTGAGATGACTCTGTGGATAAAGGAACTTGCCACCAAGCCAAATAACCTGAGTTCAGTCCCAGACCCCACATGGTGAAAGGAAAAAACTGACTCCCACAAGTTGTCTTGTTGACTTCAATGTGCACGCTGTTACATGTGTACATCCTTACATACACACATACACATAGTGACACATACTGTATTAGTTACTCTTCTCTTGCTATATTAAGATACCATGACCAGCTGGGCGGTGGTGGCACATGCCTTTAACCCCAGCACTTGGGAGGCAGAGGCAAGAGGATCTCTGTGAGTTCGAGGCCAGCCTGGTCTCCAAAGTGAGTTCCAGGAAAGGTGCAAAGCTACACAGAGAAACCCTGTCTTGAAAAACCTAAAAAAATAAATAAAATAATAAATAAATAAATAAATAAAAAAAAAAAAAAAAAAAAAAAAAACATACCATGACCAAGGCAAGTTATAGAAGAAGGAGTTTACTTATATGGCCTATGTGTCTAGAGGGAGAGTCCATTGCTGTGGGATGGTCTTTCTGTATGCTGTGAATATATGTTGCAACCATTAATTATTAAAGAAGCTGCTTTGGCCTATAGCAAGATGGGTTATAGCCATCCCAAACAGTGCTGCCAACTAGTGAGCAAGTACTCAAATGTCTTAGCCTATAGAGAATATGTCTCCTTTAAACTACCACAACCACCACATACACGCACACGCACACACACACACACATTAAACAAGCATGATAAAAAGTTGTTTAAATGTTCAACATCAGTAGTCTTTAGGTGAATACAAATTAAAATCACAATGTAATATCAACCCATATATGCTAGAATGGCTTCAACAAAATATACAATTACCACTACCAGCCAAGGTGTAGATAAACTTGAATCTTCACAACGTGCTGGTGAGGCTAGGAAATGGTGCAGCCGTGTTGGAAATCTATTTGATATTTTCTTTAAAATTAAACAGATGTCTACCATACAATCCAGTAATACTACACTTAGCTCTCTATTCAAGAATAACAAAAACCTAGTCTATGAAAATACCTTGCATGGGCTAGATGATGGTGGTGCATGCCTTTAATCCCAGCACTCAGCAAATAGAGGCAGGCAGATCTCTGTGAGTTCAAGGCCAGCCTGGTCTACAGAGAAAGCTCCAGGACAGCCAGGGATACACAGAGCAACCCTGTTTTTGGGGAAAACAAAAACAAAAAACAAAACAAAAAACCTTTGCATGCAAATATCCATATGAACATTATTCATAACTGCCAAAACCTGAATATAATCTACATGTCCATCAGAGAGTTAAACAGTTAAACAAAATAAATAAAATTAGCAAGTTGTTAGACATGCTGTAACATGTATATAGCTCAAAATATTATGTTAAGGAGAAAAAAAAACAGGTGAAAATGATCACATATTATATGCTTACGTCTGTTTGCTCCAGAAAGGCAAACAGGAAAAGAAAGAAGGTGCTGAGATTGTCTAAGAGAGGCAGGAACGAGGACTAATCTAACAGTGTGATAGACTTAAATTGGACTTGGTAACCATTGCACTCTGCGGCCTTGCCAAAACCCATTGAATTATACAATTTAAAAGTGGGTAAATGTTATGAATATATAAATTATGCCTTAATAGACTCCCTTTTAGGAAACGAAAATAATGTACATACCATTTTGCATTCTGCACTAGTTACCAAATAATAGTATGCATATCTGTTGATGTAATCAATAACATCATGACAATAGTTTTCTAATAAACATTTAAGACTTTTATGTACATAAAATCATATTTTGTTTCCATTCAGCTTACTTTCAGTTTTTCAAACAATGTTTCTTTCAGTTTTAGTGCACATACCCTACATGACCTCAGACATCTTATTTAACCCTTTATTTATTCATTTATTTGTTGTGATTTTTCTCATGACTAATTGTTCCTGCCTCTTAGGTACAATATGGCCATTCTGAGCATGCATAAAATTAAGGACAAAGCCTTTAGCATGGCAGCAGCAAATACCAATTAGATGCTCACCATCACTACTGTCATCAATAATGATTATAAAATTAAATTTATGTTTTATTTCTTCAGAATAGGATCCTTCAAGTGGAATTCCAGGGCTCATTTTCTACACACTGCTTTCTAAATTAGAAGCAGGAAGAACACACTTTTGGTTCTCCCTCGTTCCCCTTTCTGGGAACCCCATGTGGTTTTTGGGATTCTACCATCCGTGTCTCAGTCTGATATCTGCATAAATGCCGTGGGTTTGTGCTGTCTATATTGCCCATCACAGCCCGCCTATCTTGTGAGTGCTACCATATTGGGTGATGGACTGAGTGGCCTTGGGTAAGAAATTTGACAAAGGGACAATGAGTAATAATGAATTGAGTTCTTCTTCACTGGTAAATAGTTGCCTATTTTAAGGACCAAACACAACCAGAGTCTTGGAATAAGGAATCTTAAAGTCTCACCAAAAGGTCAGCTGGGGAATGGCTGCTATATATTTATACTTTCAAGTCCTAAAGTACTTTGCAAATGGATTGCTGCCTGCATTTCTTAGCATGATGTGCATTTTTTAAAACCCCTGTTTTCTTCTCCAGTTTCACCTCTTGTTTTAACTCCTTTCAAACAGACAGAAAATCAGTCAGTGGTCCTGCTCCACTCTGCTCCACAGAGTGCCATGCCTTCTCTCCTAGGAGGCTTCATGTGCCATGTCTTCTTGGCTTGAGTCACATCCACCTAGCCCATCTCCTTCATTTGCCTCCTTCTTATAATCCAGACAGCCTCTTGAACACTGCTTCTTCCTGGACACTTCCTTGTCCCCAAGCCTGAGTCTAGTGCTCCATCCTTAAGCTCCAATGGCACCCTGTCATTACCCTTACTGGATTTAAATTGTCTGTGCATTTGCCTCCTTCCTGATCACACTATGTGGCGGCCATGGGGTTATGTCACTTTGATCTCCCTTCAAGAGAGAACTTGCTATTTAGCTGCAAGAAGTGCAGTTTGCTGACAGCCTCCAGCTGTTAATGCCTTCAAGATTTGCTTCAGCTCGAAAGCTGAGGCCATGATCTTTTCCAGGCAGCCCAGCCAATGGCTGGGCTTAACAGTGGAACCAGGGCCACTAGAGACTCTTTGGTAGGAAATCTTAGGGTTGGCAGAGACTGCCATAGATCAGCACAGTGGTTTGAGACGCCTTCCTCCTTCTCCAACTCCTCCTGATCCCCCCCTCTTTCCTTTCATGGATGGTTTGCCTGCCTTGGGATGTAAAGTATCTCCTTGCCCAGTTCCGTTTCCTCACCTGTCCAGATGTCTCCAACAAAGCTCTTGTACTCCTAACTTTGTCAGGGTACCTGCTTTCCAGAAAACCTGACGTACATGAATAATGAGCTCTTCACCATTCAGAACTACACTGTCATCCAAATTGTATCTC
Organism: Onychomys torridus; assembly: GCF_903995425.1. Classification (NCBI taxonomy): domain Eukaryota; kingdom Metazoa; phylum Chordata; class Mammalia; order Rodentia; family Cricetidae; genus Onychomys; species Onychomys torridus. Next base: position 19,656,838 of record NC_050458.1, on the reverse strand, counting down.
CAGTTTCCAGAACAGCACACAATAGGATCTCGATAAGTGACTATGGGATGAATGGTGAATGAGTGGATCAAGATGGTGTCCAACCATGATGTCATGATCTTAGATAACTCACAGGTGTTGCTCAACATTCATGAACATCATGACTCAAAGACACAGATCCACTTATGAAATACGCTGCAGGAGATAGAATTATGCAGTTTCAGGTAGGTGTTTCCAAATAGCTGGATTTGTGCCAGACATAAAATTTACCCTTTGGGGTAATCCCACAAGGTAAGGGAAGGAAGCAAGAGTTTCAGTGTATATGTATACCTAAAATTGCATAATAGCTATAAAATTATTATTTGCTGTGAGGATTTCAAGCTTTAAATGTGGTTCCTGGTGCCCGAAATGTTCATCCAAATGTTGCTTTCTGAAATAACACCCAAAGGCATTAAAGACATTCAGTCTAGGCCCCACATATTTGGGGCTTGCATGCTGTGATCTGTATGAGGAGTCTAGCTAGCAAACGCCCTACTGTACTACCAACTCCTTGAGGGCAAGTGTGTCAAGCATGCTTCTGCATCACTGCCCTGACTTAAACCTAGAATCCAGCCAGAGCTGAAATGTATTAAAAGATACACAGATTTGGTACCTTGGGTGGAATACAAGCTCTGTTTCTCCCTTTACAGCCTTTAGTTTCTAATCTTACCCTGCTCTCGGTCACTTTTAACCTAATCTCATAAGAATTTGCAAATAGAGCATGAATTGTTGAATCCAAGATTGCAAAAAGCACAGGGACAAATAGTCAAACGAATGGAAGCACATGAATTATGAACCAAAGGCTGTGGAGCCCCCAGCTGGATCAGGCCCTCTGGATAAGTGAGATAATTGAATAGCTTGATCTGTTTGGGAGGCACCCAGGCTGTGGGACCAGGACCTGTCCTTGGTGCATGAACTGGCTGTTTGGAACCTTGGGCTTACACAGGGACACATGTTCAGCCTGGAAGGAGGGGACTGGACCTGCCTGTACTGAATCCACCAGGTTTAAATGAATCCCCAGGGGAGTCTTGACCCTGGAGGAGATGGGAATGGAGGGGAGGGGCTGGGGGAAAGTGGGGGCGGGAGGTGGGAGGAGAGGGGAACCCATGGCTGTTGTATAAAATTTAAAACACATAATAATTAAGAAAAAAAATATTTATTAAAAAAAAAAGAATTTGCAAATAAAATGGGAGTAGCATCCCTGCCCTTTTTTTCTCTTTCACTTTCCTCTCTTTTCTTCCTTTCTCCCTTCCTCTTTTTGTGTCTTCATTCCTTTGTGTTTTCTACCCACATGATGCATTTTTACAGATAAAACTGGTTTTGAGTGGTTAAATTAAAATACTAAATGTATGCATCTATTTGTATTAGAACTAGGTTTAAAGATAGTTTTATTAACTTGGCAAATATTTACTAAATGTCTGCTCTGGCAGGCACTATGCCCAATGCTTTGGAATCAGCCATAAGTAAAAAAGACAAGGTTCTGCCCTCTGTCATAGACTCTTATACCAGGGGCAGGATTGTCAAAAATAATCAACTACCCAAGCTGGGTATGATGAATCACACTGTAATCCCAGTAGTCGGAGGCCAGGGCAGAAGGACCACGAGTTCAAGATCAGCTTCAGACTGCACAGTGAGACGGTGTCTCAAAACAGCACAAATCTGAAATTTTTACAGTAACAAAAGGAAGGAATATGATTCTCAGAAACAAAACATTATGGCTGGATGTAGTGATGCACACCTTTCAAGGAGACAAGTAGATCTCTATAAATTTGAGACCAATTTGACCAATAGAGCAAGTTCTAGGGCAGCCAGCGATACATCGTGAGACATCAGCCTCCAAAACAAAAGAAAAAAAAAAAAAAAAAACCCAAAGTCACTCTGACTTCCTGAAGATATTCAGATATTCTTGCCAGATGCCCAGAGCCTGAGAATATAATCTTACCTGGAAAAGAGCCTTTGTAGATGTGGTTGAGGCCTTTTTTTGAGAAGAAGAAATGTCCTAGACTACCTGGACAGGTCCCATGTGCCTTCATCACCACCCTTGTAGACAGACACAGAAGAGAAGGGGAACAGCTGGTCACAGAGGCATCAAGCTGATTGATGCGTCCACAGTCTATGGATGGCCTGGAGCCACCAAAGGCAGAGAAGCAGAGAAACAGCTCGTCAAAGCCTTGAAGGTAAAGCTTGGCCATGTAGCCACCTTGATTTAGGATTTTTGGCCTCCAGACTATAAAAAAAATACATTGCTGGTTTGTTGTTGTGTTTGTTCGACAATGGGAAGTTTGTGATCATTTCTAATCCTAAGAAACCAACACAAAGGAATAAATAAACAAGTTAACTATAATCTATGCCAGAGGCCCAGAAGATGCTGGCATAGATGTTTTCCTGCTTTCTATATTCTTGAGTGTTTTAGAATAGTGTCTCATTTTCTGCATCTGCATTGCATCCTGAATGACACACTATCATTCTATGCTTCCTCAGGATGTTGCGGATTAATTCTTAGTAGTCTAATTTAATCAATGTACTTAGCGCAATGCCTCTCACTCCCATTGGTCTGAGGGCAAAACATTACAGACATAAGGCTGCAAATTCACATTTGCCCACAAGTGTTAGTCACAGCACCCTTTCCATTTTTCACACTGTGATGTGGTACAAAGTGCACAGGTAGACACTGCAAGTTTGAGATTTGGGTTATCTTTTCATACCAATTGGTCATGTGATTTTTGATAAGTTACTAAGACTACTTACAGGCCCAATTCCCCATGTGTGAAATAAGGGCTTGAGTTAGGTTTAACCTCAGACTTCTCTGGCTTTAAAATTAGCCATAATTCCATAGTTAAATGGATTTATTGCTGTTTTTGTTTTGTTTTTCTTGGCTTTGTTTGAAACAGAGACTCACTGTGATGGCATGAACAGTCCCTGCATGGATCTGGGCCTGACGGGGTCCCAGTACTGGGAAGGGACATGGAAATAAGCCCTTATTCCTATCCATCACCACCCCCACCCCCATTCCCATCCCCATCCCTATCCCAGAAACTATCTTCAACTGATAACTGCTCATAAAGGAAAACTTAGTTTTCTCCAACAGAGTCTCACTGGCTATACAAACTACTCTTAAGGGGAGGTTCTACAGCCAGCAGAAGATGGCCAACACAAAATGAACTCAATGGCATTTTTGGAGGTTCCTTATCTCAAATGCTTTGTAAGGGCATTATTTTTTTGTTCTTTCATTCATTCATTCATTCTTTTTTTTTGATATATATATATATGTTTTTCTGGTGTTCTGTTTCTATAGGATTTCTGTGTGTAATAATGTGTGCGTCTTTGAATCTATAAGCATTCTTGTGCTTTTTCATTGCCTCTTTTCTCCTGAAGTTTGTTTGCTTCATTCTATTCCAGTTGGTTTGTATTTTTTTTATTATTTTTTCAATACCCCTTTCTATTCTAATGAAACAGGAAAAGACATGGTGTAGGTTTGGGTTGGGTGAGGAGTTGGGGAGGATTTGGGAGGAGTAGGGAGAGGGGAAACTAAATTCAGAATATATTAAATGAAAAAATCTTTTAAATTTTTAAAGAAGGTTTATTTTATTTTTAATAATGTCAAGTGTGTGTGTATCTGTGTGTGGGTCTGTACTTATGAGCTGGAGTTAAAAGGGGTTGTGAGCTACCTGATGTGGGTGCTGCGACTCAAGCTCACACCCTCTGTGTGAGCAGTATGTACTGTCAGCTGCTGAGCCATCTCTCCCAGCTCTAGTCAAATAATTTTAACATTTATCCAAAAAATATTTATTTAAGTTGACTTGGGGTTTCTACATAACCAGTCCCACAGTCAGATGGATTTTACATGCAGCAAAATCATTTCTGCAAATTGACTTGGTACACGACATAACCAGTACTAGAAATGAGTTTTGCAGTACACAGTTACTTAAAATGAAGTGAATCTATGCTTTCTACCCTTGTAGCCACTGTGTGTCCATTTCACACAGCCCAGGTGATTCCCAATAAATCAGAATCAACCTTTGAGAACTCTCTTTAAGATTATAAATTTCATGGTGCCATTTTCATGGCCTGGATCAGCTTAAACAGGTTACCGTAGCTGAGTCATACAGAGAGTCACCATCATGCCTCCTTGGTGAGTTTGGCAGTAAGCAGGCCCTAGCATGTATCTGCGGTTTATTCATTAACATTATTCATTATTTGAACCAATCTTCAATCTGTGCTCCTAGCAGTCCAGGTCTAAGCACATCTCTTCCTTCCTTCTTCTTTCTCTCTCTTCTTCCAACTCCTACGGCTATATGTGTGACACAGGGCATTACTCACATATGTACAGGAGTAGATAGTCATCAAGAAGCCTACTCCATTGGCTTGGATCATATTTCACAATCACAGGCATTGCCACACCCATCAAAGAGTTTCCCTCCACCAAGACAGCCAAGTGTTCATGTCAGTAGCTGACTGTTAGGATTAACATAAGAATACTTGGATTCATTAGAGGAACAGGAAGCAAACACTCTGTTCTGTTAGACTGGAAATGAGCCATTAATCTAAGCTGTCCAGAACACTGATGTATTCCAGTCCTAGCACAGGCCCTGCAGTGAGTAAAGCAAGCACTCTGTCAATATGAAGAAAATGGCTGCATGTATGGTCAGAAGTAGACAGTAGTAGTCAGATGTTCACCGAGATGATCGGGGCTTGAAGAATTGAAGGGTGTTGGATGAGAGAAAGCAAGGGGAACCTTTTAGAAAAAAAAATGCAAGGAAAGATACAGAAATAGATATTCTTTGTAGAGATGAAAGCAGGATTTGGATGCAAAATTAATGCTAAAATCGATTCTTAAAAGGTTATGTCATTTCAGTACATGACTTATATACTGTTGAGTAGTTGGAGCCTGAGTCTAACATTTGTTAACTTTGGCAGTGGAAACAAGGGGCTCAAAGTCCTAGGAAAGTTTCACGACCTTCTGCTGAGGATGAATGGAAAATCTTTCCTAGTCAGTTGTTAAGGTTTGTCAATTTCAAACATTAATAAGAACCTGTAAGTGCTCTGGGAACCTGCAGGCCACTCTAACAGGGAAGCAGGCAGCCTAACTATGGATCTTCACCTCTCCCTCCTCTCCTCCAAATCCAATTCCCCTGTCTCAGCCCTAACTCTGTAGCAGACCACCTCTATGGTCCATCCCTCCTCTTTGCCCCCATCTCCAGTAGATCATGCAGATCTTCTCCTCTATATTCATCTTTTCATCCTAGTCTCCAATTCCAGCAAGTGTTTCCTGGAAATCGACCAGCAAGGCATCCTAGAGAAGTAACTAGGTCAGCAAAGCAGATAGGTAAGCTTCAGCTCTTTATTCCCTCCTCTTCTCCAATTCCAACTCCCCAATCTCATCCCCAGCTTTGTAGAAGACTACCTCTTGTGGCCTCTCCTTACTCTTTGCCCCCATTCCAGAAGACTAAGAAGATCCTGATAACACACCCTGCTTTCCACCTTCCTGTGGACCCCCTTAGCAACCTCTCTTCAGCCTACTTAATATCCCTAAGTATCAGCTTCCAATACCTAGAAGCACATTTTACCTACAACTTCCAGTTGCCACACCTAGCAGAAGCCATAAGAATTCCCTAGGAGCTGATGATACATAGCTAAGAACCAGAAAATACAACAGAAACTAAGAAACAAAACACCCACCCAGGATACACAAGACCAGATATCAACACCTAGAATTACAATCATTCCAAACCAAGATACCTAGACACCAGTCAAACAAACAAACAAACAAACAAACCAATATCAGCCAGGACAATATAGCTCCACTAAAGCCCAGCAACCCTATCAGAGCAGACCCTGATAATTGAAACATAGCTGATACACATGCAAGACAAAGACCTTAAAATAACCTTTATGAATGTATTAGAGATCAGTAAAAAGGAAACAAATAAACCCCTTAAAGAAATCAATGAAAACACAAACAAAAAATGGAAGGAAATGAACCCAACAGTTCAAGACCTTAAGGTGGAAGTAGAATCGACAAAGAAAACCCAAACAGAGCTAGAGAGATGGTTCAGCAGTTAAGAGAATTGGGTGTTCTTTCAGAGGATTCCAATTCAATACCCAGTACCCATATGGTAGCTCACAAGTATCTATAACTCCAGTTCCAGGGGATTCAACACCCTCAGACAGACAGACAGACATTCAGGCAAACATCAATGCACATAAAAATAAATTATGTGTGTGTGTGTGTGTGTGTGTGTGTGTGTGTGTGTGTGTGTGTGTGTGTATGAATGGAGGGAGGGAGGGAGGGGGAAGGAAGGAAGAAAACCCAGACTGAGAAAAATCTAAAAATGAAAAACTTAGGAACTCAAGCAGCAACCTCACTCAGAGACAAGCCTCAATAACAATATAAAAGAGATGGAATCGAGAATCTTAGGCACCAAAGACATGATAGAAGAAACACATACCTTGGTTAAAGAAAATGTTAAATCTGAAAAAAAAAAAATTCAGGCACAAAATATCCAGGAAATCTGGGATACTATGAAAGGACTAAATCTAAAAATAATAGAAATAGAGGAAGGAGAAGAAATCTGGGTCAAAGGCACAGAAAAATATTTTCAATAAGATGATAGAAGAAAATTTACCTGACTTAAAGAAGGAGATGCCTATCAAGTTATAAGAAGCATACAAAACATCAAATAGAATGAACTAGAAAAGAAATGCCCCATATCACATAATAATCAAAACACTAGCCATATAGAACAAAGAAAGAATGCTAAATGCTGAAAGGGGAAAAGCCCAAATAATATATAAAGGCAGACATATCAGAATAACATCTGTTTCTCAATGAAGACTCTAAAAGAAGAAGGGTCTAGACAGACGTTTTACAAATTCTAAAAACCCATCAGCTTAGACTATTATATCCTGCAAAATTTTCACACTCAATAGGTGGAGAAATAAAGACCTTCTGAGAAAAAAAATTTAAGTAATATCCATCTACAAACCCTGCTCCTATAGAAGGCACTAGAGAGAAAATTCCAATCTAAAGCGGTTAACCATACCCAAGAAAACATAAGAAATTAATAATACCAGACCAATAAACCAAAAGACAGGAAATGAATACATACATACATACACACACACACACACACACACACACACACATCACCAATAACAACACCATCACCACCAAAACAACAACAAAATAATGAGAATCAACAAACACTTTCCATAGATATTGCTCAACCCCAACAGAAAGACATGGAGTGATAGAATAGATGCAAAAACATCTATTTGTTTTTCCATGTTATCCATCCTTTGGCTGAATCTAAGAAACATACTTTAACATCAAGGATTAACATCAACTTAGGGTAAGAGGTTATATAAAGGTATTCCAAGAAAATTAACCTAAGAAGAATTCTGGCATAGCCATTTTATTTTATTTTACTTTTTATTCATTTTACATCCCAATCACAGATCCTCCTCTTCCCTCCTTCTACCTATCCAGCCTCCTCACCCCAAGCCCACCCCCATTCCTTCCTACAAGAAGGCAAGGCCTCCCATGGGGAGTCAGCAGAGCCTGGTACATTCAGTAGAGGCAGGTCCAAGCCCCTCCCCCTGCCTCAAGGCTATGTGAGATATCCCACCATAGGCAGTGGATTCCAAAAAGCCAGCTCATGGCATAGCCATGTTAATATCTGACAAAGCTGACTTCAAACCAGAGCAAACCAGAAGATTTAGGAAAAGACACTACATCCTCATTAAATGAAAAATCTACCAGGAGGGTATTGCAGTTCTTAACTAAACACAAAGGCACCCAAGTCCATAAAGAAACACTACTACAAGACACTTGAAAGAGATCAAAGGAGTACGTACGTATTGTAAAGGAAGAAGTCAGAGTATCATTGTTGGCAGAAGATATGCTACTATACATAAATGATGCTATACTTTCCACTGTGATACTCTAACAGCTGATAAACACTTTCAATAAAGTAGCTGAATTCAAAATAAACTCACAAAAATCAGTACATCAGCATCCCTCCTCTATAGAAATGACAGACTGAGAAAAAAATAGGGAAACCATTCACAGTAGCCTCAAATAATATAAAATATCCTCAGGTAACCCTAGCCAAGCAAGTGAAAGACTTGTATAATAAAAAAGAAAAGACATTGAAACAAGAAATTGAAGAAGATATCAGAAGATACAAAGGTCTCCCATGTTCATAGATTGGTAAAGTTAATATAGTAAAAATGGCAATCCTACCAAAAGCAATCTACAGATTCCATGTAATCCCATTGGAATTTCAACACAATTCTTCACAAATCTTAAAGGACAATTGTTAGGTTAGTGTGGAAACACACACACATACACACACACACACACACACACACACACACACACACACAACCACACAAGTCCCAGGATAACTGAAACAACCCTGATGATTTAAAAACAAAAACAAACAAACAAAAAAAAAACCTGCTTGGGGGTACCACCATTTGCTATCTCAAATTGCATTACAGAGCTATTGTAATAAAAACAGCATGGCATCAGGACAAAAATAGACACATTAATCAATGGAGTCAAATTGAAGACTTGGAAGTAAGTCCACACACCTATAGGCACCTGACTTTTGATTTTTTTTTTTAAAGCCAGAAATACACCCTGGAAAAAAGATAGCATCTTCAATAAATGGTGCTTCAAACTGAATGGCTGCACATAGAACAATCTAAATAGATCCATACTTATCACCCTACACAAAACTCCACTCTGGATAGCTGAAATACCTCAACATAAAACCAGATACACTGAACCCAATAGAAGAGAAAGTAGAGAATAGCCTTGGACTCATTGGCACAAGAAAAGAGATTCTGAACAGAATACTAGTGGCACAGGCACTAAGAATAACAATAATTGGGACCTCATAAAAATGAAAATTTTCTTCACAGCAAAGAACACCATCATTCAGACAAAGCAGCAGCCTACAGAGTGGGGAAATATTTTTATCAACTACAATATCCTTTAGAGGGCTATTATCCAAAATATACAAAGAACTTAAAAAAACTAAATATATTTAAAAAAAAAAACCAATTTTAAAAATAGGGTATAGATCTAAACAGAGAATTCTCCAAAAAAGAAAGAATGAATGAGGGAAAGGAAGGAAGGGAGGGAGGGAATGAGGGAGGGAGGGAGGGAGGAAGAAACTTAAATGACTGAGAAACACTTAAAAAAGTGTTCAACATTCTTAGCCATCAGGAAAATGCATATCAAAACTACTTTAAGATTACATTTTAGCTGGGTGGCAGTGGCACACGCCTTTAATTCCAGCACTCAGGAGGCAGAGCCAGGCAGATCTTTCTGAGTTCAAGGCCAGCCTGGTCTACAGAGCGAGATCCAGGACTGACACCAAAACTACAGAGAAACCCTGTCTCAAAAAAAAAAAAAAAGATTCCATCTTAAATCTGTAAGAATGGCTAAGATCAATAACACAAGTGACAGCCTATGCTGGAGAGAATGTGGAACGCAAGGGACACTCATCCATTGCTGCTGCAAGTGAAAACTTGTATGGCCACTATGCAAATCAGTGTGGCAGTTCCTCTGGAAGATGGGAAATCAATCTGCCTCAAGATCCAGCTATACCACTTTAGGCACGCACCCAAAAGATGCTTCATCCTACCACAGAAATACTTGCTCAACCATGTTCACTGCTACTCTAGTCATCATAACTAGGAATTGGAAACAACCTAGATGTCCATCAACAGATGAATGGATAAAGAAAATGTAGTACATTTACACAATGGAATATTACTCAACAGTTTTTAAAAAATGAAATCATGAAACCCAGAGGTAAGTGGATAGAACTAGAAAAAAATCATCCTGAGTGAGGTAACCCAGATCCAGAAAGATAAATATGGATGTATTTGCTTATATGTGAATATTGACTGTTAAGTCAGTGATAACCAAGCTACAGTTCATAGACCCACAGAGATTAGTTATAGAGTAAGAGACTAGGGATGACACATATATCTCATTAGGAAAAGGAAACAAAATAGACAGCTATGGATGGGTGTTGGGGGGCCGAAAGAGGAGGATCAAGTAGGGAGGGGAGTGGAAGTTGGTGTGAGAGAGGCTCTGTAGGAAAAGAGAGCTGAAATTAACGTCAATTTGACGGGTAGTGTGGAAACCTATTACAATAGAACAGCAGTTCTCAACTTAATGGGTCATGACCTTTTAGGGGTCGAACAACTCTTTCACAGGGTTGCCTAAGACCATGCTGCAGATCAGATGTTTATATTATGATTCATAACAGTAGCAAAATTACAGTTGTGAAGTAGCCGCGGAATAATTTTGTGGTTGGGGGTCATCACAACATGAGGAACTGTATTAAAGGGTTGTAGTTTTAGGAAAGTGGAGAACCACTGCAGGAGAAGTTTCCTAAACTATATATACATGTATGAAGGCAATCTAAATGAAACTGTCAAATAATGGAGAAGACAGAGCCCTAACTGGCCACCTCATTGTCAAATGAAACTTCCATCGCCAGGAATGCGTAACATCTAATTGAGTTATTTGTGAAAGGGGTCCCATGGTAACCCCCAAACAACCTAGGCTGTTACCAACACTATAGGTTGCTCTCCACAAAGTGATGACGAGGCCCCGTTGCTGAAGACAGTACCTATACAACTCACTGAATGTGGAGAAGTCTAGCTGAGCTGGTGCCTACATGGAGCCTTTATCCCTCAATGCTGACATCTTTGGTGCAGGAAGGTATTCTGCATGTTGCCAAAGGAGAAAGGTAAACACCAACTCAGTAACAAACCCGTCTATCTGCAAGTGACCAGCCTGCAAGATACAAGGTGCAATAGTGTCACAAAACTCGTGGGAGTAACCAACCAATATCTGATTTGTGGTAAAGCTCCCTCCATGAGATGGAACCCACACCCAAAGCTGCTTGGATAACCGAGAACCTGAGACTAAACAGTCCAGAAACCTAGGGTAAAACCAAATACTATTATTCTAAGGAAAGTAGCAATAAAATGATTCCTAATGACAGTCTGCTACACTCATAGATCAATGTCTTGCTTAACCATCAGAGGAGGAGGAACTTCCTCCTGCAATAGATGGAAAAGAATACAGACACAGCCCGATAATACGCAGAGAGTGAGAGACCTTGGAACACTCAGCCAGCCCTAAACGGGATGTCTCCATCAAATCCTTCCCTTGAGGTTCAGGGAAGCCTGCAGAAGAGGCAGCAAAAGAGTGTAAGAGCCAGAAGGGATGGGGGAGACCAAGAAAACAAGGTTCTCTATATCAACATGATTGACTTTCATATGAACTCAGAGAGATTGAGACAGCATGCACAGGGCTGTCCTAGAGTGTCCTAGAGTGGAAAGAAATGGACACATGCCCTCATTCCTAACCCAGAAGGTATCTCCAATTGATAACCACTTGCAAATGAAAAGGTAGTCTTCTCTAAGGGAGTCTCACTCAGGAAACAAACTACTCTTAATGTAATGCATGCTCAAAGTAGATAGCCAACAGAAAATGAACTCAAGGGTATCTTTGGATGGAGAGATGGCTCAGAGGTTAAGAGCACTGGCTGCTCTTCCAGAGGACCTACGTTCAATTCCCAACACCCACATGGCAACTCACAACTCATAACTCCAGTTCCAGGGGATCGAGCACCCTCACACATACATATATGTAGGCAAAACACCAATGCACATAAAATAAAAATTAAAAAAATTTAAAAAATATTCTTGTCCTTGTGACTAATATGCTGGTGTGTTCTGTAAATGTGAGATTAATGTACAAAATAATTCAATGTTTACTCCTTAGGATAGTCTATGGTCCATGGCAATAATGGGTATACCCTCAAAGCTAAGTGACTTAGCCTAACAAAACTTTCTTACTTCTGTAAAAGTTATTGACACTCATAGAATTGGAGAGACTCCTCATGACTCTGACATCCAGCAACCTCTGTCCTGTGAATCAAGACACGGATTCCAAAGTTGTTTCATGGGATTAAAAAAAAAAAAAAGGAGAAAAATTCTCTGTGCATATCTGTTCCGGCCTAGAAGTAACATATTATTTCCACTTACAGTTATTGGCTGGAACTAATTACACAGCCCAACCAAAATGTAAAAGAAGCCAGAAAATGTAGGGGAACAATGAAAGACTTGTTTAGCACCAACTTTCCTGTGATACAGTGGTCCACTACCTCCACAGGATCCCTTGCATGCTTTGTTCCAGGGACTATTCTTAGCACTGGGAAATACAAAATACAGAAGACACACAAACTGACTGAGTCTATGGAGATTGCGTCAGATAGAAGACTGAGGACATGGCTCAGTGGGTAAAAGCATTTGTTGCCAAGCCTAAGGGCATGGTAGAAGCAAAGCCCCACCTTCCTCAAATTGTCCTCTGATCTTCACATGTATGCAATGACATGTGTGTGAGCATTTGCATAAGCACACACATAAATAAAATAAATGCAATAAAAATCTTTCAAAACTGAGGATGTCTGGCTCCATTCCAGGTGTCACGTCCAACATCTCTTTCACTCTGTTGCTTATCCTTTCACAGCTATTGTGCCATTTGTGAGGGTGTCAACATTTTGTGGGGAAAAAAATAAGCCTGGGACCCTTCTCATAGTTCTGTACTCTCAGTTAAGGAAGTGAGACATCTCTCTCTTGTCTCTTTCCTCAGCTCATGTCTGTTGGCCATGATGTTCAAAACTCCTGCAGTTTCAGTTGAGAGGAGGTCAGGGCAAGGAAGTTCAGCTCTTTGCAGCCAGACTTGTTTTGATCGGCATCATCTCTCAAAGCAGGGCTGCTGGAAAATTTGCTTATCACCCTAGGGGATTGAGTGGAAAGAGCAGGTCCTAGCTGACAGACTCCAAATGAAAGCTAATAGAAAAGCAGGGCTGAGGACTTTTGTAGGTGAACAGGAAGCTACAGGGCCCAGGCTCTGGGTATGAACACCCTGTGTTCTATCTGAGTGGAAGCTAGAATGGCAACCGTGGTTCGTTTTCACTGGGTCAAAGGGAAAAACCCACAGTCACATTTCCTTCCTATCATTTCCTTCTAGGGAGTTGCTTCCCTCAATCATTGGGTTTCTCTCCAGTTAAAGAAAGAGATGGTTAATGTTTGCCAAAACATGATGACTAAACCCTCTGGGCTGACTTCATCCGACAGGAACTGCCCCTCCTGTAGATTAGCATGTCTTGATACTTGATACTTAGGCTAAATGTCATTAGCATCCATTTCTACCTCCCCCTTGGTTTCCTTGTTGGGTCAGAAAGCTTATTCTTAGGTTCTCCCTTGCTGTCAAGTTGAGTGCCATGCAGGAGCTCACAATGAAATATGCTCTTAGGGGACTAGCAAGGCGATGGGGCGGAGGCATGCTTCTTCACTGATGGTATTGGCTGATGCACATGCTTGTCAAACAAGGAGCTTCTCCATAGACCAGAAAGTTCATCTAAGAACTTACTGGAGGTGGTTTGAAGCTGGATTGGTGAATGTGGTTTCCTGAAATTTCATAAACAGAGTGTCAGCTGCAAGGAAAGCCTTGGAACCTACTGGTAGTTTTAATCCTTCCTATGATTTGTAACTATTCATTTTTCTACTTTAAACCATATTGTGCTTGAAACACTGTCTAAATGTGTTCAGGTTGCTAAAACAAAACACCATAAATTCAGTAACTTATAAATCGCACAAAGTTTATTTCTCACAGTTCTGGAAGCTGGAAAGGCTGAGATCAAAATACCTGCAAGCTCAGTGTCAGGTGAGGGTTTGTGCCCTAGAAGCAGTACTGTCTAGAAATGTTTTCACAAACGGAAGGATCTCTGTTGCCTTCCTAACCCCACTCTTAAGTCTTTGTCTCTGTGACAGAGTCATGTCACAAGGCCCTACCTCCTAATATTATCAAGTTGAGGGTGAGAATTCATCACGCGAAACTTGGGGTGCACAGCCATTGAGACCATGGCAAACACTAGAGTGATTTCTGTTTCCTGAGCATATTGCCTGGCTTATGCCTCTCCTTGTGCTACCTCATTCAGACATCTCTTCATTCTCCCAGCAGGACAGAAGGAAAACTGTGGTTAGTTTCCACTGGGTCAGAGGAGAAAACACGTAGCTGCATTTCCTTCTTGACCATTTTCTTATGAGAAGTGGCTTCCTGGATTGCTGGGTGTCTCTCTAGCCTAAAAAAGATTATTTTAATGTTTACTAAAATGTTAGGAATGGGTAAGCTCTCTGGGTTGACTTTCCCCAACAGGTATTACTCTTTCAATATAGACTAGTATAGTACTGCTTCTATATTGTTCAAAACCACTCCCTCAGTAAAAGGTAGTCAGGTTGAATATTTTAACATCGTCCATTCTTATCTGTTTCTGTGTCACTTCTTTCCTTCTTTCCTCTTTTTTTAATTTTATTTATTTATTTTTTAAATTTTCTTTGAGACAGGATTTCTCTGTGTAACAACTCTGGCTGTCCTGGAACTCACTCTGTAGACCAGGCTGTCTCAAACTCACAGAGAGTGCTGGAGTTAAAGGCGTGCACCACCACCTCCCAGCTCTTTCCTCATTCTCTATGACACAAATGAAGTCCCTCTCCCCCTGCAGTTCTGACTTTGTTCTTATTCCCCACTGTGCACAGCTGCCAATCCCACATCTGTTTCAGTTGACTCCTCCCATCTAACATGGATACTGAAATTTCTCCCTCTAACCATAGTCGCACAAAAAGAAAGAAAAAAAAGAAAGAAAATGAAAGCTATCTCTCATGATCTGAAAGTGCCTTCATATGTATACTTCATGTTTGTAAGGTGGCACTGTATTAATCTGAAGACCTTTCAGAAGGAAAATGTGTAAACATTAACTTAAAGTGAGTCTTCTCCAAGCCAAATCAGTCAAGGAGTATGACCTTTACAAGTACTGGGAGATGGGATACTGGAAGAAGAAAGATCTCTTGCCACAGAAATAAAGGAGAAGGAATCCTAAAGAAACCATCTAGGACTTTCCCTACTGGGGAAGACTTAGGTTCTCTTCTTGGCTGACTTTTTACCTTCCATATCTCCTGTAGTTCCTTCCTGCCATCATTTTACAGCACACATCAAAGTGACTGGACCTCCCCTGATTTACACGTGAGCAGCAGGGCCAGAGAGGGCCAGATCCAGGAGCAAAGCTGTTAGCTGTGCACAACTGCCAGCATTCAGCAAAGGGAAACTTCAAAGGTTTTCAAAGGTTAAAGGAAACTTGCCGGTCTGGAAGCTGCTGGAAGAATCCCACACATATTTGACTTGTTTCCCATCTCAAGAAGAGGGGCTGGGGGCTGGAAAGGCTGCAGCTTATTGGACAGAGAGCAGCAGAGAATAAGAATTCATCAGTCAGTGTCTAGATTTGTAACTGGAAAAATGTTTTTAGAAGGAAAAATCAGTTATTTTCCTTAGATTCTACATTATGAATTTCCTCCCGGACCTCTCCCAAGTTTGAGCTTTGGTCCCAATTTTGTAGATGTAATTCTAAATGGTCTTATTAAATAAGAAACACAGAGCCAAATGCAGAGTTAAAAGCCCAAGAGGTCAGAGCAGTAGCTGAGAGCTGAGACTTAAAACCGTCTTTCTTACCCTTCGCTGCCACTGTCGTCCTTCCCCTCAGAAAGAGACCTACTTCCTGTGTCTGTGTCTTTTTATTGACTTTCTGTTCTGCCGTCTCATTGGTTGCAAACCCAACCACATGACCTCTTCGTCACTGCCTGTCTATACAGACCTCCAGGTCTTCTATGGCTGGTATTGAGATGAAAGGTGTGTGTCTCCATGCTGGCTGTATCCTTGAATACACAGATATCTGCCTGTCATGTGATTGGGATTAAAGGTGTGCACCACCACCAACCGGCTCTTGCTATGGCTTGCTATTAGCGCTGACCCCCAGGCAACTTTATTTATTAACATAAAAATAAAATCACATTTCAGTACAAATAAAATATCACCATACAGATTTTTGGTTCATGAGAATTGAAGCAACAGAGCAGACAGTGAAGGAGGAGACTGTGTGGTGACAAAATAGAAGTGTGGTCACTGGAGAGGGCACAGCCACTAAAGGTACCTGCGATGCAAGCCGATGACCTGAGTGCCATCTCTGGAACCCTTTGAGGAGATGCAAAGAAAGAATCAACCCCATAGCGCTGACATCTCACCACTGTGTGTGCACCAGTAAGTGTGTCCCCTTGCATGAGAGAGAGAGAAGAAGAAGAAGAAGAAGAAGAGGAGGAGGAGGAGGAGGAGGAGGAGGAGGAGGAAGAGGAGGAGGAGGAGGAGGAGGAAGAGGAGGAGGAGGAGAATAGAAGAAGAAGAAAAAGAAGAAGAAGAAGAAGAAGAAGAAGAAGAAGAAGAAGAAGAAGAAGAAGAAGAAGAAGAAGAAAAGGAAGGAAGAAAGGAAGGAAGGAAGGAAGGAAGGAAGGAAGGAAGGAAGGAAGGAAGGAAGGAAGAGAGAGAAAGAAAAGATGGATGGTGGATGGATGGATGGAAAGGAAGAATGAAGAGAATGTTATATGAGAGGAGATTGCCAAGAACAAAGGAGCATTTAAAAAAAATAGAAAAGGGCATGAAAGGTGGCTCAGAGGTTAAAAGTACTAGCTGCTCTTCCAGAGAACAGGTTTGATTCTTAGTACCAACATGGCTGATCCACAACCATCTGTAACTGTGGTTCAGGAGCTTGGATACATTCTTCTGAACTCTGTAGACACTGCATGCATATACACAGATGTACATGTAGGCAAACCATTTATATATATATATATATATATATGAAAAGAAAATAATTTTTAAGAAAGAGAAACACAGGAAGGGTTACAGAGGAAGACAATGGGGCTGGTAAGGTTGCTTAGTGGGTAAAGGGACTTCTGCTGCTCCTGAAAACCTGAACTTGATCCTCAGAACCCACTTGGTAAAAGGACAGACAGAACTGTCTTCACAAGTTATCTTCTGACCGCTACGTGAATGACAAGCTATGTACATAGTGCATGCACATGCGCACACAAACATAGAAATGGGTACTAAATAGACATAAAGAAAAGAGAGAAAGGCTATCTCTCCAATAGAAAGACTGCTGTTCATGGTGCCCCTGCAGCGGCCAGCCAGATAGAGTCATAATAGTCTTTGCTCAGATCTGCTGGTCTGTACTGATGAATGAACCAGTGCTTTACAACCATTTTACACTTTTGCCATTGTATATTTGGCTTCACAACCGCCAGCCATTCTGGTCACTCTGTGTCATCTCTAGAGCAGCAGCAATAACAGCTGCATCACTGACAATCTTGTTAGACATGCAAAGCCCAATGCCCTGTTCTGGTCGTGCTGAATCAGAGTTTACATTTTAACGAGGATTTTAGCAGCTTGTATGAATATTAAAAGCTAGAGGCCTTATGCCTTGCAACCAGAGAAATGAACAAGTGAAGGAGCATGATAGTGAATGGAAGAGTTTGCTCTGAAGGTGTTGGTATGAAGGTGACTATGTGCTTCGTTCTTAGGGAGAATAATAAAAATTAAGTGACAAGGACCTAGTGGTCAATGAACTAGTTAGTATTGCCCTATCACAAACAAGAAAAGCCTAGTCATCCCTAACCTAGTGTCTCTTGAAGTGTGGTGTGCACTATTATCACATAAAGAGCTTATTAAACACAGATTGCAGGACCCTCCCCCTCCTTTTAGAGGCCCTGATTCAGCAGGTCCAGAATGGACCTGCATATCTGTTGTCTCACCGGTTGCTAGGTGATGTTGATGGTGTTGGTCCAGAGATGACATTTTGAGAAAACTCCCCAAAGCAATAACGATATTCACATAAAAGAGTCTTGCTCCTACAAATTATTTGGGATAATTATGGTCTCAAATCCCCTATTGAATTTGTCATTGGAGACCAGACCACTTTACAGTGACTTCCAGAAAGAGCCCCTCGTGGGAAAGCCCTGATGCATTCCAGGCAGCTGTATTGGGCTGAGAGCTAATTAGGAGGGAAGCTAGAATGGTCCTGCTTTCCCAGGCATGTTATCCAGCAAATGCAGAGACAGTGGGTTGTGGAAGGAAATTACACAGATGAGACCCAAAAGCTGCCATTTCATTGGGGGAAAGATTTTGCCTTTTCATTATAACAGAAAGCTAGCATTTCCCATCTTATTCCACCAAAAGTAGGCAAGCATAAAACCAAAGTCAATTTCTTACAATTTAGTAACCTCAATACCAACCAATTATATTCTGTGCCATGAGAAACAGCTGTTATAACATTACAGCCTGAACAGTTCCATCTCAGCTATTTAAGAGAATAAAATAGCCAATATTTTCATTCCCTCGTGATATTATCAAGACATGGTAAACAACCGAGACTATAGTATTAATTACATTAATTTGAAGAGGAGAGAGACTGCTTTAATTGCTCCAGGCTAAAGAATAATTTTTTTCTACAGACAGCCATTCCCAAAATTCATGTTGGAAATGGTACTTAGCCTTCTATCAGCAGCAAAACTCTTTGAAAGCAACCATGTTCTTCATTTAAGGTGGACTTCAAAAGCAAAACATTTGCACTGCTATCACATATCCGTAATTGACCTCTGCCAGGTTGAAAGCTCTAGTAAAGGAAACATAAGAAAAGTATTTATTATGAATGAGTCCATGATGTACATAAGAAGGTAGGATTGCTGCAGAATAATAAATGCTTTATTTTACTTAGAATGCATGTAATGTGCATTGCCTCCATCACAGGGTCAAGAAGACCAAATACATGATGGACATTCCTTCAAAATAGTTTGCTGGCCATGCACTCTACAGAAGCGGGAAGAGAAAGAGGTACCATTTGCTGAATGTCTTCTGTACCTAGTTAGATATTTGTCTTATATGATCATATTTTAATAGAAGGAACTTTAGGAAGAGAAATAAGAACATAAAAGGATAGTATAAGAAACAATGACAATGCTGGTTTTGTTACTATGAAAATTATTCAACTAAAATAAGACACTTTGTGCAGCTAAGTATTGTGACATGTGTCCTAGGTAGTCAAATTGTGAAATCACCCAAGCAGGCAATATACTTTTGGACTGACAATAGATAACAAGAAGATCCAGTTTACCAAGCCTCCTGGAGTTAAAAATCCACATTTGACTCCAGTGATTAGGATGGAAGGGAAGTATGGAATAACTCTAAAGAATTCAGTGTTCAAGGAATTAGTGCCCAAGAATGGTGGAATGTAGTGAGTGTGGCTATGGCTTGGAACTAGCCATTTATCATCTGGAGTCCAGGGGACTCTACTCAGGATTTAAGGCACTTGCTCTAGGAACCCTCTGTGAACAATGTTGATAATGTCACATCTGCCAGATTCCCTGAAGATAGCTCACAGTAACTGTGGAGCCACTGTGGGGAGTGGCTTCTAATTCTATGAATGCACTGGAAGCTTGAGTTGGGGTAAGAGCAGTTCAGCATTCACTTGAAGAAATGGAAAGAGTGCCGTCAGACTGCACAATTGCCAGAACCTGGATAAACTACTGAACATGAAAAACACCCACCATGGCATGTGAACGTCTGAAATAACTGTAAAACAGTGCAGTAAGACTATTTCAGTTAGGGGGGAAAAAGTGATGTTCAGTATGACCTCAGTGTTATTTATGAATAC
This sequence comes from Onychomys torridus, assembly GCF_903995425.1. Taxonomy (NCBI): domain Eukaryota; kingdom Metazoa; phylum Chordata; class Mammalia; order Rodentia; family Cricetidae; genus Onychomys; species Onychomys torridus. The sequence continues at coordinate 19,637,183 of NC_050458.1, read as the reverse complement.
ACAAATATGAATGGAAAATGTTGAAGGCATATATGTGGAAGTTGTCAGCATAGAAGTTATCGCCTATAGGAATATATTATCATGCTGGTTATTGCTGAGGATCATAGATGTCACAGCTGGGTAGGACTACTGATTACTCCCCTCCCTTGAGAGCATACATAGCACCTCCCAAGTCCTATGAAAGCCAGTCCTTGGAATGGGAGCTTTCAGGTAAGATTCAGGTGGACTCCTCTGAGTTCTGTGTTCAAAGTGTACGATGCCTTCAGCAATAGGGACTTACTTTCAATCAAAGGCAACATCAACAGCCTGTATTGGTTTGGGAGTCTCTTGGATTCCCCTGACCACCAACAACAACTCAAAAAGAGGTTTCTCATGCCTGGTACTGGGAAAAACAGGAATTCTTAATGATGCTGTTGATCTACTTCCCTGAAAAATGCTGATCTCTAGACCACTTTTTAGTGACAGCTCAGAAAAAGACCATTGTTTAAGTAATGTTTAATGTAGATGTGTTGTTTCTATCAGGAACCAGCCTCCCCAAGGAAATAAATATAATTATCTTTTATTTCCATATTTTATTAATTGGCTTTTGAAAGTTTGCTCCTTATAACTATACCAGTCCCTAAACTAGATACTTTAAAAATATTTCATGTCATGTTTACCATCAGATACTAAAAGTCATCCCTGTGAAAGGACGAGAGATATTAGGAAATGTGAAAGTCTTTCAGTCATGATCTTACTCATCATATGTTAGCAAGTGTCTTAGTTATTTTTCTACTACCATGAAGATGGCATATCCAAAGCAACTTATAGAAGAAAGAGTGTATTTGGGGCTTACAGTGTCAGAGGGCTAGAATCCATGACCATCAGGGTGGGAAGCGTGACAGCAGGCAGGCAGGCTTGGCCATAGTTGAGAGCTTATATCCTCATCAGCAAGTAGGAGGCAGAGAGAGCTAACTGGGAATAGTGCAGGCTTTGAGCTTTTTGAACCCTCAAAGCCCACCCCCGTTGACAGACCTCCTCCAACAAGGCCACACCTTCTAATCCTTCCCAAACAGTTCCACCAAATGGGAACTAAGCATTCAAATACGTGAGCCTATGAAATCTACTCTCACTCATGCCACCACAGCAAGACATCCTGTAGTTTTCAAGGGAAGAGTCTGGGTGGTCAGTTTTCCTGCTGCCCAGTGTATGGACAGTGCTGAATGATTCTCAAACTTCAGGCTTATTTATCAAAGAAAAATAAGCCTCTCAGCTCTGAAATAAAGAGTAAAATTGGAGGTGTTATTGAACAGTATCATTGTATTGCAAATTTCACCTGTTATTTATTTTGAGATATCTGAAGTAAGAAACACTTTATTAATGTCATAGCCATTCACCCAGAGGAGGTACCCACAGAGACAGCCATGCACACAGGGCTCTGACCTGCAAGCCCAAAACCTCAGGCAGCCTGGGGCAGGCTTACAAATGGCTGGGATACATGACTTAATGTTAGCTTCTTGGCCAAGGGCCTCTTGGTGACCGGAGGGACACTTACTCCAAGAAAGCTAATGACCTCTCCCTAGAGCCAGACAAACAGTGTATGTTGGTAAAAGATCTTGCCTTGAAAACAAGCTCCAGCCTCTAGAAACCTATTGAGAATAAAGCAAATGGGCTTAGAGAAATAATACAGCAATTCTCAATGCATGTCTCCCTTTACTGATTACCGGCAGTGCTGAAATAGAAATGAAACCAATTTAGTAGAAAGAAACTCCATTTGCCTATTGGACGGTATACTTCAAAGATGATTTATCAAGCTGATTAATTTTCAGGTGGTTATTTGTTCCCAACCTTTTAACTTAAAAATTTCCTTTTTCTTTCCCAAACTTTCTTCTCCAAACTCTACTTATATTGTTACATTACTAAAGCAGTTCAATGACTTATTCCTTCCTTTGTTCATCATGTATTCAACAAATACTTCATAATGAAGGACATACTCTATGAAGTAGATGATCCTGGTCCCCAAGAAGCTATTGCTCCTTCTAAGATTTCTATTATTATTATTATTATTATTATTATTATTATTATTATTATTTTGATGATGATGATGATAATGATGATTATATTATTATTATCATTATTTCACATGATGTATAATTTTAGAGTACTTTTTAAAAGTTATTTATTTTGTGTATGTGTATGGGCGTGCATGTGTGTGTGTGTGTGTGTGTGTGTGTGTGTGTGTGTGTGTGTTTGTGAGGCCCATATGTGCCCTCATGTGGAGGTCAGAGGACAACCTTAGATATCAGTCTTCACCTTCTAATTTGTTGGTTGCTATACCAAGTAGTCCAGGATAGCCCGTTCTCAACCTTGGGGGTGTTCTCTCAATTCCACCTTACTGTAGGGATTACAAACATGTGCTACTGAGTCTGTCTTTTATATGTGTCCTAAGGAATCAAATTTCAAGTCATCTGGCTTGTGTGGCAAGCACCCTTATCTGCAGCAGTCTCCTTAAAAACAAAAATAGATTCAATTTTGACTTTTTAATTTCTTTTTTTTTTAAATTGATTTAGAGTGTCTGAGCATGTGCCCATTTAAAGACCACTGTTAAGAGGACCCAAGACAAACCCACTAATGCAGGCCTGTAATCCCAGAATTAGAAAGACAATGGCTGGAAGATCACAAGTTTGAGGCCAGTCTGGGCTACATGGTGAGATCCTGCCTTTAAAAAAGAAGAAGAAAAGCCGGGCAGTGATGGCGCACGCCTTTAATCCCAGCACTCAGGAGGCAGAGCCAGACGAATCTCTATGAGTTCAAGGCCAGCCTGACCTACAGAGTGAGCTCCAGGAAAGGCACAATGCTACACAGAGAAACCCTGTCTCGAAAAAACAAAACAAAACATATGGAACGTATGCCACAGGTTTGTATTTTAAATGTTTTGCTTTTGAATGGCTGGCTTCCAGATCATGGCATTCTTGGGGAAATTCTAGAAAAGCTAGGGTGGGGGAAGAAGATGTAGTTGAAGCAATTAGATTGCTGGGAATGGGTCCTGGCCTCTTATCTATCTCTTTCTGTGATTTCTGTTTGCTGTGAGGTGAGTAGCTTCTGGTGGACACTCTTAACAGTCATGATGCTCTTTCTTACAAAATACTCAGAGACAGAACCATGAGGCCAAGGGCTAACCCCTCCAAAACTGTCAGCCAGAATAAATCCTCCCATGAGTGATTTTTGTGAGTTTTGTCAGAGTGATGAACAGCTAACTAGTAACGAACCCAAATGAAGACATAATCCATACATTGATATAGCCTGCTATTTTACTTCAATCCATGGTTGAGCAAGAGAGGGAGAAAGATGCACCTCTACTGCTGCTTTCAATAGGCCAGTCGTCCTCAAGCAAAACTTGAGTGAAGATGATCTATGCATTCAATTTTATTTGAATTACTTTGCTTGAGAGTATGGCTTAATCCCTTTAGTTATTCACTAAAACCAAAATTATTACATGTCATTTGTTGGCAGGAAATAGGAGGGATCTACTTCTGGGTGTGAGGACAAGAAAGAAGATGTAGGGATAGGCTTGAAGGGAAAGAAGGTGCCAGTTACTGAGCTGAGCAGCAATGTCTGTGAGCCTAGATTTCATAAAGGTTAGCCTCAATTTCCTTCCTCTAATTAAGAGGACAGAATGGTGTGAACCATTTTCTTTTGAGTTAATGGACAAATTCTGGAGATACATTTAGTTCTTTAACCTGGGTTTCTTTAAAAAGAAAAGATGCAGTTTTGATTTTGATTTTTTTAATTTCATTTTTTTATTCATTTGTGTGTGTGTGTGTGTGTGTGTGTGTGTGTGTGTGTGTACATGTGTGCACCTTGCACTTGTGTCAAGATGTGCATGTGAAGTCAGAGGACAACTTTGTGGAGTCAATACTCTTCTTTCTGTCTTGGGTTCTGGAGATTAAACACCGGTCACCAGGTTTGTATGGCAAATGCTTTTACAAACTGAGCCAGCTTTCTGATGATAACTTCCCAAATCATCATATTACCAGTCTGGTTGTTTCATAGATTTGGATATACACATGCTACATACACACATAAAACTTGTTTTCATGTGACTGGAAGTCAATGTGTGGTTTAGATGGAAAGTAAAGGAAAGCCAACACTGTGACAATTTGCCTGCACTATAAAAGGGAGTCCTCTGAGCCACCTCAAGCATGCCGCCTAACCACTAGAAGCTGTGAGAATGTGACAAAAGTCCATTTGTTTTCAGGGTATGGGGAGAGAAATAAATTAGGAGGCAAGTGGATTCATCAGTTAGGGACCACAAGTGGTGAAACGCACATAGGAAGTGTAAGATTTTTTTTTTTTAAAGAACACAAGTGGAGAACAAGAAGATGTAATTTTTCTTGACATGCCAATGTACAGTAGGGCATATATTTAGTAACATCCATCTCCCTACAGCCTGAGCAGCTGTTCATATCTGACACACAGACCTTCTTCCAGGCATGGTGGGGGAAGAATAGGTGAGGAGTCTCTCAGTTGGCCAGGGAGTGGGACCAGGCTTTGGATGTATCCCCTCTCATCCCTGCAGCTGTGTGTGTGTGTGTGTGTGTGTGTGTGTGTGTGTGTGTGTGTGTGTGTGTGTGTGTGTGTGTGTGTGTGTGTGTGTGTGTGTGTGTGTGTGTGTGTGTGTGTGTAGTGTTGTATTTTTAAAACAGCGGGAAGGAGTCACACCATACAACAGGGCCCACATGGCAGGTTTATTGAGGGGAGGGGAGAGAAGGGATAGAGAAGGGGGCAGAGACTGGTCCCTGGGGATAAGAGCGAAGGAAGAAGTGGATCCAAGACTTTGACATAAATCCAGTTACACTGAACTTGATAGAAGAGAAAGTAGGATCTAGTCTTGAATGCATTGGCACCGGAGATCACTTCCTAAATATAACACCAGTAGCACAGACACTGAGAGAAAAAATTAATAAATAGGACCTCTTGAAACTGAGAAGTTTTTGTAGGGCAAAGGACATGGTCAATAAGACAAAATGACAGCCTACAGAATGGGAAAAGATCTTTACCAAACCCACATCTGACAGAGGGCTGATCTCCAAAATATATAAAGAATTCAAGAAACTAGACATCAAAATATTGAACATTCCGATTTAAAGAATGGGCTACAGAGCTGAATAGAGAATTCTCAACATAAGAATCTCAAATGGCCAAAAGACATTTAAGGAATTGCTCAGTATCCTTAGTCATCTGTAGTTGAAGCATTCCTGGTCCCACCTGGCTCCCATGGCCCTTCACCAAGTAAACACACAGAGGCTTATATTAATTAAAACTGTATAGCCATTAGCTCAAGCTTGTTACTAAATAGCTCTTACATTTAAACTAACCCATAATTCTCATTTATGTTTAGTCATGTGGCTTGGTACCTTTTTCCAGTTCTGCCTTCACATCTTGCTTCCTCTGTGCCTGGCTGGCAACTCCTGTCTCAGCCTTCCTCTTCCAGAATTCACTTCTTTGCTTATCCTGCCTTTACTATACTTCCTGCCTGGCTACTGGCCAATCTGCATTTTATTTATCAACCAAATCAGAGCAACACACATTCATAGCATATAGAAAGACATCCCCAGCAGTCATCAGGGAAAAGCAAATCAAAACATTTCTGAGATACCATCTTACACCTGTCAGAATGGCTATGATCAAGAACACTGATAATAGCTTATGTTGGAGAGGATGTGGAGCAAGGGGAACACTCCTCCACTGTTGGTGGGAGTGCAAACTTGTACAGCCACTTTGGAAATCAGTATGGTGGTTTCTCAGAAAATTGAGAATCAATCTACCTCAAGACCCAGCTATACCACTCTTGGTCATATACGCAAGGAATGCTCAATCATACCACAAGGACACATTTTACTTATTTTTTATTTACTTATATTTTATTTGTGCTTTAATAAATAAAGCTTGCCTGGAAATCAGAGGAAATAGCAAGGCATTTTAAGTAAACAAAGAAGTCAGGCAATGGTAGCACATGCCCTTAATCCTATCACTTGGCAGGCAGGATCTCTGTATGTTCAAAGCCACACTGGAAACAGAGCCAGGTGGCACACACCTTAAGTTCCAAAACTAGTTAATCGTGGAGGTCTGGAGGTCTGTACAGACAGACAGGAAGTGACAGAGCTAAGTAGGAAAAGGAAGTGATGTAGCTGAACAGAGAGAGCAAATCAGATGGCAGAATAGCAAGGCATATAACCATGGGTAAACAGGAAGTCATGGCATTTGGAAGCTGCAGAGTTGGTGATATAAGGTTGGCTGGTAGCTTTCCCTCTTTCCCTGATCTCTTAAGGCTTATACCCCTATATTTGGCTCTGTGTTTTTTATTTAGTAAGATCATTTAGAAATTTGTCTATAGATACATGTTCAACTATGTTCATAGCAGCATTATTTGTAAAAGCCAGAACCTAGAAACAACCTAGATGTCCCTCAACCAAAAAATGGATTAAGAAAATGTGGTACATATACACAATGAAGTACTACTCACCAGTAAAAAACAATGATATCATGAAATTTGCAGGCAAATGGATGGAACTAAAAAATGTCATCCTGAGTGATAAACATGGTATGTACTCACTCATAAGTGGATACTAGATGTAAAGCAAAGGAGAACCAGACTACAACCCACAGCTCCAGAGAAGCTAGCTAACAAGGAGAATTCTAAGAGGGATGTGTGGAAGTAGATGAGATCTCCATAAGCAAACACAGGATAGGGGGAGGCAATGGAGGGTAGGGGTGGAGGATGAGAACATAAGGGAACGGGATGGTCAAGCTGGAACAGGGACAGAATGGGAAAGCAAGGAAAGAGATACCATGATAGAAGAAGACATCAAGGGAACAGGGTGCTAGGGAAGTTCCCAGGAATCCACAAGGATGACCCCACCTTAGACTACAGGCAATAGTGGAGAAGGTGCCTGAACTGGCCTACTCTGGTAATCAGATTGATAAATATCCTAAGTGTCATTATAGAGCCTCATCCAGTAACTGATAGAAGCATATGCAGAAATCCATGGCTGGGCACCAGGCTGAGCTCCAGGAGTCTAGTAGAAGAGAGAGAAGAGGGATTTTATGAGCAAGGGGGCATCAAGATCAGGATGGGGAAACGTACAGAGACAATCAAGCCAAACTAGTGGGAACTCATGAACTCTGGCTGTAAAGCCTCCATGGGACTGTGTTAGGCCCTCTGCATAGACCAGACAGTTGTTTAGCTTGACCTGCTTAAGAGGCTCCTGGCAGTTATTGGTGAAATTATTAAGGCCACTCCACATAGCTAAAAGGGAGGTTTATTTTGTGGGGTAAAAACTTACAAGTGAAGGGATAGTTTACAGGGTCTGGGAAAGGCTTGGTGCAGTCCAGCAGTGTTCTCTGGAGAACTCTGCTCGGTCTACCTCCAGTGTCCAGGGTCCAAGAGCCCATGCATCTGGATCCCAGGTCTTCAGCGTTCTCTCTCAGCCCCACCTTGTAGGCATGACTGTACCGAAGCCTCAGTAGTGGTTGGAACTTCCAAGTCAAAGCTGGAATGGCTACCCACTACATCTCCCCCTTTTGTCTAAATAAGAAGTCTCTAACCTAATACAAGACTATATAAAAAGGAACGGTTATCAAATATTGTCCAGGAGTAATGAGGGATAATGACCTAGATAAGATGGAACTACAATCAATGCAAACAATATCAAGCAAGAAACACATACTAAAATCTAGGGAAGTCTAGAGTGTGGGTCAATGGCATGTTACAAAGATCATTCCAAAAGGTGTCCTATCCTAAAGAACCTGAAACTAATACTTAATATATTATATCTAAGATATTATATATACTAAGTTGTAACTATAACTGCTAGTCTTCAATCTCATCAAAGATCTGAGAAGAAATATAATGGTACCTGAGAAATGGAAGATGGATGCAAGCAACTTTTGGGAATCTTGCAAGAGTAGATAAAGACAGCTGGAAGCCTGGACAGTCACCTAATGTTTCTCAGCATTGTTGGTGCATTTAAATTGGCTACAGGCCTAGAGTATCTGACAGACCATTTTCAGAAGCAGGAATTCTGAAAGACCATCTTACCCTGTCTTGGCAAAGTATAGTGGTCGCTTTCCTTGTGTCCCGCTTGTTCAGAAAGGACAGCATTTGTACTGTCAGCAGTTGAGGCAAGGGCAGTTCTTTGCCCAATAGGCCATTTAGTGCCAAGAAGACAAACTTCCAAATGGAAATGTCTTAGAAGCCCAGTGTTCTCTCGGGATCAAATTGGTGCTGCCAGGAGCAATTGTGTCTCATGTCAACAGAATTCTAAGTTATTTAAATGCCATATTCTCTAGGTCTATGAAGTGTATGAAGATTACTTGTCCATGTGACCTATGTATCTGTAAATCTGGATAACCTAACTAGCATAACTATAGAGATGACAAGCATAGGTGACTATAAATCTATAAGTCTTACCTACCTAAATAACCTAAGGACTAAGGCTTCATATAAACAAGGTAAACAGTCTATACATGAATTTACGGTAAAGGATGATGACTTCAAAATTGTGACAATACACAAGATATTTATAACAGAGGTAGGAATATATAGTACAATATGCAATATGACAACAATCTTAAATATATATCAGTATATAGAATATCTTAAACAGAAGTAGAATATACATACAGTATGACAGATATAAATTTACATTTGTATCAATATACAAATATTTCAAATAAGAGTAAACATATGTGTACATTATAACAAATATAGTTCTGTATTTGTATCAATATACAAATTATCTTAAACAGGAATATAAAAATGGTTTATATTTGTATCAACATATAAGAATTCATTACAGTGCAAATTATCTAAGGCTCTTATTTTACTAAATTTGTTTACTAGTGTATACAATAATCTACTATAATATATATATATATTTTTTTTAAGTTAAAAGTACCCATCCTTGCTCCTTGCTGCATGAACTGGCTTTTTGGAGCCAGTGCCTATGGTGGGATTACCTTATACAGCCTTGCTTCAGGGGGAGGGACTTGAACCTGCCTCAACTGAATGTACCAGGCTCTGCTGACTCCCCATGGGAATCCTTGCCTTGTAGGAGGTGGGAATGGGGGGGGTGTTGGGGGGGCAGGGGGGCCAGGGGGGGGGGGGAGGCTGGGGGACAGGAGGAGGGAGCAGATAGGCACCTGTGGTTGGTATGTAAAACGAACAGAAAATGTCTTAATAATGAAAAGGAAATTTAAAATAAAAGAGAGAGCAAAGGAAGAGGAAGAGAAGGGAGGTGGGCAATGCCTACCATTTATAAGGAAATATAGCGAATGTGCACAGGGGTGCTCTTAGAGGCTATAGCTGAGGATATATCCTGTCAGGACCCTAAGGGCAGGTCAGTAGAGATACCTGAATGCTAATCTGAAGTACGCTCAGCTGGCCATTTAGCAGGCACTCAGGTATGAGAAGCAGAACTGAGTGGACAGGCTTGTTTAATTTAGGCAGGAGGAGCAAATTTGACTTAATTTGATTGGGTTTTTAAGACCCCTGTGGAGTCCTTGCTTCAGTCCTCTCTGAAAAGCAGGGAGGAGGAAAGAGAATCTCGAGTCATTCCCCACCCCTCTGGAGCCTGTGATTCTGTCTGTCCAAAGGAAGGTGATCAGTCCCTAGCAGTGGGATGCACAGGAAGTAGAAGATAGGAGACAGCTGCCCCAATGCAGCCAGGCTCTCAGGACCAACCAGGTGATTCCTGATTTCTTGGCTTCAGTCACTTTCTTGACAATTTTTGACAAAAGCCATGGGAATGCAAGTGGCAGTGAGGACAACTAGGGAAGAGAAATGTACATTTAAATTGTGTATGTGATCCAGTCAAGGACTATGCTCATTGGTTTGCTAGCTCATCTATTCTTTTCTTTAACAATTTATCACCTAATAGTACATTGGAGCTTCAATGGGGCATCCCATCCTCTACTGTCGACATCTTTAGAAAGTTAGAAAAAAAATTCTTGGGACTACTACATACCTACTCTGGTAGGCAATCTCTCTGACCAAGTGGATATATTGGATGCATTTCATAGACAAGCCACAAAAGATTGGGGTATAATCTTAGCTGTACTCTCTCACTTAATGAGAGGAGCTAGTACAGTCTCAACAGGCTTTGTCATTGAATTATCCCACCAATGAGAACCTGGTCTACCAACAGCTAAGTGTGAGAGTGAACACAGACATGGCTACTCACTAGGCAAGCCTTGAGCTTACCACCAACTCTGATATCCAGATTAGAATCTGTGAAAGGCTCCAAGCCATAGAGCCTAAATAAATGGCACTGGAGTTCCTGACCCATAGAACTGTGGGATAAAATTGTCTGTGGCTTCAAATGTCTCCTTTGGATTAATTGGTTATGCAAAATATATATAACTAGCATGGCATTATCAGAACTCAGCAAGTATGACCCTGGAACATAGACTTGAACGTATTCTCCCAGATGAATCTCACACAGACTGAGAAGTACTTCTGTGACTAACTCAACACCAAGGGCCTTGGAGCCAGGCTGCCTACGTTCAAATCTTAGCTTGATTACTTTTCAGCTGTAAGGCCTTGATGAGATATTTACTTCTTGGTCTTAATGTCTTCCATAAAATGTTACCCATATTTGGCCCATACCTTTAGCCTTGTGAAGAGGACTCTCTGGGTTAATAGATTTAGAGCACTTAGCATATTGCCTGGAAACAGTGAACACAATAAATTTCATTATGATTCATTCATTCAACAAACCATAAAGCATAGACTAAGGGCAGATCCTAGAATTACAAAGATTCATGATGCGACCCACCTCCCTTGCACTATAGTCTTATTAGGGAGTCATACATATAAAAGAATATCTGGTTAATCTAACCTAGAATATTGTTGTTGTTTTTTCTAGTAGGTTCTTCCTGTAGCAAAATTGACTCCTTTCTTTTCCTTCATCCTTCTATTTAAAAGCCTCATGCTTCTGTTTAAAAGCCTCCCAGGACAGTCTGTCTGATGACTGTGTTTAAACAGTGCCTCCATTGTTGAGCACTTTCCATTTCCTGAACAGTAGCAGCATTTAGCACTTACTTAATTTGTTTATTTACCTGTTGGTGAGCATCTCCTTTCCGCAGTCTCTAAGGGGTAGTAAAGGTCTGTTTAGCTCACCATGTTGCATACCCAGAGACAGAGTTGGCATTCAATAAATATTTGTTAGTGAGTGGATAACTGGATGAATGAACAAATGAACATGTTCCTTTTTTTTTTTTTTTTTTTTTTTTTTACAGTCACTGCAACACTTTAACATGATTTGCTAAAATGTCAATCTTCATTATGAAGGACGTTAATTCAAATTCTAGGAGACAGACTGCTAAAAACAGAGAAGGTGAAATCAAATCTAATTGGGGAGGGATGGATGAGGAGACAGCCTGTAGACTTTGACATTCACCAAGTCCCTCCTCCTAGGTGCTGGTGCTAGGTCAAGTGCTTTATGTGCCTAAACATTCTTTTGGGAGGAAGGTAAGACTCCCAAACACTTGTGTTCACTGTTATCCTGTCCGGCCTCCAATGGTCTGTAGCTCATTAAGTAAATACTGTGCTTGATATTTTCCTGTGTTCTAGTCTCCCCAGTCTTAACCTTGGTCCACAGCCTACCTTAATGAGCCTCTCCTCCCAGCTCACTCCCTGCCCATAGGAGCTTGGCCTCTTGGTGTGCACCCCGGGTCTCCCTGGTTCTTACTGGTCACTGTTTTGGCCTCTTCTCCTGACCTGTCTCCAGCCTTCTGTGACTCTGCCAGCAGACAGAACTATTCTCTACCAGAGACCCAAAGCTGCCACAACAGGCAGGGACTCAGATAAGAGCATCTCTCAGTTCTCACCAAAGGAGCTTTTCGCAGTAGATGGTAATTAACAAAGAGATCCACATCTGGACGAGGTGTAGAGAGTAGGAGACTTTGGAGCACTCAATCCTCAGTTGAGGTCATCACCAAACCCCTCCTGTCAAGGCTGCAAGTTCTATGCAGAAGAGGAGGCAGAAAGTTAAGAGCTGGTGCTAGTGGATGAGCCAAGGAAACAGACACAACAGGACTGATACATCTATGCCCTCACACAGACGGGGACAGTACACACAAGACCCACACAGGGTCAAACTAGACAAAAATCCTTGCCCTGTGGAGGTGGCACATGCCTTTAATCCCAGCATTCAGAAGGCCGAGGCAGGTAGATCTCAGTGAGTTCAAGGCCAATCTGGTCTACAGAGCTAGCTCTAGGATAGCCAAGGCTACATAGAGAAACCCTATCTTGAGAAACCAAAACAAACAAAGTCTTACTGCAACTTGATATGCCACAGATGGCTACTATACAGGGGGCCTGCACTTTGTGAAGAGAAAGGAGAAGGAATGGAAGGGGTGGAGAGAGGGGAAGTTCAGTTGAGGAACTGGGAGGAGAGGTGGGAGGGAGGGGAAACTGATCAGTCTGGGAAGTAAGTAATATTAATTTATTTTAATAACTTATTTTAAAAACCCTAGCACTGAGAGGGGGTAGTGGAAACAAAGGCCCACCCCTAACCAAGAAGCTATTTGCAATTGATACTTGTTGGGAAAAGAGGTGCCAGTTTTCTGGATACCACTAGGTATGTCAAGCACACTCCAGGACAGGCCCCATGCCCCTGGGTAGTTGACCAACAAAACAGACTCCATGTTTTTTTGGTTTTTTTATTTGTTGGTTGGTTTTATTTGTTTTTTTGTTTGTTTGTTTGTTTGTTTGGTGTGTGTGTATATATGCCTTTTGACGACGCTTTGTCTTGTTTTGGCAATTATTTGTCTTCCTGGTTTTCTTTTTCTTCAGTTTGTCTAATTTGCTTTTTTTCCTATGCTTCCTGTAGTGGTTTGTTTGTTAGTTTGTTTTTTGTTCATTTTGAGAGAGAGAAAGAATGTGAATGAACTTGGGTCAGGGAGGGTCTGGGAGAAGTTGGGTGAAGGAAAAGAATATGCTCAAAATAAAGTGCATGAACATATTGCTTCAATAAAAATTTCTAAATAACTGTATGCTTGAGTAGGGGTATGCACAGTTAGTAACCAGATGACACTCTACCACCAGAAAACTTTCTTAAGGTTATATCTTTACATCTAGGAGCAACACCCAGGAGCCTGAGGAGCAGGCTGTGGCCAAATGGTCGTTTACTCACGGTGGTCTCTTTAGCAACCCAGGTGTCTCATATTTTGTCAGATATGCAGGAGAATGACCCCTCCTCTCCTACTGACAAGTGCGTCTCCTTCCCAGCAAGAGGTTTGCTGGTATCTTCCCAGAAACCCCTAAGGATTAACAGTCATTCTCTTGGTCAAAACAGCACGTGATTTAAGGCAATTGGCAGTTCCTGCAGCACTGAATCCCAAGATCAGACAAGCCAAAAGGGGCAGCAGGTCAGACCACAGTTCCCATGAGGAGTCTTTGGGGGAGGTGGTGAGAACCCCTGCAGGGGCTGCAGGGGGGCTCTGGAGAGTGCTGGGGCCTACCTGCCTTGTGCCTGGAACAGGCCTTGAGTGAGGAGGGTTCTCCTCAAGTCTCCAGCCAGGCCCAACAAGTCTCCACAGGACCAAAAGAACAAGAAAGGATCCAGGCTCATCCGGTCTGCAAGAGGACTGAAGGCTGCATTTCCCCCTCATCATGAGGAATTACTGGGCCGGCAGCTCTGATAGGCTACTGCAGGCTGAAATCCTCAGTAGGAGGGAACAAATAGGAATTATGGCCCGGTGAGCAATTCCCTGCTCAAGGCTTGTTTAAAGCCAGAATGTGTACTTTCAGTCTGCTTTAGTGAGATTCGAATAATCGGAGTTTCATTGACATAAGGCTTGTACTGAGATTTACATACAAATATATCAAAGTATATTTAATTATTAGTTGTTTTATTTATGTGGTTTTCCTTAGTTTCTGGGCTGCCTGTGTGTCTACCATGTGATCTGCGTCAAGGACACAGAAAACATGAGTTATTTGAAGAGACGGAAAGTGGAAGTAGAAGCATGCGCAGGCGCTTGATCTACCGGGGTAGCTACAAAAATGTGTGAATTTCTAATTTGAAGAATGGGTCTATTTGATTAGATGTCAAGTTTTCAGAATGATGGCTCGCCTAGGCCAGAAGAACAGTCTCTACCCATGCATATTTGAATGTTAGTTTTTACCTATTCAGAAAGATGCCAGGCATTGTGAAAATGACCTGAAGTTTTGTTCTGAAGAAATCTAGAGTTTAGAGAAATACAGGCCATTCACAACAATGTGGGAGCATCCAAGATCATTTGACCAACTAGGTCTGTGGGTATGATGCAGGGGTCACCCACCCCAAATGATTTCAATGTTCATTGTACTTAGCTCATTAGACGTAGCTTTGGAAGTGGTTTAGTCTCACTTTGATGACTGGGGAAGTACTTTTTCCTGCAGGGCCTCATAGTTAACATTGTGAGCACCACTAATTTTGTACCATATTTAATACAGAAGCACTAGAGGACAGAAAAAAAACAAGTTTAAAATTTGATTGACAGCCTGGAAGACAAGAGTGGTTATCAGAAAAAAAAAAAAAAAAAAAAAATCCTGGCAATGCTGGAAGTGAGCTTCACAATGGAACTGCTCAAATCTAATGTGGGAAGTAGACTGAGTTGTGGGCAAGGTCCTGATTTCATCATCTTCTACAGCTGACATTTCAATTTCTCATTTTCTCTCAGTCACTCCATCTATGAGTGGACCTACAGATTTTAATAGCTACACAACTGCAGCCACTTCCCCTTGTAAACTCTAGTACAGTCAGTTTTATTGTGATTATGTCTTTCCTTGTCTGTTTTACCTTCTAAGATGAGTTCTAGGAGACTGTATGGTACATACACTTTTTGTGTTGTTGTTGTTATAAACTAAGCCTTTGGGGAAAGCTAGCTGCCTAGACATGCACACAGGCTAAAACTGCCATCTCTTCCACCAGGGGTCAGTAGAACTTCTACAAGGCTCTTAGCAGTACAGCCAAACTTGGAGAAGGGCAACTTCTTGTCACCATTGGTCCCTCAGAAAACACTCTCCCACAAAAGGCTGTCCTATCACTGGAAATCGCAGCCAGTTCCAAGTTGTCAAACACACAAAATGACTGAATGTGACTTAGCCCAACGTGTCAGTTTATGGAAAAACTATAGCAGGAGAAAGACTTCACTGTTTGAACTGCAGTTGGGAACAACACTAATCAGTTACTACAACTCACTAGCAGTCATTGGCTCATTGGCTAGTGACAAGTCTGTCTGGCATAATTTCCTTGTGAAATTAGGGCTGGAAGTTAGCCTCTTCTTCCTGCCATTGTCCTGGTGTAAAGAGTAAAGACTTTGAAAATTATGCATTTGGCACACAGACTTGCAGGGTTGGGGATGTTGTTAAGTGAGGAGTGTTTGCCTAGCGTGCAGGAAGGTAGGACCCCTGTATCACATAAATTGGGTATGGTGGTGCAAGCCTGCAATCTTAGCACTGGGGAGGTGGAGACAGAGGAATCAATTCAGTCCAAAGTCCTATTTTGGCCATCTAGCAAGTTTAGAGGCCAGCCTACTTTCAACCTTGTCAAAACAAGCAAGAAACTTGACTCTCTCAGTCCTACTAACTAAAAGGAGCCAGCTGGTAAGAATGAAAATCAGATCACATGACTCCCATGCTAAAAAATCCCATAAAGGCCTTCCCACCCAGGAAATAAAATGTCAAGATATGGGGCTTCTCTGACACAATTCCCAGTCTCTTAATCCAGTATTCATTGTTCTTCAGCTCCAACTCTGTTTCTGCAGATATTGCAACCTTATGGTTCTCAGTGCTCCCAGAGTCTGGAGCTTTTAGCAGCCCCTGCCTTCACTGGGAAGTTGGTGAAAAAGTAAATTCTAGGATCACATTCTGGATCCACTAAAGGAGAAACTCTGGCGATGAGACTCTGTTATTTGTGGGCTTTTTAAAACTTCTTTTTATTTATGTGCATTGGTCTTTTGCCATGGGTGTCAGATCTCCTGGAACTGGAGTTACAGACAGTTGTGAGCTGCCATGTGGGTTTTGAGAATTGAACCCATGTCCTTTGAAAGAGCAGTCAGTGCTCTTAGCCGCTGAACCATCTCTCCAGCCCCAAACTATTTTTTTAAATTTATTATTTGAGTTTTAAGCAGCCTACACCTTGTGATAGACAGGTCTTGTAGACATCCCACAATGCACAGGACTGTCAGTTACAACAAACAGCATCAGAAGTTCAAGAAACCATGACCTGAGCCTAACCTTTTCCTTTGTAAAAACAGGGCATCATTTCCTCTCCAATCTTGTGGTCCTGTGGTGGCACTCAGGAAACCCTCCTGCCAGTGCATCGTGAATGGCACAGGGCCAGAGACGATCATCCCAGCCTCTCGAATGACTGGGACAGAGGATCTACTCAACAAATATTTTTCTAAGATATTTGGAAATGAGTTCCTGGCAGCACCCTCCACCAGTCTGGATTCAGTTTCCCTGTTTGTTTCAGGCCAGAAGAATAATTAATACTCATGCTCTGGGAACCTTAAGAAGATGGAGAGATGGTGTCTGGGAAGGGCTAATCCAGAGTTTAACACATACACTGTTCGGTTCTCTCTGCTGGGCTGGTATTTAGCTTTCCCACTTTGTGTTCCTGTGGAAGCTAGATGAGGTCCCTCACTTCTACTGCCTTCCTTTCCTTGAGGGTGGGGCTCATCTCCCACCCTCTTCTTAGTCTACATAGGATACCCTTGACTATTTCTGGGATAATATCAGCATGCTCCACCCTGCATCCTTCAAAAACCCTGCATGCTGGGTCTTCAGAAACAACCTGCTTCAGGTTCCTGCAGAAGATCCTGTCTGGGAAAGGGAAAGCTTGCCACCTGGACTCCTGATCCCTGGCAGGGAACCTCTCCATCCTTCAAGATGCCCCAGGATGGTCCTGACTCTCTTGTCTCTTCCTTTCTTCTAATATCACTCAGGGTACCACAAGCAGCTCTTAGCCTTTCTAGAAGCCAGAAATGCTTACTGCCTCAGATTCTGTCAAGCAACATACAAACATATCACAAGGTACCCCTGCCAAATAAAAATTGTGTGTAACCTTATTAAAATTGATCATGAACATTGGAGATCATTTAACCATTTATAAATTATTTAGTTTGTGTTCTTATTTTGTAGCCAACTTTCTTTTTCTATAACAAATACAGTTACAGACCCTAGAGAACCATTTGTGTATATGGTTCTATATATATTAAAAGAAAGCCTGTCTTTTGTGGGGGA
Organism: Onychomys torridus; assembly: GCF_903995425.1. NCBI lineage: Eukaryota > Metazoa > Chordata > Mammalia > Rodentia > Cricetidae > Onychomys > Onychomys torridus. Next base: position 19,619,911 of record NC_050458.1, on the reverse strand, counting down.
TAGTCCAACTTCTCCCCCACCCCACACCTTTTTTATTGCTTATACTGATCAAGAGCCATTCCAGAGTCTGTAAAATATCTGGGATACATGGGTGTCAGTGTGGGTGATACTCCATGCACTTAATGCTTGCCAACATGATTTACATGTGCTTGTGGCCTTAGACCTGTGACCAAAACTTTGATGACCAGATCTTACAATGGCCATGCACACGTCTGACTTCAAAGGCCTTTCTTGAACATTATCATGAATTCTTGTTTTATGCCTACAGGAGAGTAGCCCAGTGAGCTAAACATGATAGATGTTATAGTTTTTCCTAAGTTTACCAATGGGAAACTGAAATACAGGAGAGCAGGTAATCCACCAGAGGACAGATAGTCAGTACTTGGCAGTCAAAATCCATGTTCTTAGGGATCCAATGTGTCATGTGCTACTCAGGTCCTTAGTTGGCCATGCAAAGGGCTCTTCCAAAAGGAAATTAACCAAGGCATGAGTGATTAAGATACCTGAGTTTTGTGTGTGTGTGTGTGTGTGTGTGTGTGTGTGTGTGTGTGTGTGATAACTCCAGTATCGAATATTCTTTTATTTGACCCACAGACAATGGGATCAAATTAACTAATCAGTTCAAGAGATGTCTGTTGAGTACCAGGCACTATGGGAGCTATTGGTGATACAGCAGTAAACAAACAAACAAACAAGAAAATCAGACTAAGTTCCTTTCCTGTGGTTCACATTCTAGAAGGGACAATGAATTAACAAGTCAATATAGTGTAGGTCAGGACTTTATTGCTATCTAGTAAGGAGAAAACGAAAGCAGAATGAGGAGATGGGAAAAATAGAAGAGATCTTGCAACTTTATTTAGTGTGGTCAATAGTGAGGTGGCATCTTAGATGAGTCTGGAAATGAGGCACTGTTTCATGTATCAAGTCAAAAGCTTCACCTCATGTTGACCTTTATTGTATATGTAAGAAAACAGTTAAGATCTACTATCTTAGGTGGGCAAGGTAGTACAAGCCTACAACCCTAGCTTCTCAGGAGGTGGAAGCAGGATGACTTTGAGTTCAAGTTCTACCTGGAAAACTTACAGAGACCCTGTCTCCAAATTTAAAAAGTACGAGAGCACTTGCCTAGCATGTTTAGGTTGCATTCCCCAGCACTGAAAAGATCCATGTTTATGCAATTTCTAATTAGAGACTCTCCCTCACCTCCAATGGTTCAACTTACTGAATTTAGCATTTTTTTTATTTTATGAGTGTGGAAGCAATACATATTTAGTATAAACCAAACTTTGACTTTAATTCTGAATTTGCAAAACACAATGTGATCCTATCTCATGATGTTAAGCAGCAGCTCATGGCTGTAGGATCACAGAGGGAAGCAACAGATACTCCGTAGTGTTCTGTGGCTGAGCAACATTGTTCAGTAGGTAAGGGGTGTTAAATACAGTTTCAACTTAGGATGTTTACAACTTAAGATGGGTGTTCTGGGCTCCAGCCCTATCATAAATAGAGGGTGATCTATATAAGGCCTATTTTTTTTTCTCTCATTTTCTCTTTTCTTTCTTTAAAGACAGGATCTCCTGTTGTATAGGCTGGGCATGAACTCATTACATACCACAGGATGGCCTTATACTACTGATCTCCCTACTTCTGTTTCTTGAGGGTTGGGATTACAGTTGTGCAGCACCATTTTGGACAATACAACATTGTTAACCATAGTCACCATGCTAAGAGCCCAATACTTATTTAGCTTATAACTGCAAGTTCATATCTTTCTTTCTTATTTATTCATTTATTTTTGGTTTTTCAAGCTACAGTTTCTCTGTGCAATAGTCCTGGCTGTTCTGGAACTTGCTTTGTAGACCAGGCTGGCTTAGAACTCACTGACATCGACCTGCCTCTGCCTCCCAAGTGCTGGGATTAAAGGCGTGTTACCACCATTGCTGGCTGCAAATTCATATCTTTCAACCAATATCTCTCCATTTCCACCTTAGTCCTGTCAAACACTTTTTCTATTCTCTGCATTTGTAAATTCCAATTTTATAAATTATTTATTTTTTGATATTATAATGTAATTATATCATTTCCCCTTCCCTTTTTCATATCCAAACTCTCCCATATACTACTTGCTCTCTTTTAAATTCATGCCCTCTTTCATTAATTATTGTTAAATACATATATTTATGTCTGTACTGTGTGTGTGTGTGTGTGTGTGTGTATAAACTGAGTTTTTAATTTATTTTGTTTTGAGCATATAGGTAATTGAAACTTTTGCATGCAGGACAAATGCTCTACCACTAACCTGCAGTCTGGGCTCAAGGTTCTTTTGATCCAACATATAAGTCAGATGATGAAGCGTCTGTATTTCAGTGTCTGGCTTATTTAACTTTGTCCATTATTTTCCGAATTTATATGTATTGTTACAAGTGGAAATTCCCCTTCTTCTTATGGTTAAGTACTGTTCTATCTTATATGCACATTTTCTTGATCCATTCATCAATGAACAAAAGCTTAGGTTGTTTTCATATCTTGGCTATTGTGGATAACACCACAATGAACATGGGAGTGGCGTTATCTCTTTGACGTACAGATCTCCTTGTCTTTGGCTTTATACCAATTCAAGTAGTGGTATTCCTGGATTGTGCAACATCACTTCTTGTATTTTTAATGTTTTTAGAAAACCTTAATACTGTTTACTAAAATAGTATTAACTTAACATAAACGCCAATGAAGGTAAGTTCCCTTTTCTTCACATCCTTTCCAAACTTTGCTACCTCTTGTGTTCTTGACATAGCCATTCTAGTAGGTGTGAGTGGGCATCTTTTTGTGGCTTTAATTTGTATTTCCCTGATGATTAGTAATGTTGAACTCCTTTTAATATATCCATTGGGGCACTTGTATGTCTTCTTTGTGATAATGTCTATTTCAATCCTTTCGCCCACTTGTATTTGTTTTTTGCTATTGAGTTTAGTGAACTCCTTGTATATTTTTGATACTAACCTCCTTTTGATGTATGGTTTGAAACTATTTTCTCCTTCCAAAGGCTACCTTGTCATCCTGTTGATTGTTATCTTTGCTGTGTAGAATGTTTTCTTAGGTGAATCACTTATTTTTGCTTTTGTTGTGTGTCCTTATGATACCTTTCTTTGCAACTTCGATCAAGTCACTTTTTAATCATTCATTCATTAATTCATTTAAACCAATATTTGAATTCTACCTAAGTCCAGGAACAGCCCCAGGCCCTAAGGTTTAAAAAAGTAAGACTAAGCCTGGGGATGTTGCTCAGTGGTTAAGAGCAGGCACCATTTTTTTGCAGAAGAGCCCAGTTCAATTCTTAGTACATACATTGGGTGGCTCACATCTACTTATAACTTGAGCCCTAGGATGATCAGATGTCTCTTGCCTTCAGAGGTACTTGAATTTATACACACACACACACACACACACACACACTCAAAAATACATCTTAAAATAGTAGGCTTATTCCTTCTGGTTAAACTGCAGAAACAAAAGAAAATATATCAAGGCTGCGAGAGATGGTTCAGCAGTTAAAAGCACTTGTTGCTTTTGTAGAAGACTAGAGTTCAATTTGCAACACCCGCATGATGGCTCATAGTCATCAGCAACTCCAGTTCCAGATCTGACAACCTCTTCTGACTTCTATGAGCATCAGGCTTGTATGTGGTATGTACCCATCCATCCAGGCAAAACATCCACACACATAAATAAGTATTAAAAGAAGATATCAGTAGATGAGAAGATCTAGCAAAAACAAACAAACAAACAAAACCAAAACCAAAACCAAATCAAAACAGAGTAGGGGTGCTGCACTGATGAAACCATTGTAGAGGTGCCTGTAGATTTGAAGTATAGAATATGGGCTAATGACATCCATTCTAGAGACAACCAATGTAGAGCAAGGTATAGATTACAAATTGAGACTGGCTGATAAAGAAGCGTTATTCCAGGCTCACTGGTGAGAAGCTGAGGGTAAGTTGAGATCAATCTCCAGGCACTAGCTAACAACAGAATCATGGACTGAACCCATTTTCTTCTCATTTTCCATACCATTTTTCTCCTAGCACAAACCACTATGGAATGGGAATGTAATTAACAATGTGCTGTGAGATAAGGGGATTCACCATAGTTAGGCGAGAAAAGCAAGAAATTATGTAAAAGCAGGGAGAGGAAAGCCCTTCCTTCTAGAGGATGGAGGTATTTGATATCCAGCTCTCTGCCTTAAAGACTCTTGTAGCAATCCTGAAGAGAGCTGGGGTCACATGTGGCTCCAATAACTCCCTTTACCATGGTTCTCATCCTATTTGGAAGTTAACTGAATCTTTACTCTTGTCTCGGGCCTAACTCTTGTGGTAAGGACAAAGTAAGTCTTGAAAAGCTACCTCATCTTTAGCAGGTTCAAAATGGGGAAAAGCTTCAGGAATGTACCATAATATTCCACCCACATCCTTTCCCTTCTTTATTCAAACAAATCTGAAACAACAAAGGTTGAAAACTTTCCACTCTGCCTTATTATGACAGTACCATGGGTACACAACTGGCTGGGGTTTTCAGTAGCCTGAGGGAGGTAGGGATGTGTCTGCTCCCAGCTCAGTTACTCCCACAATAAACAATCACTAAACAGCTTGCTGCCCTAGGCAACTGCTTGTCCAGCTTGGTCAGGCTCTGACTAGGGTGGGAAGTGTTCTAACAGATTTCAGGCTCTGAGGCCAAGTAATGCTCCGGAGTCTAGCACACCTTTGAGGCCCTGGGGGTTCCTTTAAAAGACCGCTTTTATCAGAATCATCCAATTAAGTTCACCCGGATGACAGGGCTTGGGGAAGGGGAGTCAGTGGAAGGAAGGTCAACTGAAGAAAGGAACAACGTGGCACATTCACTGTAAATAAAGTTATTTTTTGCTTCAAAGGTTCCCTTCTATAGCTAGGGCAGGTGACATCTTAAAAACACCAGCTCCAAACTAACACCACCAATGGGGGCAAAATGAAATGGCTTCTCCTCTTCAGCCATTAGGTCCCTCCCGGCTAGTGAAAAGAACAGGTGGGAGGGATTCAGGAAGAGAGGGCAAGCAGATCAGAAGGGTTTAAGAGGTGTCTTCTCAAGCTCACAAGCACAGATCGAGAACTGCAACAATCCCATCGGACTGTGACAATTCCTCTGTATTGTTGAGGATGCGTGTCTCCGTGAGGAAGACAGAAAAACGGGTGGGTTACACAGGGGAATTGGGAAGACCGTTTCAATGTTCAAAAGAAAACACACACACACACACACACACACACAAATAAATTAAAAAAAAAAAAAATGGGCCTCAGCGGGTCTAAGTGTGGGAGAGAAACATCCCGACCGGCGCTCGCTTTCCATAAAGTCCCCACCCCCTCCTCTGGCTTCTCCATTTTCAGGCATCCTTCACCAGGCACCGGTCCTCTCTGCCTCCAGGCGGGGAGGCGTTCCCGGCTCGGGGAGACCCTGGGCATCCCGAGCTGCGGGTTGCCGGGCGTGTCCCCACCCTTCCGCCCGCGTCTTTGGGGCTCAGCCTGGTGGTCCAGGTCGCATTCCGGGGCCCGGCGTGCCGGAGGCCAGCGGTGGGCGACGCCCGGCCCCTGGGTGCGCTCCGCCCGCCGCTGGTGCGCTCCGGGGTCCCCGCGCCCGCGCCGCGCCGGCGCCTCTGCCGGCCGCCGGGGGTTATGAATGGGCGCAGCGGAAGCCCCGCCCCACCCGGACGTGACGCCCGGCCAATGGCAGCGCGGGCTGCGTGGATGGATGAGGTCAGCGCTGTCGTGTCGGGAATGGAATGTGTAAGTGTAACATTCAGAACCGGGTAACATTCGGCGACCGAACGCGGCGGTCGGCAGCGGTAGCGCGCGGGGCCTGCGAAGCGCCGCTCGGGGCCGGCACTGCCCGCGGGGAGGACGCGCCGCCGCCGCCGCCCGGCGTCGCCTCGTGCAGCCGGCCGGGCCGCCGCGCGCCCGGGGAGCCGGCCCCGTGAGCGCAGGAGTAAACACCGGCGGAGTGTGGGAGCCGCTGCAGAAGGGAATAAAGAGACATGCAGGGATTTGTGAGGTTACGGCGCCCCAGCTGCAAGATGCACTAGCCGGCTGAAGCCGGGGCGGGTTGACTTGTTGGAACCGTAGTGCTCTGCACGGGAGTGTGGATGAGTTGAAGTTGCTTTCCCCGGGCTCGTTCTCCACGCCGCCGAGAGGAATCCGAGCGGCGAGGCAGGCACTTCGTCTTGCCATTGATTGGGTATCGGGAGCTTTTTCTTCACCGCTCTCTTTCTTTTCCTCCGTCTTGTTGCATGCAAGAAAATTACAGTCCGCTGCTCGCCCGCCCTGGGTGCGAGACCTTCTGCCCGGCTCTCTCCCGTGCATTGTGCAGCCCAAAGATGAAAGACCGAAGGGGAGAAAGTTAAAGAAATCGCCCACATGCGCTGGATCAGTCCACGGCTTGGGGAAAGGCATCCAGAGAAGGTGGGAGCGGAGAGTTTGAAGTCTTTACAGGCGGGAAGATGGCGGACTGGAGCTGAAAGTGTTGATTGGGAAACTTGGGTGATTCTTGTGTTTATTTACAATCCTCTTGACCCAGGCAGGACACATGCAGGCCAAAAAACGCTATTTCATCCTGCTCTCAGCTGGCTCTTGTCTCGCCCTTTTGTTTTATTTTGGAGGCGTGCAGTTTAGGGCATCGAGGAGCCACAGCCGGAGAGAAGAGCACAGTGGTCGGAATGGCTTGCACCAGCCCAGTCCGGATCATTTCTGGCCCCGCTTCCCGGACGCTCTGCGCCCCTTCTTTCCTTGGGATCAATTGGAAAACGAGGATTCCAGCGTGCACATTTCCCCCCGGCAGAAGCGAGACGCCAACTCGAGCATCTACAAAGGCAAGAAGTGCCGCATGGAGTCCTGCTTCGATTTCACCCTTTGCAAGAAAAACGGCTTCAAAGTCTACGTCTACCCGCAGCAGAAAGGGGAGAAAATCGCCGAAAGTTACCAAAACATTCTAGCGGCCATCGAGGGCTCCAGGTTCTACACCTCGGACCCCAGCCAGGCGTGCCTCTTTGTCCTGAGTCTGGATACTTTAGACAGAGACCAGTTATCACCTCAGTATGTGCACAATTTGAGATCCAAAGTGCAGAGTCTCCACTTGTGGAACAATGGTAGGAATCATTTAATTTTTAATTTATATTCTGGCACTTGGCCTGACTACACCGAGGACGTGGGGTTTGACATCGGCCAGGCGATGCTGGCCAAAGCCAGCATCAGTACTGAAAACTTCCGACCCAACTTTGATGTTTCTATTCCCCTCTTTTCTAAGGATCATCCCAGGACAGGAGGGGAGAGGGGTTTTTTGAAATTTAACACCATCCCTCCTCTCAGGAAGTACATGCTGGTCTTCAAGGGGAAGAGGTACCTGACAGGGATAGGATCAGACACCAGGAATGCCTTATATCACGTCCATAACGGGGAGGACGTCTTGCTCCTCACCACTTGCAAGCATGGCAAAGACTGGCAGAAGCACAAGGATTCTCGCTGTGACAAAGACAACACCGAGTACGAGAAGTAAGTAAGGGCAGCCGCCCGCCCTTCCCTGCGAGGCTCAGCCCTGGGCCCTGGATGCCGGAGTCCAGGTGTGAGGTTGCGGGGAGGGCAGGGGGGGGGGATGCCGGGTGGAGACGGAGAAACCTTCAGATCTGTTGCTTCCTGTTTTGAGCCTGGGACCCAGCAGCTTCTCAGGCAAACACGACTGCAGTCCAGTCAAGGAAGGTGATACTTTGAAAACCCTTCAGGACCCGTGCGTGTGTCTTCCGTGCATTTTATGGGGTTCTGATCCGAGTTTGGAAACTGTGCTTCGCTGAGGGGGTGCGAGAGAGTGTTTGTGAGGTGTCTGGAGACCCAGAAAGACACTGATGCTATCCAAGTCCGCAGACACTCGCCTCTATGCTGGTTTTTTCTTTTTTTCCCTCATGAATATGGGTACCTGTTCTCCGTGGAGTTTGCCAGGCTTAAATTTTCATCTTTTTTCCCCCTAAGCTTTAGATTCTTTCTAGCTGGAGGAATATTTAAATTTTAGCTACCCAACTTGTGACTGCTTCTTACTTCCTCCACAGCATTGATATTTATTAAAGGCAGAGTGTAAGTTGGTTAAGGCCTGTGGGTTTGAATGTATTCATCATTTATTTTTTCATTCATTCATTCATTCATTCATTCATTTGTATAAGCCCTGTCTTCTATGGAGAAACTTTAAAATCTGGGCCTCAGGCCCACTGTGGTAAACTACCCTTGCTAATTTAGATTTCCCATTCTTCTTTGTCTTTATCTATTTGCATCTAAATGTAGACTGTTACTCTTTGAATGGGCTTGAGATGCCTCCTTAGCCTCTGAGGAGGGGAGAGTTTTGTCTAGTTGCTAAGTAACTGAGTTGGATACTTTGTGGCCCCTTTCAGTCTAACTTTTCCTTGTCTTTAACAGTAGCTGACACACAGGATTTCAGGTCAAAGTTAGAATCCACAAATCTGCTTTAAACCGAGGCTAGCAGGTCAGTTTCCTGATAGCTGAGGTCAGTGCCCCAGACTCCTACTTGTGTCTGGCCGGGAAAGAGTTAGTGAGCTCCTATGGTGCATTTCCACTTTACGCCAGTTAAAAAACCAGAGCAGCCTTGTGCTTCCCAGGGAAGGAAGGGGAAACCTCTCAGCTGAGTGTCCAAGAGGAACTGGCAGAGGTTGGCCGATTGTGCAATTGATTCATGAAATGCAGAATAGGGGAAATGATTCCCAAACCTGATTGGATCAGGAAGGGGTAGGGTGGGAAAGGGGCCCTGAAATGAAAGATTTGATTGTTGTCCACCTATTCCCCTCCTCTCTCTTGTCTTCGTGGGGGTGATTGCAAGGGAAATTAAAGTCCTCCCAGACTTGATCATAGAGAATGAGGGTGGGAGGAAGTATCAAGTACTTGGATTCTGCTTCTGAACCCCTAGGACCCTTTCCGTTTCAAGCGTAGGAAAAGCCTGCGGCTAGGATCAATTATGAATCTATATTTTCCTCTTTCGCAGGGAAGTTATGTGTGAATATCAAGTGTTGTTGTAATGGACTGACATTTTTCCCCCCACAAAATACTCTTAAACTATGGTCAGAAATAAACTGCTTGGTTTAAAGGACATCTACTTTGATATATTCTGGGGGTGCTTATAAGAAAGCAGTGCCTTCTAGGAATTTCTTTGGCTGGTGTGTGGTACAGTAACATGATAAGATAGGCTTGATCTTTGGATGTCTTCTGAAAGACTCTCACCACATTTTATAGAAAGATCATGATGTTCTTCATTCTGGAAGAGAGCAGAGCAGAGGAGCTTGCCCCTTAGGAAAATTGACATGCATTTGGGAAATATCCTGAGTCCCAGACCTCCAGTCACTTCTTCGTGGTGGTCTTTTCCCCATAGTAAATGTCAGTTCTTTACATTTTCTGTGGAAAGCTTGCTTTCGCTTTCTAGAGAGCAGGGATGAAGAAAGGTGTGGCTGACTGACTGGCTTCCTTGCCACTTTGTTTTGCTAGTTGAATGTAATTAATTTTTCACCTCTCTGTGATTGGGCCAAAAAAATCTGACGTCTTCCACCTGTTCTTGATTTATGTTTAATGACCACCTGGGTCAGGGCCTTGAGATCATACCTCTTTGGAAATGTGGCATTTAGAAAGGAAGCCAGTTTGCTTTTTCTCCTGAGCAGGGTTTTCCTTGGGTTTCTGTTCCCTTTTAGACTCCTTCCAGCCCCTAACTTCACTTAATAGGATGGGTTAGTAGTGTAGAACACTTGCCCTCACCAGCCCCGAATTCCTAAAGTTTTAACTCCTTACCCGTCTTGGATTATCAGAATTGTTACTTGCAGATATTATATTTTGCAGATATTTGCTTTTGACTTTGGGATACACAGGAATAAAACCAGAATGCAGGAATCTGGAAGCAACGTGTGGCATAGTAGATAGATGATACATAGATACTATAGTCTGAAATAAGAATAACTGATGTGCTCCTTACACAGGGGGCATGCAAAACCCATCAGCCCCACTGAGGCTAACCCCACCAGGCCTTTGAAGAGGAGGAGATACTGAAGTCAGGTCTGTGGAAGTGGTCCTTGAAGGTTTGGCTTCTTACATGGACTCAATCAATCTCTTGAGTTGATTTCTACCTGGGGGTTTAGGCTGTTTCCAGGATGCTCTAGACATTCACTTGGTAACAAGCCGTAAAGACGGGATCAATTTTCATCTGCTTCTCTTCTTCATTAGCAAGTGCCTATGAAAAGGTTTCAGTTTAATTTGCTTCTGCAAGCAACCTCATACAAGTTTGCTTTGGACACCGTATCTGTTAATTAGATTGGCACCTTGGTCGTGAAGGCTAGTAGAATATAAGCAGATGCTTCAGCTCCAAAACCAGTTGCCTTTAGTGATGGTATGTGATGCTGGACATTTAAAGTCAGATGGTTGAGGATTCCTGTCCCACTTGTGATTTTGTGAAAAATCACACATTCATCACACCAGCATAGACCACCTCTATCGAGTGAATGGGAATATTTTAGTGCTAGGAAAAAAAAATTAGTTCCTGTAAACTTTGATCCAAGATAATGTTAAACATCAGGGTTTTTTTTTTTTTTTTTTTTTTTTTTTATGATGCACCTAATTTTTACCAGTTACAGTTCTTTTTAGTTTTTTGAGACAAGGTTTCTCTGTGTTGTGCCCCAGCTGTCCTGGAACTTGCTCTGTAGACCAGGCTTCGATCTACTTGAGCTCAGGGATCCACTGTCTCTGCTTCCCAAGTGATGGGATTAATACAAGCATCACCACCCTTGGCTTTCAGTTGCATATCCTAACAAGTGTCAGTGACACTGAAGTAAGTCTTTGCTGGAATTTGGTGATCTAGAGTGAGGCCTTGCAGAAATGCTCTCCATTCTAATCCTTTGGGCTTCTCAGGCATCCTTACTATGTCTTTGCATGAAGGTCACAGTTTAGATCCCTTTGAAGGTCATTATTGGGGAACTTCAAGTTTGGCAGAAGGAAGAGAAGGTAATGAGAGGTGGCATCCACTTTTGACCTTCCCTCCCCATGATTGTTTTCAAGCAGTTTTGCTGAGAACAGTCAAAAGACTGTGCAGATAGTGTTCGCTAAATACTCTACTGGTATTTAAAAACAAGAGCACTTATTTAGTGCGTGTGTGCATACACACATATGGAGGTCAGAGGACAACTTTGAGCCAGTCATCCTCTTTCGGTGAGCTCTGGGAATCTGAGTGCACCACCTTAGGCTTGAGACAAGTGCCCTTCCCTACCAAGTCCCCTCATCAGCCCCAGCTAGGTCATGTTTATGGTGGGTGATCAGTTAGCTTCTAGCACTCTCCTTTCTTAGGAGTAGAAAGTAAAGGATGGCAAATTTTAGAGACCAGTCAGAACTCTGATGACTATTAGGAGTAGTTCTAGAATGGCCTTTGGGAGTTTTCATTGGTCAGCACGGCACTCTTCCATTTCTAATTGCAAACACTTTGGCAACGCTCAGCCCTCAGGACATCTGAGTTGGTGCTGGTGGTTGGTATTTCTGTAACTTGATGAAAACTTTCCAAGGGTCACTGGAAGGTGATGAAAAAGAAAAAATCAAGGCATGTACAGTTTGTCCTATAGCTTAGAGGACTGATGGCACTCTTTAAAAGGACCTCCTCAGAGTCCTGCTGTGGGGTTCCTATTTTCTCTTTATTGTTAATTATGGTGCTTGTGTCCCAGAAAGGGCTTATCTAGTTCTTCTTTTTAAAGTTTTATTTTATTTTATTGAGACTTTCTGTTTGGCCTTCAGAATTTAGGGAACAGATCAAATTGACCAAACAAGCTGATTTCAGATACCATTGCAGAGGAAGGGAGATATGCTTAAGACAAGTCATCACCCAAAAGGGCTTTTCTATCTTTCCTCCATTGTCCTCAAGTGGCTTGATAGACACTTGGAGCAAGTTCCTGGTGATCCAGGCAGGCCTAACTTTTCTTTGTCTTCCTCCTCCCAAGTGAAAGGTAGGAACTGTGAGTCACAGACTTCAGATGCAAAATATGAGCATCTTTCTCCCTACAGTTGTATGAGGGTACAAAGTGTTTCTAAAATAAACCACAGATTAGGAATAAAATAATAGTCCTGTGCCAAGCTAGGAAGTTGACAAGTATGTGCTGACAGAGAAGCGATGCCCCCTCCCCTCAAGTTCCTTTCCCTCTCTGAACCTGATTTCTGCACAGACCATCCAAAAGCCACAAGGAATTAAGGTTGAGGGAGTGTTATCGATACCTGGAGGGATATTTGCATTTTATTTGAGTCCAGAGTAGGAAGTGTTGAATGGTGTCTGTTACCAGGTCTAAAAGATTTTACTACAGTTAATGACAAGCTGCTAAGATATAGCCATGTCCACGTGAGTGGAGACCACCTTTGATCCTCCTGACACCAGTTCAGTGGTACAGAATTGGTATTACATCATATCCCGGAGGATCTACTGTCACAGAACAGGGTTCTGGAAAACTCTATCAGAGACTTTGTGTCAATGCCATGCCAAAGGTTTTGGTGGGTAACACCTGGCCCGCCTTGCTCACAGCCACCTTGCCATGTATCTTGTTAGTGTATCATACCAGCGTGTAAGCTGAAGCCAAAGGTGCTGAGGGATCTTGTCCAAGGCTTCCTAGCTTGTAAGTGGCAGAACTTGGGCTGTAGCCCAGGCTTGCTGGCTCCCAGTTCTCTGTCTTCTCACCATGGCCTGCTACTCCTTCCGGACAATCGTCAGTTCAGTGCCTGAGGTCAGGCGACATGGTCATTGGATTCTGCCGTCTTCAGACATAAACACAGGAACGCCTCTTCCATCGAGTGTAATAACTAACTGTTTTCACTTAAGATCTCCTCTACATCAGTCAACTTCAAACTTTACTACCCTCCTTCCAAGCTGGAAGAATGCCTATTACTTGACTTTACCTTTCTTAGCTCATGGAAACCTTTTCAGCAAGTGAATTGTGTATTCATTTCTCACATTAGAATGTGGGTGAAGAGGGGAGGCAAGCAATCTCGGTATTATATCTGATGAACTAATGTTCTTGTAACCAGGGCCTTTAGATCCCGGAGCTGCATACTTTCAAGTCCTTCAAAGTGTTAGTACCCTGGAGAGTAAAATATCTACCCATTAGTTAGCAAGTGAGTCAGGTGTGTATATATCAGATGTTTCTCTTACTGTTTTGCGCGTGTTTCCCAAGGCATGGATTAGCTTGCACGTGTGGGAAAAGGACGTCAATTCTGACATCTAAACTTTGAACTCCTTGAAGGGAAGATTCATGAGCATTGCAATCTGGTCTGCATGGATTCCACTTTTCAGTCTGTGTTCGACTCTTCAAAGTGACCTTTGCTTTCACTGAAAAGTCCCTTGCCTGTGTGCTTTCGGTGATTATAAATAGACCCCCTGGGATGGGGACTAGAATGATAGTTTCCCCAGGTAGATGTGTGATCCAATAATGTAGAAAGACCCATTAGGAGGTTTTACTGGAACACCAGTTGCTCTCAGGGCCTAGAATAGTAGTGATTCTCAGCCTGTGGGGCCCGACCCCTTTGGGGGTTGAACAACCCTTTCACAGGGGTCACCTAAGACCACCAGAAAACACAGGTACTTACATTACGATTCATAATGGCACAACAAAAATCATGTTATGGTTGGGCGGTCACCACAACATGAGGAACTGTATTAAAGGGTCGCAGCATTAGGAAGGTTGAGAACCACTGATCTAGAAAGAACTTCTGGCTGGGCTGCAGCCCAGGAGTAGAGCTTGGTGGCTTAGCTCTTGCTTAACAATCTCAGGCATATATAATTCAGGGAAAAAAAAATTTTTTTTAAAGTAACACAAGTGGTGCTGTGGCTCAGTGAGCATGAGGAATGAGTCTGGATGACTAGTACCATATAAAAAGTCAAGTATGCATGGTTATAATTTCAGCCCTGGGGAGTTGGAGACCAGAGGATTCTTCGTGTTTACTGGTCACCCAGTCTAGTATAATTGGTGAGTTTTAGGGTCAGAAAATATGGTGGCGTGATTGAACAAGGTACCCCATAATGACACTGACCTCTGTCCTCCATAAGGCCTGTCCACACAGCTGCCGCACAGGTGTACAGGCACATGAGCACACGTGTTATGGAAGTTGTATACCAGCTTTCGTGAGTAGTGGGGGAGATACAGAATACAGCAAAGTGACATTGTGTTTCATTTCTTACCCCATCATGAGAGAGAGCTAGGCCACGTTCAAGTTTGACTTAGCCACCTAACTTTATATTTGTGTTGTTTTATCTCTGCATGTCCTGACACTTGGTCCAGCTATGTGAATTATTTAGTCAGTGGTAAATAAATCTTAACTTCATTGTTTGCCCAAGCTGCCCACGTGCTGAATCTGGAGCTACTGCTCTGGTACGCAACACAGCTCCCAGCCTCCTTCCATAGGCTGATCCCTCTGCTTCGGAAAATTGAAGTCAGAACTAAGCGTACTTTTGGACTTTCCCCCCTTAACATTATTTACGAGCATTTTACTGTCCTACATCAGTGATTTTGAAAGTGAAATTTTTGAAAGCACTCTTTTTTCTCCCTTTAATTCACAGCTGTATCATCATTTAACCATTTATATTTTCTTAGTTTGGAGGATGAATTTCCGTAGAGTGCCAGCTTCTTGACCAAGAAGGTCTCTTTTTTCAAAAACAGCAGAGGACTCCTGTGCCCATCCCCCAGCCCTCATCCCTCTATGGTGGTAGGTGTTTTTAAGGTGAGGGTGAGCACCCAGTTAGGGAAGTAGCCCTCATTAAATGACAGCTTAGATAAACATTGTAGGTGGTAATTGGTCCTGCAGGGGGTCTTTGAAGCTCCAGGCTCCGTTTCCTTTGAAGTTTTGTTTTGGCTCCAGCCAAAAACCTCTCTGGTCTCTTTACCGTGTTGGCAGCCCTAGACTTCTCTCACCAAAACAATGCTTGCTTTCTGGGGAATCTCAGGGTCTGTTGACCCTTCTTGGGAGAGATGTCTGTCTTCTAACATCTTGTTATCAGTCGAGACCTTTGCTTCTATTTTCCCTTTGATTGCAGACCCCATGATCCATGGGAAGTGAATCTGGACAGGTTCTTCACCCCTGGACCCCCAAATAAGGAATTCTTAAACCTAAGTTCCTTGTTCTAAGCGTCTTTAAAACCAAGGACGTGCACACACACAAACACACACAAACACACCAAGAGTCAACAGTTTATGTCTTTATTTTCAGGCCACCTTTATAGGTTTGAAGCAATACAGATTTTCGTTTTCCTTTGTACATTTTCGTCTTACGTGAAGCTGTAGAAAGTGGAGCCTGGGATTCTGAGCCAGGGAATCACTGACTCACAAGAATTCCCAGACTAGGTTTTTAACTTCTCAGCCTTAGTTTTTGTATCTAGAAACAGAGATCAGATTACTAGCTTTACAGGGTCATGAAGAGGATCAAAAGAGGTGGTGTGTATGTGAATGTACCTTGTAAATGCTAATGTGCTCTCTAGGGTGGTGATGTTATTAAAACCATCTTCATGGTCTAGGCAACTATATAGTGGCTCAGTTAGTTTCATAACTTGGCTCTTTTTTAACCGTGCCCCTGAAATAACTCTGCTCATTTCTTCCCTGAAACTGAATTCCCAGGGAATTGGGCTTAGGTGCTCTGGTGCCTAATCATTGCTCTGTGGGACGTAGAAGACCTGTGTGGGGTCTTTAGGTTGGAGGTGGCAGGTGGCAGGGGAAGAGGGTGGCCTCTGAGGTAGTCCTGCATTCCCTTGACCCCGTATCCTTTGCGACCCCTTCCTTGAGAATGAGGGTTATGTCCCTTTGGCATCTGCCATTACCAGCCGAGGGTGACATGTGGAGCGCCACCTTGTATGAATGTGACTGAGCCACTTAGCTGTCTCCTTGAGCTGGCTCAGCAGATCCTTAGGCTGCCGTGACAAACACAGACTCTCTCAGGCCACCTTTAGTCACAGGATTTCTTGTAAGGGGACCGAAGCCGCTCTGCTAAGTTCTCGGGATGCAATAGTACATGTGGACAGGGTGCTTTGTTTCTGCTCTGGCCAGCCTTTCTGCTTCCCTGTGTCTGCCAACCATCACCGGTTAGTCTTTGTTCAAAGCTGTTGGGTGTCCAGGTCTGGCAGGAAACCAAGTCTGGTTGACTTTTCCAGTGATTGTTGGTGTGGTGGAGACCTGATCACATTGCCACTCTTGACTTAACAGTCTCTAACTTTTTGCAAATGGACTGTTTTTTGTTTTTGTTTTGGCAAAGATTATTTGAAGAATAAATGATTGCAAGACGTGATTATAAATGGACCCCCTGGGATAAGGACTGGAGTGATAGTTGGCCCACACACAGTAAATATGTAATCCAATAATATAGAAAGACCCACTGGGGAAATGCTGCTTCTGGGACACAGGACACCATTTGCTCTCAGGGCCTTGAGCTCTAGAACAGGTGGACATCCTTTTGCAGAGCACATCTTGAAGTCGTTTCCTGGAACAGGGGATTGTGGTTAGAGGAAGTTAGCTGTGGCAGGTACTGTTGAAGCCATATCCTGTTGGCACTTTTCTGTCTGAACCCAGTTGATGGCAGCAGCCACTGATATTTATGGAGATTCTTCTGTGTGCTGGTAATTGGGTTGCATCTTCTTATCTTTCGGAGCACTTTGCAGGAAAGTACCATTTGCTCAAATGAAGAAACAGAGGCAGAGACTCTTTAATTTGACCTACATAAGAGCACACAGACTGCAAAAATGAAGATGTTCCGACCTTCAAGCCTGTGCTCTCAACCATAGTACCTTAGTGTTTTTGAATAGTCCTCTCTGCCAGCAACAGGACCACACTCTTACCAATGGTTGCGTGTTTGACTGATGGGTAGAACGCCACCTGGGGTTTTCACCTAGAATTGATTTCATCAAGTTTAGAGAGAGAATTCTAACCATTTTGGCAATCTGATTTCTCAGCTATAGTAGATTTGAAGCAGTAAATTTAAAGACAAGAGTTAACTTCTTGCAATAGATCTGGGAAGATGGGACAGCAGACAAGACAAATCTAAGAAAGTAGGCCCAGGGGTTGGAACGCTCGGAAGCAGTTGCTTGGCAGTTTGTGAATAGCTGGCCCAGTGCTCAAGAGTGTGCCCTCCGCACTGCACAGCCATGGCTGTGCCTCTGAGTCCTGGGTAGTACCTTGCTTCTCACCCAGTAGAGCTTTGGTAAATATTTGATAAGCTGCAGCGTAGTTCAGTGTTGACTCCGAGGCATCATTTGTGTGTACTCTTCTTTAATAAAGTGGAAAAAACAGTCCATTTCTATTACTTAACATATGGGTGATAGAAAAATATTTGGCTGCTCTTAAGAAGATGCTGTCCTTTTGAAACATTGTCCATCAAGCTAACCTTAGCACCTTGTCTGTGTGCCCAAGGTGGGCATGAGGGATTGATATGTAGAAAAAAAAGGTACCCAGGAAGGGAGGTGGAGACCTCTAGTCTGTTTCCTAGAGTAATCCTTGGTAGGCATGTCGAGGTGCATGACACCCACACTCTTAGAGATGAGAACTGATGGGTGGAAGGGTAGAATGGATTCCATCATGTATCCAGTGAACATTCCAGCACCCAGAGAGCTCATGAAATCATCTGTGCAGTGTTGCTGTTGTAAAATATGATCACAGCACTACCCTGCCTGAACATGTCTCAGGGCTTCTCATTGGTAGCTGACACTTTATGGCTGCTGTCCCAGCTGGGCCTGCTTCCTCAACTTCATCCCATCTTCAAGTGAAAGCCACACCTCCTCTTCCTACTTCCTTTTCCAACAGCTTTCTGGAAAGCTGCCACCCCACTCTTTCTCAATTCTAGAGTCATTTACTGGACCCCTGGTCTGTGCTTTCTTAGAACATTTCATAGGTACTGTAGCTTTGGATTTCTGTTTATTTAACTATTTGTTTCTCTCTTTGTAGTAAATTATATGTATGCTGAAGGCAGGAGTCATGGATTCATTCATTAATGATTAGAAATCAAACTTTTAATTTAGTTTATTTTAATCAATATACACAAAACACACTTTCCTGCCTATCATATGCATACACTAGATATTCAGCAGTGACATGCAGCCTGCCCCACTGATGTCATGCAAATGATATCACATGTTAGAAGATGCCAGGTTCTTTGAAGAAAAGCAAGATCTTGCAAAGTATACTGGCCTCACAGTGTGGTTGTATACTAGGATCTCCTTGGAATTTCTGAGAATAGGTCTTGGCTCCAGCCAAGTCTCTCTAGGGATGAAGTTCCAGGTTTCTGCAAAGTTCAGCCGGTGTTTTGGGAGCCTAAAAGTGAGAATTAGACCAAGAGATGGTTTTGTGGTTTTTAAATATGGAGGGAAGAAAGCCTCCTTGGGAACATGGCTAGGGACTTTCTCACTGTAGTTTTGGGAAGCCCATGTGGAGGTCTGAAGACGACCTCAGGTCCTGTCTGCTTTGTTCCAGGCAGTGTGTCTCATTACTGCTTGTTGCCATGGACTTCAGGCTAGCTGGCTCTTGAGCTTCCAGCGGATCTCCCATCTCTACCCCCATCTCAGCACAGGATACCTGGTATTAGAGACATCTGTTACTGTGTCTGTCTATTTTATTTGTGTTCTGGAGATATGAGCCTAAGTCCTCATGCTTGCATGGCAAACCCTTTACCCAGCTAGCCATCTCCCCAGCCCGAGTGGAATCAACTAGAATAGGTTATTTTTGTCGAACTGCCTAGAATGTTGCCACTATTGACCATAGATTCAAAGTGTGAGGTCTGTTAGGTCTCACTCCCTTTGATTTATAGAATAGGCTTTCCAATCTCTCCTCCCAAGTTCATCTTGTTCTTTTGTTTTCAAATGGGAAATTTCTTCCAGTGTTTTTTTAGAGATACTTTCTCCTTTCCCCTTTTTGAAAACAACTGTTGTGTTGCTTTGAAAATTAGCAAAACCCAATTCAAAGAAACCAAGTGGGTTTGCTGCATACAAACCCAAGATATTTGTGAGGACTAAATGAAAACTTACAGGGTCCCCTTTATCATCTAATTTTAATGTCTCCAGATACTAGGAGTCCCTACCTTTAATTTTTTAAAATAAACTTTTATTATAAAAAACTTACAAATAGATAAAAACATACATCCAAATTAGCTAGACCCAAAGTCTGTACAACATATGAACTTACGTACAGTTAGAAATGGTGTTCAAAATGGAAGCTGTGGAGTTTGACATTAAATTTGACCCTTTCAGTATCAGATATGTTTTATGCAGTTATCCATCCCACGAGCTAAACAGTCCATACAGAATTATAACCAGAAAGAAAAGCAGCCGTCTATCCTGTGGCCTAACTTGTGTCCATCACCTCATTTGGGCCTTCTCATCTCCTCAGTTCAGCCTTCCTTGTTCCTGTTCCTTCATGTCATACTGGACCCATATGTCCATTTGTTTACAGATGGACCTATTTTACTGGTTACATTCTACCTGTGAGAGAACAGGCAGCTTATTCTTTCTGAGATTTCTTCCATCCCCCAAAGTGTGGTTGAATAAAAATTTTGGCGTCCTTTTTTTCACCCTTTCATCTAAGCTCTGTTAACTGGTACTTGAAGCATCGCTGCTGAGCACACAGTAACACAGTGCTTAATAAAGCTATCAGGCTTCTAATGAATTCATGTGGAGACTTTTCCTTCAATTAAAAAGCAAGGGAAGGGGGTGATAGGAAGGGTGTACTGTTATTTCTCCTGCCAGCGGCTTCCATTTCCTGCCGTGGCTCCTGAGTATCCAGGCTAGGCACGTTGTATGGCAGTGCTCAGGGTGTCTAGCTTGGATGATGCACTGCAGTGCATTTACCCAAATTCTTAGTAGGTCTTAAAAATTGACTTGTATTTGGTGATGATCATATGACACTTGATTAACTATGAATTATATTTTATGTTCTTCTAAAGGTTGCTAATGCTATTTTCCAAAATTATGGCTAACTCTGTATATCTGAAGTAATCGGAAAATCCAATCAGAGGGGAATCTGACACTAAAATGATTTTGCTTTGCTGAGAGGCAGAGAATATTTGTGTGTGTGTGAAAACACCATTTCTTATATGCTACAGGCACCTTTAAAATTCACCTTAAAAAGGTTACCTTTAAACAGGATGTTTTACGATGACTGCATTTTTTAAGTATGGTGCAATGTAGCAAACCTTTAAATATTGAGCAGTGGTCTTTTATTGATTCAAAGAGTAGAAATGTGCAAATTTTTTATATTTGAGTTGTAGAGTTATAGTACATTTTTTTTTTAAAAATGAGCAGTAGTTTATGTTAAGATAAAATTTAACTACCTCAGCGTTTAGTACAGGTAAAAGATTCCAGTAGTATTTTAGTGAATTTATTTTATGTGTTGCCGTGTCTAAGGAGAAACTCAAGTAAGGATAATAGAGGGCAGAAAGGATTAAATGCCAAAATAAATGATAGGTGTCAGTAAAGATAAGTGAAGAAATCATTACCTGTAAGATAAAGAAGCAGAAGTCGGAGAGGAGGGGGGGTGTGATGTGAGGAGCATTGTGATGGCAGCGTGTCTTCAGATGGCTGTTTCTTTTCCTCGAGTGTTCTTGTGACTTCTCTGGTGTCTGGTGGTGTCAGGTCTGCACATAGTATCTGTCTGTCTGAAAGCTGGAGGTATGCGGGGGTGGGAGAGGTGACACCCAGTGTTTGGCTTACTCTAAATAGTTGGGGTCAGACAGTATCCTTTAGAGAGATGAACAGTAAGATTATGGAAGCTGTTGGGCATGGTTGAATCATGCCTCTAATCCCAGCACTCAGGGGGTAGAGGCAAAGAGGGTCTGAAGTTTAGGGCCAACCTAGGCTAAAAAGCCATGACTACTAATCCAACCACCCCCAAAAAAGAAGCTCTTCATACCTTGTGAAAGCCTTGCATGGTATAGGGGAGAAAATAGAGGACCAGGAGGTTGGGTAGCTTGTTCAACATGTAGATAGTAACAGTACACTCATTTCTCAACTTGGAGCTCAGAGGCACGTGGAGGAGGTTACATATGCAGGTTCTGGAGACTGGTGATTTGAGTTATAGTGGGGTTTCTGTCACTATGTGTGAGACCTAGGGCAACTTCTCTGTGTGTCTTCACTTTTAAAGTGGGTGAGGTAATAATTTTCACATCGTAGGGTTGTTATTGTGAGGGTTGAATGGGTAATGATACATGTCACATGCTTAGACCAGGCCTTGGTGTATAGTAAACACTCAGTAAGAAACCACAGTTCCTGCCATTATTCATCTGTCTCATTAAGACCACATTAGACTCCTAATTTCAGACTTACCATTTGTGCGTGTTCATCATTGTTTTAATTTCATTTCTTTCATTTGAACTATCTGTTTACAGCTCATTACAGTTGTAGTGTGCAATGTGATACAGTAGCTTGCCAGTCGTGGAGAAACTCCTGGTGGTTTGGCAAGTGCCCAGAATTCCAACCACCTGTTGGAACTGTTGCCGAAATACAGAAGATTTTCATTTTCCAGCAGTGGTTCAGCCAAGAACTCCAGTCATCAGTATGATATTGTGTCTTTAAAAAAAAAAAAAAAAAAAAAAAAAAAAATATATATATATATATATATATATATATATTTCCTTTTATGCAAGTGTTTTGGTTTCTTACTGTTTCTGTGATACTGATCAATGCATAGGCCTCCTTCTTGATTCTTGCAAAAACATCAAAATGTGATGGCAGATATGACTGTTAGATTCCATGAGTTGACTCTCAGGGAGAAACCTGTGTGGGACTGAGAAGGTAAAACTCATTTTTTTTTTTCCCTCTCCAGCAATTCAAGTAGCCAAGTGAGAGATCCCATCATGCAGGGGTATTAGCAAAACAGAAAGCCATAGCGGGGGAAATAACTTTGCACTTGCAACAATTTGCATGGTGATTAGTGAGCAGCGACTGTTCCTTTAGGACGGCTTCCATCTGCAGCTGCAGGACCAAGACCTCTGTGCTGTTTTCTGCATGTTATATTTAAGCAGCCTGCACCTGTCCTTGGCGATAAACTTGTAACTGCAGCCAAGGTGAAGTCAGGGAGGAAATTCTAGACTGTGTTTTGAAGATCTGGGTGCTTTCAGACATACTGGAACTGCAGTTTTCTTTCTCTTCCCGGAGACGCAGCTGTGGTTATGAGAGCGCGCGCGCGCGCGCGCGCACACACACACACACACACACACACACACACACACACACACACACTCTCTCTCTCTCTCTCTCTCTCTCTCTCTCTCTGTGTGTGTAAGAGTTGTGATCTGAGTCCTTCTGGAGTCTACATTACAGAAGTCTTGGCTGTCATTGGGGCAGGTGCGTGCCTGGGAACCTTACCATATCCAAAAGGGGGAAAAAGCCAGGTGGGAATAGAATTCTATTCTTGTTATCAATTGGATACTCCTGTGCTGTGTAGCTGGATATGCTGTGTGAGGAGTGACTGGCAGTGGTTCCCTAAATGTAAAGAAGGAAGTATCTTCTTGCTGTCACCCCACATTTGATACTGCTTGGGGATGGCAGGATGTGCATTTTATATACAATGATAATTTGGGACCAACATTTTGTAATAAGGAGCATATAACCCAAATCAATCCCCCCCCCCCCCCCCCCCCCCCCCGCCGTATCTCTTAGAAAATTAAGAGGCTGGTGCTAGATTTTTTTTTCCCCCCACTATGTAGTGCTGACTGTCCTGGAACTCTCTAAAGACTAGGCTGGCCTCTAATTTGTGGAGATCTACCTGCCTCTGTTTTTTAAGATCTGGGATTAAAGATGTTAACTGCCAAGCATGGCTGGGTGTTGTTCTACACTGAAGAAAATCAAGAACGATGCTCTAAAAAGCAGTTCTTGTTTGGAGAGAGGGTTCTCCCTTTCTTGTCCCATGTTCTCCCATATCTTTCTCCTCCCCCCACAACCCCCCCCCTACTTCTCCCTCTTTCTGCCTTCCTTCCCCGCTTTCCTCTCTTCTCTCTTTCAGTGTATTTATATGTCTGTCTGGTGTATTTGGGGTATATGTATGAGTGTATGGTTATGTAGGGCGTGTATGCTGATACCCCTTGGTGCATTGGTCAGAATAGTACTGCAGGGTGTGTTCTATCAGTCTCTCCCTTATTCCTTTAAGACAGGGTGTCTCAGTCAGGTGGTGGTGGTACATGCCTTTAATTCTAGGACTCAGAAGGCAGGCAGATCTCTGTGAGTCCAAGGCCAGCCTTGTCTGCAGAGTGAGAGAGCCAGGGCAGCCAGAGCTATACAGTGAAACCCTGTCTCAAAAAATAACAAAAACAAACCAAAAAGACAGTGTGTGTGTGCGTATGTGTGTGTGTGTGTATGTATGTATGTATGTATGTATGTATGTATGTATGTATGTATGTATGTATGTATGTGTGTGTCTGTCTGATCCAGGCTCACTGATTGGCTGGTCTGGCTAGCCAGTGAGTTCCTGGGATCCACTTGTCTTTGCCTCTCATTGCTGGGGTTACAGGCATACAACCACTGAGCCATCTCTGAAGCCCTGTCCTATGTTCCCTTATTGTCTTTTCAAAATAGAAAGTCCCTTTCTTCTAGTAAGCTGACTTATAGAGTACCATATCGTATTTCCCATGAACTCATTTCATTAGACGAGGTACACTAATTAGAATTTTTGACCTTGTCTCTAAAGGTAGAAAACACTTATTTTTAAAACTCCTAGGCCTGATGGCCTGGGCACTTTATTAGTGTGCTCTATTCAGGACATGGCTTAAGAACTATCATTGGAAGCCTGTTATTTCAGGCCCCCTTGAGGGTGTAAAAATGGTCTAGTGATTTTGGAGATAGCAGAACACAAGTCAGCAGGCCATTTGGCTTGCACTTCAGCCCAGGGCGTTCCTTGTTAATCACCACCTCCATCTAGCGAAGCTTCTATTAAGTATTTCTCTGTCCACATGGAGCAGGGTAGATGGTAATCTCAGAGGTAGGTTCCAGCTTGTAGGAACTTCTCAGTTTCCCCTCTTACAGTCTCCTGTCCTTCATAATTTTAGGGATGCAACAGGCATGCAGGCTTTATGGTTTCTCCTCGTGTCATTAAGGCCTAGTGAATTCCGGAGTTTAGACCGACAGTTAAGGGCTCACTCTGCCTTTTGGACCATGAATCTTTTCTGTTCTGAATTATAATTTTTTAAAGTTTTTTTTTTATCTCCCCAGACTCAATGCACCTTCATGGTGGAAGCTGGCTCATTCTTCTCTGGATCCCAGAAGTTCCCTCCCAGTGTGTTAGTATGCTTGAAAAGTGCTTAGCCATGGTTATTACATTTGACTAGGGGTGTGTGTGTGTGTGTGTGTGTGTGTGTGTGTGTGTGTGTGTGTTTTGCTGAGGAATGAACCTGAGGCCTCCTGGATGAGTGCTCTACTACTGAATTAGATTTTTACCTTTACTCATTTTTTTTTTTTTTTAATGTAAAAGTTCCAGAACCAAAACAAAAGACTAGAGTATGTCCAATTCTGGGCTTTAAAAAATGTAGTTAAAGGGAGTTGGAGAAATGGATCAGTGGGTAAGAGCACTTGTTGCTCTTGCAGAGGACCTGTGTTCAATTCCCAGCACCTACATGGTAGCTCACAAGCATCTCTAACTCCAGGTCCAGAGAAGAATACGGTACCCTCTTTTGAACTCTGTTGGCACCAGACACACATGTAGTGCTATGTATGAGTAAGAGAGAGAGAGAGAGAGAGAGAGAGAGAGAGAGAGAGAGAGAGAGAGAGAGAGAGAGAGATTAAAAAAAGAGAGGGGGGGGAAGTAAATGGGGTGGCTGAAGAGAAGGCTCAGTGGTTAAGAGCTCTGCCTGCCCTTCCAAAGAACCTTGGTTTGATTGCCAGCACCCATAGGCAACTCATAGCTGTCTGTAACTACATTCTTGGGGAATCTGACATCCTTTTCTGGTCTCCACAGGCACCAGGCATACATGTAGTAAACAGTGTATATTCAGGCAAAACAAACATGCACACACATTTTTTAAAATTAAAAAAAAATATTTAATATATTTTTGGACTATGTCTTTTCCAATTTGCAAGGAGACCAGACCTCCCTGGCTCCTGGTGAAAAAATGTACTAAAGAGACCTTTTCCCCCACCATTTGCCCCAAATTGATTTTATCAGCAAGTTATTTGGATACTTTCTGCTCTGCTGTTTAAGCGGATCATAGCTTCCAATGTCAGCACCATGAGAACAGGAATGGTGTTTATTTGTTTTTTGTTTGTTTCCCTGGTACTTAGCTATATAAAACCCCAAAGAAATAGTTGTTGAATGAGTATCTTTGGTTATGGTGACCTCTTAGTGAAGAAAGAAAGATTTTGGAGCTGATAAGTATAACTCAATATATTTTTTTGAATAAACAATCCAAGCGATGTTGAATAGAAAAAGTAAATTTAGAAGGGATTATTTTTCCTCCCTTGAGGTTCAAGATAATAGGAGTAAAATTAGAGATTTATCAAAATGAGAAGATCTGATGATGATCTATCTGCAGGTTTAAAATAACTTCAGTCTTTGTTATTTTAGTGACAAGTAGAACTACTGGCCCTCAGAATACTGTATTATAAAATGTGAATTTCACTGTGTTGTCTAAGATGGGCAGTTCGTCCTTGGTCAGATGTAACTGACAGTGCATTGAACTGACTTCCTTTTAAGGAGCATGCTGAGAGATGCTTGTCCTGTGCTTGCTTGCTTTCTCTCTCCCTCTCTCCCTCTCCCTCTCCCCCTCTCTCTCTTTTAAATGTCAGCTTGACATAAGCTGGGATCATTTGTGAAGAGGGAAATTTAACTGAGAAAAATGCCTCCTTAAAGCAGACTCCCATGCAAGACTGTGGATCATTTTCTTGATTGATGATTGACATAGAAGGGTCCAGCCCTTTGTGGACAATTCTGTCCTTGGATAGTTGGTCCTGGGATACATAAGAAAGCTAAGAGGAGCAAACCAATGAGCAGCACTCCTCCATGGGCTCTGTTTCAGTTCCTGCCTCCAGGTTCCTGCCTTGAGTTCCTTGAATGATGGCCTGTGGTATGGAAGTGTAAGTAAAGCCAAGCAAACCCTTTCCTCCCAAAGTTGCTTTTGGGCGTGGTGTTTATTACAGCACTAGAGACCCAGCTAAGACAATGGCAAATCCATGGGGTGTGGTTCTGGCAGCACCGTGGGAGGAAACCTTTGTTCATTCCTTTAGTGCTATGGCTCTTCTCATACTTCTGCCGCTGAAGAACACGATATCCTGGCTCCATGAAGATCTCTGGGGACTGGGAAGCTTTTGTAGACTCTTCCCTCATAGCATCAGCCATCCATGGAGGCTCACAGGTGTAATTCTGTGCCGTCATCTCCTGGGGCCTGGGTTCTACATGACAGTCTTGGCTTCTGTTGAATCCTGAGGCCACTCCATTCTTTTTCACACAGGCCCTTCTGCCCATCCCTGAAGGGCATTTGTGCACCTTTTCTTTCTAGCTGTTCTCCAGTGGCAAGGCTCTTCTCAAAAACCTGTCTTCCTGTCAAGTCAGTGTGCCTTGCTCCTAGTACTCCTTTCTTCTTTTCCTTTCTTTCTCTCTTTCTTTCTCTCTCTCTCTCTCTTTCTTTCTTTCTTTTCTTTCTTTCTTCTTTTGCTTTCTTTCTTTCTTTTTTTTTACTACTCCCTCTCTTCTTTCAAGAACACACACACACACACACACACACACACACACACACACACACACAGTCCCTTAGTTTATCTAGTGTTAGCTCCCCCTACTGCCATTCAGTCAAGCTCTTCTAGCCAATCAGAGTTCACCTCTCAGAGCTGAGCATGCCATCTCCCATCTGATCTCAGTATTCGGGAGACTGAAACAGAAGGAGGATTACTGTGAGTTGGAAGCCATCCTGGGCTACAGAGTGAGATTCTTGTCTCAAAGGAGAAAAGAATTTCTGAAGTTTGATTTTTCTAATGAATTTTTGAGAGAGAGCCATGCAGAGATTACGGCATAAGCCACAATGTGGTGGACATTGGGAAGAACCAGAACAGAAATGGCAGAACTTCCATGTGAAAGGTTTCAGCGTACAGGAGTAAAAGTTCCTGGTTTTCCATGACCACTTTAGCAGGTCAGTGCTCTTGGCTGAGCACATGCTACTGATGGTCATGAAAGCTCAGTGCATGGTCTTGGCTGAAAGCACATGCTATTGATGGACATGAAAGCGGAGTCATTATGCTCATGGTCTTTGAGGGTAGTTAGAAAAGACCATGTAACTGTGTATCAAGCCATGTTCTGCATGGGCATGTCTAGCTTTCTCTTGTTTTCTTTTCATAGCTGGAAGGTGTTTTGTTGTGAAAACATTGCTTTGATTACATTATAGTTGAGTACAATTGAATAATATCTTTTATTCACCTCTGATTTTTTGGGAGAATAATCAGTACTTTGATTGTATTTGTTTTATCAAAATGAATTCTGAAATGTGGATTTTTTTTTTTTATTCAAGTGCCGCCCTTTTGAGTTACCCATATCTATTAAAGACATCTTTTAAAGGCTTAAAGGCTGTGGGATATGACTTTTTAAAATATAAAAACGAAGTAATTTTTTTTCTCATTGAGCCAAAAGGCCAAAGTCTACTAGTCAAAGACTGTTGGTCTCATGGGAGAAATAAAGAAGAGCTTTCATTGAGTTGAGATTCTGACCTGTAGAGAGTGGCACTTGGGGTGTGAGCCCTTAAGCACCTGGCCTGTGAGTAAGGATGCATATGTAGCCTTGGTGGAGAGCAGGTTGCCAGGCCCAGTTCCTTGCTGTTTCTGGTTACTTCTGGCAGTGTTCTTAAAGCGTGCTTATTTTCTGTCTTGGCACTAGCAAGTACAAATTGTAACTGGGCAGGTGATCTCAAATCTGGGACCTGCCATGAGTGGGTGGTACCATGACTGGATCAAAAGGTTTAAACCAGAAACAAAAGCAGAGGGAGGAACATTAAGGGAAAGGTCCACACTGTTCCATTGCGAGGCTCACAAGCTGCATGTTGTTTTTACTTACTGATTAGAACTGACAGTTGGGCGGGATGGTGGTGGCATGTGCCTTTAATCCCAGCACTCGGGAGGCAGAGGCAGGTGGATCTCTGTGAGTTCGAGGCCAGCCTGGTCTACAGAGTGAGTTCCAGGACAGCCAGGACTGTCACATAGAGAAACCCTGTCTCAAAAAGAAGAAGAGGAGGAGGAGGAGAAGGAGAAGAACTTGACAGTTGGATTTACTTGGTGGGGTCAGGAAGAAGCTGTCAGATTCTAGTTTGACTATTCTCTTTTTCTAGATCTTTTTCTGCTCCCCCATCCTATTTCTCTCCTTTCTTTGTTCCTTCCTTCCTTTTTTTTCCCCCCAGCATGGCTGCTTTAATTAGATGACAGCTGCTGTTCATCAACATTCCTCTGTTCTGTTTGTAGATAAAGTCAGAATCACACCAGAATTCACTATCATCATCATCTACCTATCTACCTATCTACTTATCTATCTATCTATCTATCTATCTATCTATCTATCTATCTATCTATCTATCTATGTATCTATCTATCCTCTAGCTATCTACCTATCCATCATCTATATCTATCCATCACCCTGCAACCCCCGCCTGCCTGCCTGCCTGCTTGTCTAAGGCACAACACGGTCTTGTTGTATAGTCCTGATGGGCTGGTACTGGCTACTTATTTGAAGCTGTCCTTCAACTTCTCATGATCCTCCTGCCTCAGCCTTCCAAGTGCTGGGTAATGGGTATGCTTGATCCCATCCTGTCCATTCTCTCTCTCAACAGCTTCCCTACATGGCTCAGAAGGGACCTGCTTGATTTCATAAAGAAGGTCTCATATGGGCTCTGGTTCAATACCACTGCCATTAAAACACGTTGACTTTGTATTTTCTTCTCACCTCTAGGTTTTTTTGTTTCTAAGAATGTTGGTCTTAATTTTCCCCAGACAGTTCAGTGAATGACCTTGTTCAAATAGCCCTTGCTGATTTCAGCTCCTAAGTAATAAGCTAGGGAGTGCATTCCTACCTTGCCAGTCCAGAGAAGAAGAGGCATTGAACAGTTGCTGGTTGATACATTTACTTTCTACCTGCTGGCTTTCAACAGTATTAATTTTTATGTGCTCTTTGTGGATTGTGTTTAATTAAAAGCAGGCCTGTTCGCAGAGGCACTTGTAGGTTTTTTTTTTTTCTTCTGAAATGAATAAAACAAATAGGCATCTGGTATTTGTTTTGTATAACACAATCCCCATAAAATGAAGAGTAATAAAACATAATTATCTGTAAAGGCTTGTTTTATAAGCCTGAGAATGGGCTTGTTTCTATCAAGGTTTTCAATTCTACTCATGGGATAAGGACTCTCTTTGTACATTAATACATAATAACAATAGCAACAAATGCTTCACAATTATATTCATGAACCTGCCTTTATTAAACAAATGGAGTTTCTTTTGGTTATAGTGTACATGCTAAGAGCTCGTCATTGCGTTATGTCTATATAAGCACATTAAGTTGGAAGAAAATTCCATTTCCTGTTCTAGATTCTGTCTGACTGGCAGGCTACTATTTGTGATTTATTTTCCACAGTACAAATAAAAAAGCAGCTTTATGTTTTATTGTTGAGATTTTTCGGTCACAGAGCTTTCTGTAGATTTCTCCATGTAGGAAAATGCACATTAAACTTTCACATGTGTTGTGTGCATGCATGTGTAGGCCATAGGATGCCCTCGGGAGCTGAGAAGTCTCTTATTGGTCTGGAGCTTGCTGATGCTGCTAGGCTGGTGGGCCAGCAAGCCACAGCTACCCTCTCCGTCTCTGCCTCCCAAGCACTAGGAGAGCATATGTATACTACTGTGATGGCTTTTCTGTGGGTTCTGGGGATGGAATTCAGGACCTCATGCAAATACTTTACTGACTGAGTCATCTACCTGGCCCCTCACATACATTTTTTATGAGGTTCATAGACCTTCTGACCCTTGGTTAGTGACCTATGCCAGTATCTGGTAATTATTTTGAAGACTGTATTTATAATCTGAAGCTAAGTTTTTATCTTTAGCAAATGAGTATCAGCTGAAAGAAATTCATCCAATGTTTTTGTGGCATTGAATTTAATTTCAGGGTTGGGCTCCTTTCTGAAAATGGAGGAATACTGTTATCTGGGGGAAGGATGCAGAATGTGGGAAGTCTCAGAATTACTACCTCAAAGGTGGATGGGCTGTCAAGTTGAAGGCTGGGCCTATATCCCTGGGGGCTTTTAATGCCGGGACTATTTTTGTTGTTTCTTTCCACGAGCCTTGAAGTGGTGAATTCATCCTCTGAGGTTGTGTGCCCATTGCTGCAAGAAAAAAAAGGACCCAGCAGCAGAATTGTGCAGTGGTGTATTTCATGGTGACAGCTTTATGCGGTTGTGTGAGGGTGCAGCGTCTTGTATGTGATATCGACCCTCTTCCTTTCAATCAAACCACAGGGTTGGACTGGAGAAGGGAGGCTTCAGAAACAACCAATTTCTGCAAAAGTGCGACGCAACGTTGTTCTGCCCACTACAAATCTAATTGCATATAGGAAGGAAAAGTCCATCTAATAGCCGTGTCCTGCTTGAGTGGGAGTGTCTATATTTAGATTTCTATCCATTGTTTCTGCGCTAACTTTTTGCACAGCGGTCATAATGGCCATTCTTTTTGTTGTGAATGTGAGCTGAATGAAGTGCACGGAAGCCCCTGGTGCTCCCCCTTCTCCTTTTCCTCTGCCAGAGTGTGAACAGTTTAAAATAGGTGCATTGGTTCCTCATCCAAGGGGAAGCTGCGTATTCCAGCTCAGAGCAGCCGCCGCTTTGCGCGGTTATTGGAAATACCATTTCTGAACATACTTGGCAACTCAGAGTGCCCAATTAAAACGCTCTGCGGAGAAAGTCTGTGGATGTGCAATTAGTCCTTCAGCTTTGGAGCAGCTCCTTTATGTGTGGAAGGCCGTAACATGAAATCACTGGACACAATAGCTTGGTGCCAGGTGGTTAGAATTGGAGGCCTTTGCAGGATGGATTATTTAGTACTTATAAAATGGTTCACCAAAAGAAGTTCCATTCTCGGCTCCAGAAAAATATTGGTGGTGTGAAGAAATTCTGAAGATTTTCTTTTCCACCATAAAATTTCAAACAATTGGTAACCATGACTAGCTGTATAAGTGGTAGTAATAAATATACATAGCCTTACATAAGAGTCGCTTAAGGGTCAGGGTCTCTATTTATCTAGTTGGTGATCTCTTTCCTCCAACTTTTTATTAAGCGAGGATGGTTGGGTACCAGAGTTTGCCCTGGCTGCCATGCTCCCCTTACTGAAAAATAAACCCTTGTTGAGGAAAGTCAGATGAGCTGTATATTTCTGAGATTATTTATAGTGCTTATGATAGAGAAACCAAAAACACTATGCGCTTAATAGCTTTTCTTATTTACAAGTCAGATTCACCTAAGGGATATTATTCTTTTATTTTGTGTATGTGTTCGAAATGTTCCTTTAAAATAGATTATCAGAATAATCAGGGATATAGAATTTGTTGCTCATAAAAATGCAGAATGGAAAAAGCTTTCCTTTTAGAATGCACTCCAACCAAACAGGTCAGTTTTATTCCAGTAAACACTGCACACACATGCATGTGCGCATGCACACATAAACACACACATACACACATATGTGCATGCATGGCTGTGATAGACAGGTGAATGTCAACACATGATTCTGTTTCCCAGTTGTATAAGAGATCATTCCGTTAAAGTTGGCAGGAAAGAGAATGCCTAGTGTGTGAATTATTTTCCCCCAGTGATTTCCATAAAATGCATTGTCTTCAACTACTATGAATGTTATATGTTCCCACATAACAATACACCTCCAAAGTCCAACCCTAAAAAAAAAAAAACCAACCAACCAAGATCTTTAAATATGGTAAATCTAAAGGAAACACTTTCTGATGAAGCTTTTGATGATGCTCAAAATATTGTCCCCTTACTCTTGCTGTGGTGTATGTGACTTTAATAATCAGTTGTTAAATCACAATCCCGTTATCACCCTGAAGGTCACTGCTTTTTCTCCCCCCACTCTTTATCCCATTCTTCCTGTGGGAGACAAAACCCATGGAGGCCTTAGCAACTAGGTTGGTTTATTTATTTATTTATTATTTATTATTATTGAGGTGCCTGGGATTCAGCCCTGGGTATCACAGATGCTGGGCAAGCCTCTCTACTATTGAGCTGCATCCACAGTCCCCCAAATGGGTTGTTTTCAGTTACTCCAACATCCTTGTCTCCAGATCTTATGAAATTGATATACAAACTTTTTAAAATTAATATGAGCATACAAGGTATATTTAGTACTTTCTAAATATTTTCTCCTAACCCTTTACCAATTTGTCACAAAAATCTTTGGAGGAAGAGTGCTTGCTGATGCTACATAGTGATTAGCAATGGAAGCTTCCACGCCTTCTTAGCAGAAAAGGCTCCTACCAGCTCTTTTTAATGTATCCATCATGACGTAATGTAGGTGGGATGAAGTGCTTTGGGTCCCCAGCTTAAATGTCTGTTAGAAATTAGGTACTTGCTGTATGTCGAGGAGGAACTCTATATACCATGTTCTCTTTCCCCTAGTCCTTGCAAGAGCTCCACAGGGTGTACATTAGGCTGGTTTCTGCTAGAGAGATACATGGAGTGAAACTTAGGCTTGTTCCATGGCTTCCCCAGAACCAAAGAAAAGAACTCAGAGTTCGAATGGAAACCCAGCTTACCATGGGTTCTGGACCCGGAACACTTACCTGGTGCTATGCTCTGGGTGTTACCAGGAGCTATGCTTTCAGGTTCCTCCAGGGACTTTTCAAAACCCTGCTGTGCATGGAGCTAACATCTCCAGCAGTGGGGCTCTGGGCATCCATGTTCTGTTCTACAGGCTTCAGCAGTGCCCCTGATACTCCCAGGGCAGCATTGAGAGTGGCTGCAATATAGAGTCACTTTGGTGAGTCTTGTCTATTTAAGTTGGGAAGAATTCTCTGCATCTTTATTCTGTAAGCTGTGCAAGTACCAGGCAGAAGTTTGTGTTCTCATAAGGGCATCTTGACTCCTCCCGTATTCAGGGGGAAGCATAGTGGTGTGCCAGTGTTTTTTGTGGTACTGGGTATCGAATCTAGTGCCTTGCACATACTCAGTGAGTGCTCTAGCACGGAGATATATCCCCAACATTGTTGTCTTCTATACTAGTGGGATTATTAGGCTAATCATAAGGCAGGCAATTTGATGATGCTATCATTTAGTCTGACGGAGGCCCTGTTGACCAAAAGCTAATGCTTGTTTCCTGAATTTTGAACTATTTTGACTGAGGGGCTTCTTCCTGGGTGCTGGGTGGTGAGGATACCAATGTGAGAATGGCTTTGAAGAAGCCAATTAAAAGCTTTGGAGGAGGACACAGACTTCATGGTACAGGATTAGTTGTGGAGTTCTTTTTATTCAGACTGGATTGGGGCCAAGTTGGCCTTGACAAGTGGAACATTAAACACTTATGGTGGCTGGTGGGTGATTGCCCACATAATAAGAAGATACATTCATAGCAGGTAATTGTTGCAGTGGGGACTGGATGGAGAGTATTAAGTATCACAGTGCTCTCTAACTGTTCTTTAGTTGTGGAAAGTACTGTTCTGTGGATTTAGTCATTCATGAAGTGAATATGCATTTATTAGATACCTTTTGTCTTGTAGGATCATTCCTGTGTCTGAATTTCTGGTTTGTGTGTGTGATTTGCTTTTGTTTTGAGACAGAGTCTCAGT
The DNA here is from genome assembly GCF_903995425.1 of Onychomys torridus. Classification (NCBI taxonomy): domain Eukaryota; kingdom Metazoa; phylum Chordata; class Mammalia; order Rodentia; family Cricetidae; genus Onychomys; species Onychomys torridus. The sequence continues at coordinate 19,586,073 of NC_050458.1, read as the reverse complement.
ATGTAGCCCTGGCTCTCCTGGAACTCCCTATGTAGACCAGGGTAGCCTCAGACTTACAGAGATCCTCCTGCTTTGCTTCTTGAGGGCTGGGATTAAAGATGTACACCGCTACACCTGGTGTTTGTGTCTGTCTTCATCTGTCTGTCTGTCTGTCTGTCTCCCTCCCTCCCTCCCTTTCTCTCTCTCTCTTCCTCTTCTTTCTTTCAATCTTTTGAGACAGGGGTTTCTCTGTGTAGCCCTGACTGTCCAGGAACTTACTTTGTAGACCAGGCTGGTCTTCAACCCAAGAGATCTGCCCGCCTCCGCCTCCCAAGTGCTGGGATTAAAGGTGGTTTTGTGTCTGAATTTCAAAGTCGGTTCTTAGATTCAAGTTCAGAGTTTAGCTAAGAACACCATTATATCTGGAGAAGGAATTTTATCTGAATTCCATGTTTAAAATAAAGGAAAAGTCAGTCTCTCCATCTCCAAACCATACCAGCTCTACTGTATACCGGCCATATTAATCAGTCGCTAGCCATGGAAACGCCTTGGGACAGAAGAACAGACTCTGCTCTTCTGATGGCAGCGATTGGGAACCTGACTGGAGGTGTAATCACTAGCTCCCACCTTCACTGTGCCTTCATCACAAACTTAATTCTTATATCCATGTTTTCGGTTTCAGAACTTGAGAAGGGGCAAGGATAGTTCGAGTGATGTTGAGGACATCAGCAGAGACTTCACTGGTTGGACCTTTAAAAACTGAGGCCAGCCTAGTATGTATAATTGTAGCTGGCTTGCTCTAGGTTGCTTTTCTTCATAAATTTGGGACACTCATTCATTCATTCATTCATTCATAGAATATTGATACCTTACACATTCTTAAATTGCCCGTTCATTTTCTGATAAGAGAAACTATGAGCATCTGCTAGAATACTTTTGTTTCTAAGGACTCAGCTGTGACATCATAATGTTTTTTTATTCCTGAGGAGTGTGATTCACATTGGTGTGATTGGAAAAGCCTGGGCAGATCTTACTGGAAAAACAGAGTTAAATTTTTCCAAGTTCTAGTGTCAGAAGATTTGCAGCTGCCATCTTAGGACGTCCTTTCATGGTGTCTGGTTTCATAATATGGCCAGGTGTATCATCCAGGTGTGACAACCCATTTTTTCCTAGAACATTTTCCTAGTACACCACGTAAGAATTGCATTGTATTGCTGTACCCCAGGCAAAGCTTTAGAAATAAACACGTCCCTGGATACAACGGGCCTCAGTTAAGACATCTACTATTTTTAATGCATTTTGCTATTTTTGGTTGGCACGTTATCTGAGGGCGAGCAAAGCCACCCTCTTGCCTGAATGTGAGGTCATTGTAGTTTTCATCCTCTCTAATGGACTTGATGATGTTACGGTTTTAAAATAACTGAAAATGAACATTTCTCCTGCCCGTGCTTGTGACTGCAGCACTTTATTATTTTTATACTGTTAATCATGCTCTTCGTTTGTCTCTTTCCCTGTCCCCCCACTCCTCCCCCCAGAAGTTAGATGTCATAATTTAATAGCCCCAAGTCATACCAGGTAGAAATCTTGTAATTTTTCTAGGTTTGCTTTCCTCTCAACTTTCCTAACAGTGTTAAGGGGTAGGCAAGTAATGTAGGGGCTGGTTGACAGAGGAGAAAATGGAGCAGTTATAATTCCTCAGGGACAGAGGAAGAGATTGGGAGTACATTAGTGGTAGGAGGGCTTCTGTGGAAAAATATGACCCTGTAATTAAATGGGATATTAAAAGCACGCCAGCATCAATTCATTAAGTGACAGTGGCGATTTCTTTTTAAGTTTCTTTCCTCTTTCTTCTTCCGGGACGTGGTACGTGTAGGGATGGAAAACAGATGTGCAGAGTCCAGGGAGACTGACTGCCAAGGGGAGGCGCAGTTGTGCATCTGTCTGCTTCCTGACCATCGAGGCTATGCCTCTCATGACAAGGCATATGGGAGGAAAGGAACCCATCATACCTGTAGACACTGGGAGCAGAAAAATCAAGTGTCCTGAAGATGATTGAGACCCATTCGCAAGCATCCTTTGCTTCCACAAGCATCCCCTGACTCAGTCTAAGCTGTTTAAGGCTTCCTAGAGATTTCAGAGTTTTGTGAAAAAAAGAAAATAGACTGGGATTTTCTTATCTAAATTTATTCATATTTGACAATCTTAAGTAAAAATTACAAAAAGTGTTTTCCCTCTCTCTCTCTCTCTCTCTCTCTCTCTCTCTCTCTCTCTCTCTCTCTCTCTGTGTGTGTGTGTGTGTGTGTGTGTGTGTATGGATGTGTATGTGTCTGTGTGTGTGAGTGTGCATGTGTATGTGTCTGTGTGTGTGAGTGTGTGTATGTGTCTATGTGTCTTGAAAACAAATGTAATTAAGAAAAATCAGTGTGGTTACAGACTGCTCAGTGGGTAAAAACACTTGCTGTACAAGATCAACAACCCGAGTTCAGTACCTTGAAGTCACAGTGGAAACAGAGAATCTGTTCCTCAAAGTTGTCCATTGACCTTTACATGCACACGAGTACCTGCTAGTGCGTGCACACACTAAATAAATACATAAAATTTCAAAAGAAAAATCAATTGACATCTTATGGTTTGCATGACCCCGTGAGAGCCTGGCATGGGGAAGCATTTGAGTTTAATGGTTAAGAATGCTTAATGCCATCTTATTTTATATCACTTAACTACCTAAGGCACCATTTCTTCATCAGTATAATGGGCTTCTAGGTTCTGTCTTATTATAGTTGCTGGATGAAATACATTAGCATTCTGTTTGGTATGAATGCCCGCTAAGGAAACCCTTGCCCCCTGCCCTTAGTATTAGAATTACAGACAGATGCCATCATGCTGCCTAGAATCCACATCTTAATGATTTCCCACTAATTCATGGGAGGGCAGTCCTCTCCCAGTTTATCTCTCATCTTCATTTGGTAAAGAGGAATCAACATCTCCTTTATCTTCGTGTTCTATTTGAATGATGAAACAGTCTGCCTGTATAGTCTTTTGTGACCATGAACTCTATGTATTCCAGGCTGGCCTTGAACCACAGAGATCTGACTGCCTCTGCCTCTTGAGTACTAGGATTAAGGGCATATGCCACCATGCCTGGCCTGATTTATGATTTTTGAAAACTATTTAAGAACACATTTTCCTACCTCTATCACTTAAGTTCCTTTGGTGGCAAGAATCCTTGCAGTTTTGAAGTCATTAACATTGGCTGAGTTTTAAAGGACCTACCCTCAGAGGAAAAGGCACGCATTTTGATTATTCTGGGGCCTTCAGAATACCACTAAAACTCCAAGTGACATAAGTGGGGGAAAAAAAGTCAGCCTTCTTTAAAGACTAGTGCTTGGTTTCCTTCTGGATGTCATCAGTGGGACTTTTGTGCTGTGTTTATAGCTGGACTAGAGCATGGGAAGGCAAAAGAGAAGGCCAGCAAACAACTTGATTCATCTCTGCCTCCAAATGTGATCATGAAATTCACAGATGGGTGACAGAGATGAGGAACAGTGCTTAGAGATGTATGACATCTCTTGCACTTCAAGGAAACTGGGGGAAGATAAGATTTCAAGATGATACTAAGAAATTCTTACTGATAAGCGGCAAGTGGAGTTTATGACCCTCAGCAGCTCAGCAAGTGCCCGATGATTAGAGCTGGTGGTGTTCTGTGTACTCCTTTCTCTATTGCTTTTGGGGCTTTCTTGAGTTCTGGGGCAGACAGATCTGACACTCATTTTTATTTAAAATCTTAGCATTTGCTGTTTTCATTGCCTGGGTAGGCTATCTCCCTATCTATCACAAGCTAACGTCCACATATCTCATTTAAGGTCCAACTATGGTCTACACAGATAGCATCATCTCCCAACAGTCTTCCTTTGCCACATCCACTCATCTGATCTGAGGTCCCTATCTCTAGGTTCCAAATGGTCTACTTTTGCATTTTTGAAGTAGTGTGATATGGCGTTATAATTGTATCATAACTGGGGCTTCGTGGCCTCACTCATGTCACACTGTGGTCTCTTTGGGGACAGGGACCTCATTTGTCCTTTCACCCAGTGACTACCAGGGTGCCTGTATGCATTAATGAATGCTCATTGAAAAAAAAGGAACAAATCATGTTCTGTGCAAACCTGGCTCCCTTGAGTAAGTGAAGCTTTCTGTAAGTGAAGCCATTTTTATCTGATGGCCATTCCTGTTTGTCTCTACTGAAGTTATTTTTTTATTTCTGTGGAGATCTTGTGTTTCATCCTTCCTCTCTACGTGTATGTAGTGTGGCTAGGGTTTTCCTGTTCTTTTTTGGAGGGGTGTGAAGTACAAGACAGACTATAATGTGGGCTAAATCCAGGCTATTCAACTCCTTTAGACTCTTTTAGCCTTCTAGAATGTTGAGAAAGTAATTAGTGGGTGAAGTGGGGCGGGGGGCGGGGGGAGGTCGTTGGAAGAAATGGCTGGGATTCTTTGTATCTAAAAGAATGTTTCTCCTTGGTGATGAGGTAGGTATTGTCACCCTTATGAATAAATCCCTAAGCAAAGTGCAAAAACACCCGCGGCCCTGCATTGTCTGGTGGACTCTGGCTTTCAGCTTGCAATACCTTGTATAAGTAAGTTTAGAAATGGGTTTCCTGGCTGGGTTTTGGACATGCCATAATGTTGAGTGGCAGCCTAACCTTTGAACTTTCTGTGTTTTTGACTTCAAAAGGAATTCTGTGCTTTAGGGGAAAAAAAGTCCAAGTAATTAATACTGTTAAGGCACAGAAGGGAAAGCAGTCAGATGTGTGGTCATGGTGAAAACCTAAGCTTCTTCAGCCTTGCTTGCCTTATTTGTGTGACAATTTTATCCTTAAGACGAGGAGCCAAGCTTTCCTGATATTTTTGTCTTTTGTTTTTAATACCTTTACAATTACTGTTTCATATGAAAAAATGAGCTTAAGGTTTTTTTTTTTTTTTTTTTTTTTCAAATTTCCCTAAGCATGCTAATACAGCTATCTAATTGGTTTAATTTTACCTCTGAAAAAGCATGACTGTGACGGGTGTTGTAGTAACCTTTTTTATAGCACATGACAATTTTCATGGGAAAAACATAAACCAGTATGAATGTACTTTCAGCTAACTCTTAATGCAGCTTTGAACTTGCCTCGTGCGTACTTTGTTGATGGTAGGTTCCCAATATGAAGCTAGGGTGACTTGACTATCCTTTGTGTTCTCGGAGTGTCTTATTTCGTCTCTCAGTTGAGGGCTGTTTAGGTTCAATTCCATGTGCGTTGTGATTGCTTTTCTAACTCTTTATTGTTTTTAAACTAAACAAGGCCATTGTTCAGCATTTCCCCATGTTTCCAACCCAGAATTTTATGATCGATGTCAGGATCCAGAGGTGGATAGATATTTACTTGTTCATTCCAACTTTATTTTCCCTTCATTTCTACAAAGTTAACTTCTATATTTATAATGTAAAACATGTTCCATAATGACTTTTTGGGTGGAAATTAATTTTTTCCCCGAGATAGTCTTAATGTAGGAAGGATCATGAATAAAATTAAAAAATGAGAAACCAAGTTAGATATCCTTTTGTTGCTCAACGTACAACCAGTGAGCTGGGAAAGGAACTTGTACATTAAAAATAATTCGACGGGTCTAATTTTTATATAATAAGTAGATATGACTAAATCATAGTCCATACTTGAGGGATAAATAATAAACAGATGTAAAATATGATTAGTATTAAAATAGCTTACAAATACTTGCTGGTGCTACATGGAATGAACACCCAAATTATGACATTATCTCTGTTTTAAGAAACTTATAGTTGAAATCAACATATGCAATAAGCACCAATTTTGATAATTAATGTGAAAATGCTATTATCAATAACAATATTTTTAGTCTCTTTCCCCTCTTGGAAAGCTAGATCTAGCTAGAAATATTAGGTAGAAAGTTGACTCCTTACATTTTAAATTATGAAGCTGGTTGTAGTGGCTCATCCTTTATTTCCGGCACTCAGGAGGCAGAGGCAATGGATTTCTGTGAGTTTAGGTCCAGCCTGTTCTACATAGTGAGTTCCAGGATAGCAAGTGTTATGGAGAGAGACCCTGTCTCAAAAAGTTTTTAAAAATTATTAAGTATGTTTATTATGACTTGCTTGATATGTATTACCAGAGCCATCCTGTTAATAGTTCTGGCTTTGTTGGTTTTCAGAATAGTTAGCACCTCGGTCCTCTAGAACAGTTCCTGACTTCACTGGTGGTTTTATTCCTGTTTGAGGCCTTTGCCTGAGATTATGATGAAAAACCCAACAAGGTCGCTCTGCTTTAAAGGGGCCCCCAAATGGGGTCTGGCACAGCAGTAAGGGCTCCTTACTTTTGCTGTGAGGTTTATGGAGGGCTATCAATGGTGCAATTATTGGGGGATGCAGTTTTTCTTTTCCTTTGGTTCAAATATCCATTTAGTTCCTCTTTGATGAGAATTGGGTGTGGTAGTCACAGTAGATTTCTCCTCTGTGGATGCTTCACCAGATGGAAGTGGGCACAAGGTAGGTGTGTGGGAAACCTATTGAGTCCTCACAGGCTTGAGAATCCGAGGCTGGAGGAAGGAAGCTCCTGACTCCTGGTGACCTTTCTCATGGACTGCAGAGCCCCTGGCATTCCATGCATGCTACCTTGAAAAGATAGTTTATGGCTTCCTAGGAACTCTGGACTTTGTAGGAGTTGTTTGTTTATATATGGTCTAAAATGCACTTTGGGGGAAGAAAAATGAACCTATTTATTTAACTACAACAGCTTGTACGTTTCTGTGTGTTGTTTCTTTAATTGAAAATAGTGTCTGGAGACTGATCTCTCCTTTTAAAAAGAGGAAATTGGAACACTGCTTTCCAAGTACTTAAAAAGAAAAACTAAAAAGTTTGAGACCTCTTATTATTATTGTTCTGTACTTAGTTTCCATTAATCTTGATTTTCCATTTATATGAAATCAAGCAAAAATTACTTTTTAATTTCAGTTTGGGTACACAGTCAGTTCTAAAATTCAAGAGATAAGTTGGGTGTGGCTCACACTGAAACATCAGCACTCAGAAGACCTAGGAGATGATGGCCAAGAGTTTAAGACCCTGGTGGGCTCCATAGCCCATTGCAAGACCCTGTCTCAGAAAATCCAATCGACCAACCCACCACCCACCCACCTAGCCAGCTAAACTCAAATCAAATCATAAATAATTTGAAGCAAAAAGAAAGGCATTCACTTGATAATTTGGCCAGACATTCATTCAGCAAATGTATCTTGGACTGCTAGCTGACTCTGCAAGTGAGCACCTTCTGTGAACCAGGTTTTGGTGAGTAATCATGGACGATTTAGGTGGTGGGCCACTGAAGACTTATTCATGTTCATTTTGAAACAGTTTATCCAAAATGATCTGTGCTTGTAGCATAGATCACTTGCCAAGTGTGCTCAAGGCCCTGAGTTTATGCTATCCCCAGCACCGTGAAACACATGGCCTATGAGAGAGCTCGGTGGGTGGGAATAAGCTCTTTCCATGTAAGCCTGATGGCTAAGTTTAATCCCCTTGAGTTACCTGGTAGAAGGAGAGAACTAACTACAAGTTGTCCTCCGACTGCCATAAGCCTGCCCACAACATGTGTCACTCACCCCTCCCCGCCCCAATGAATTAAGTAAATAAAAATTAAGGGCAAAAAGAAAAGCATATAAACAAACCAAAGCAGCCTGTAACACTTATGCCCTAGAATGGAAACAGCTTGGTTACAGTGGATGATGGTCACACACCACTTTCCTCCTGTTTGATAAATCCAGTGCACAGTGTGGAATTAGTTCTTGAGACACCGAAGATGAAATTTCATATTTTCTTTTTATTATTCATTTACTGTGTGGGTAGTGTATGTGGTGTGTGTGTGTGTGCAGCAGGGAGTACTCACACATGCATATAGAGGCCAGGGGCTGACTTGAGTACTTCTCTGTCACTGGTCACCTCATTTAAAAAAAAATGATTTATTTAACTTTATTTTATGTGCAATGGTGTGAAGGTGTCAGATCCCTGAAACTGGAGTTACAGACAGTTGTGAGCTGCCATGTGGGTGCTGGGAACTGAACCCAGGTCCTTTGGAAGAGCAGCCAGTGCTCTTAGCCGCTGAGCCATCTTTCCAGTCCTCTGCACCTTATTTTTTGAGACAAGGTCTCCACTGAACCGGAAGCCCTCCACTGAGGCAAGAACCAGCTTGCCTGTGAGTCCTGGAATTGACTACTCCCATGTGCCCTCTCAAACCCCAGCATCGGGGTATGCCACCACACCCCGCTTTCCCGTGGGTGCTGGAGGTCTGGTCCTCATGTTTGTACAACAAGCACTCTACCCTTTAGGCCCTGTGTTTACTTTTTAAAGTAGCCCAGTTTGGGGTTTGTGGCCCTTGAGGTCATAGAGCTGTGTTAAGGACTCCTGACTTTTCTTCAAGGACCTTTTGGAATAGTGTCATGTTTATTTCAGGGTTATTATGCGTGTCTGCCCTGAGCTATGCTCGTAGAGATATATAAATCTAACCCCTCAGTTTGAAGCATAACCTTGGGTTCTTGTTTTCTCTTTCCCACAAACACTGTACAAATGCATTAATAAAACCCAAACCACCAAGAAAGGTAGAACATTTACCACCCGCTGAACAAATAACAATCCCCCCCCCCCCCAAAAAAAAAGGTTAATTGTTCCCTTTAAATAATGAGCAGTTTGAGGTTTTAGTAGCACTATTTAGTGTACAGGGTATCTGCCATTAAAAATATCCTATGCTCCACTCTCTGTCTCTCCTATTTTTTCCTCCCTTCCTCCAGCCTTTTGGAAGGCTGAAGTGTGAGCAGTGGGGTCTCCACACCCTCTCTTGCTCTGAAGGCAGGAGGCCCAGGACCAGTTAGGTCCTGGCTCTGCAGCTCCTGCCTAGCCTGGTCTCTGAAGCTTCCGCCAGCACATCACCGGGAAATGAGTTCTCTGATTAGGTTATCGGATCTGCCTTTTCTTCATCAGGAGAGTCTGTTTGAAGACTTAAACCAAGCTGCAGCAAGATTCGAACAGCAACCTGCCTCACTCGGAACCAGGGCACTCTGAGCTCTCAAGAGACCCAATGCCCCTCAGGAGTATAGGGTAATTGAAAACCCACCCTTTAAGTCGTGCTTTATTGTGGTGGGGAGGAATGAATGGCACCCGCGTCCACACCTACTAAATACTTATTAGAACCCCAGCAGCCAGCCTCCCCAAGCTTGAGGTCCTTCTGAGCTACAGTTTCATCCTTTTCCAGCTGGCCGGGTGCAGTGACCCTCGGCCATTTTTTTTTTCCTTCCATTTAACACAGTTGTAAAGGGATTTATGTGCTTTCCATTAGAACTTAGTAAGGCTACCGTCATGAATATTTAATGGCCAGAACAGTTTGTTTTCTTTTGCTTTCTTTCCCAGCCGTGCCCCACCTCCCCCTTCCTTTCTGGTGCGATGTAAGTATCTTGGCCCCTCACCCTCTGGCGGCATCCCTAAACAACGCCGCCGGGCTTACTCAGTTCTCAAAGTTCTGACCGAGTGTGGAGGGACCCCCATCCCCCCTCACCCCCCAGCTCGTGTCCCCTCCTCCTGCTCTCCCGGGCTCCCTGGCAGCTGGCTGGCGGGTGGGTGGGTGCTGGGTGCTGGGTGCAGTGCATGTGGTGCAGTCCCGTGCTGGGCTCGTCCTCCCGGGGTCCCCTGTGCGCTCCTCCTGCTGTGCGCTGCCTCCAGCTCCTCAGCCGGTCAGTTCCTTTGAACTTCACAGCCGCACAAAGGCCTCCCCGAGACTTAGCCGGGGCTCCCTTGGATGCATTCCTGACACTTCATGGGTCGCTGCCTCCTTTCTCTCCGTAACAGGGAAAAGGGCGAATGTCTGCGACAGAAAATGACTTTTGAAGACGCTCAAAGATTTACCGTGTCTGGAGCAACCCCTGAACTTTTGTGATTATCTTAGAGAAACGCAGTTTCCCTCTTGGTAGAACGGCCTCCTACCTTCTCCCCTCCAGTCTCTCAGGCTAGCTTTTCTTTAAGGAATTTCTCCCTCTCTCTGTCTCAGGCCCTCCCTCCGTCCAACCCCCCATTCTGAGATTCCTTTTATTCCTGTGTGCTTTGTATAGCCTGGTTGTGGGAAAAGGTGAGGCTGGGAGTGGGGGCCCAAGAGCTTGAGGGTTAACCGAGAAGGAAAGTTCCAGCTGAGAACCCCTTTGCTCCTAAAGAAGTCACACCTGCCTGGGTTTGCACACCTCAGAGAAGTCTTCTCAAAGATTAAACAATGCTTAATACAGTAGTTCGCTATCGTAATTGCTTAATAAACATTAGTCACATGTTACACATTTTTTTTTCTGAAATTCTTCAATATGATCCAGTTTCATGTATTGTGTTTGTGTGTTGCATATGATTGCACATGTTCCTTTGTGCAGCTGCATGTGGAAATCAGAGGTCAGCGTTGGGTGTTTTCCCTAATGGCTGTCCCCCTTACTGTTTGAGACAGCCTTTCACTGAACTCTGAGTTCATGGATTCTGCCACCCAACTGCCCAGTCGGTTGCAGGCTACCCATGTCCTCCTCTCCAGCTTTGTGCTTACAGGAGCTTGTGAGTGGGTGCTGGGATCCAACCTGAGGTGCTCAGACCTGCACCAAGTCCTGTTTCCCTCAGTCAGTTTCCTTTGACAGCGGTAACACCTTCTCTCTCTTCCCTGCTCAGAATGCTGGAAACTTAACCCCTTTCTGCTTTGTCCTTGTAGTTCCTCACCTAACACTTCATGTGTCCATTCTCTTGGTGAAACTCACCCTTTTAAGTTGGGTAGCAGACCCAGACATCTGTAGAAGTCATTTCTTTTGAAAGACCGAGTGTGTGTGTACACATTTTTGCAGAGAAGTGTTACAAGCCTTCTCCAAGTTTAGAGAAGCAGATCCTGTAGGCGTCTGTGTTAATCTGACCATAGGTTCTTGTAGGTCCTCTGTTTGCCGCCTTCTAAGGATACAGTAGAAAAACAGTGCCCGTCGAAGTAAACTGTTGACCGTAGGTACAGGAAGGGCCATTAAGAGAACAGAATGGGGGTACAGGTCAGGTTTGTTCTCTGAGATCTCATTCACCTGTGCACAGTGGAAAGGGCATGTCTGGTTACCATTCACTGAATTCCTCCATGTGTATGTACGTGCAGTTAAATGTGCATATATATGAACGTCTGTAAGGAGGTTGTTGAAAGTCAGCCTCTGGTGTTTTTCATAAGGAGTCATTCGCCTTTCTCCCCACTTTCTTTTCCATTGTTTTTCGAGAAAGGGTCTCTGTGTAGCCCTGGCTGTCCTGGAACTCACTCTGTAGACCAGGCTCGCCCGAGAGATCCACCTGCCTCTGCCTCTGCCTCTGCTGGGATTAAAGGAATGTGCCAACAATACTACTCACTTTGATTTTTGAGACTGTATCACTAGAACCTAGTGACCCCCAGGGGTTTCCCTGCCTCTGTCTCCCCAGTGTTGGGATTATAGGCATAGGGTACCATTCCCAGCCTTTACATGGGTGTGGATGTTGTATGCTTGGGGTGTAGACTGAGCTAGCTCTCTAACCCTTGACTAGATCTGTCCTAAGTGCTCACTCCTCTGTGATGCCCATCTCCCCCGTTGTACTTAACTAATTGAGGTAAAATTTACTTCTCTCCAAATGACTCAAAATTGAATCAGTTAGCTGATGTGTAAATATACATCCCAATTCCTAGCATAGTTACAATCAGCTATAATCTCTTGAATAACTTCTACATGGATTATTAATTGACTGCGTCCTCTCTCCTGTTGGGTGGAACATTTACGTATTTATATTTAAAAATGTCCCAGGTTCTAGCTGGATGGGATAACTGTTGGATTCTGCCCTAGTGTTGTAGTACCAGGTCAACCTTCAAGCTTGCCTCTGATCTGATAAGCTTGGCATTAGCCCTTCTGATGCTATGTTGACAGAGCAGCAGTAGGTCAGAGCCCTTGGATTTCATTCTTTTAGACCTACCTGCCTGAGCTGGGATTGACTCATTAGCAGGTCCCTTTGAGTAAGAGTTTCCAGCAGCAGTGTCTTCCTGTCTCTTTGTTAGGCCAGCAAGCTGTCTGGAAAGATTTTGCTCAGTGCCTCGCTAACACCCTAACACACCTGTAAACAGATGTTCAAATGATTAGGCTGGATGCACAGGAAAAAAATACTCAACCAACTCCATCTATAGAACAAATCAGTTTCCACATTGCTTTTGATTTCTTCCCATGAGGTTTTGTTTTGTTTTTTCTGTGTTTTTTTTTTTTTTTTTAAATAAGGTTTGCACTGTAAATGTTAATTGACATTAAGTCAACAAGTACGGAGAGTCTAGTCACAGGGGTCTAGCTAGGAAGGAGGGAGAGCCTCTCCTTTACAGTGAGGGAGAGTCTTGTTTGGGTCAGATAATTAGGTAACAATGTAAGTACATAATTAAGTGGTAAATTATGTGGAGTGGCTGTGATAGGGAAATGGAGACCTGGCTTTCACAATTGCAGTGTCTTTAGGAAGCTGTAGAGCTGTTTGCTCTGATTCTTTCATTCCCAGATAACCCCTTCTATTTGCAGTCATGGTGTCCTTCCTGTTTTCTTTTCCCTTTATGTATGTGCATTTATGTCCAGGGTGCCAAATACCCTGGATCTGGAGTTACAGACAGCTGTGAACTGCCATGTGGGTGTTGGGAATTGAACCCAGGTCTGCTGGATGAACGGCTGGTGCTCTTAATCGCTGAGCCATCTCCTCAGCCCTGCCCCCCACACTCCGGCTTTCTTGAAGCAATGATTCTACTTATATTTTGTGATAACCAAGTCCATGCCAGGGCACTGGTGGTCTCAGAACTCTGTCGACAGTTACTAAGTCTCTGCCCTGTACCTTTCCGAAGGCTAGTCTTCATTTTATTTGTTGCAGATAAGGAAACCAAGCAAGATAGGGAGGCTGATTCCAGCCCCAAATGAGCTCTGCTTCATGACTTCCCCTTTTGATTTTTGGCACTTTGGTGAGTGTGAACAGAGTGTAGGCATGTTGCATTCTGGAAAAGGGACTTGGGTTCTCCCCTGGATGGTTTTTTTGGTTTTGTTTTGTTTTTTCTACTCTGTAGGTTGTTGGCCAAGTTGCTTAATCCTTCAGAGTTTCTAGGCAGAAAAGAGCAGATTATAAGGATGGAGACACTTTCTATGTAATAGATGTTCAGTAAGTGGAACTGTTGTGTATTCAGAATGCTTAGGATATTGCCACATTTTTTTCACCCAAAGGGACCTGCTTGAACTGTACAGGAAGGATTCATTTCTGCCTTGGTAGGGTTCTGAAGCACAGTGTGGTGTGTATTCTGAGTCTTTTATGGACGATAGGCAAGAGGAGAGATCCGAAACTGAAAGGTACGGTTTGCCGGTGTAGCTGTTCTTTGCCACCTGTCCTTTGTTAATTGAGACATTCCTTTTAACAGCCTTTCCTTTCACTGTTTTTATGACAGCTAATGGTCAGCACTCAACTTGTTTTCTTGCGAGAACATAAACAAAGCTATCTCTTCCTGTGATGGAGACGTTAACAGTAAATACTCACTGCATCATGCTCCTGCCTTGTGTTCCAGACATTAAAGGACGCTAACGTAGTGTCAGAATAAACAGCGAACTATGTGATTGTACCGTGTGTTAATACAGTGCAGCACAGAAGGTGCTGTCATTAGATGGCAATCTATAAAAGTAGCCCCCCAGACCAAACGCTGGCTAAATTATTTATACAATTATTCATTTTAAAGAATACGGATACTGACAGACAGTGGGAAATGTCTACCTACCAATTTACAAACATTGAGTGACGGAGTCATTTGCAAACTAAAGTGGCTTTTTAGTGACACTATTTTTATTTATTTAAATTCTCACTTTTTACAGCTTAACTATGTTTACTACACCCACTTACACGATTGAAATGAGAGGCTGTTTTGTTCATAAAAGCTGCTTTGATACAAATAAATTAGTATTTATTCTGAAAGGGTCAGGATCACAAATGGAGTTTTCATAACAACCCCAGGAGCATGCAGCATTTTATATTTAATATTTTATATGGCTTTATATTTAGGTTGGACATTTTATGTAAAGTCTCTTTCCCCTTACTGGTGCATGCACCCCTCAAATTCCTTTTCTAATGGGGTTGGAGAGAACCATTGCATGAATTCCCTTGACAATAGGTAATATCTTTGTTTTTGTTTTTGTTTTGTTTTTGAGACAGGGTTTCTTTATGTAGCATTGGCTGTCCTAGAACTAACTCTGTAGACCAGGCTGGCCTCTAACTCACAGATATCTGCCTGCCTCTGCCTCCAGAGTGCTGGGATTAAAGCTATGCAACACCACCCCAATAGCAACAGTCGGTAATTTCAGTTTAGTTTACGCTAAGGGAAATTTCCAGGAAAAAAAACTTGCTCTTGTTTTTCCTTCTACTTAATTATATTCAGGTTATTCATCGGAGTCCAGAATGGCATTTGTACACTGTAAAATATGTTTTTTTAACTTTTACTTAGTGATGTTGAAGTAATTAATTTGGCTTTAGCTCTTAAGATTTATTCCTGATGTTTATTGATACTGAAGTCCAAAAAGGGGACCTTTTTCTAGGTGTGAAGTCTTTCTTTGGAAATCAGTTTCAGTTTTTTAGTGATTGTCCAAATTCTTAGTTTGGGCTTAATTAGTCTTACCTTCTGATATTTTCGAAAGAAAAGTATTCTTGATTTAATTGTTAAAATATTCCTTTTTAGCTGGGCAGTGTAGGTGCACCCTTTTAATCCCAGCACCCGAGAGGCAGAGGCAGAGGCAGACAGATATCTGTTAGTTTGAGGCCAGCCTGGTCTACAGAGTGAGTTCCAGGATAGCCAAGGCTGTTACACAGACAGACAGGGTTCTGTCTCCAAAAACCAAACAAAAACCAAAACAAATACCAAAACAACAACAACAACAACAATAAAACCCACACACAAAGCCCAAAAAATTCTTTTTAAAAATACTTATTTTTGTTTTTTATCTGAATGGCTATTTTGTTTTGCATATGTGTCTGTGCATACACATGCATGCAAATGCCTGAGGAAACCAGAAGAGAAGGTCTGATGCTGTGGAACTAACTAGGACATGTTGGGTCCTTTGGAGGAGCAGTCAGTGCTCTTAATTTCTGAGCCGTCTCTCCAGCCCCTTAAAATACTCTTAGACCAGAAATTAGTTATTTTGAGGATATTGTAACATAAATGGTATTAGAGAAAGAATTTTCAATATTTTGGTAGATACTTTAAAAAGTAGACATAGTCCTCTGTGTGTTTGTCCTGCACACACACACACACACACACACACACACACACACACACACACACGAATTTATGATGTTCTTCAGCATACTTAGGACTAAAATTTACCAACAATCCAAGATTTTTATGAGCACTTTAAACTTGGACATAACTAGTTACATCTGTGATTAACAACCATGTCTCTTTACCCATGACCACATTTTCATGGGTGAAGGGGTATGTGAACAGATTACCTACGTTGCAGGCGTAGGGTTAAAATCTTCTACGCTTTACAGAATGATGGTCATTCTGTTGCATTATTCCTAGAGCGGGCTTTCATACTGTCTTCGATGGATCTCTCGTTTGTATTTGGCATGCTGCAGAGTAGTGGGTAAAAAGTGAATCCTGAACCAGTGTTTCAGGTAGCTTTGGTGTGGACTTCACTCTGGAGGTGAGGGTGGCGTTCCGATGTGCTTCTTGGTGGCCCTTTGGTTTCTGCAGCCCTCTGTATGTCTCTGGCAGTCTTAATTCTTGGCATCCGCTCCTTCCAAGTATGCACCCTTCTGCTCCCATGTTGTTCATGTTCCCATCACTGCCCAGTGGGAAAGCATTGAGAGCGGGTGTTAGTTTTACAAGATTGTTCTCCAGCAGGATTTCTGATATCACTCGTGTAAGGAGGAAGAAGTGAAAAACAAAGAACCCAAACTTCGTGATGAACATGTAAGACTCCTGGATTCTAGTAGAAGAAAATTTAAGGTGAAAATGACAGGTGTATTGCCTTCTATCATGCAATACTGATCGAAGTAAGTTGTGGATGAGTTCAGAGAGGCAAGTGGCTTGCTTCAGGACATACCCTGGCATGCCCTTTCTCAATCTCATGTTAGTTCATGTCACTTGCTTCCTCCAGCTAATGCCAGTCTGAATCAGAAACCAGTCTGAAACAGATACTGAACTAGAGGGAACATAGCAATCTCAGGGGAGAGGACTTCTCCAACCCCATTCATTGCTCAGACCTGCTTCCCAAAGGCAGGAGTGGAAGCATGTTAGTACAGCATATGCTTGGAGCAAACACCTGAGAGACCCAGAACAGTGTAGTGTAATTCGGAAAAGAAGTCTTGTAGAAAACGAGATAACTTTTTCTGTTGAATATCAAAAATAAGTATTTTCCCACTAAAGATTTTTTTTAAATTGTTTTGAGTGCTTGCTTTTTTTTTTTTTTTTTTTTTTTTTTTTTTTTTTTTTTTAGGCACATGAACTTGGAAGTAAGTGTGAGTGTGAGTGTGTGTGTGTGTGTGATGTCCCAATAAAAAAAAAGAGGCAGTATTTATCTACGTTCATACGTTTTAAAAGTTTATAAATTCTGGTTTCCATGTGCCCTGGAGATTACTTCAGTGAGCCTAACTGTTTAACATGTGGCTTTAGAAGTAGATGTGAGTTTTTTCCTTGACGTAGATGGGTATTTCCACTTTTGAGTTTCTTTCCACGTGCCACAAAAAGGCTGGCCACATAGTTTGAAGAACTGTTGGGAACTTAACTCTTAAGATACTCGGATTCCGGGTTCAGCTCTGGCCTTTTAAGTGCCATGCATGGTCCCATACCTTTGCTGAACTAATTTGCCCGGTGTAAAATGGCACTGCTGTCTCCGCTGAAAGATGCTACGGAGATGAAATAAGAGTGTATTTTTATGGCTCCAGGTGTAAAGAGTGTGGTGGGGGCATCTTGCGTAGTCAGAAAGAGATGGTTGCACTTATTGTCATAGCAAATGCTTCCCAAACATGCCACCATGCTTAAGTCTTGTCACGGCAAGTTGTCACGTACACACCTACCTTTGCAAAGCTTGCAGCATGGTCCTGTGAATAATGGGCCAGCACAAACGTTGTGAAGCGAAACAGCACAAGCAGGCAGGACTATGATAATGTCTCTGATTTAAGGTGCACTCTCTAAAAACTAACCGGCATTTAACTGGCTTCATTCCTGCTGAGATAGGATCTCTGCATAGTTGCTTTGCAATTTTAGTAATTGAAGAAGTATAATTGCCATTATGTCAATTAGTATCGACCTGACCACCGTTTTTTTGGTCGAGGACAGATGTCTTTGCTTTGGTGTGCCTCCCTAGGCTGTGCTATGTACAGTCCAGTCTGAAGGCAGGCTCTGTTGATTTGTCTTTCCTTGGAGCGTTTGCTCTGCCTGCAGTGGGTTTTCCTGTCAGAACCGTCAACCATCTAGTGAGTTCTGTGGAGCCTCTTCTGTACTGCTTCTGCCTGTCCTCACTCCTGTTTTTGCTAGTGACATGTCCCTCTAGGTAAGAACCGCTGTGGAATGAAGAGTTGAGGTAAGCCAGGCACTGCTGCACATAGAGAAGGTACAGTTTGGTAAAGCGGGCCTCCCCAGCAGGCTAGCTTGGCCTTGTTCGTTCATATCATGGTGGGCTCCTGAGAAGGCAATGGTAGAAACTGCAAGGATTCATCAACTTCAGGCTCGTGAGTCTTGGTGGATCATTTCCACTGAAGTCTTTTGGCCCAAACACGTCACTGGATAAACCTAGAGTTAGTGGTTCAGGGGACTATTCAGCAATGCATATATAGGGGAGAGTCCTGTGGCCATGCTGCAAACAGTCACTCAAAATGTACACATGATAGAGTTACTTTGCTTGTTGCTGTGCTAAAACACCCAACCCAAGCAAGTTAAAGAAAGAAAGGTTCATTTTGGACTAGTCTCTTCTTCCTTCCAAGTGTGACAGCCACAGATTGAGCCCCTTGTCTAAAGACAGCAGAGACCAGGTAGAGCACCCACGACTCCACTCCACTGTGCTGCTCTAGTTAGCAGGACTGGGGTAGACAAAGTGTGAGAAAGTGTCTTCTGGCTGAATTTCATCTTCCTAATTCTTCCCATCCACATCCGTCCATGAATTTGTAAACAGACAGACAAACAACCCTGGTTTGTGTGGTTGGTTTGCAGTCTGAGTGACAACCGGCCCTCACCAGAGGAATTCTCAAGGTATAGGTTCAGATGCAGAGGACAGTTTCTTTTCCTGCATGCTTCAGCACAGTGTTGCAATTTTTACAGCACATCGCAAATTCTCAGATGATTTGAAGCCTCTAAATTAAAACCTTGAATGATTTTCCCATTTAAAGCCAGAGGAGAAGGAAGAGAATTGATACACTTCTTTTGGGCCATAACTTGGTGAAATTAGTTTTTTTTTTTTTCGTAGCGCTGCTACAACTTATCATTATTTTAAATTTGATTTGTCCCTGTGCCCACGTTAGAGCCTCTAGAATGATAGCTGTTGCCTCCAGAGGATTAAGAGCTGTTTTCAAAGGCTCCATCTGGAGGCATATTTAAAAGCATGTCTTACAGCCTTTCACCACACAGAGCTCTAGGCTTAATGAGTGCACTGGGTTAGCTATGTAATAATAATAATGCAGGATCCAACCAATTAATCCTTGGAGCACAAATACATACGAAGGCTCTCTTCAATTTGCCTGGTCTCATAGGCAAGTCCAGTTGTAAACCGAAGGCTACCATTTGTAACTCATGGTGCCGTATTTTGTTTTGTTTGTTGTGGTTGTGGTTTGTTGTGTTTTTTGTTTTTGTTTTTTAATTGAAAGCCTTCTAGTTTCTCCCAAATCTACAACATAGGATGCCTACAGAGAAGTAAAGCCATTCCTGGTAAGGACCCCACCGAACAAAACTTCTGTGGCGAGAACGTCAACCAATGTGTGAGGCTGGGGGTCCCATCCGGGGCCATCGTTCACACTGCTCTCTGTGATTTCAGTAGGCACTGTAGTGAAGCTTGGGAAAATGCCTCCTGAACTTTCGTGGGAGGTAGAAAAGTACTAAGCAGCTGCCTTTTAGTGAACACTTCAAACCTTGGTACAGTGTACACCTTTCATACAAAACCTGCCAAATGAACTGCCGTGGAAAATGCCAGTTCTTGATAACGGTGAATGATGTGTGATTGCCAGTGATTAGCGCTATAGTTCCTCAGCAGATACTCACATCTTTGTTTTAAAAAGGAACTTGATTTTTTTTTTTTTTTTTTTAAACCCACAACTGCCAGTTGTTTAATCTTGGTTGCTTTTAGTCCGTTGTTTCCCAGCCCCCACCCCCAAGAATTTCAGCTTGCTTTGTGCTTGTCGCCGCCGCGGGCAAGTTTTTAAAAGTAACTCAAATTAAGAAATTAAATGAATTGTACAGAAATCGTCGCCTGCCAAGAAGGTTGCATTTCATTTTTTTGTTTTGTTTTGTTTTTCCTTGCACGTAGAGATTAGCTACCCCGTATTTCTGCTTTTCAGGTGTGTACTGTTAAAGCTCCATACACCTGGGCATCTGCATTATTTAAAGTCTCAGAATTGAAAGTAACATAGTCCTGGTTAGGAAGTGCCTGGTGGGGAGGAGAGGAGTGACAGAGGCGCATTAACCAGGATAAATTGTGTAGCCTTCTTTTTGGCAAGCAGGCTAGTGTGCTTCCTGCAGCCTAAATGTAGAGCTTTTTTTTTTTTTTTTTTTTCCTCAAACAAGGATCCAATTAGGCCCATTTCCTGTTTAAAAGCTTGCTGTACCTACCTGCCCTTTTCCTGGGGACAAAATCCCAGTTTGAGGAACAGCTCTTTTGAAACACTCGGCATTCGCCAGTCTTCCTGGTCACCTTTATTTACCTCTACTATTACTCAGATGTCTCACATCTGGGGTTGGTAACATGCTCTTGCTTCCACTTTGAATGCCATGGTAAGGCCCTTCTTCTTTCACTAGCCGGTGACCTGCTGTTTATTTACGTAGACTTAGATCAAATACCCTCCTTTTGTGAAGTCCTGGGGTACTAACATGGGTGAGGGTAGCTCCTTCTCAGCTTTCTGACCCCGTTCCATGGTCGTCTTTGTTGGTCGTAAAGTACCAGCATTGGAAAGTCTGTGTTGTCTACCTGTCTCCCTCCCTAGGTTACAGCTTGTTCTCTCTTGGATCTCTATCGAGACTAACCAGAGTCTGATGTCTAGTAGACCTGTTTAATTAGGTATTGAGCAAGTCGGTGTCCACATTGTTGAGCAAGCAGATGATGACCTTTTCATCTCATGGCACTTGTGTCCCCGGGGAAAGGTTGTTGAGAAGCATAGACACTTTGTCTAGGAAATGAGATCAAGTTGCCCAACAGGGTCTTTTTAGGGATATCTTTTCATGCAGTTTCTAGAAATGAGTAAATCCTACCTACTACTTGGTGTCTGGTCCTATTGCCCATCCGCCCTTCCTTTTTTCTTTTTTAAGTCCACTAATTTTTTTAAACCTTAACACACTTATTATTTTTTTTTTTTAAATGTATATGGGTGTCTTTGCATGTATGTCTTTGTATCAATTGCATTCCTGATGCCTGTGGAAGGCAGAAGAAGGAACTGGGTTCCCTGGAACTGGAATTACAGATTGTTGTGAGCTACCAGATGGATGGATGGATGCTTGGAATTGAACCTGGCTGTCCTCTTAACTGCCAAGGCCCCCCCCCCCCCCCCCCCCCCCCGTTTTGGTTTTTAAGCTTTAGCATGACAATCCATTTCCTCTCTCATAGTTTCGGTGGAATTTCTTTTCTTATCTAGGGAGTAATGCTTTGAATTATAAAAATTACTTATTTTTATTGGGTGTGTATGAATTTGCCTGTACTTACCAAGTATATCACTTGCATACTCTGCCCTTGGAGGCTGGAAGAGAGCTTCCTGTGTCCTGGAACTGGAGTTAGACACAGTGTGAACCACTACGTCAGTGCTAAGAACTTTCTGCAAGAGCACCAAGTACGCTTAACCATCTCTCTAGCCCATACTTTGAGTTTTGAATTTCAAAAATCCCATTCAAAGTGTTTTCTCATTCAACCCACTCAGTTTTTAAATGGGTAAAGTGATGTCCTTTCTGTCAATTTATCTTAAGGGGAATGGAAAGGAAGTGTTAAATGATCCTCAAATCCTTTGTGAAGACACACAGCTCTGATGATGCTGCATTAAAATCATGGAATGTTCTTTGGCTGGCCAACTTAACATGAAAGTGTTCTGCTTAGCACACCTCATTATAAATGATTGGCAGCTTCATCTTGAGGTTCGAGTTGACTGAAGTACTTTTCAAATTATCCCAGGACCAGAACATTCTTATCCTGACATCAGGATGTCCTGAGGCAGCCATGGGGAATTTATGTTTTTATGTTAAGAATTAACCTTTATATCTTTGAACATTTGGGTAAAAAGCTTGGGCTGTTGAACCTTATAGGTTATGAAGTGTTTTTAAGAGTATATTGAGGGACACCATGATTCTTCACAGATGGACAATTTTATTAGCACATTTTCTATGGGTGTATTTATTGGTTCCCTTTAACTCAAGAAACTTAAGACACCACTTCCATGTGGGAAATCCTTCATTTTCAGGTCTCTCTCTGATGGAATGCCCGCCAAAGGAATCTACCTCTTTTGACTGAATGTGATTTTAATTTCTTCACTGATAATAACGAGCCAGTTACAGAACCTTAAGCAAACGTTTACTGAATGTGCTTTGTTGACAGTATGCAGTCCCGTTGCCCATGGTGCTTTTTGAATGACTTGAGAGGTGAGAAACCCGGGGCAGGCTTGAGGGAAATAACTTACCCTAAGCCACTCACTCAGCCACAGTGTAGAGTTGGTGGGGTTTTTGTGTCCAGGTGATGCTTTCTCATTTCAAACTCAGGCACCCCTGTGCAATCACCTTCACTTGAGAGCAGCCATTTCCGTTTTTGCTTTTACTTCCTCGTGATATAAAGAAACAGAATGACACTAGGCAGAAACTTGGAAATAATAGAAAGCAGAGCTGTCTTCCGCAGACTGCTGCCCTTGCTGAAGAATTAACAGTCATGCTCCAGAGGCTCTGTCACGTGATTCTGACAAGGCACAGCTGTGCTAGGTGGTGTTACAGCTTGTTCCTGGGCGTGTTGATGCAGCCCTTAATTGCTAAAAGTACAGACCTCGTTTTTAACAGACTCTCCTTTAAGGGAAGGGCTGTGCTGCACTATGACCTGGAAAATGGAGGCTTTTAAAGCAACATGGAATGTAAATGGCCTTCACCCGCAGAGACCACTCAAATCCATGCCTCCAGCTGGGGAAACTTAAATACTATAAGAAAGTTAATGTTCATCTTTCAAGGCCTCGGGGATTAGCGTCTGGAGTGAAAGTTGGTCGCTTCAGTCTTTTTATTTTTGAATTATTTTGTGTGTATGGATGTTTTGCTTGCATGTATGTCTGTGCACTAACGGGTCTGTAGTGCCCCAGAGAGCCATAAGAGGATCCCCTGGGACTGGGCATATATAGGTGGTGGTGAGCTGGGAATTGAACCCAGGTCTTCTTGGAAGAACAGCCAGTGCTATTGACTGCTGAGCCACTGCTCTAGCCCCCAGTAGCTACAATCTTAAACCTTCTCAAGGTCCAAGTAGGTTTTGCCAGTACAGAGTGGCAGTGGAGATGGGAGTGGGAGGGAGAGATAGAGCAGCTTGTCAAAAGCTAGGAATGTGGACTATTAGGGACAGTCTCCTAACTTCTAAAAGTATGTCAAAGAAGTCCGTGGGCTGGACTCAGCCTTCAGAAATCTGTCCTAGGACCCCTCCTTGATACCCAGGAGTGTATAACCTACAAGAAAAAAAAGCCATTTATTTATCAGGAGTTGTTTGTAGATCTTGCAAAATAATGGAAGCTTTGTAGTCCTTGGTGATGTCTGTGTGTGTAGAGAGCCATTTATGATGCGCCTGATACTTGTTGGGGTATCTGTAGGGGTTCATTGAGTCTGTGTGCTCTGGACATAAGTGCGGGGCTGTAGAAGCATGTTCTTTATGGAAGCATTTTTCAGTACCAGCATCCTTTTGTACAAGAGTGTAAGTTATTTAATACATAGATCCGTCAGTAGGCTACACAGGGTCTTTGGACTGAGGTCTTTCCTCTGTATTATCCACTTTTCAACCAAGTGCCAGTCAAAGAAACAGAAACATGCTGAGTATTATGGGATTAAAGGATTTATTATAGAAATTGGCCCTTTCTCAAATATGAGAGATGCTAGGGGAAGTGAAGGTCCTGCAGGGGAGTGAGAGGATTAGAGAAAGTTTCCTGGGAAGCCCTGGAGTAGGGGTGGGCAGGTCAGAAGTGGAGGCTGCTGAGGGGACCACAGGGGAGGGTGCAGCCAAGTGTCTGGAATCTGTTGCCTCTGTGTCGTTCTCAGCACTGTGGCCTACAGACAGTTGCTGACGGGCTGAGGCTCTGCTTGTCAACTGGGCCATGGGACAGAAAGGTGGGAGCGGAGGAAAGCAAGGGCAGACAGGGAGCCAGCAGTCAGTCACCTTCCACCTGCTCACTGCATCTTCTGGGAGAGGCGGTCATAGCCTTACTTTCGCTTTGGAAATCAGACAGGGGAAAGTTCTGGTGAGTGGGAGTTCCCCACTAAGCAAGTGGGCAAAGTTCAACACCACATACTCTATGGCTGAGAAGAACCACACCCTAAAACTGTGCCTGAGAACTGTTCACTCTGTCTCTTGAACCCACTAAGAGACACTTAGCCATTTTTTTTTGACCCGGCTGACTGGGTCATTTTTAGGACAAGGAACGCTTACTAAAAAAGTATCGATCAAATTGGGAGTCAGTGATAAAGTGTTCAGCTCGAGCTGTAGGAAATGAGGAGGAAATACCTGCCTCTGTGCTCACTCTCCCACTTCCAAAATTGAAAGCCATTTACCTTATCTTGTTCAGCAGCCACTGTAGCTACCAGTCAAGAAGGAGATGTAGCCAATATTTCAATAAAAGCTTGAAGTATCACCTACAAGCAGCTTCTGCTTTGGCCAACCTTGCCAACTCCAACCACAGACTTAGAAATATGCTTCCTTTTCCTGCATAGATTCAACCTCTCTGGCAACACTGTGGTCGGGTAATGGGGTGGTAAATTAGGTAGCGGGGGCTCAGATTTATCCTAGCATCGCCTCATACAGCGAAAAGCCAATTTTCACCCCAACTGGCAGGCAAGAGGCAAAGCAATGTTAAGGCCTCTTTGAGTTTCTCGTGTGCTAGAAAGACATCCTTTCAAGTCTGGCAATCCCTCCAACTAGGTCATCTTTCTTTGTTTGTTTTTTTTTTGTTTTTTGTTTGTTTGTTTGGTTTTTTGTTTTTTTTGTTTTGTTTTTTGAGACAGGGTTTCTCTGTGTAGCTTTGCGCCTTTTCCTGGAACTCACTTGGTAGCCCCAGGCTGGCCTCGAACTCACAGAGATTTGCCTGCCTCTGCCTCCCTAGTGCTGGGATTAAAGGCGTACACCACCACCGCCCCTAGGTCATCTTTCAAATGATCACTATCTGATACAGAATACTTTTAATTCAGGATAGTCAAAATACCCATAAAATTTTCCATTGTAATGTTTTTGGTGTGTGTGTGTGTATATGTGTGTGATGAAGTACATTGGAAAAGTACAGTATATACACTCAGATCAATAAATGTATGACTGGATATAACCACAGATAAATGGATACATGAGTGTGTGTTTTCTTGAGCTTAACCCAAGGCAAAGTTCAACTCAACTTCCCTCAACACACCCTCCAAAGTTCCTCTCTCCTACTTTGCTTCTTCTTCCTCATTTTTTTTCTTTCTTTTTTATTTTTTAAAGACATTGTGTAGCCCTGGCTGTCCTGAAACTCAATTTGTGGAGCAGACTGGCCTCCAACTCAGAGATCCACCTGCCTCTGCCTCCCAAGCGCTGGGATTAAAGGCCACCACCACCTGACCCATTTTGCTTCTTATTTCTTCAATCCACCAGACCAGAATTTTCAAGGAAGAAAGTCAGATAAAAATTACTCATCTTAATGTGCATATATTCAGCTGATGAAATGCTAGGAGGAAACCCTAGGTGGATCCTACACATAAAAGTGTCTACTGTCCAGGATTCAGTAATCTCCTATTTCAGTCCTAAATTAAGAATGGGTGGCCCGGGGTGGTGGTGGGGCATGCCTTTAATCTTAGCACTCGGGGGCAGAGGCAAGTGGATCTCGTGAGTTCCAGGCCCTGTTCTCAGGAAACAAAGTCACATCACTAGGCCATTTCCTAACAGGACATAGTTGGCTGTCCCTCTGGGGAATTGCTCTCCTCTAGATTGATTGCAGTGCTCTCCTGTGCTCTTGAATTCTGCCTGTCAATCCCACCAGGTCTTGCATTCCCAGCCAAGGCTGGAAGCCTGCAATGTTCTCCTCCAGGCTCTTGTCCTTAGGGACATTCCTTGACAAATGGTGTCTGTGATTATATCACTGTCTACTTAGAGCACCTGCTACCACCAGGGCAAGCTTGCTGTCTGCCTGGGCCAGACCGCCCAGCACATTTCCTGACTTCCTCACAGATGGTCACCTGGGCTCAGTGACAGAGCCTGCTTCTTCCTTACTCAGGGTAATGACTTTCTTCTGATGGCTCCCTTTTCACACTCGACCACACATGAGAAATGACAAGGAACAGAGCCCAGGGGACTTATAATTTGGGGAGTTAGGGTCAGCCCAAGGGTATGCAGGGAATGTTTGTTCGGCTCTTCCTGAAAACTGGTTGAGTTTCACAAGTCCATTCATTTCCTTCTCTCTGAATGAATAAGCAAGTGACTGACTCATGGTGAACCCCCAGTTAGAAGGTTGCAACATGTTCTTATAACTCAGTCTGTCCTACTATACCCAAGGGGAAAATCTACATCTGATGCATTTTTAGGCATGACTCTTCTGGGATTTATTTATTATTTATTTATTTATTGCCCCAAAGTAACTATGGTTTTAAAATGGTTTAGAAATACCATGTAAGATTTTGTTTGTTTGTTTTCTACATTATCTCAAAGTAATCTCACCAATAAAATCAGTGTTAGGAAATTGATAGAAAGAATAGACATTTCTGTTAGAAGGTATAATGACGCTTAGTCACTTTTTATAATAGTATTAATATTAATGTGATCATGTCTCATATGTATGGATACTTACCACACATTGAGATGGCATAAGCATCACCAGTTGATCTTCACAGTAGCCCAGTGAATAGAAGGAGGTTCTATTCTGTCAACTTCATATATAAGATAAATGAAATTATGAAGGGATGCGTCCAGGTGACGACAGACCAGCTGTCTTCAATGTCCGTGCTTTAGTGTACAAAGAGCAAGAAGCTAAGTTTTTTTTTTTCTTTTTTCTTTTCTTTTCTTTTTTTTTTTTTTTTTGCCAAAAAAGTAGTTTTAAATTATGTATGTATGTGCACTTGAATGCAGGTACGTATAGAGGCCAGATGAGGGTGTCAGATCCTCTGGAGTTATAGGCAGTTGTGAGCCACCTGATGTGAGTCCTAACTTGGGTTCTCTCCAGAGCAGCAGCCCACTTGACTGCTGAACCATCTCTCCAGTAGTCTTACTTTGTTTTTGTTTTTTAATGATACGAAACGTGTTCAAAATGGATCATAATTTGTGATTTGGCAAAACTTTTCTTGAGATAGAAATGAATTTATAAGAGAATGGCCACACACCCATGAATATTCACAGTAGTTTTATTAATATTTGTCAAAGCTTCAAACAATGCACACTGCCATCAAGAAGTGAATTGATGAACTGTGCATGTCTATATCATGGATAATATCCAGCAATATAAAAATATTTCATTTTTTATTTCATATATGGTAGTCTGGATGAAAGTCAAAATACTTTGTGGAATGAAAGAACACAGAGGAGAAAAGAGGAACTCAGTTATATGCTGTGGTTCTTGTGAATTTCTAGAAGATGCTAATTAATTGACAATAACAGAAAGCCAATTTGTAATTTTTCACTTTCCTTCATTTCATGTTGGTCATTGGGAAAACACGGATGGCAGCAGCATCTATTTCAGGCCGTTGTAAATGTTAGCAATAATAAATATTAACTGTTTGACTTAAGTGTGGACAACTGGTAGGAGTGTGGAGGTAGTGACGATGCTGTCAGTGATGTGAGGAGGTGACTTTTAACTGTGACCCTGAAGTACCTGGTCCAGGGGGAGCCATTGACTCTGAGGCCATCTGCACCCCTGCGCTGCTGTGGATGGGCTGGCCTTCTCCAATAGACTTGCCCTTAAAGGAAGTTTGGAAGAATATTTGGGAGTCAAATGAAAGGGCAGAAGTGAGTCCACACAAATTAGTTAGATTTTTTGGGAAGTGGGAGAGAAGGAGCAGGGAGGAAAGCTGAATAGAGGCAATCACTGTTTTGTTGATAGTTTTGGGTGTAGTGTAATGATGAGAAAAAGAAGCAGCTTTTTGTTGACTATTCTTTTCACTGATATTTTGGTCTGCATGGCTTGCGCTTGTAGACCCACCCTGTATCTTGTAGGTTCCTTAGTAGCACCCTCCACCTATCAGATGCCAGTGGGCACTCCCCCTCTCGTCTATATGACAGTTAAAAATCTCTTGCCTGTCAAGTAGCCTCTGTGGTCAAGTGCAGGGGACTACTGCTGTGGTGTCGAGAGGCAGCAACGTTGAAGTTGAGATATTAATTTCAGTGTTGGAAGTGAGCAAGACTCGTCGACAGTGATAGAATTAACTGCTTTCATTGTGTTGGTTCAGTGGAAATAGCTGGTTCTGAGCATTAACCTCCAAGCCTATAGACCAGTAGTTTGTCTGCTAGCTCCCCTGTTTGTAACACAGGGCAATAATAGTACTTACCTTGGTTGCTGTGGAGAATAAATAAGTTGAAAGCACTGTGTGTTTGCTTGAAGAAAACAGTGGTGTTCTTTTCTCTTTATCCGAGAGACTTTGCAAGCAGCCTAAGGGAAAAAAGAGAGAGTCTTCTGGCCTGCAGTTCTCTCGAGCTGATTTTTAAAGTGGTCATCACTTGAAGAGATCTGTTAAAAAATTATTCTGCAATGATGGTATTGAAAGATAAATGTAGGAGATGGTACTTTGTCCCTGAGCTGATTCTTCTTCCCTGGGCCCACTGAAAGATCCTTGAGTTGTTATAGAAGAGCGAAGTCTCCTTGAGCAGAGCTGAAAATGATATCGAGGGCATGAAGTGGCTGTTATTGATGTCAATGGCAGGGTTTGGAGAAGGAACTCCTGGGAGTGAGGTTGGCCCCGGGAAATATCTTTCCCTGCACTCAACAAAGACTGGAGGCCACCTCAGACCTTGGAGCTGACCGAGGGAACAGTACAGAGCTGGCTGGCCTCTGTTCCCACAAGGCTTCCCAGTGACTCAGGACCTCTTGTAGCCAGATTGTGAACATTTTTCAGCCTCAGCCTCCTGCTGCTTTTTACACATACTTGTTGTAGAAGCTGCCTGAAAATGTCATTAAAGATGTGTCAGGCTTCAAGAACTTAGAATTTCTTCCCTACTACCCTGACAATGGCTAAGACAGTGTACCCTGGCAAAGTGATGGATGCATTGGCTTATCAAGGTCAAGAGTAGCAGCTGGCCCCATTGTGTCCCCAGTTCAAAGAAGGATTCCCCCAATGTCTCCCAAATTTCTCAGGTCCCAAATGCACAAAGAAGTCTGCCCTCTTGGAGCCTTCATAAGGCAGGTCACTTTAAGGCCCTCAAGCCTTCTCTATAGACAGATGGCCTGCTCTGTCCTAAGCAGAGGGCATTTAGTAACTTTTGTCCCTTGTCATTAACATGCTTTACCCACCTCATGTAATGACTCTGGACTGCTTTGGAACACCAATTTGAAATGTTCCAATACAAAGCAAGAACCATGTTACTCACTTCTTTTGTAAAATGAGTATTAAACAAGGTTTAAAAGTTTTTTTTTGTTGTCTTATTTTTTTAAAATAATTCTACCTCTAAGACCTGGAGCCTATTCTATGACCTTGCACAGCCATCCTTCTGTAAATATGATACCAACATTAACTTTGGTTGTCTTAAAAACAATGTAAAATCCTCCTAACAATTTAGGCTCATTTTACATTCTTGCTAAATTACCAGGGTTAGGGCTGGAGGAAGAAAAATCATAGAAATGCAAATAACTGGAAAACAGTAAACTAGCAGCCAGGCATGGTGGCACACACTTTTAAGCCCAGTACTCTGGAGGCAGATGTAGAGGGATGTGTATGAGTGTAAGACCAGTTGGTCCACATAGTGAGTTCCAGGTTAGCCAAGGCAACATAGTGACATACTGTCTCAAAATACTATATTAAAAAGATAGTATAACATAAAAGCAAAATGTTTATCCCTATTTTGTTGCCTTGACCTGTTGACTCTATGTGCTGGCTAGTTTTATATCAGTGCAACCCAAGTTAGAATCATAAGAGAGGAGGAAACCTCAGTTGAGAAAATGTCTCCATAAGATCTGGCTGTAAGGTATCTTCTTAATTAGTAATTGATGGGGCAGGGGCCAGCCTATTGTGGGTAGTGACACCCCTGACTGGTGGTCCTGGGTTCTATAAGAAAGCAGGCTGAGCAAGCCATGAGAAGGAAGCCAGTAAGCAACACCTCTGCATGGCCTCTGCATCAGCTCCTGCCTCCAGTTCCTGCTGTCCTTAAGTTCCTGTCCTGACTTCCCTCAGAGATGGACTATCACCTGGAGTGTGTAAATGTAAGTGAAATAAATTCTCTCCTTCCCAAATTGTTTTTGGCTATGGTGATTCATCATAGCAATATTAACCCGACCCTAAGTAAGATACTGTGCTAGAAGGTTTGTTTCTTTTATTTTAGGATAGTGTATGTTTTGAGGAAATCATACAGATTTTTTTAATATATTTTCTTAACTATTTTAAGCTAATTTCTGGCATCACATTGCTTACCTTCTCAGGTTGTCTTATATCTCATCGACTCAAAGAACACAGCTGTCACCTAAAGGGAATAAATAAGAGATAGTTTATTCTGTATCCAAATTTGAGTGAAGATGGCCCAAGAACACAGATTTGGGCTACTCCAAATTCTGTGGTCCAAGATGGAAGTAGTTTCATAGTTTTACAGAGCAAAGAAAGTTATAAATTAAGGCAAGTTTAAAACACATTGGTGAGCATATTGGAAAGGAAGTTACAGCAAGACTGAAGAAGCTTTTCTATAGGCCTCAGATGCTGTCTTAGGACATTTTGGCTTTTGGGTTGGTGGAGGCAGCTTTTGGGCTGGTGGAAACTAGGGTCTGCTAAGTTAATATATTCATCACAGAATGTTAATTCCGATACAACTATTTATTTTGCCTCTGGACCCGTAACATCCCAACTTCTCTACATCACCCATGTCCTAATCAGTCAGTCTTTGTACACACACATAGCTTCTTTCTAGGAAATCTCATTGACAACCTTAACCCTTGAGCTCTAGGAAGTATTCTCTTTTTGTCGTTTTATTTTGTCCTTTTCAGATAGTGTCTTGCTAGGTAACCCTGCTTAGCCTGGAACTTGTAGGCCAGGCTGGACTCATACTTGTTTTCATACTTGTAGCCATCCTCCTGTCTCTGCCTCCCAAATACTGGGATTGCAGGCAAGTGCTTCTGTGCCCTACTGGTAGTGATTTTTGTTTTTGTCTATTTTTTTTTTTTTAAATGCCCATGAGTGTACAGGTATGTGTCTGTGTGTGTGCTGTGTACTTAAGTGCATTTTTCTGGAGGAGAGTGGACAGCCTCTGATGTCATCCTCAGGGACACTATTTATCTCCTTTGAAACAAGGGATTCTCATTGGCTTGGAGCTTGCTAATTGGGTTAGATTGGCAGGTCACCATGCTTAGCTTTATATGCCTGTGCCAGGGATCAGACTCGGGTCTTCATGCTTGTAAGGCCTGTGCTCTACCCACTGAGCATCCCCAACCCCATCCTTAGGAAGTCATCTTAATCCCAGTTGCTGACATTGTTCCTGCCAGTGATTAAAAGTTGAAAAATGGCATAAGGTGATAGGATTATAACCTTAATGTACAGTGACATTGAAAAGGCAAAGAACCACGCTTTAAAGTCTAATTCATGGGTTATCCTCAAAGCAGACCGCTAATTCTTGGAAAGACCCTTATACCCATGTGTACCTCTAGTCTTCCAGAAGTACATAGTACTGTAATCCCTTTTTCCAGGGCCAATGGCAAGGTGGTTTTTGACTTTGAGATGTGGTTGCATTTTATGTAGGGATGTATACCAGAATCATAGAGCAGCCACATGGAGAATGAAGCCAGAAAGAGACAGTGTATTTTCAGGAGCAATTTAGAGCATGATTGATCTTCCTGATGCTGTTAGTGTAGCATTTCTAGCTGACTGGACTTATCTGAAGCTACTGGGCAACACTGTGCTTAGGAAGAATTGTGGGAGAGACTGCATCGATTAGTTGGTCAGTTAGCTCTACACTCTAAAATTAGGAAATCAGCTTGTCATTTGCCAACACGGGAACACCATCGTAATGTCTGTTACGTGTCACCGATCCCTGTGATTTCTCTGTCCCATCAGATGTTCTTTAGTGATTATTTTATTTTTTAAAGCTGGCATTATTCAACTCTTGTTTCTCATTGGGCTAGCAGTTCTTTCACAGGACAGGAACTGATTCTGTGATGATTCGAAAGGGAAATTTGGGGAGTTGGCAAGTAATTCAGTGGATGAAAGCCGTTGTTGCTAAGCTTGATGATTTGAGTCAGAGCCCCCAAGCTTGAGAGAGCTAACTTGAGAAAGCTGTCCTCTGACCTCCATGCATGCTGTAGCATGAACATGTGTACACACACACAGTATATGGAATGTTTTAAAAAAGAGCAAGTTTGAGATTGTAGGCTCATATGTAAATTGAGCTTATTTGAATTAAACCATCACTTTATGTAGATGGGTTAATGTTCTCTGTCATTGCTAAGATGCTGATAGCCAGATTGCCAGGGTTCTGCTGTTTGTAACCTGTGTGGTGGTCTAGGAAGAATCCTCATAATGGAGTGAGGGGAAGTCCCTTGTTGGTGTCTTGTTGGTGTGGACTCATTGTACACACTGTTGTGTTTTTACAACATAGACCGTTTCTTTCAAGTCTGTCGTGTACTTTGAGTGCTGAAATATCAAGTGGCTCTAAATGACGTAGAATTTACCCCCTTTGTCATTCTCCAATTTAATTCCTAGGGCATTGTCATCTCTGTTTAATTTCCTTACCCCCAAATTCACCTAAAAAAATAGCATTGATGAGTAGTGAGAGGTAAACCGTGGCTTCTTGGCTCCCACATTTTAAGGTCTGAGGGCAAAGAATAGTGCTCACAATTTTTAATGGTTAAAAAAATACAACATTCTGTGGTTTGTGAAAATTAATATGAAATTCAAATGTCCGTGTCCATGGGAATTCAGTCACACTCACCATGTCCGGCAGTTAGTCATTGTGTTGGCCCACTGTAAAGTCTACGATGTTTCCTCTCTGCCTCTTCACAGGAATGTTTGCTGACCCATGAGTGACAGGAAGAGTGCACAGCCGTTTAAGTTAAGTAGTAGGGTGTCGTGCCTCAGTTTCCTGAAAGGGAAAACTGGTTCAACTTTTTCCACCCTGAGGGTTTAGGTGAGGATGAACTGAGATTGTAAATGCAAGCTGTCAACAGCATGCTACCCAGTACCTCAGAGACAGAGGGTGTTGGTTTGTAACTTTGTCTTTGCAACTGTTGCTAGTACTTCAAGCATATTTTGTGGCTTTAGGTCACCTGTTCAAATAGAAGTCAGCCAGTAAACAAACAGAAACCCAAACAAAGCCAACAAATAAGCGAAACAAACAAAATGAATCCCTTTTTGTTGAGGCCAATCTTGGCCTTCTATGAAGAAAAGCCTACCAGGCACTAGCTAGCTGGTGAAGCAGAGCAGTGGTTTGGTTAGGGTAAGGTGAGGCTAAGTCAAGCAAGAGTCTTGACTCCAGTCTCTGCAGCTCTTGGCTGCCTCAGTCTCCACAGCTGTATCCCTTTTCCATGCTTCTTGCTAGGCCGAGGTGCTTGCTAAACTGCACGCATGACCGGAAAGCAGAAGCTTCCCCACATGAAGATGAAGGCTCACTGACGGGACTTCTGTCTCTACCGAAGCACCAATTGGAAACCACTCTTCTTTCCAATTTAAATTGTCCATGTGTTTTCCCCCTGGTTTTTCCTTTCAGCTCCACCAGCCTTGTGGGAACACTGTTCAAGCAGCCTGCTGCAGGCTTGTAGGGTGACATGAATGGGCATTTCTTGGCCTCCTCCTCCCCCCTTATCCTGTCTGCTTTCCATGTTTTATTAGCCACCTTGCAAAGCGGGAACTTTGCCAAGGTCTGTTTTGGGACCTGGGGTGGTGGTTTGAGTCTACTGCTTAGGAAGTCCAATGAGTGACTTTCTCCTGTTTATAGAAAAAAAAAATCTGATTGTGTCAGCCTAACTCAGGCTACTAGTATATATGTAGCTGAGAATGACGATGTAGGTGCCGTGTGCTCCTATGTGTGAATTTTGTATAAATTGATGAATGGTCTGTCCTCTGGCCTTTTGTTGTTGTTCAACAGTTATCTCCTACTCTTCTGTTTTAAAAGTCGTATTGTTATGTGACCTACTGGGTCTGAGATAGTTGGTTATAAATGACTGAATGTGTTGCTTCCACGCTTTAACACCTTGGGATGTTTGTGGAGGGAGGAAGAACAGAGAACTGAGCTTCGGTTCTTGTTATTGCTTCTGATGGTAGTCTGGACTTATTTTATAGATTGTGTTTGCCTGCCAGCATGGTGCTTGGGTGTGATTAATTTGTGCAGCTTGCCATTGGATAAATAATTTTCATTCCTTGGATCCTTGTTCAGAAGGGATTAGCCAAGTGAACTGGAAAACATGCCTTTGTAGGAGGGCTTGGGCTGTTTGTGATAATCAATGCACAATCTAGTGGCTGATTGAATTCAACTCTTACAGAACTATCTGACTCATTGGCTCTTAATGCTTCTAAATGTCTTCGACAGTGTTTTCAATCTTGTGTGTGGTAGACATAGTTCAGAATTTAACAATTCCTCAGATCTGGCTACGGATGTTCAGAGTAGACATCCTGTGCAGTGGGTTTCAAGAAGGTGGCTTTTCTGATAGACATCTTATTCTGTCTTTCTTCTGGTATGGAAAAAAAACATTGAAAGGTTGATCTCACTTCAACTCTTCTGGAAATGGAGAGTTAAAGCACAATAAAAACAAAACAAAATAAAACACCAAAGGGAAATAAAAAACCAAAACCCTTGAGAATCAAGATCCATCTTGGAGACCTGTAGAGGATCCTCAGAGCCTGGGCAATGGCTTTGGGTTTGGGCATTGCATCATTCTAGGTTACATAATTTACAGCTGAGCCTGGTGGGATGGTGGGAACACGTTCTGCCCAGGGGGCAAGAGTTTCTGCTTAGATGTTCACTCATTTGATTTATGCACCAAGTAACTGAAGCAGAGGGATCAGTTTAGGAAAGCTTTCTCCTCTCTTGCTCATTGCTTTGAATAGTTTCTTCCAGTTCTGAGTTCTGGTCTTGTGAACAGTGCATTGACTTGGCCTGTGTCTGCTGGTTGGCCGGGTGCTTGGGATTTAGTTGTCTTTGACTTCCAAGGAATAGAATAGTCAAGATCCCTGGTACTGGCTTTGATTTTTTAAAAAAACGTGTTTGGTACCTTCATGGACTAGACTCAGCCTTTGTCAGTTGTAGCCTATATCTAGATGACAGGTGAGTCAAGGCCTGACAGATCTTGCAAAGCAAAATCCAGGCCACCCAAGTAAATTTGAATTTGAGATAAACAGCTGATAGTGTTCCATTGGCAGCTCCTGCTTTTCTCTGAAATCAAGGGTAAGTATAGAGAAACTTGATGCCCTTGGGTTAGTTGAGGATTCCAAGACTATTGTGAATGAGAAAATAATTGTACGACCAGGAAAAGAGCCTGGCAGTTATTAAGAACTTTCTATATTGATCACTTTTCAGTCCTCTGTTTATGGAATAATTGCTATCAATCATGTTCATTTGATATGTACAGTTGATATTTCCTGAAATATGTGTGTGTGTGTGTGTGTGTGTGTGTGTGTGTGTGTGTGTGCATCCAGCGGTTTTGTTTTTTAAATGAAGGTGAGGGGCTACTGTGATTCCCATTTCACAAGAGGGAAAACTGAGTGAGACCACATAGCCAGGGACTGATTGAGGTTAAAGGAAACGATGCAGCATGGTGGGGGGTGGAGATTAAGTCCAAAGTTGTCTGAGTCTTTAATGGGCCCAGGGTTCTAAGATGGCTCCTTTTTTCCAGTTGTTCGTATCTTGGCTACATGTATGGAACCCACTGGACAGCCTTAAAAACACGTGTCTGGATACATCCCAGAGAGGTGCGCTTAGTGGGTCGGATATTGTCCTTGGCATGGGGTCAGGCTGAGATTTGAAATTTCCCCAGGGCCTGCTAATGTAGTGCTGGGGTTCAAGCCTGCTGCTTCCCCCTATCTTTGGAGTCAAATGAATTACTCTCCTTAGGAAATCTGGTCGCTCTATGTGGCCATTCCTTTAGTTCCTTACCCCTCCTCCACAGAAACTCACCATTCCAAATCTGGCAGCTAATTTTTCATGGTCTTTGTTTCTTCTGAATTATTTTCAGGAAGTCCTGTGGAATATATGTTGGGGTATAAACAAACCACAAAGAGAGACCTCTTGGGGGTATTCTGTTGATGGATTTTCTGAGCGATCTTTTCTTTTTCATTCCCCCATTATACTTCCTGGAGAGAGGAATGCCCCTTTGTTCTTCATTTAGCTCCAGCTGGGTACCAGGCTCAGAGTTTGAGGAGGTTTACAGATTAATAAAACTAGACCACTGCCCTCCAGGAGTTTTCAATTTTGGAAGGGATGTATATAAATGTAATTCCAGGTTTAATTTTCTAAGAGTCACTTCAGAAG
The DNA here is from genome assembly GCF_903995425.1 of Onychomys torridus. Taxonomy (NCBI): domain Eukaryota; kingdom Metazoa; phylum Chordata; class Mammalia; order Rodentia; family Cricetidae; genus Onychomys; species Onychomys torridus. The sequence continues at coordinate 19,550,013 of NC_050458.1, read as the reverse complement.
GACAGAGGATTAGGGATTTCCGAGTCAGCAGAGGCAAGAAAGGGAAATGGGGAAGCATGTGGCCCCAGTCTTGCCTTGCCTTGGTTCTTGTCCAGCACACACTCCCTAGAGTACCCCGGCCTGATCCTGAGCCCACCTGCCCCTCTGTGGGGTTGTAGTGAATTAGTGGTCTTTCAGAGCACACCAGTAACCAGGCTCCGGGCAAGGGCTTGGTCAACAGCCACAGCCACCATGTTCCCTGTGCCTGGGAGTCCCTCCACCTGACCTTAAAGGCTTATGCTGATGGGCTGAAAGTATCAATATCAGGTTACTAAGTGTTTTCTATTGGTCCTTGAATTCACGGGTTTTCTCTTAATTTGATAATCAGTGAGGAACTATGGAGGTATCTGAATTGAAAAACAGATATAGGCTGGGAGAAGATGACCTGTGGCTGAGCGCGGATTAGAATTGGAAGCCACACAGAGACTCTAGGCGAAAACAAAAACATTTAGGCCAGAGCGAAGGGGGTTGTCTTTGCTTGAAGGCAGCAGCAACAGAAAGTAAAGGCATTTGGAGCATGTTTGGAACACATGCGGTGACGGGTAGGGCGTGCGGGACTGACGCTGTCCGTCCTGGAGACATTTGTGGATGGACAACGTGGAAGAGACTGATTGCTGATAGGGAAGGGGATGAAAACTGGGTTCTGGGTAAAGTTCTTACTGCAAACTTTAGTGTGAGCAATGCAGTGTCACATCCCATCTCATTACACACATGCTGTGATTGTACATTTGGGGATAATGTGGAATTTCACAATATCAAACTTCCAGTGGTTTAAGGATGGGCCGGAAGAAAGCTTCCCATGGCTCCTGCCACCCCCATCTGTCCTTTATGTCAAACTCAGGCTTCCCTCCCTCGTTTGTATAACTCTTTGCACAGGAAGTCGATACATCTTTAGTGTTGTTTGACCAATGGAGCAGTCTCTTTCTTACCAGATAGTTCTGTAAGCAATAAGTACTTCTAATATTGTGAGCTTTATTTATTTCTAAGTGGGAGTTAGACTAATGAGGCATTTCCTAACGCCAGGCTTGACTTATAATTCAGAAACAGAAGGTAGATGACTTGCAAGGACCATTCCCAGTCTATGTTTTTAAGGTCATTTACATGATTATGTGCAGTCGCGAGCCCTGCACTTTCCATATGGAGTGATTGAGCCTTTCTGAAGGTTGCTAATGACTTCATTTCGCTTTGCTGGTACAGCTCGGATTAGGGGCTGGCAGGATTTCCAGAAGGGCCACATAGTAAACATTTTAGGCTTTGCAGTAGGATTTCTGACCCAGCTATTCAGTAGTGCTACCCTAACAGCAAAGCAGCCGCAGGCAACGTGTCAACAAACACACTTAGTTTCCTTACAGTCTGATGTTGCTTCCACAGAGTGGGCTGGATTGGAGCCTCAGGCCACAGTTTTCCTGACCCCAGAGTAGTTAGTGTATGGGCCCTGTGCCATGCATCCCCGGTTTTTATTTTATCACCTGTTAAAACGATATTCATAGGAAAACTAATTCCAAAGGTCTATTTTGATAATAAATGGGATCTCCCAGGTAATTTGGTGAAGCATCTGGAAAGGTTACAGAAGCGGTTAAACAGAGGGGATAGAATCTGTGTTAGTCTGTGTTCCTCTGTAACTCCGATGTGTAATGGCGACCTTTTACAGGCAAGAAGAGACCAGCAAAACACACTTTAGGAAGCCATTTAGGGTAACAGTTCTAATAGGTAGATACTGACTTTTAACAGACTTTCTAGAAAAAGCTCAGATCATGGAAAACTCCACATGGCCAATGTTGTTTATTCTCTGGAAGGTTTTTTTTTTTGGGGGGGTTCCTTCTTAGAAATTGTGTTTCATTCCTTTTCTGGGTATGAGTTTTAAACTTTGACTCAGTTTTTTGGCATAGGCTTGCCCTCGCCTTGCTCCCCCACCCCGATAGTTGAAGTCTAAGAAGAGCTTTTAGAACAAACAAAATGTAGGGAGCGTTTCTTGAGTGCCTGCTATGTGCTCACATTGTGGGAAGTGTTGCAGCAATAATCACAGGGCCCGTCATAGCCTTGGAGAGAAACACACGTGCCTGCAACAGCCAGGCACACATGCCAAGGCAGTGTCTGAATAAACAAGGGCCCGTGCAACACATACATTGAGGTAAAGCTGCTGAGGGACATGAACGTGAGCAGAGCGTCACATCAGGTGGCCCCAGGCCACAGAAACATCACAGAGAAAAATCTGGAGCAGGACTTGATACCTAGAGTTCATCTCAGTTTTGGTTGATCTCTTCCCTAGGAAATAGTTCTGTTCTCCTCAGCACAGGCATGAAGCTCGATCTTTGCCAGGCAAGTATATCTTGGCTTTAAAAGGCAGGGTACCAAATTGCCAAGACGATGGCCTAGAAGTAGAACTTTGTGATGACCCTCGAAGGTTTTAAGGTATTTGGCTTTGCATCACACTTCAAAGAACTAAAAAGTGAAGGCGAATATTCATAAAAATACACCTGCTGCCTCCTGTCTCTGCTTCTTGCCCCTGGAATGCTTGCTAGGCTAACCTGCTGTGAACAGTCGGGGAAAGAGATGATAGGCTGGGCAGTGGTGGTGCACACCTTTAATCCCAGCACTCGGGGGGCAGAGCCAGGAGGATCTCTGTGAGTTCGAGGCCAGCCTGGGGTACCAAGTGAGTTCCAGGAAAAAGGTGCAAAGCTACACAGAGAAACCCTGTCTCAAAAAAACCAAAAAAAAAAAAAAAAAAAAAAAAAGTGGGGACAATTCCCCACTAGGGTGGAAGTTCAGCAGAGCACATTGGGAACTCCTGGGTTAGTTCTCATGTAACCAGTGCATTAGAACAGTACATGCCAAGAGTGAGTGCCCATTTGCTTCTGATTAATGACTGAGATAATGACTGAATTTGGCCTGTGCCCTAAATTTAATGTTACTTTGAGTATCAAGGGGCACAAATGAGCATGACCAACTCTTCTCTTGCTGCTCATGATGGTGTTGGATGTGTTATATGACTCGAGACACAATGGGCCATTCTGCTTGGATGAGTAGAATTATATATCAGGGGAGGGCTGTCCAGCAAGAGGATGAGCAGGACAGAGGGAAACTAGAATTAAAGAGTAGTTATTGCCCCATAATTTAATTCCTTTGCTATAGACTTCTTCATGTTAGACAAGAACCACCGGTAGATGTGGCAGGAATCTTAAAAGGTCTTATTAATGAAATCAAACCCGAGGCCAGTTATTGGGGTGAATGCTGGAAGATCAGAGAAGCAGAACAAGCCACAGCTATCTCACCTTGCTAGTTCCTCAGGTGATCCTTTTTCCTCAGGCTGGAAGCTTCTGAGTCCTCCTCCACATGAATCTCAGCTGAACTGTGTTGCTCCAAAGCCTGAATGCTTAACCAACCAAATGCTTAACTAACTACATGCTTTTTCTCTACTAGTTCCTGGTCCTCACACCTTATATACATTTCTTTTTCTGCCCCCATTCCCTGGGATTAAAGGTTGGGTTTCTGGGATTAAAGGCGTGGGTCACCATGCTTAGCTGTTTCTAAAGTGGCCTTGAACTCAGAGATCCAGCTAGCTCTGCCTCCCAAGTGCTGGGTTTAAAGGCGTGCACCACCACTGCCCAACTTCTGCTATGGCTTACTCTTCCCATTTTTCTAGCCACTATTTTTGGCTTTGTTCTAGTGGCTGTCTGTTCTCTGACCCCAGATACGTTTATTTCGGGGAACACACAATATTTCAGGGAACACAATACCCACCACAGGTAGATCTCAGAACTCTGCTTCAGCTCCAGATATCAAAGGCTAACTGTATGGCACTCTCCATCCTTAATGGGGAGAGTAACATGGTCACCAGGGTAAACACTGGAGAAAGAGTGGAGAGGAGGGGCCTCATCTACATAGCTCACTGGTCCCCTTAGGCTAACTCCAGCTTTGGAGAGATCACAGATATCTTCACCTAGCCTGCGTGCATGCTGCATGCATGAATTCCTGTTTTCTGCTTTAGATAGTAGTTATTATTTATAGACAGACACAATTCATGTGCCAGATTATATAAGGAGAGTTCACCTGTAATGTTTGGTGAATTCTTTTTTGTTTTTTCTCCCTCTTTTTTTTTTTTTTTTTTTTTTTTTGAGACAAGGTTGTATCTGTGTAGCTGTGGCTCTGCGGCTGTGGTTGTCCTGTGTAGACCAGGCTGACCTGGAACTCAGAGAACCACCTGTCTCTGCTTCCACAGCGCCGAGTGCGGCTTCTTGGTGACTCCTTCTCAGCAGCCCTATGGGATAAGTGTGTTGCTGTTGTGTCTGCCTGCTGCAGGAACCTCCTTACTGTTTTGTTTACCTTTCAGTCTCCTTTGATTAGAAAGGTCTACCCATTAAGCACTGGAATTTTAGTAGATAATTTAAAGTGTCAAATCCAGGCCCAGTTTGACCGCCTAACGATGACTGTTGTGGGAGCTGGAGACCAGGGCTCTAGAGCGCTAAGTCCCGAGCCTGTCAGTTTCCTAATGCCAAGGTGGAGGGGGCAGTCTCCGTCTTTTACACACGCCATGTTGGACTCCTTCTTATTCAGGTTGTAAAATTCTCCACACTGATACTTCAGGCCAGCCTCCAATTTGTTTTAGATAAGCATTTACGATGAGTTAAGTAATGTGTTAAAAATCAGCTTTATGTTTCAGACATTTGCAACAATATGTGTATGTACCTTTCCCAATTCCTTCTCATGGTTTATAGGAGTATTGGGTACCCATGCAACCACGTGACTCTAAAACTAGTAGATTGTGGGGGTGGGGGGGTGGGGGGTGGGAGGGGAGGTTGGTGTGAGCATGAGCCTGAGTCTAAACTTAGTGGAAATTTAGTGGCTCAACTGACAGAGCTTCTGTGAGTAATGGCTACTGCCCCTTAGTAGCTAGGGACAGGTCTTTCCATTCTCAGGCATTTTCTTAGACCTTGAGCCTGTGCCACGAGAAACAAAAAACAAGACAGTTGCTTCAGCCCGGGAGCTTATTTCCTGATAGAGGGGATAAACTATAAGAGACAAGGCAGAATGTGGGAAGTACAGTTGCTCAGAGGAGGGAGATGCAATGGATGCCGTGCAGATTTATCCTTGGCCTCAGAATCTGAAAGACCTCAGTGCTACCTACCCTTTGTTCTTGAGTCATGATGCTGTCCTGCAGGTTTGCAATCTGATGTATTCAAGTGAGACAAAAATGCAGCAGAGAAAATGCAATGAAGGGATATGTGTGGAATAATCAATAAGCTAGACATGGGTTGGGGTGCATGCAGGTCAGTGGTAGAGGATGCTCTTAACATGCATGAGGTCCTGCCTTTGATCCCAGCATCCCCCCTAAAATGAGAACCCGAACAGATAAGTCTGGACTCTCTTTACACTCTCTTGTCTCAAGGCAACAAAAGTAGTTCTGCATGGATAGTTTTCTGTCACCTTAAATGCACTTGGGATTTCTATTTCTGGGGTACCAGAGACTCCTGTACAGGCCAGCAGCGTTTATTAAGCTACAGAGTAATTTGTTAAAATCATGTTAAAAAAAAAATCAAAATCAGGTTTCTACCAATAATGAGAAGGAAAGTTTAGAGGCCAAACATTTGTGATTTTTATTAGCCAGGAAGTTTCTTCATTAAACTGCAGTGTTACTTGTGCAGGTCTGAATGTTTTCCTGAGCTATGTTTTTTTAAAGAATTTTCCAAACGTGCCATGTCTGGGAACGACAATCCCAGGTGGAAACGCCTACGTGGCCTTAGTGGAGTGCTATCACCCGCTTGCTCTTCTACTTCAGTGGTTTCGTTTCACTGGTGTGCCTCTTTTGGAAGACACCATCAGGCCTGCCCAGTCAGTAGTCCATCCCCCCAGATCAAGTCCCAGGGAGTTCCAAACCCTTCTTCACATCTGCTCATTATTTACGTGAGTTATCGGGTCTGGCTGGGTGTTCAGTGAAAACCACCCGCCAGCGTTTTCTTCGCAAGTGCACATTTTTATGGTATTTTGACTTGACATTACCATTTAGTAGGCTTTTCATTGTCCTGGCTTCTCGTGTTGACACAAAACATTGCTTTAACTTTGGAGAAAAGCAGAATTGAATAAATTGTCAGGGCCAATCTATGTTCGGCCTACATATTTTTATTATTTTTATTTATTTATTTGTTTGTTTGTTTGTTTGTTTGTTTATTGGGACAGGGTTTCTCTGTGTAGCCCTGGCTGTCCTGGAACTTGTTCACTAGAACAGGCTGGAACAACTTGGAGATCTGCTTGCCTCTGCTTCCCAAGTGCTGGGATTAAAGGAGTGTGCCACCACTGCCTGGCTGGCCTAAATAACTTTTTACAGAAATGTGCCTCCATCCATCATTGTTCAGCCTCACAAATTTTATTTATTTTCAAAAATTTACCTTCTGTATACCAAAACTCATATCAAACAATAAGATCTGGGTTTTAAGAGGATTTTTTTTTTTTCATTGCTATCTCTTGGTCTTTCAAGAGTTTATTGGTCTGCGTGTTCAGGATAGTGGGATTCAGTGGCCGGCACTTCAGAGTTCAAAACCATGGCCCAGAAGATGTCTGCATTCTTCCTGTTCATGTGTGTGAGAACATGTATGAATAATTTAATATCCTACCATAAATCTGTGTGAGAGTGAGGAGACTCCATCCTAAAGTGGATCATTATTTCTGAGATGCTTTTGCTTTTTTATTTGTTTATTTACTTACATTTAATTGTGTGGCAGCCCCAGGGACTAAAGCCAAGGCCTCGTGGATGTATACGCCATGCAAGTGCTCTACTGCTGAGCTGTGCCTCCAGCACTGGAGTGTTTTTGTTTGTAAGGCTTAATGAGATAAGGGTCCAGACAGATTGCTACAGTGAAGGAGAGATGAGAAAAATATGTTCACCGGTCAGAGAGGTGACACAATGTGTTCTCTTATGAATTCATCAAACCTGACTTCTCATAATGAAAAGGTGGAGATTCCTAAAGGAACCATCGTGGCAGCCCATTTCTCTCTCTCTCTCTCTCTTTTACTTGGAAGGAGTCCAGAACACAGAATGTTTATGGATTAAAGAAATGTTCAGTTTAAAGTATGATCTCTCCCGTAGTGTGGTGGAAGAAAATGTGTTTCTGAGGAAGCTCCCTTTTCAAATGAACTGCTGCTGGTAAGCATGGAGACACCTGGGAGGCAGAGGCAGGAAGGAGTACTTCCCTAAGTTCAAGGCTCACCTGGGCTATCTGCCAAGTTCCAGGCCAACCAGGGCTACGTAGCAAGACTCTTGCCTCCAGAATCAATAGGCCGATTTGGGTGGTGTATGTTTGTAAGCCTAGCACTTGTGAGACGGGAGACTGGAGGATTGCTTTGAGTTTGAGACTATATAGTGAGTACCAGGCCTGCCAGGGACACAAAGACTGACATGGTCTCAAAGGCCAACAACAAATAAGATATAATGTCCTGCCGGGAAACAGTGACTTGTGAGTTTTAGAGATTGATATGTGCTTGAATTGAATTCCTGGAAATCACACCTAAAATCACTTATTTGGTTTCTGGGGAAAATACTTTTCCCTTGTATGTTCTCCTCTTTTCCAGCATTCTGTGTTGGAAAGAAGCACCAAGCTTGGACTCCTAGTTTTAAAATGCTCAACTAGAGGGACGGGCGTTTAGTAAGCCTGAAAGTAACTCGGGATGCATTTAGAAGTGGATTTGTGGTGGATTTCAGTAGTGGTTGAGACAGTGCACTGGCTTCTGGAGAATTCACTCTTGAGTGCTGTTGTTTTGAGATGGGGTCTCGTTATGTTGCCCAGGCTATCCTTGGACTCCTATGCTCCACTGATCCCCCTGCTCAGCATTCTCAACAACAGTAGAGACCAGATGTGAGTTATCCCTTGCATAGCTAGACTTGCTTTTGAGTCTCAGCTGTTACCCCAGGGTTTGGAGAATGGGACTTTGTCTCGGAGTATCAGGTTTACATTTGCATCTGAGGACACTGACCTGAAACTGTAGGGTAGTTAGAGTTATACCAAAGAGGGCTGGGTGGTGGTGGCGCACGCCTTTAATCCCTTTAATCCCAGCACTTGGGAGGCAGAGGCAGGCGGATCTCTGTGAGTTCGAAGCCAGCCTGGTCTACAAAGTGAGTTCCAGGAAAGGCACAAAACTACACAGAGAAACCCTGTTTTGAACCCCCCCCCCAAAAAAAAAGAATTATACCAAAGAGGAAAGCCCAGGATAGACAAACCTGACTAGGGTTGTGTAAAAACGTGTCTTTCCCCTCTCCTCTTTACTCCTTCCTCTTTCCATTCATGTATTTCGAGAAGCCATGTTACTCAATATAGATAGTACAGAATCTTTTTATAAACAGATTTCTTTTTGCTTTATCTTTTTAATTATTTTATTTTGTCTTTTTTAAAAAATATGTTTTTGCCTGCATGTGTGTCTGTGTGGAGGTACCAGAACTCCTAGAGTTGTATTTACAGTGGTGAGCTGTCATGTGGGTGCTGGGAATTAAAACCAGGTCCTCCAGAGGAGCAGCCAGTGCTCTTAACCGCTGAGCCATCTCAACAGCCTAGTTTCTAATTTTACTCTTCAATTAAAATATCATCCTTTGAGAAGAGTGCCTATAGGTGGTCATTTCTATTTCTGATTTTCCAGTGGCTACTGAATTGTTCTCCAGTGATGAATGAGGTCTGCTGTGTGCAGATGGAAACCCAATTGCTATGGCTCTTTGCCCATTGGTTTGCTTACCTCTTTTACCCCTGCAGTCTGGATTGAGGGCTGAACACAAGAGGATCCAAGCCACAGCCCCCCCCCCCCCTTTTGAATTCAGCCACCAGGATTGTTGTAGCAGTCTGAAATCATGGACCAGTTTATGGAAATAGCAAATGGGGACTCTCGTCATAGGCCACACTCCATTCCGAGATGCTTCAGGTGTCAAGAGCCCTGTGACTGCAGGTGAGGAAAGAAAGTGGAGCCATCATCCCGTCCATGTCTGTGTGATCGTAGTGGTGCCATCATCACGTCCATGTCTGTGTGATCGTAGTGGTGCCATCATCACGTCCATGTCTGTGTGATCATAGTGGTGCCATCATCCCGTCCATGTCTGTGTGATCATTGTAGTGTGCCATCATCCCGTCCATGTCTGTGTGATCATCGTAGTGTGCCATTGTGTGCTTTTGTCAGTGTCAGGGTGCTATTGTTTCTGTTTTTCCTAAAACTATAGACTCCAATGAGCTGCCCACCCTGCAGAACTCCAGAAGCTGTTGTCACATTTATCAGTTTTCTCTTTGAGAAGATGTAGGCTCCACACGGTTTAAGGTACATCATCTTCAGAGAGCTGGAAGGAAGTGTTTGAAATGGCATACATGTTTGTGGTTCTGGTAACCAAGGAAACGTGTCCCTAGATACAAAGCCTCCTTTAAAAAAAAAAATGATGGTACCATTCCAGGATTGTCTGAGAATCACCCTCAGCAAGATTCCAAAGGGATTTGGAGTTAAACTAGGTCATTTTCAGAAACTGAATCAAGAGTTAGCAGAGCACAGGAGCATCACCATTTAAAACATGCAGCATTTAGAAGGGGTACCCAGTGCATTGTGGACACAGTATGCCACCGCTCAGTAGTCGGTGTCTTACTTGGATAGATGTGTAATGAATCCCACCTGGATTTAACTTGCCTGTACTCTTGCGTGATTATTTGCCTTACTCTCATTTTTTTTTTTTTTTGTTTTGTTTGCCTTCTGTTCTCAATCTTGAGCTTCTCTCCACCGCTTTTATAATAGTCATTAAAATCATAGAGTGAAATTTTACTCGGCAGCTACCAGTCCTTTGGGTATAGATTTTCGCTAACAGGTTTTTTCGTGTACATCAATATAGAAGCTGGACTTAGAAGATAATCTTGCTCCAACTTTTTTTGTTTTGCTTTGTTTTCACATGGTACCTAAGTGGAACCCAGTGCTTGCACCTGCTAAGCACATGTTCTCCCACAAGCCACTCCTTCTATGCACGTCAATCAATCAGCGAGAAACCACGTCATTACCAATGGTTAGAGGTAGAAGCTGTGTGTGAATGTGACTCTACACACATGAGCACAAGGCCCAGAACGTTGGTACAGAGGGCTGCGACCGTCGCCAGCACACCGCAGCATCTCTTTATGTTGCAGAGGACTTCTGAGCACTTGACAGCAGGAGAGAAAGCTGAGGTTCATAAATAATAAAAGATCAGGGCAGTCGTGGATATGAGCATCCACAACTTCGAAAATATGTAGACAGGTCTTAGAAATATGTAGACAGGTCTAGTGTAGCCGAGCTTGGCGTGGAGAGGCATTCAATGAATTGCAGCCGGCATACATACCTAAAGTTACTTACCCCTGGAAGGACTCTCGACAGGCAGCTGGTAGCGACCTCTTCTCTTCGACTTTATTGTAATAACCTGTAAACTGAAATTGTGCGACGCTCTCCTAAGTGATACACTTCATAATTAAAGTAGTTGAAGTGGGGAGAAGTGTTCATAGAATTTCCGCTTGAGAGCAATTTTGACACCTGCTGCCTGGTTACCTATTAATTAAATTATATACCTCGGGATAAAATTTCAGTTTCGTTAAAAGTTAAGTTCTTATTCTCTGAAAGGCCCCATGAAGCTTTAATGGAAATTTAAACCAAGTTATTAAAGAGAGTCATGAGAATTAGCATAGACCCTGCAACTAATTTTTATTATTCTGAAGCAGGGCTTCTCAAAGAGTGGTGTGTATCTGTGTGGACACAGACTCTTGGGCCTTATTCTAAAACTTGCCATTCAGTAGGTCCAGGGGGTTCTGAGAATTTGACGGTCTAGTAAGTTCATTCATGGGGGGCGGGTTTCCTACAGGTAGTGAGTGCTTCAGGACTTGTGTTGAGGGTCCCTATATTAGAGAAAGCCTGATTGGGTCCTCAGTTTAATACAGGTATGATATTTAAGTTGGTGCTTTATTTCATTGTCAACTTGGTTGCTCTGGCAGCCACTTGAAGGCATCTAATCCAGGCGTCATGTTTGGTGGCTTGCTGGTAAATGCTGACCAGTTGACTTTAGGCTGTAGAGCAGCCGTGATGTGTAGCCCTGCTAGTTCCGTGGCATCAGCTGTTCAGAGGTTCTCCTAGGGCCTCAAGCAGCTTATACAGTTCTCTTATGTCAAGCAGGCAGGCCTCTCTAGTATACTCTGGTGTCACCTATGTATGTGGACTTCAAAGCACTTGTTGAATGTGACCCTTAGCTGAGATAGACCCTTATCATCCCTTCAAGGGTCAGGTGTGGGAAGGATGGAAAATAAATCATTGTTTAACTCCCAGGGAAAGCATAGAGCTACGCAGACATGCTAATTGCCCACCAAGAGGTTTTATTTGCTCCAAATGCTTTTTAGTTTTGAAGTAGTTGCTGACTTGTAACTAGAGATTTTTCACATAGGGAAAAACTAAAACAAACAAAACCTTGTATCTTCCACTGAATGGCAGCTTAAAAGTGGAGGCAGTTCCAGCCCAGATTCTCACTCAACAGTATTAGTTTGAGTGAAGGCGCAGATGTCTGCGCCCACACCTGTGCCCACTGTGGCTGGGGCAGGCCAGGTCTAGCTTATTACCGTCCAGCTTCTCCCCTTACACCTAAGACTGCCTCCCTCTGGCTGCAGGGTTGTCTGTTTCACCAGAGGCACACACACCAGGAGCCTTGAAGCCCGACTTCCTGTGGGTACAGGTTGGGGTGAGGGTGATGGTAGACCTAGGCATTTGATCTTGACTGACCCATGACACGCTAACAAGGTGAGATGGCCGCTAATTTGGCATCTTCCTTCAGTGTTCTCTTTACTTGGTGGGGTGAGTGTGCGTGTGCGTGTGCGTGTGCGTGTGCGTGTGCGTGTGTGTGTGTGTGTGTGTGTGTGTGTGTGTGTGTGTGTGCGCGCGCACAAATACTGTGACCACACAGACAGGGCCTGCACAGGTTCAAACCATCGGGCTGCCAATGCTGAGAGGAGGGAGTGGGCAGGAGCTCCTATCCCTAATCAAGAAGCCAGAGCCTGGTTGGCATCTGCTTGGAAGGGAAAAATTAGTTTTCTCCAGTGGAGTCTTCCTGGGTCTATTATCCACACTTAAGGGTCAGCCCCATGCCCAGCAGTAGGTGGCCAACACAAAGTGAACTCAGTTGGAATTTTGTAGACATTTTGTCTCATATTGCTTTGTTTGGCCATTTTTTGGGGGGTAGGTCTTACTGTTCTTTTGCTTTATATTATGGTTTACAATTTGTTGTTTTGATGGTGTGTGTGTATGTATGTGTGTTTGTGTGTGTGTATGTATATATTTCTTGTTTTTTTTTTCTTTCTGTTTTTTAGTTCTTGTTTGTTTTCTAATCAGAGAGAAAGAAAGGGCATGGAGTTGGGTGGGTGGGGAGGTGGGGAGGATCTGGGAGGAGCTGGGGGAGGGTGAAACCATAAAAAAAAAAAAAGAATAGAAAAAAAATGGTTGTTGAATCTAGTAACGTCTCTAGCATATACTGTCTACTCTGCTAGACAATGGTATACTTTTAATGTACACCAATGTGTTTACTTTGTTATCTTATTATTGCTCAATTTCCCTTTCCTTTTTCTTCCTTATAGCTGATTTATCCACCAAACAGCCATACACACACACACACACACACACACACACACACACACACACACACTTATGTGTATAAATGTAATTGTTCCCATACATGTAAATTTATTCTTATTCAGAACAATTGGAAAATACTAACTTTCATACAGCCACCTACAGAGAGCATATAAAACTGCATAGCGCTTGGTGACTGGAGCATGTTAGCAATTCCATTGGGAGTTTTCTCATGCATTCTTTTTCTAGAGTTATCTGGTGCTCCCTGATTAACCTGGAAGTGTGTGTTTGTAGAGGATTTATGTTTTTCTTGAGACCAAATGTAACCCTGCCCTTTCTTCTCCATGGCCCTGGGAGTTGGTAGCTCTGGGAGGAGAATGGTTGCTGTAGGGAGCCAAGCATTGGCCTCTTTGCCATCTGGCCAGTGGTGTAGGTCTTCATCATTTTCAGTGTTTTCCTTACTACCAGGGCCTTTAGGAATGGGGCCACAGCTCTCTTTCCTGCTCGTCCATTGCAGCCACATAATTAGTTGTAAAACATTCACTTGGAGGAGACAACTCATCTTGGCAACCATTAATTCCCACTGTAATTTATTTATAATCGGCACTGTTTCTACTCATGGAAAAGGGAGTGTGAGCATCCAACAGCATGGCTCATATTGATAATTGCATCCTGTTGATAACTGTGAATTATGAGATGACACTCATAAAAAGGTAAGAATTCTCATGACAACCTGGAGGGGAAGTGAGGAACAGCTGCAAGATCTAGCTTTTGCCATTTTGTCCTTTGTCTGGTGATGTTTACCATATGAGTGCTGACCATGCACCTGGAATACCGACTTGTGCACTAAATAGGAATGGTTGGAGAGGAGTGGACATTTTGTGTAGATGGAGGACATCAGGTAGCTACTTTCCAGCCCCTGGCTAAGAACCTGTGTGGTGTCAAGGAATCTGCTTTTTGGAGCCACTTATGTAAGTGGATATTCAGGGCAGAGACAGAGCTGGAGGGAGACAGGCAGACACATGGACAGACAGACAGATACACAGACCAGGCAGTAGCATTCACAATACTGGAGTCAAGTCTGGCTCTGCCTCCATGAAAAAGACTTTGAACCTGACTCTTCCATTCGTGGAACCTCAGTTTTGCCCACAGTGGTACATGTAGCTCCCGGGAGGTAGTCCAGCCCATTAAATGAGATTTATCCTTAACAACATGGCTTTGTACACACAAAAGCCCTTTCTAGCCCTGGGGATCTGGATTCCTGTCCTTTTGTAAGTTCCTGTGAGACTTACACTTTTACACCCTAGGCTCTTTTAGAACATTAGTTCTGAGTACTGCTTATGGTTTCTCTCTGCAAAAACTATCAAGAGGAAGTCAGTTTGTGACCCATTTGAATCCATGTACCTTTCTGGAAAACCAGGTCCTTGTGACTCTAGGTTATTTCCTCAAGTAATCTGATGCCTGAGAAGTATGTTTTCTGTGTTTAAAAATGAGCCATGTAGGATTCACTGGAAAGGCCCTATTCAGAAGTGTGCTAATGGGTTGATGTAGGTGCTGGGCAGGGTCCAGACAATACCAAGAATCAGTGACTGACTGTTGCTTGTAGAAGCCAATCCCCACCTCCACCTGTTAGTCTTTGGAAAGATGAAAGAAACAGAAGAATTAAATGGCACGTTCCAACTGTAACAGTGTCCATGACAGAGCTAGAAATCAAATGGCGGCTTCCAGGAAATCAAATGACCGTCAACTTGCTACTGTTCTTCAAGCAATCTTTCCCTTTGTGCCTTAACATGGGTCATGTGTCTGAATAAGGTGGTGATGATAAATATATTGATTGCTACCTCAAGGGGATGTGTCAGAAGTTTATTTTGTCTGCTAACCATCTGTAACTGAGGCAAGTTTGTTACATTTGCTTGAATTCAAAGGGAAAAACAATAAGTAGGTTGAAGGAGGGGGAAAGGCTAAAGATTGTTGCATGGTTTTACCCAAGATGGAAGCTGTGGACGGGGATGCATTCTTTGTGAGCCAGTTCACTAGAATTGCCTTAGCAGTACCTGTGAGGTTCCCAAGATCACAGATCTTGGCCATGGTCTCAGTGCCTCTTGCCTTAGAACTGGGGTCACCTGCACTGACCCCACAGTGACAGTGGTGGGTGTCGTGGCATATCCTCAATGCAGCATCTGTGGCCTCAGCCTCCGTGACATTCGAAAATAGAGTGTCTCCCATTTGTGTGGCGTGTGTGTGTGTGTGTGTGTGTGTGTGTGTGTGTGTGTGTGTATGTGTGTGTGTGTGTGTATGTTTATGTGCTCTGCACAGCCTTCTCCTCCATGCTGACATCGATGCACCTTGATGATTTATGGCAGTGATTGTCAGGGACTTTTGAAGCCCATCCAATTTTGGGATGCAGGTTCTCATTTCTTGTCACTGATGTCGTGTTTGATGGATTCTTGCTATCAGCTAGCATGTTTCATAATTGTCAGGACTTTGATTGAAGTGGTATTTCTGAAAAAAAAAATTATCAAAGAGTAAAAGGAGGGGGGAAGGCTTCTTCACCGCATCCCCCCACCCCAACCCCCCAATGCCCCAAACTGCCTTTGGACTGAGGTTCGCAGCCCCATCATTGAGCCTCTCTCTGACTTGCTGACCAGGCAGACTGGTGTTCTCATCCCTCTTTTATAGTCCTGTGCCTCTGTTGGCTGGGCCTTGTGTTGTGCTTATTTGGGCCTTTTCTAGCCCACGGGATAAAAGCTTTTGACAGCAGCACTTTGAAGCTTGGTAGGTACAGTGATGCACCCCTATAATCCCAGTACTTGGGAGGTAGGTCACGAGTCCAAGGTCATCATTCCCGTGTTTGAGGCTAGCCTGGGCTGTGTGATACCTTGTCATAAAACAACATCAACAGCACTAGCAAGAGCAGGGCAGCACTTCAGAGACAGTTCCTCAGCTGTCCCTGGAGCAGCTTTTCAAGGTAGATGTGAGTGGGGTGTGACCAGATGATATCGGGCTCCCTTCTTATCTTAAACCTGGTGTGGTTTGTTCTGCTTCTGTTTTTCACCCCACCAGCCAACATTCTTTGGCTGGAATGCCAGTTCTCCAGGTCTCTGGCTGCCTTTTTAACCTAGAAATCTGCCGCTGTACTTTAAAACTTTCCTCCTGGGGGAAGCCACAGAAATCAGCCAGGAGCCAGCTGCGCACCAGATGCGTGTGCCCCTCCCCCTCACTCCTGAGTATCCTTCTCTCCCTCCCTCTTTCTGATAGGGTCTCATGTAGTGCAGGCTGGCCTCCAAACTCACTACTTGGTAGACTAGGATGAGTTTGAATTCCTGATCTCCCTGTCTCCATCTGTCAAGTGTGGGGCTTACAGGCATATGCCCACCATCCATCCTTTCTCCTTCACTTTCTTCTCTCCCTCTTCTTTTCCCTTCCCCCTTCCCTCTCTCTTCTCTGTTTGTGTTTGAGACAGGGTCTTACTCTGCAGTCTAGGCTGTCCCAGAACTCACTATGGAGCCCACACTGGCCTCCAGCTCACCCTGTTTCAGTCTCTCAAACACTGAGATCCCACACCCTGTTTAGAGAGATTTTTCTTCGTGGAGCTTCCTCCGCTCCCTTCCTCCTCTCCTTTCCTCCTCTTCCTTCCTCGATCTTCGAGGCACAGTAACAAGAGGATTCTCTTCCTGCTTGTGTACACAGCTTGTAGTTCTCAGTATCTTTTTCTCTCAGTTAGAAGTACTTTTTGTGACTATAGAGGGGCAGGTCCGTTCATGTATAAGTACCCACTCACACCCATCTGTGCAAACACACAAACACACTGACAACAAGACATGCTATAAACTCATACACCTGGACTTTTATTCTGCTCTTTAAACACATCAGGATCTAGTGTTCCCCTCCTGAGCTTAGAGGAAAGATGCCTGCCTCCTTATGCCTCCTCCAAGGGCCAGACCTTCTTTCAGCTCTCTAGCTTCCTCTACCCCTGGTCTCCCCTGTGCCTCAGCCCTCCAGGCTCCACCACTCCTCAGCTGTGCTCAGGGGAATGTCTTTCTCCAGCCCCTTGCCCTGGCCTGCAGTGGCTAGGCTCTTGATAGTATCCATCAGTTAATAGAGTCCGTTAGCTTTGTGGTCCTTTAAATGGTGTTGGGGAGAAATGGATCTGAAAGCTCCTGAAACCTGAGTTCCATACCCACAACCTTCAGTGGAAGGAAAGGCCTGACTCCTCAATTGTCCTCTGACCTCCACACATCCTGAAAAAAGAGTTATGCTTCAGTCCCTAGACTCCTTGCCCTCCCATCCCCTTCCCTGCCCGTTCTTTATTCCATTTTCGTCTTTTTCTTCCTTTGTCTTATGCATGCTAGTTAAACACTCAGCAAACAGCATCCCCGGCCTCCCTAATATGATTCTAGCCGTAGACGCCTGGCATTTTCTCTCTGCTGTTCCTAGCAGTTCCTAAGAGGACAGTCCTCCTAAGAAGCCTAGCAGCAAAGCTCTGAGATGTCTTGACAGTTCCTAAGAATAGCTCCTGGCTTATACTTTCCCACTCTCTTTTCCTCGATTTTGAAGGAGAAGCATAAGGACCCCCTAGTATCTTTATTAATGAACTGATGTGTTGTTTTCTAGACGGTATCGTATGTGTCTATGATCTCTTCCCCATCATCAAGGAAGGAGGCAGCAGGTGACAGCAACGTGCATCTGTCATCTCAGGGCGAGTTTGGTTTCAGCATCTTTATGTTCCTGGCTTCCAGAGTCAGGGACGTGCTTCGTATGCATCATGGCCCTGGAACATGAGCATGAGTTCCCGATCAGTGGGAAGAGAGGAAGAAGTGTGCCTGCTGGTCCTGGCACTGGCACTGGCGCTAAGGAACAGCTTGTTGCTATGAACAGACTTCAGGGATGGGAAACTGCTAGAGCTATGTGTTCCTCGAGACTGTATCCACTTTGTCATGCCATTCCTGAGTTTTCCCATCTACTCTCTTCAGTAGGAAGTTTCTTCCTTTGAAAAATTTATGATTATTATTACTATTATTACTATTATTATTATTATTATTATTGAAAGCAGGGTCTAACTCTGTAGCCCAGACTGGCTACTCTTCATGGACCAGCTTCTGGGTGATGAAGTTGAGGTATCTACTGCCATTCCCAACTTCAGTGTTAATCTTTGGTGTGTGTGTTCACCTGTGTGTATCTTCCAGCATAGGTGCGCCTATGGATGTGCACATGTGGAGCCAGAAGTCAGCATTGTTTTTTGAGACGGTGACTCCTCTTTTGCCTGGAACATCCTGCTTAGGCCAGGGTGATTGGCAGGCAATCTCAGGGAGCCACCTGTATCCATTTCTCCTGCACTGGAATTATACGTGTACATCCATGTCCCCACGTCTGATTCTTTTATGTGGGTCTTGGGAATGGGACTAAATTACTTAGGCTTGAAAGCTGTTCACTTTCACAACTGGGCTGTCTTCTTTGCCCTAGAGCTGGAACTGAAACAGGAAGATTAATTGGTAAGCATGGCTTTGCATTGGGATGTGATCCTAATTCCCTCTGGAAGGTGGAGGACTTGGCTTCTGAGCCCCTCATTTTCTCTGTAGCCTGGGAGTCAGTCTGTGCTTCTTCTGGGCTGCCCAGGAATGTGCACTGTTTCTACCTTGAAGTTGCCATTTGGCCAGCTAAGCTTTCTTCTGAGTAATAGTTAGGGAAGGTATCCTTATTGTTATCCCATTGTTGTGAATCTGGCAACACCATATTTAATTGCCACTAGTCAGTAACATTACTGATTAATAAGAATTACTGAGTTGTTGATAATTAGTACATTGTCTGTATACCAGTCATGCTATTTGAAGTGCCTGAAAATAGTGTAATATGTCTTCCTGTTTTCCCTATTCAGAGAAAGCTTCCTTTATCTGCACGTAATGGGCAAGTAAACTTTACCCTCATTTGTTATAAGCAACGTAACTCCTTTAGTCATTTGTGAAACCTTACATAACAATCAGTTATTTTCTAGGAAATATTGGAACCTTGCTTTGAAATTACATGTCATTTACCATACTGATTGTGCTGGTTAGTTTTTGTCAGTTTGAGAAGCTAGAGTAATGTGGTTAGGGGAAACCTCAACTGAGGAGTCGCCTCCGTCCAGTTGACTTGCTTGAAGTGGGTAGGTAAAGCCCATTAAGGGCAGTGCCATTTCTGGACAGGTGGTCCTGGGTTGTGTAAGAAAGTAGGCTGAGTAAGCCATGGAGAGCAAGCCAGTAAGCAGCATTCCTCCATGGCCTCTGCTTCAGTTCCTGCCTTCGGGTTCCTTAGTGAGTTCCTACTCTTATTCCTCTCAGTGATGGACTTTGAATAAACCCCTTTCTCCCCAAATTGGTTTGGTCAGTGTTTCAACACTACAACAAAAAGCCCACTAAAACATTGATTAAAACTATAGACCTAAATACACTGCTCTCACACCCCCTTTTTGCCCTTCATCCCTTTGACTTTTGATAAAATTATCATGTTAACATATACTTGGATAAGAAAGGGTGTATCTTGTTTGTTAATAGAAAGTATGGATAAAAAAAATCCCTTTCCTTAAAAATTGTATCATAACCCTTTCTATGTGATTGCCATTTTCTGTGAAATATATCTATGTTAAAGTAGGGTGCTGAATGGCCATGGAAACTCTCTCTATATATTGGTTATAGTGGAGAATAAACCATTTATTTTGTGTCATTTATGTGATTTTGTGTGTATAATAATTGTAATACACTATGCAAAATCAGAAAGAAGGAAATGCTTGGATGCTAAGCTTTATGCTGTAAAACATTCCAGCATGGAAATCTTTGTCTCGTCCTTACCTTTCATGGGTATTAACTTCCATAACAGTTAAACTACAGGCTTTCTTTTTAATCACAAAAAAATATTGTTTTTTTTTTTTCCCCTTTTAGTCTGCCTGGTTATATTCTAGAAAATAATAAACCAATGAAATTATGGAAATAACAAGAAATAATTGTAACCATTTTGGGACTAATTTTGGTAGTCCATAGTGAATCCTCAGGGGAATGAAGAATGTGTCTTATAAGTGTGTGTGTGTGTGTGTGTGTGTGTGTGTGTGTGTGTGTGTATTCTCTCTCCTTTGCTAACATCATTATTCTTTCCTTTTTCTTTCTCTCTGATACATTTATATATATTGATTTCATAGATACCCAAATATTGCTCAAAGGTAACATAATTTGTACCAAATATAAAGCCTATGATTGCAGTTTCAATGATGGTTGGTTTGTCTGGGATTTTATGACTCTGGAGACTTGCTTGAAAACCATGGAATTCAGATAAGTTTCTATTTGATTTCAGGTAGAGAAACTTTTATGTATGGCCTAGCTTCCTTCCTCCCTTCCCTCTTTCCTTCCCCCCTCTCTCCCTACCTTCTTCCCTTCCTCCCTCCCTCTCCCTCTCTCCCCATATTCACTAAAATAGGTTGGTCCAGGCAACTAAATGACTAAGAATGAAGTAAAAAAGCAAAAATAATATGACTTGAGTTGGAGGATGATCAGAGATGTGCAGAGTATAGTCATGGGTAACTCAGACTCATTCCCCAAATCTCAGAAGGCTGTAATAAAAGGATACCTCCCTACAGTAAGTAGAAGGAAGTAGTGTAAATAAAAGGAAAAAGGATGTGTATGTTCAGATGATAACAAGCAACTAGGATTCATCTTCCAGAGTATGTTTGTAGTGCACCAGGTTATGTGCTCTGGAATGACTGAGAGACAGCCTGGTGATAGAGTCTCCAGGATAATTTAGAAGTAGCCAGGCACTTTCTCTAATCCTCAGGTGCATCATCACCCACAGAAGTGATTCTGTTGCATAGAGTCTGGTGGATGCCACCGCCAGACATAAAGTCTGGTGGGAACTGGACCTCCAGTTTGACCCCAAATGACATTTTTTATGTTTTTAAAATTGGTTATCTTCCAGAAGTGGCCGTTTTTATAGTGCTTATGTCTCAGTACCTGAACTTCTGCAGAGAAGTTTTATTTGAGTCATAAATTTTTAATGTCAAAACCTTCCTGACAATAACTAGCTAAATGTTTAGCTCAAAAGAGAGATTAAATACATATATCTTAGAACTTAGTGACCAAATGACTTAGCATAGAGAGGATTTTCACGTCTGAAATTGTTCCCCAGCACTTTAGGGGAGATGTACACTTGATCTAATATTAGTAATCAGAATAAGAATGCTTGTAATAGGTGATTACTGTTGGTGACATGAAGAAATTTCATAGAATCAGTCTAAAGTATGCAGTTGGGGGGGGGTCTCGTTAATGAAAGCCTTAAAAAAAAAACCCAAAAGTTATTTACTTAATTGTTTTTTAAAGAAATTTTAATGTGTATGCCTTCCCTCCCTCCCTCTCCTCTCCCTCCCCTCCCTCCCTACCTCTCTCCCTCCCTCTCTCCCTCCCTCCCTTTATCCCTCCCTCCCTCTTTCCTTTCCTTCCTTGCTGGCAGGGTTTCTCTGCATATCCCTGGCTCTCCTAGACTCTGTAGACCAGGCTAGGTTTGAACTCAAAGATCCTCCTGCCTCTGCCTCTCAAGTGCTGCAATTAATGGTGTGCACCACCACCACCACCATACTAAAATATGCATATTTTCTACCAGCTCTAACTGAAATTAGAAAGCTTTGGAATGAACCCATAAATATTGCTCTGAAATACTAAATATACTGGAAACGGTAAAATGCACTGTGCCTTATTTTTGAGAAAAAAAAAAATGAACGTGCATTAAAATTAAAAGATAGAGCTTTCCTTTAACTTCACCTTCTCCACGTGGCTTGTTAATACTGTTTGAAAACCTAGCAGTTTTCAGAATGCTTTTTTCATGTACCATTTTATTTTGTTCGTGTAACTAAGCATGAAAGTCAGATGCAGGGTGAGTTAGCGTCTGACTTTATAGCCAAAGAAGCTAAGGTCCCGAGAGAAGAAAGTTTCTTGGAAGGCCATCGAAACAGCAAGATGAGGGCTAAAGAACCACACAGACTGACACCTTACACATCCTGCTGTTCTTCCCTTCACTCACACTAGCCCATCATGTAGTGAATGCTATTTGATCAGGTACTGAGACAATGTCAGTTAATGCTTGGTTGCCAAGGGCATATGCTGAATTCTAACCAAAGAAACCTACTTGGCTGCTATGACTAACTGCACTGGTCCCCTTGTCTAATTTGGGATAGCTGATTATTTAGAAAAACTACTTCTGCGTTTGATCAGATAATGAACTAAAGCATAGTTGTAAGGAGTGTTATCATCACATCTAGAATGTATTTTAGATAACGTAATTAAAATAGTTCTGTTTTTACTTGATGGTTTAAAAGCCAACTCTACTTTGGGCACATATACCAGTACCTAGCAAGGAGTCGACTGAAATGTATCATAAAAGTTGAAATCAGTGATATGTAAAGGACTATGAGATGTTCTTTCCAATTCCAACAAGGCTGAAAACGTGAAAATCTCAAGTGCTGTTGTGTTAACTAGTTACCTTTTATTTGACTGCAGAGGCTGAGATGGGCCTGCTACATAGGCTGATAATTTCTGAATGGAATTCTACTTAAATGCTCTTTGGCCAGACATTTTTCTAAGGACTATGAATAAAGCCCCAGCTATGGAATTTATATTTTCTTCCTTCTTAAAAACACCAAGCATCTTGCTTCAGAGAGTGCTGGAGGGGCCTTTGAAACTGACATTTCTGGGTGTCTTTTCAACAGTGGGCTAGTGAGAGGTCCGCAGCATGAGAGCATAGAAGAACCACTCCTCATGTGTTGAACTTCCTAGCCACCATTGGCTTGAAGGCGTTCTGGGTGGTGGTTCTGAGGACTGAGCAGGAGCTCCGCTTTCTGCCACTTTCCATCGTTACCTTTGGGAAGAATTGCTTAACCTTTGCCTTGATCCAACTATAAAAGCAGGATGCAAGCAATTTTTAACAGTACATCAAGTACTCAAAATAGTGTCTGGCACACAGAAGGTTTTCTTATTACCCTATTAGAATAGACATAATGATAGGAAAAGAAACATTCCACCACCCTACGGCCTTGAAGGCGTGGTTGAATGTCCTTCTGATGAGCCTTAAGCATTTCTTTTTGGGTCCAGATGATGAGGAATACAGAATCATGGAGGGGACATGAATCTTTCCTGCAGTAGAATTTGTACCCATTATTTACCCTGTGGATTTTAATAATAGTTAATGCTGGGTTCTACATTTTAATGATTAGTCTACTCACAAGCATGTCTCGGAATCATATTCTGTTCTTTTGTACACATGCACACTGTCTACAGTGGTTCACAGCACGGCCTAGAGATAAATGCTCAAGACTTCAGTCTCCCTTTACATAAGCTGCAATTCTTTCTCTCCTGTTACCCTCTCTTCCTTCCTCGTGCCATTGTACTGCTTACCAAGTAAAAAGGAGCGTGGACTGGAGTCAAAGTCAGGAAACCCAAGGTTTCAGAAAAGAAAGGCTGGATTCCTAAAGCATTCCTATTATATACAAATATAATGTTGTTTTGTTTCTGTATCTTTAGGGTTTTTTTTTTTACTTGTTGTTTGTTTTCATTTATTTTTCCTTCTCTGCTTCTGGAGCTACCAAAAGCACATTGACCACTTTTTACAACTTTGCTGTGATGGGGCAATAGTTGCTTTTTTATTGAACCATAGATTGCAGCATTGTAAAGCACACTCATTCGGAGGAGGAATGAAGGCCATTTTTAATTGCATTTGGGAAGCAGGGTAGTATCCTTAAATTATACCTGCATCTGTATTAGAAGGAAGAGAGAGAAAAACCATATTGTGTTCTCTTTGGGATTTGGAGTTTCCCAGAGCTGGAATGAATTCAGGGCTACATGACAAAATCTGCAGCTCCGGTCTCTTGGGACTGTGAGTCAGAGTTTCCGAAGTCCTGTGATTAACCTTGGATACCCACAGCCATTACAAATCAAACAACCACGGAGTTGGAAATACCCGAGGTTATTCATGGGTGGGTCTCTCTTTCCATATGGAGTTGTGAACACAACTGGGACAGTGGCACACAGAGCTTTATAGGCAAAATGTCTGGGTCTGCACACGTGGCTAGTTTACTAGGACCGCCATGACAAAGACGTTGAAATCTGTGACTTGGACCGCACCAGCCTTACAGTTAAAGAACACGAGGTCCAAGAAAGGTCAGGGTGTTGGCAGGGTACTTTCTTCGTCCAGCTGCCAGACTCTTTCCATGTCTCTGTCCTGCTCTCTGCTCATTTGCATATAGAGGCTCATCCATGCCCAGATTTTCTCCTCTTTTAAGGACGTCAGTCATATGTGTTTCAGGGCCCATTCTGCTCCAACATAACCCCCTTTTTAACCTAAGTGGTTACATCTACAATACTCTTACTTCCAAACAAAACCACAGTCAAGAGGTAATGAGGGTTACCAGCTTCAACATATGGATTTGGGAAGAGGACATAGCTCACCCTCAAACATACTCGGTAATTTGCCTTTCTTGGTATGTGTGTGTGTTACAGCGTTCTGTGATAGGTTGTTGAGTAATTCTCAGAAATGTTGAAATTGGTTGGAAGGGGAAAAAGCATTATGCAATGAGCAGCCCTCCTTTCCTTCTTGACATTTCAGGGAAGGATTCTGGAAAGTGAGGCAGTGCTGAGCCAATGCATGGAGGAGAATCCTGTGTGAGAGCTCATTCTTTTTGGTGCATTTTTTCCAAAGATTCTTTTGGCAGCACTGGGCCCCGTCCAGATGCCTTCCACGTCAGGTGGTTTAAGCATGTGTGTGCACGATTGTGTGCAGGGTTGTGTGAAGCCAATTACAGTTGGAAACAGTTGCTCAGCCAGCAATTAGCTTCCTCACCATCTCGAATCACGTTGCTTTAAATCGAGATTCTGCAGATTGGAGTTGCTTTGGTAATTTCCCAAAATCCATTTTGAGGTTATAACTAAAAATGTAATCTTCCAATTAGGAGGCTTTTCTGTCTGATACCTGTTTTGTTCATTAGACTGTGGGCCTGTTTTAAATATTTTTTGCCTGCTTTATAAATCAGTGGCATGAGTAAGCCAGCCAGAGGAGGGGAGGGGAATCCTGTGTCTTTGGCCCTAACAGTGACTTTCCTAAGGATCTGATGCAGTTTTGTTACTATTTATTTTAATAACTCGCTTCTGAACGCATCATATAGGTTTTTTTTTTTTTTTTTGGTTCGTTTGTGTCATATAAAACCCAAGGTTTTACAGGAGACAAAGACCTCTCAAAACTGAGCTCTGTTTAAATATGAACTAGTGTTCTATTATTAAGCCAGACCAGCTGAGACAAGCTTTTTAATTAGCCTACAAAAGAGAGGAAACAGTCTAAGGAGAATGAGGTAGGTTTTCCTCAGGAATGTCTTGGAGGCTTAAAAACCATCTTCCACTGAGCAGATTTGGATCTGCTCAGACTGAGGGCAGTATTGTGTGTTCTCAGTGATGACTACCTTAACTTTATCAATGAACTCACCAGTTCTTGAGGGCACAGATTGCTAAGAGCCACATATTCCTCCTTTGGAATCTACTAGACAGTTTATCAGTATCCCACACATCCCAAGAATCCATCTTTGTGCTTGCCACACAGTGATCATGTCTCTTTTCACCAGCTCAAAGGAAGAGACTAAGCTCCACTGTGACCCAGAGGGCTGCTGTCGCCTGTCCTACTCACTAACTCAATATTCTGTGATGGTGTGGAAAACTCGGCAAGCACTACGTGCTGTTTTGTGCAAGCACTAAGTACTGATGATGTTGAGAATACAGGTGCTCTTGAAGTTACAGGTTAATTTTTCCTGGGATGAGTTTTGCTTCTTGTTCACTCTGCTGCAGGTTGGCTTAGCTCCTGAGAGAGCTGCTGAGCCTTCTGCTTGGCAAGACACAGAGCAGAAGGTGACCTTAGTGGAGCAAGTCCTTCAGCCCCTGCCTGCCTTCCCATATTCCCACCACATTGAAGCCCCTGTGTTTCCTTGAAACCTTCTACCCATTGTGCGCCTGGATGGGGTCTGTCCCCTTTGGTTTACTACTGTGTCGGTTTCCTTGGGCTACTGAAAGAAAGTACTGCAACTTTAAGCAGCAGGGGTGAAGTCCAGAATCACGAGGTTGGCCGGACAGCGCTTGCTTGGAGGCTTCTAGATGCCTTTCCTTGCCTCTGCCCCTTCTGGTGGTATCAGACTTTTTTTTTTTTTTTTTTTTGGTTTTTCGAGACAGCGTTTCTCTGAAGCTTTGGAGCCTGTCCTGAACTAGCTTTGTAGACCAGGCTGGCCTCGAACTCACAGAGACCCACCTGCCTCTGCCTCCCGAGTGATGGGATTACAGGCGTGCGCCACCACCGACTGGCGGTATCAGACATTCTTTAGGCAGCTTAATCCTAACTCTTACTTTTACTCTTCCCATTAAATACTAATAAGTATCTCCCATAGTTGTTACACTTTAGGGCGGTTTAGACAGATTAATTAATTAACTGATTTATTCATTGATGTGTGCTGGGAATGGAACCTACGACTCTGTTAGGCAAGCACTCAACCACGGAACCTATACCTCCAGCCTTAGCAATACACATGTGTGTGCACACACACATTGTAAGCATACATGTGTACGTAAGCACTTATATTCAAATCATTGGAAGGCTTACATTATTGAAATACAGAAATATTTCTATATTGTGATGCACTGGGAAATATTTGTGTCTAAGCTGTCATCATTTTCTTTTAGGGGTAGGAAATAATACCTATTAGTTAAAAAGAAGAAATCTCAAGTGAAGCATTACCCCTCCCTTCTTGTTTCTGAGATCCTGGGCAAATGAGGTTTGTAAATACTTAGTTCTGGAGCTCCAGTTGTGAGCAGATGTGGCCGCGCTTGCAAGGGTGGCAAGCAGCTCCCTGCTCCAGCCGTTGAAAGACTGTTTTCTGGCTGTGCTAACATTGCTTCTGGTTGCCTGTCTTAATTCATTTTAGATTAATCTGTCTTGTAGTTCGAAGCAAAATGAATTGAGTCAGTAACTTCAAGAGTTATGTAAAATCTGTATAGTGCTAAATAATTGAATGGGGTTTTATGTACGGTCTTGAAATTGGAATGTCAATTTGACACAAATGCTCCAAAACAGAGTGTTGGATGAGCTGGTCGGGTCGTCATATAAAAGTTTTGAAGTCTCCATCCTAGGATTACCCTAGAGCCTGTCTTTCCCCTTCCGAGCAGAATTCTCAGAGCTTGTTTAGTCTGTGGAGGAGGAGTATTCACCTTGGGGAAGGTGAGTGTGTGGCTCCAGGGCTCGCAGCAAAGGAAGAAACTCTGGCACTTCTGTAGTCCCTGGAAGCCTTTTGGAACTCCAGCTGTCTCCATGCTGGTATGCTCAGCTCCAGCTTTAGAGGAACACTATGTTGGCGTGCAGGGGCATGAGAGGGACAGAGTATACACTTCTAAGAGGAACTTCAAGGCTATTTCCCATCAAATGCACTTACCACCTCTAGAATAAGCAAAGAGAATGTTTTTGTTTGTTTGTTTTTGTTTTTCTTGTTTTCTGAGTAGGAAAGACGGTCCATTTTGTTAACCGGGGGAAAATCGAATTCTTGAAAAATCTATGAGAAGGCGGAAGTGTCTTTATGCTTACCAGAAAGTGCATCTGAATTTTATCACCAGTGCCTTTAACCCTGTTTTACTGGTGGGAAGTAGTTGAGGTGCAGCGAGTGAGGAAAAGTAAAATGTATTGATCACTTAACATGAAGTTGGTCCTTAGCAGTTGCTCTGGGCTTCCTAACCTTTGTTCCATTTTCCACAGGGAATGGCCCTGTGGAGATGCCATTTGCAGGGAGGGGAAGGAGAATTAGGTGGGCGAGGTGATTACTGAGGGCTTACCCATGTAGATTGTGGTATGGCCCAGATTCAAACACAGGTTTATTTAAGTCCTAAGCCCATGCTCTATATCAGGAAGATTTCTGGCAAAATACAGAATGGCCAGTTAAATATGAACTTTAAGTAATATGATTTTAGTACAAGTCTATCCCATGACATAGTTCAGCATATTATGCTAAAGAGTATTTATATGAAGGCCTCTAAGTCTTAGTAGGCACCGTGTCCTGTATTTTCATTTGCTGACCCTAGCAGCCTTACGTGGGCTTTCATTGTATGCTTCTCACTTCTGACTCCAAGTCCATCCCTACTTTCTAAACGGCGTGGTGTGCTCTGTCCTATCCTGTCCCTCTGTCCATCTTGGGGCTGAATCAATGGCTTATTTCTATCAGCCCTCTCTGGTAAAGTAGATAGAATGGAGCTCAGGTTTCAAAAAAGGCCATCAGCAAACACACGAGCAGCTCACAGTTCCTTCAACCACAGCCTGGAAGGATTTTATTTGCTGGAGTTCAGCAACAAGAGTGAGAGCTTGTTGAGTGGTTTCCTAGTGATCCATGAATCAGGCCTCTCCCCCCCCCCCCCCCCCAATGCAAGAAAAGGGCTTTGTTTCAGTGTTTTAACATCAGAGCATGAAGGTGAGTTTAAAAGTAAGATGATTTCAACTGTGTGTGTGTGTGTGAGAGAGAGAGAGAGAGAGGGAGAGGGAGAGGGAGAGGGAGGGAGAAAGAGAAAGAGAGAAGAATAACAGGGTCTCACTGTGTGGCCCACACCTGCCTCAGACTGATGGAAATCCTCCTGCCTCAGCTCTCTTTAACTCTTTTTTTTTTCCCCCCGAGACAGGGTTTCTCCGTGTAGCTTTGCACCTTTCCTGGAACTCACTTGGTAGCCCAGACTAGCCTCGAACTCACAGAGATCCGCCTGCCTCTGCCTCCCGAGTGCTGGGATTAAAGGCGTGTGCCACCACCGGCCGGCCTCTTTAACTCTTGAGAGTCACAGAATATCTTTGAAATGAAACCGATGTCTGGCACATTAGGACATTTGCATTGTAGCTCTTGCAGGCCCTGGGTGGTAGTCATCATTATCTTCTGCACCGGGAAGATGTGGGAGTTATTAGATGAGTAAGGTCCACCGTCCCAGACCGATAGGAGTGATAGGCAGAGATGCAGTTTCGACCAGGTGTCTCTACAGTCCTGTTGTAGTCCCTGCACCGTCACACATACTGAAGACTTCCTCCTGGTTATGATTGACAGTCTGGTAAGACAGCACTGTGTGTTGGGGGGCGGGTGTTGTAAAGATGTCTCTGTGATTAAGAGCACTCACTGGCGGCTCTTCTGGAGGACCTGGGTTCAATTACCAGTAATGCCATGGGACTGTCTGAACTCCAGGGGATCTAACACCCTTTTCTGGTCCCTTTAAGCAGAAGGCACATAGACGTGCATAAAGACAAAACTTCCACACACATAATAAAAACATTAGAAACATAAAGAAAAAAAAATCCAGCCCAATAGCATTGTGGGAGTCTTCTCTGTGACTTCTTGTCTGGAGGCCTGAAGGACTTTGTGAGGTCCGTGGCAGTGCCATTGACAATCAGCTCTAATTAGCAGATACCAGCTACTTCATTTTGTCTTCCGAATAGTAGTTTCCCACAAAAAGGGTCACTCCAGAGGTGGCTTTTGACATCTGTGATAAACTGAGAGCCATGGTAACACCTTCAGGGATCAGAACTGAAGACCTGCCTTCTGTATGCTAAGGGTGCTTCAACAATATTTAATTGCTCTCTTACAATTTTTTTTGGGGGGGATGGGGGACAGGAGGCATAAAGTCTGATGATGTAGCCCAGGTTGGCCTTGAGCCCCACTTAACTCATGATGGTCACAGAATTGCTTTGGACTTAAACTTGCCGTCTGACATAAGCTTATATGAATGATCCTAACTTCGATGAGGGCCTGTGAGTTTTCGTTTATCAGTAAACCGTCATGAAACACTTTAAAGACAGGAGACAGGTCACTATGCCAGTGGCTGGTGTGTGAGGAGGAAGCATGGGGTGATAGTGAATCTGTGAGCCCATGTTTGTCACAGAGCCTCTCATCCTTCCTCTGGGACTCTGCCTGTCACAAGCAGCCTCCCTTCTAGAGCCGCTTATGAAAACAGACTGTTCCCATTTCTAAGTGATTAAAGGGGTTCCTTGAAACCGTGCGATCAAAGGCACACTTCAAGTTTGTCTCAAAGTGAATATTAACTACATGTTGGAGAGGCATGTCACGGGGGGACCTGATCTTAGCAAACCCAAATGAGAGCTGTAAGTAGCTTGAAGGGTGGAGGCACAGGAGGAGAGAGTCAAAGATGTCAGTGATTTTGGATTTAAACACTCTGGAAACAGTCCTTTCTACATATGTGAGTAGATAAGTTGTCTGCACTTCTCGGAACCGCTTTCTCTTTCCAAATGTGAAATCTGGTTAATAATGCTGATCTCAGAGGTTCCTGAGAATTAAGTGAAGTATATGTAAGATGCTAGGCATGGTGCAAGGTATAGCTCAGTGGTAGAGTGCTTGCCCAGCATGTGTAAGGCTCTGGGTTCAATCCGCAGTGCCAGCGCCTCCCGAAGAAGTTAGACATGGTGGTTTTCCAAATCAGGATTTACTGGATGCTTCTTCATCTCTCGACATCCCAATGTATTTCACTGTGGTACAGTATTAGCAAGGTGGGCGAGGCTCTTGCCCAGCTCAGTTTCCATTGTGGACGGGGAGGTAGTTATTAGATAAGTCTGCAGAGGGAACACACTGTAAACGGCATGTGTAATGCTGAAGAATATTCAGGCAGGGAACACTGACATAAGGGGGTATGGCTACAGAGGCTTGTGAGAACCTTTCTGAACATAATCCTTTTTGTGGTGAAGCTGAGCCAATAAGCGTTTGCAGTGCAGCATACATTGTGGTGTGTGTGTGTGTGTGTGTGTGTGTGTGTGTGTGTGTGTGTCCATGAGTGCATGCCCATCTCCTTTTCATGGTTCTTGGCTTTCCTTACCCTTCTTCTCCTCTTCACTCTCCGTTTGTCCTCTCAGCACCCTGTTCAAAAAGGAGTTGACTTACCCCACAGAAGGGTGACATTAGTCTTGCTCCTCACTGGGGTACCACTGTAAACCTTGGTACTCGGAGAGGCCGCCCTGGAAGGAGCCTCTAGCTAAAGAAGAAACTGAAGTCTGAGATGGGGCAGAGTGAGAAGGAGTGAGATGTGAGCCAAGAGAGTCCTTAAACTTTTCATGAGGCTCGAGGGAGCTGGCAATAACCCTTTGTCATGTTCCTTGAGAATGGCGGTGCCTTCTGTCCACGGTAACAGGAGCTGCTCAGCAGGTGTGATATGCGGGGCAAACGCATCCATGAGGATCTGGATGCTAGTATTAGCAGTCGCTGCTCTGAAGTCTCTGCTTTGAAATAGGCGAGATGGATCTCAGGAGGTCACTGTGACACTTCCAGGTGCTATTTATGTTGGTTTTCTTGGTAAGCAGTCACAGTTGGAAATCTTCCCAGCTGGCAGGCCAAAGTGGTGTTCCTCATTTGTTTTGATGACATTTCGGGAAAGTTGAAGTGGAGGTGGGAGGCGTGGAATAAGCCAGAATATCAGAGACAATACTTGGACATGTCCTGCCAGATCTAAGTGCTGACTCTTGCCTTTTCCTAAGCTAACAAAGACACTGGTGAACAGAAATTGTTCCGTTACACGGTGTGAACAAACCCATGACCTTGTAATGGGCCACTTAGTAGAGCCCAGTTCCTTTCCTGCCTCTTCCTAGACAGTCACAACACTGGCGGCCCAGGTAGCTGGAATGTTGGTGTACACACAAATACCTCTTACCAATGGAGCATTGTTAGCAGTGTGCCAATAACAGGGTCATGTAAGGACTCTTCACACTCTCCTCTTGACTCTCCTGTCAGAACCATGGCAAGTTCTGAGCCTGATTTTCACATGGGGGGTGGGGTGGGAAGGGGCCCAGCATGGTTTTTGTTGTTTCTTCCAAGATTCCAGCAATCTGGGAAATGTGATCTGGCTACCACGAATTTTGTAATCCTGGGACATATTGGTGATTTATTGGGACAACAGAGAAGTATGTTAGAATCTAGTTGGTGAGATTGCTTTCCAAAGCCAGGTTCGTGGGTGGGTGGGTGGGTGTCTTTCACCATGAGGACTTAGGCATTTCTGAAGTCAAGATTGCATGTGGCTTCATTCAGCCCCAGTCTACCCTAAACTGATGTCACTTCCCTTTGCTTGCTGGGTTCCTCCCATCTTGGGTCCCCCTCCACGTTGATGCCTGTTTACCATTTCCTTTGAAATGCTCTAACAGGGTTATCACTTGGAATGCCCCCCCCCCCCCACCCCCTGACAGATAGGTAATAAATACAACAACTACACAATTGCTGTTTGCTTGATTTCAGGAACTCAGGGTTTTACACATCACCAACACCTTCTGTTCTTTTTGTTTGGGTTTGGTTTGGTGACTTGAGATGTAGTCTGTCTGTCTCCCTACACAGCCCACACAGGCGTGTTATTGTGTTCTTTCTGCCTCAGCTCCTCTGGTTCGTGGAATACCAGGCTATGCCCTGCTCACCACGTTCATTCTTAAATGAACCCGGTGGGATTGTTAGTGTCTTTGTGTACAGGTCAGAAACTTTAAGCAGGAATAAGTAAAACCAGAGCTGTTTTCTATTTTCCAGAGTTTGTTTTTTATTAAGAAAAGATTGCAACAACCTGGTCAGTGTGTGTGTCTGATTACAGGCTGCCTTATTGACACTGTGGGGTATTGTTCACCCTCAGGAAAGTGGCATTGAATATCTTCACATGTTGTTAACATGGAAAGAGCTCCATATATCTGAAGGGAAAACAGATGAGTGCATACGCAGAATATAGTGTCCACAGTTGTACAAGCTGTTGGAGATTATTGTGATTTCTAGGACAGTCCTGAGGAAATTAGTGATATCCTATAGAGAAAGGATAGTAAAGGTAGACACAGGAACATTCAGAGGAGACTTTCCCCACGATGTGTTGATGTTTGTTCTGAACCACGGGCATGCCCTAACTATTCACAATTACAAAGATAAAATTTCTGCAGCACTGCCATGGTGGAACAAGAATGAATCAGCTCAGCTTTGTAGTTTAGACGTCAGAATGGCAGGTGCCCCCAGTGTTAGTCCAGTGCTTTCTATGTCTGATTTAATCCTGACAGCCTTTGACTTGGAGCCATTGTGGGCAGAAGTATGTTAGCATTATTTCACAGATGGAAAGCTGGTGCTCTTGAGGAAGGCTGATGAACGAAGGCCCTAGCTTTGATATGTGTAGTCTGGCTGATTCTGAAGTCCATTATACTACTGGCCTACTTTTGGCTTTTTGCATCTATTCAAAAGAGAACTTAGAGGCGGATCTCTGTGAGTTCGGGGCCAGCCTGGGCTACAGAGTGAGATCCAGGACAGGCTCCAAAGCTACACAGAGAAACCCCGTCTTGAAAAACAAAACAAAGCAAAAGAGAACTTAGGCAAATTAAGTTAAAAATTTTTGACTCCATGAAACTGTAGGCTGACTTTGGTATAAGTACATACTGATTTCCCAGGGCTTCTTTCTGCTGTGGATAGCACTCTGTGTAAATAAAATGCTGATTGGCCAGTAGTCAGGCAAGAAGTATAGGCAGGAAATGCAGAGAAGAGAATTCTGGGAACAGGAAGGTGGAGGCAGAGACACTGCCAGCCGCTGCCATGAGAAGCAACATGTAAAGACACTGGCAAGCCACAAGCCATGTGGCAAAGTATAGACTAACAGAAATGGGTTAATTTAAGATAGAAGAAGTAGATAACAAGAAGCCTGCCATGGCCATACAGTTTGTAAGTAATATAAGTCTTTGTGTGCTTACTTGGTTGAGTCTGACTGGGAGCGACTGGGGGCCTGGTGGGTAAGAGAGATTTGTCCTGACTGGGCCAGGCAGGAAAATTCTAACTACATCTTTCCTTGGTTGGAAGCCTCTAGATTGTACTAAGGTTTCAAAGACATTCGGGGGCCGCTGAGATTACTTCAAATTATTAAAACCTTCATTGTCACCTTGACAAGAATGCAAAGGGTCTTACATAACCTGCCTGTTCTCTTTATATATTATTTATGATTGTGCCATTTAGTCTTGATTGTCAATTGGCTGTTTTTTGAGTTCCCCTAAGAGACACATGTGGGGCTATCAAGGGAATTTCCAGAGAAGTTTAACTGAGGAGGGAAAAACCCATCCTGAGTGTGAGTGGCCCCATCTGACAGGCTGAGGGCCAGACTGAACAAAAAGGAGAAAGTTCACGAGTCTCTGCTTCCTGACAGGGTGCAGTGTGCCGAATTTCCTCTCTTGCCGTCAGAGCTAAAACTGCTCTCAGCACCACGCCTTTCCAGTCAGGGTGAACTGTACCCTCAAGCTGCAATCCAATTTTGTTTTTGTTTTTGTTTTTTTTGAGACAGGGTTTCTCCATGTACTTTTGGTGCCTTTCCTGGAACTCACTCTGTAGCCCAGGCTGGCCTGGAACTCACAGAGTTCTGCCTGCCTCTGCCTCCCGAGTGCTGGGATTAAAGGCGTGCGCCACCACCACCCGGCGCAATCCAATTCTTAAGTTGTTTTTATCAAGCCTTATGTCATAATAAGAACATTAATGCAGGAATCGTCAGCTGCTTTTAAAAAATGAATCCACTGCATCTCTAACAGTTGTAAATAAAAATCTGGATTCTGTGCTTTGGAAGAAACATTGGAAAGTTAGGCAGAGCCCATGCTTGCATTTCTACCTGGAGATAACTTTTACAGAGAGCTAGGTGCCCTCTCATGGGGCCTGTGTTCCCTAGTTTTCCCCAGGCCCTTCTAATACATGTTCTAGCATGCTGTAGTCTAAATGACATTCATTAGCTTGGGCAGATAAGAAGTGAGTTCTGGTCTGCTTTCTTTCAAAAGCAACTACTGCCTGTGTATCGTGTTTGACAGATAATGCAGAGACCCGGAAATTAGTTGTTAGCCTAAAATGTTCATTGGAGGGAGTTAGGACAGCGGGAAATTTGGACTCAGCACTCTTGGACTCAGCTCTAGTACTTCTTCCACTGGGCTTCAGTTGTATTCCACAGCAGTGTCATTTGACCCTCTCAGCATTGTTAGAAGTAGGTAAAGTATCATTAACATCTGACAGTTGAGCAGCCCAAAACTTGGTCCAGTTCTCTCTAAGGAAAGTGATGTGCTTGAAAGGAAGGTAGCTGGCCCCACGGTCTCCCTCTAGGCACTGTGTCCTTTTGGTTGCTACAGAAACTTGAGACATGCAAGAATTCTGATGTTCTTTGCAGCCCAGACATTAATGATCCTAACACCTCTAAGTTACACAGAAGCAGAAAAGGTGGTGTGCTACTATTGATGTTCTCTCAAGACATGGAAAGTTCCCGAAGTCGATCGGACTGACTGGGGGAGGCCAATTCTTGTCAAAGTGCTGACTGGCTCTGGGAGTTTTAAGGCCTGGGCTGCAAAGAGGAGGCATTGTAATGGTGGGATAGCAGATTGCCTTCCAGAACCCTATAAAATTAGGTAATGTACCCCACCTCCATATACCTGAAAGGTTTTATTACTTTAAAAAAGACTATGTATCAGCAAGCCATAAGAATGTTGTCTTAACTGTGTTCATACTGTAAGGTGGAGGGGATGTTCTGTTGTGCAGCGTTAGTAATGGCAAGTTGATGGAGACCTGTGGCAGTTCTTTGCCTGAGAGTATGTTGAGAATGGTAGTTAATGCTGTGTATAATAAGGAACACTTTTATAAGAGGAAGGAGGAAGAGTCATAGATGTGCTATTTTCTTGGATTATCTACTTCCCAGTGAAGAGTTTCCAGTACAATCTTGATGAACTTAAGACATAGTAGCCCATTATCTCAGAAGACAGTATATATGGCAAGGACACCTCTTGCCAGATATTTATCTGGCTGCATCATTTACCAGTTCTTTTTGTTTGTTTGTTTGTTCATTTTTGTTTCATTGAGACAGGGTTTCTCTATGTAGCCCTGACTGTCCTGGAACTTGCTTTGTAGACCAGGCTGGCCCAGAACTCAGAGATGCACCTGCCTCTGACTCTTGAGTGCTGGGATTAAAGGCATGCCTACCACTGGTTGGCCACTTACCAGTTCTTGTGACCTTATTTATTGCTTGTTTCCTCCTGTATAAAATGTTGAGTTCAGTAACCTTGAGAGGCTGTAGTACAGGTCACATGTGTGTGATTAAACTTACCACACACTAAACAGTACATAGCTGTTACCTGCTGCTGCCTCTGTTGAGTATTGTTGTTATTATTGAACATTGTTGAATAGTATTGTTCAGATGGCTCATTCTGAATTCTAGGTAACAAAAGGTCACTTAGAGTTTAGAAAGTGGTGAGAACCCAGGCAGAGAAGCTGCAAATGAGTGTCTTTTGAGGTTTAGCTCTGATTGTCTTTGTAGCTATAGAGAAACCTGGGATAGCCTTCAAAGACAAGTGGCATTGTAAAGCCTGTGACCTGAGTCACCTTTTTGTTCAGAAGTTGCCAAGTGTCAAAAGTCAGACAAAGAAACATAAACTTTGGAAGTGCCATTCAGTTGCTCTGTAGTGTCCTGCAAGTCATTTTTGATTCAGGACTGCATTCCTTTATCTCCATTAAGTTGGGATAAAAATTCTATCTTTCACATGTTGGGAGCATGTAGATCATGCTGGTTAGGTGCCCAGATGTTCCATTAGTCCTTGTAGCTCTAAGGATTATTATGGGGAAAATTTCAGGCCCCAGATCCCATACACTGAAATATTTCACCCTAATCCTCAGCAACACTGTTAAACCTAAAATTGCTAGAATATCTAAAGATGGACAGATTGTGCATCCCCTGGAGAATTTGGGCAATCTGATTGCTTGCAGGCAGCAGGCGATGTGCTTGAGATTGTATCAGAAGGAAGTTCCTGAAGCTCAGTTACAATTCTGAGGATGCTGGGCTCCAGCTGCAAGGACTGAGAGCAGAGAGGGTACAGGAGTTTGCAAAGTGCTGGGGATGTGATCAACAGACAGCACTTGGACGCTTGGTGGCTGTCCCCATTGTGCTTCCTGTTCACCTTGTCCCTTAGTGGCTCTAAGCTTGCAGCGTCGGTGTTTCCTCTTCCTCAGACAGACAGACATCTTTAGTATTTCGGTGTTCTGCTCACCCTTCTCTTTTCCTCCTGTGTTTTGCTCTTCCTTCCGATAAAAGTTTATTTAGTTTTTGAATATTTACTTAGGAGATCACATCTCAGGCCTTGGGGAGGTACCAGTAAGCCACACATGTACATACACACACATGCACGTGAACACACACACACACACACACACACACACACACACACACACACACACGTATGTAAATCGCTGTTCTGTGAAGTTTTCATTCTAGCTGGAAACAAAATACAGAATGTTCTTTTTAGGATCGTTATGGGTTTATCCACATTTTGGTACCTGCCTCTAAGATTGGGGAGATTGTATATTTGACTACCAGTTTAAATGTTTTAACTGTGCGAATCTTTTTCAAACTGACTTCAGACTGTACAGTGAAATTTTAGGGAGAACGCTTGACCTGCTGTTTGTTAAGAATTCTTGTCACCATAGTAGAAGGCGATGGTGTTGGTGCCTTTTTGTTCTTTACGCTGAAAGCAAAGGCGGAGATAAGTGCACATGCAGGGAAACAGGCCACCGTGCTTGAAGTAAGTAAATAAGAAAATGAAGGCTGTCATGAACCTGTGCTGGAGGTCAGTTTCCAGTGAGTTCTGTCTCTAAGGATGTCATAAATAGTGGGTTGGGATACTTTATATTGAGAAATATTTAAATTGAAATCAAAGTATAGGAAATTATATTTTGACTTAAATGTGTATGTCTGATTATGTAGAATTTGTTGCTATTGGAATTTAAAATGTCTGTGAAGTTTTTTTTTTTTTTTTTAAGCTTGTAAATAAAAATTTGCAAGATCTCTGAGCTTGCTTGTATTACTATCTGGGTTTTAAGAAAAGTGATGCTTTTCTCCTTTCCTGTTTTAGTTTGGATCTTAACATAAAAAGGCCCTGTTCCCCATGAATATCATACACAAGGTTCTACTGGTACCTGGGAGCTGTTGAAGTCCATTTTCTTAGTAGCCATTTGGAGCTAAACTATTGACCAGGAAATGTGCAAATATATGTTTTGATTTAATTCTGTCTAGTATAAAGTTGACAGTTAATGCACCAAAGTTCCCTCTTTTGCAAGACCCTTATGTTGCAATCTGATTTCAAACATGTTTTATTTGGAATGTTTCCCTTGTTAGAGATCTTGTATGTTGCTGGGCAAGGAGGTATGCACTAATAATCTTAGCACTTTAGAAATCTGAAGTAGGAGAATCACTTTGGATATGAGGCCAAAGTTGTATACATAATGAGTTCCTGGGTACTCTAGGCTACAACATGAGACCTTTTGTCGAAAAGCCAACATAAGAAGTCACATGTATTCTTCTCAGAGGGACTTCCCTCTTTCTCACGTTAAAACAACCTTGGAAAATGAGAGAGAGAGAGAGAGAAAAGCTGGACATGATGGCACACGCCTTTAATCCCAGCACTCAGGAGGCAAGAGGCAGGAGAATCTCTGAGTTCCAAGACAGTCAGGGCTACACAGAGAAACTGTGTCTCGAAAAATAAAAACAAACAAACAAATGAAAAAACAAAGCAAACAATACTGGGCAGTAGTGGTCATGGCTTAAATCTCAGCACTTGGGAGGGGCAGGTAGATCTCTATGAGTTCGGAGCCAGCCTGATTTACAGAAGGAGTTCCAGGGCAGCCAGGGCTACACAGAGAAATCATGTCTCAACCTTCTACCCCCGCCCCCCAAACCATTTTTGTAAATATCTTTCAACATGGTTTGCAGTCTTTTAAAAATTTTTTTCATCCAAAAATTAATTTGTTGGGGGCTGGAGAAATGGCTTAGGGGCTAAGAGCTCTTGCTGCTTTTCTACAGGACCCAGGTTCATTCCCAGCACCCACATGGTGGCTTACAAACTGTCTGTAATGCCAGGAGCTCCAATGTCCTCTTTTTTTTTTCTTTTTTCTTTTTTTTTTTGAGATTTATTTATTTATTATGTATATGGAAGAAGGTGCCATATCTCATTACAGATGGTTGTGAGCCACCATGTGGGTGCTGGGAATTGAACTCAGGACCTCTGGAAGAGCATTCGGTGCTCTTAACCTCTGAGCCATCTCTCCAGTCCTCCAATGTCCTCTTTTGACCTCAGTGGACCCTGCATACACACAGAGACCTACAAGCAGGCAAAATACCCATACATACATATAAAAAATAATAATTAAGAAATTAATTTGTTAAAATATAAGCTCATAGTTTCATTAGATTTTGAATAAAAACTGCTTAGCCCGTGGGAAAGCTACAGTGTCTTGTTAGAGTTCATCGAACCTTTTCTTCTGAAACTGGTGGGTGGGATTCCAGTCACAACCTGGGCGCTCAGTATTTGCAGTCTCTTATCTGTGTTGATTTTCCCACGAAGCTGCAACCCTCAGGAGTTCCAAGTAGTGGGAGAAGGGGAAGCCCTCCAATTTCACACTCAATCTGGGAATCACTGGCTTAAAAAGTGTAAACTGAGTTCTAAAAGAAAGAGGTGTGGCCTGTCACTCTGCTTTCCTTAATATTTTTACTATCCAGTACTAGAGAACTGCTTAAACATTGCACCTCAATCTTATTTTGTGTACTTTACAATGTGTGTTTTGTATCACTATTGTAGACCATGTTTATTACCTGGAAACAAACCAGTGTATGGGGGCTGCATGCTTGGAGATATTTCTCTTGTTTTTGAAGCAGGGTCTCCCTGTGTAGCCCAGACTGGCCTCAAACTCACAGAGACTCACTTGTCTCTCAGAAATGTTTTTAAATGATGAGATGGATATATAATAAAAAAAATTTTAGAAACTTTCTGTTTGAGGTGATATCCTATTGATACACAGGAGTTAATTAATACTACTTAGCTCTCTGGTGCCTCCCTCACCTGGCAGGGGCCTCTCCAGGACTGGCTCAATGTGTGTTTTATCATAGTTGTTTTGGGAAGGAAACACATGTTTATCAAATGGTGAAAACAAAGAGGATCGTGGGAATGAGTTCTTCCTTTACTGTTTTGGGCCTCCTTTTCTAGGCTGTGCTAAACTTGTGTAGACTGGGAGACTTTGCTCTGTTCTGCATCAGACTTCTTTCTTTGTACACACAGTCTTAAGTTTCTCTCATGCTCCCCATCACAGACACATTGGGATATACTGGGGTGATTGAAAACGTACTGCATTCCTTGTTACTATTACTAAAAAGGACTTGCAGTGGGACTCTGGGAAACAGCACTCTGCCTCCGCTTAGCTTTATTCCGATTGGCTTCTTTCCAGGGACCCATAAGATCAATGATGCATGCCGTGCTAAAGGGCAGTGGCAGGGTCAGGCCGTATTTATTGCTTGCTAGGGCATGTTATTGACCAATAAGAAGTTAAATAGTGCCTAGCTCCACAGCCAAGACACAGTCTTTGAGACTGGAAGAGATCACCTCAGGCAACTTCCCTTTAAAGGCAAGTATGTGAAGTGGAATCGAGGTGCACAGTTCTGAGACTCCTGTATGCCTGCATGAATTTCAGATGATCCGCAGCTTTGAGATATGGCCGTGATAGTAGGATTCACCCCACCCCTGCCCGCTTTGGTGGAATGGAACCCAAGGCCTTTGGACAAGTGCTCTCCTGCTGAGCTTTATTCACACTGCTCCATGGCTTTCCTGACTCAGCCTCTATAAAGGGTAGATAAGGATTGTATTTAGAAAGTTTCTATAGATACACTTCGCGGCAGTGCTTTTGTCTAAGTGAGGGGGTACTGGCCTGTGTTTCTTCATGCTAACCAAATCCTCTCCCTTCTGCCCCCTGCCTTTCTTGCCCTGTCATGTCTTTCTACTGTATACAAATCTTTTTGCAGTTTTATTCCTTTGAAAACATAGCTTATCACTGAATGTGAGAAACTTGGGTAA
Source organism: Onychomys torridus (assembly GCF_903995425.1). NCBI lineage: Eukaryota > Metazoa > Chordata > Mammalia > Rodentia > Cricetidae > Onychomys > Onychomys torridus. The sequence continues at coordinate 19,509,489 of NC_050458.1, read as the reverse complement.
CATTTGGTGAAATATAAGCACATTTTGCATGTTTTTAGAGGAATAAGGAATCCAAAGGTACATTACACACACACACACACACACACACACACACACACACACACACACACCTCAAGTCTTTCTTCCTCTCAGCACACAGTGAAAAAATATTAAAGCTTTAGCTTTGTGTTGTGTTTTGAAGCTTACCTATGAGATTATGTTCTGGCCATGAACAATAAAATGTTTTCCTGAAGGTTTTAAAACAACATTCCTACTCTCTTCTCTTCCTAGGTGTAAAAGGTGCTGTGTACAAGCCTTTGAATGCAGAAGCAGAGGCACGAGGCAGGAAAACAATAGGAATCTAGACTGAAGGGCGCTGCAGATTAAAAGCCAATGCCCCGCTGTGGGCACCATACTAGAGTCCTTTCTGTGTGGTTCCTGGAGTTGAAATATCATTGAGGATTAAAAATGTGTGAGCCTCACACAATTTAGAAACCTTGTGTTTTTCAACTGCTGCCTTATAATTTCTTTCAAAAGCATATTAGAGGATGTATTTCATGGGGCATTGATCAGAATTGTACCAGAAATTCAAAAGAGCATCTAAAACCGAAGCACAGATGTCTTTTGGTTTCTATTGCTTAATCTTATTCAGTGCATCTGCAAAGATAATAAATAGCATGTGTCTGCATTAAGAAGGCATGGTGGGGGTGTAGTCTTTGTGTAGACCTTAGTTCTCTATTCTAGAATCACTCCCCTTTAAAATGGGAGTAAATATTGACTTGTTTGTTGTTTAGACATTATATGATTGCATTTTCATTGGTTTAATCAGTGGGAGATGTTTTGTGGAGAATTGGGTTGCTTTAGCCCTCAAGTAAGGGTTTCAAATAGTCTATGAAACTCTAAAACAACCACGTCTCTGTGTGATGCACCATTAAGTAGCTGCTGGTTTTCTCTTCTTTATAACCTGTCTGTCTATTTGTACAGCAGACTCAAGAAAGAGGAAAAGAGTGTACCTGACATTGTGTAATTCATGGCTTTTATTCTTTTATTTCCATGGAGCCTGGAACCCTAGGATTCAATGGATCTGGAGTTGTCACATGCTACTGACTTCTGTACTCCCAGCCTTCCTGCCTCTGTTTCCCTGAAATGGAATAGTAGTCATGATGAGTTTGCCTTGGGGGACAGACATATACCTCGGGTTCCTCACCCATACTCAGCTCTTCTGCATTTGTGTGCTGGGTCTAGGACACTTTCATATTGATGATTCTTATGAATCCCTAGACAGAAATCATCTCTCCTGAAAATACAGAATTTATCCCTAGTCATGAAGGGCAGCAGGTCCTTTTCTCCAAGAAGACCTTTTGAAAACAACATAAAAGTCACCAAGAATACTGTAGAGATGACTCCACAAACTTGGTTCACTGGAGAGAGGAAGGCCTCAAGAGTCCTTGGGGAGTGGAGGTGGGCACAAATGAACAATAGCTTTGTATTCAAGTGTTGGGGTTCAGAGTGGGGAATGGGAGGTGGAGATATAGCAAAGGCACCTATCTTGTCGTGTATATATATATTCTCCTTAGCTTGTAAGGGACTGGCTTATTATCTCATGTCTTTGAAGAGGTCAAACATTGTGATGACAACTGTATATGCCAGTATGGTGGCACACATGTCATTTGACCAGCATTCTGAATGAGTGTCATTTGGCAATGTTACTGTGAAAGTTTCAGTAAGGAAGAGAGTATGGTAGGAGATGAGGTTTGGTATAATTTAGACAGGGACACAGGTGAGCACTTACCTTTTGTATGTCTCCTTAAGGCCAAGACAGTTAATACTGTTACTGATTTTAGAAAGATTTTTAAATGTGGTCCTAAGAACACACGCGGTTGTTTGTGGGGGATATGGTGTTTCCTCTGGGAAAAGAGCATGATGCTTGAAATGTTGAGCACTGTGAACTGAACGGACATCCTGTGGCTTTGTGTCCTGACTGCCTTTTCACCATTGTGTGTGAGAGCAACTTAAGGAAGACTTACTTTGGTTCATGACTTCAGAGAGTCCACCTACTTGGGCTGGCTTTTGGGGGACCATGGCAGTGCAGTAGCAGATCACAGCGGAAGAGTGGTGAGGACCAGAGCTGCTTTGCATTATGGCAGCTGGGAAGCAGATAGACACAGAAAGTGGCTGAAGATACGGTGCCTCTCTCCAAGGCACACCTGACAGTGACCTCCTTCTTCCCCTTTCCTAATGATGCCATCCTATGCATCTGTCTGGGAAATGATGTACTGATGGATCTGAGTCCCTGTGAGTCACTTGCCCCTCAGTGACGTGCAAGAATCAAATTTCAATACCTGAACATTTGGGGTGATATATTCAATTCTAAAACATTACCATGATCATATGGGCCGTGAAGATATCACGGGCGTGAGATCAGACAGGCGCTCTCCTTATTCTGTCTAGATGGGCCAGTGTCTGTCTTTGGGGTAAAGCCAGGTGCTCCTGGTTTTATAAAGGGCAATAATCAAGTTAGCCTCTGACTTGTGTCCTTTGTGATATAAGTTCACATCTTTTTGTTTTCAGTAATAAAAGAGGACCAGTCTAAATATCTGATATAGTCTGATGTTAGTGGCCCTCTCAAACACACATTGAAATCTACTCTTCAAGCGTGGTAGTATTCATAGAAGAAGTAGAGCCTTCAGAAGGTGATTCTGCCCCGAGGGCTCTGTCTTTATCAATGGCATTAGTTATCTTCTGGAAGAGGCCCAAGAAGCGTGTTGGTGTAGTCCAGTATGTGAGGACACAGCAAGGAAGCACCATGGATGGCGCAGAACAAGCCCTTTCCGGGCACCAAATACAGTGTCTTCATCTTGGACTACTCAGTCTCTAGGACTGAGCCATAAATGTCTGTTGTTTATAATCTACTCAGTCCGCTACTTTGTCATAGCAGCCTGAATGGATGGACTAAGATGCCATCCAAGCAGACTCGGGTCTTTTAAAATGCTTGACACACAAGGGGGAAAGGGTTTTATAATTCTGTGGCTTCTTGTGCACTGAGATTTTAATGGCACAGTAAGCTATACTTAATAACTTATAAAAAAAAAAAGAGAGAGATGAGCTAATCTGAGCTAATGCTTTTAGACAAAGGATGAAATAGGTTGTTTCCTAGTCTGTGTTCCTACTAAATGATGCAAAGTGTATGTGTCAGCTTAGCTGGGTTAAGTTTTTATCTTTCTTGATCTCTTTCTGTAACCAATTTCCTTCTGAGTTAATAGCAATAGTCACTTGTTCTTTTGTCAAGATCAACAATTGGCAAAATACAACCCGTTGCCCAGTTCTGACCCATTACTGAAAAAATGACGGACTCTGCTCTGTACTGACGAATTTTGAGATTTTTTTTTTTCGTTATCTGCCCTTTTTGCTTCTAGTAAACAATTACAAGTCCTTTCTTAGAGTAAATAGGGATAGAAATCTTAGTGTAATGTAGCCTACTTGCTGTTCTTGAGAGCTGAGACTCTTTTTGTTGTGTACAATGAAGATTTATTAAAAGCAAACATGCAGGGCAGGGCTGGACACCTTTAATCCCCGCAGGTGGATCTCCATGCAGTCAAGGCTGATGAGTTCCAGGCCAGCCAAGGCTACACAGGGAGACTCTCTCAAAAAGGATGGGGCAACCAGTGCCTAATTGTTATCACCCCTTCACTGTAGGCGGAGATGAGCAGAAGGGGATTTTCCTTTCCCTTAGCCAGTGACGTTCACTGCAGTGGAGGGTTTGCAGAAGTGTGGATGAACTATGGAGATCCAGATGGTGGCCGTCTTGGCATCTTATTTCTTAAGCTTCCAGAGCTGGGTAAGATTATGAGAATAAAGTCAGTGCTCAGCAGCCTGGGTCTTAGAGAAGAACACACATGGAAAATTTTCACCTTTTTTTTCTGCATAAAACAAAACAAAAACATTGGTTACTTGGCTTAGGATGGGGAGAGGGTCAGTATGAGTGGAATATTCAGTTGCATTACAATAAGCCATTAAAAAAAAAAAACAACCAAAAAATATGACTGTTTCCCATTTGCTTGTGGCTCTTCTCCTCCCCTTTCCAATTTGCTTGAAGCAATGTAAGAGTAATGTAGTTTTGCAAAGAGTCTCAGAAGTTCCAATATGAAGATTTGTTTTCCCAGTAACAGTGGCTGCATCACAAATTATTATACAGTTTGCCAGCATGAGCAGCTTTTTATTAAGATGATGGATTTGGGATTAAGCATTAAGATAGGGCAGCAGAACATAGATACCTTTGCTCTGTGCTGTTCAGGGCCTTGGCTAGAGAACTTAAAGAACGGTGTTCAGTTCGTCTGAAGTAGTATTAATAGGCATTCCCAGAATGTGTAGATTCCTAGAGAAGCCCCCACTGTTTACAGGGATGTGCCCCAAGACTCCTGGTAGGAGTTTGAAAATTGTGGCATGCATAAACCATACATATGATTTATAAAGTAGGCATGATAGCAGATTAGCAAGAGTAACATACACTAGAATAATTGTAGCATGCTACAGTAAAAATCTATCCCTTTAATCCCAGCACTTGAGAGGCAGAGGCAGGTGGATCTCTGAGTTTGAGGCCAGCCTAGTCTGTGGAACAAATTCCAGGACAGCCAGGGCTACAATGAGAAACCCTGTCTTGAAAACAAGACCAAAACAAAACAACAACAACAAAATTATCATGTGACTGTGACCTCTTCTTCCCCACCTCAAAATCTCTTTTGTTTTGTTTCAAAGACAGGCTCTTACCACACAACTCTGGCTGTCCTGGAACTTATCCAGAACATGCTGCCCTTGAGTTTACAGAGATCTGCCCACCTCTGGCCACCTGAGTACTAGGATTAAAGGGATGTGTCACCATGCTCAGCTTTAAATTCTCAATGTAGTAGGTTTCTTGTCGTGATAATGTGAGATTATACTATACCTGTGAAATGAAATGAAGTGACATAAGCATTGTGATCTTTATTACCATATAAATCATATCTAAGGGCTCCTTCATCACAAGTGCTAGGGTAGCTCAGTAGTTGATATGGTTCTGAGGGATTAATGGGTGGATAGTATATACAGTGTAAATTTGCTGGACAGAGGACTGATTCACTACTATCCATGAGGTTTCTCGTTGCTACTAAGAACAGCATGGAATAGAGCATTTAGAGATGTTTGTTTCTGGAGCTTTCCATTTAGTAGATTTGGGCTGTTGTTGACTCTGAACACCTGAACCTTTGGATGATGGGGGTTAGCTATATATTTGCACTTTCCAACAGGGTGGCCACTAGGTACACATGACTCTTGAGCAACCGGACTCTGAGCAATGCAGTTAATCACAGAACTGAATTTTAAATTTTAGTTTGGTTTTTCCGTTACCAGTGGAGGCCTATCTATCAGATAACATAAATCTGAATACTGTTTACTCCTCATTCTCAGTCTGCTTGCCAGCAGCTCAGCATTTAGTTGAGGCTGGTTGTATTGTATTGGAGCATCTCTATACAACATCTTCCTCATTCTCTGGTGGTGGGATTCTAAGGGTAAGCAACCTAAATGGATCCAAAAGACAGTCCTTGAAGGAGGCAATCATGGTTCTATCACATTGCATTGTGTCTATCCAGGTTCAGAGTCAGTGGCAATAGATTATGTCTTGAGGAATGGCAAGCTTCTGTATGGATTTTAGAAATGTTCATGTCTGAAAACAGTCCGGCACAATTGTTCCTGGTAACCCAGTGGAGTCATTCAGTTGTTAAAGCTGTAGACATACGCTGCATACTCTGTACCAGACATCGTGACTTAAGAGGTGGCAGTTGACAACATTGATGCTTGTAATAAAGTCGGTGGAAAGCTGTGCCGAGATTTCTCCAGCAGTCTACAGTGTATCTGGCATGGTAATATGGGGAAAGTGCATGCGGGGCAATGGGTCAAAGTGCCAGTCTCTTTGAAAAAGCAAGGTGAAACTGCATGTTAGCTCGAGGCCAGAATTTTCAGGAGTTTTCCAGAGAGGTGGGTCGGTTAGCAAGGAGCAAGCACACACAAAGGAAGAAAGGCCACAGGCTAAGCTTTTTCTGGGGACTCCTCCACCAGACAATGCCCTTTTTGTTAAAGACTGCTGTGCAACTTCCCTGCCAGCCACATCCTTCCCTTGGAGCATGCTTCCCCACCCACACCGTGCATATTGAGAACCAGGAACATACCCAGCAGGTCGCCAATCCAGAAAAATCCATAGCCCAAGGGGATATCATTGATGAATTACAGACAAGTTGCCTGTCAGCAGGAAACATGGATTGGATTAGAGACTTCTCCTACCATGCTGGTTTTTCTAAAGAAGATCGGGCTCCAAAACAAAGATGCCTGAACACGTGGTCAGCACTGAAAACAAATATTGATTGGCCCCCTGCTGAGGAGCTGCTGAGCTAGAGTGGGTTGGAGGCTGAAGTCAAAAAGTGCTGGGGTGTGGAAAACCATTACTGTGCTGATGGGTCAGAATGCTAGCTCCATTTATTTGTAAGACCTCAGAAATGGGAGTGGAATATTTAAGTGGTAGATGGGTAGAAGAGAGATGGCAAGAATGGAGCCTGAGTAGAGGTGGTCTCTCTCCTGTGGGCCTTCCTTCCTCTGGGCCCATCCTCCTTCTGCTTATTCTCATAGCATTTTCTGGTTTGCTCCCCTCTCTGCCCCCCTTTAAAAGTGCTTTGCCAGATCGACTTAATTGAAAGAATATGTCCAAACAGCTGATGCTTGGGAGTGTTCCGATTTGGGATTCAGACCATCGACTTGGTGTTCTTATTACGCTGGTAGAAAAATGCGCTGGTTGCATCTATCTGATTGCATCTAACCGTCAACTGGGTTAGAAATACTTTGGGCTCTGCCAGATGTACGAGATACTGTAAAAGGAGCATTTTCTCCAGTGAATTAGTCTTTCCAGCGCCACAGATCTAGAGTGACTGAAACAGCTTGTTTCTCTGTGGATGAAGCTGGGTTTAGTTCACTCATTGTTTGTGAAATGTAGAGCTTCAGAAGCCTAATCTAGAGTCCTTTCAATGAAAAAAAAATCTCAAAATGGACTTTTGTGTTTAAACCTATGATTTTGGTGTACGTGGAGAGTGCCACTCTCCAAGAGAAGTTTCTGTGATGGTGAAATGTTATCCTCAAGATACAGGACAACCATTATTAGCCTTGTGTGGATATTAAATATTGAAATGTAGATAGTGCAAACGAGGTTTGAATTTTTAAAAAGTTTAAATAGCCCTGTGTGGCCAGGGATACCATCCTGCAGCCCAGAGCTTGCTTGGGTCTGCTTTTCAGTGATGGTGTTAGCTGAGGGAGGAGTGAAGAGCTCTTGGCCTGTGCTCCAAGACTTTTTCACAGTGTCTTCATTTGGGATTCAGTTCCTTCCCCCATTCACACTCCAGAAAGAAGCAGTCCTTCCTTTTCCTAAAGCACTCTCAGACACACATGCAGTCTTCGGCAGTGGGTACCATAACCCCCAGCTCTGGGGAGCTTCCAGTCCAATGCCTTTCTGAACGTTCCCGCTGTGAAACTTTGCTGAGCCTTACATATATTGCTAGCTAGCTCTTCAGATGCACACATATCCAGGTTTCCTGCACATGCTACAAAGACAGAGGCACAGGTGTGTCCTTTGTACAGAAAGTCATTGACTTTCTGAGGGCTGGAGTTCTGTGCCTCGAGTTGGGCCAATAATACAACTGTTTCCATCACAGACCATTTCTTTGTTGTTGCTCCTCATAGACATGTGAGCATGAGTGTATGCTTATTTATTTCTCCTCTTTTAAAAAATAATAACTTCATCAGCTAGTAGGGTATGAGTGAGTAGTTTATAGCTCTCTGTTCATTTATCCCACAAGTCAAGGGAGGAAAAGAGAATTACAAAAATGGAGAACCAATTTCTCCTCTCCCTTCCCTCCCTCCCCCACTTTCCTTCACATTCTCCCTCTTTAAATTGTTCAACAAGTTACCTGCAGGAAGCATCCATCTCCCAAGTAATCAATATAATTTCTAAACTCTGCATGTCCCCCTCTGGCTGGAAGGAAGCGGGTTTTGTTGTTGTTGTTGTTTGTTTTGTTTTTTGCCACACAACAGAAGTGAAGCCATCAAGATGCTGTTGGTGAACCGGAAATGTTGACCTTTCCCAAATTACAGTAAAATAGTAGCAAAAAGTGATTTTTCTGCTCTACAGTGCCTCCATTGTGGAATAAGAATATCTGAGAAGGGACAGATAAGGAGAGAGAGAGTGTGTGTGTGTGTGTGTGTGTGTGTGTGTGTGTGTGTGTTTATCTGGCTAGCACGGACTGATTGTGTTGTCTGGAGACAAAGGGTCTGTGAACTTTAGGTGCCTGGGCCTGGTGTCAGTCTGACTCTGCCTCAGCAGGGAAACTAGAAGAAGCTCAGAAGTCTTGGGAGAAAGTTCTAGGCTAATGAATGATGCGCGAAACTTCTTGTTTCTTAAGAAGATTCATGGGTCTTGATAGAGTGCAGTAATGGGGTTAGGGGAAGATTTGGGCCCAAAGCCTTTGCATCCTACATCTATCTGTCTTTCTCTGGCTTGTTGAAAAGAGGAGGTCCAATGGAGGATTATTTGAACAAATATTTGCTCTGTCTAATTACTCACCCAGAGCAGCTTTCCCGAATGTTTAATGCAAACCTTAATATTTACAATAGCATAAGGCAGAGTTTATGATGTGTTGGGGAGGCTTCCGAGTTGAGGCAGTAGTTCTTCGCAAGTATGTATGTAAGACGGGGTCTTCCCCAGAGACGGACGGGAGCCATATTTACCTTAGCCAGTGTTTGAATTTAAGATGACCTAAGGAGGGAAGACAACTCTGGAGATGGGAGGCATCCCTGTGAGCATCTGCGTCATGTTTTGTGGGTAGATGCTTGTTTGTGCCTGCCACAACTCTCCTTTCTGCATACTGATAGCTTGTGACCAGGCAAATAGGCATTCAAGGTTGCTTCCCGTGTGTGTGTGACAAGTCTGTCACAGGGCCATGCTAGTGGTGGTTTTTTGGCTCTGTTCCTTCTTTTCTTAAAAAGCAGGATTGAGTGAGTCTCAGGCACACCTTCATGAGGTCCAGGGCTCCAGGAATGAGCTGCCTCACAAGGAGAGTATAAACTAGCAGGGACAGGCAGACAGTAGAAACAGAAGCCTACATAAACCTGAGTAAGTAAGACTGGGAGGCAGTGTGTGGAACCTGAGCGACTGCAGAGCAGGCTCTTTTATGTGCTTAAGAACACAGTAATGTGGCTTAGACTAGCGGGAAGGTGTGGGGAGCCAGGGAAAGAATTCCTTCTGTGTGTTTGGAGGCTGAGCCCAAACCTGCTAGGTCTTGCTCCTGCTGTGGCTTGGTGTGCTATTTTATACCTGTTCAAAACCTCCATTTGTTTTCTTTTCTAAAAGGGAGATACTTGTAAATTCCATAGTTGTCATGGCTAAAACAAAATAATTTTTTGGTTTTCACCTTCCACCTAAGAAGTACGTGTATATGGGGATGAACACTTCACCCTGTCTGTTTGCAGAGGACAGTCCTTGTCTTTTATAGGAGGCGACTTGTCTGGCTTTAATGTGAACCATTAAAGACAGCAGGGACCCATGCTTACCTGTCCACCAGAACCCACAGGCAGTTGTGCTTTACCTCCCTCCTCGTCTCCTGTCTTTCTGTTGGACTCCACGTATCCTGGAGCCACGTGGAAAGAGGCTGTTATGGCCACCCCTGTGGGGTCTGCTACTGACTCTTCAGCTGGAGAATGCTGCACGCGGAGCAGCTGAGGGTAGAGGGTTGAAATTGCAGGTCTGGGCTTCTTCCTTCCTTGTGCCTGGTAGGTTCTGCTGTTTGTCTATTCTTAGCAGCTTCTGCTGTCTTCCCGAATGCTCTGGTTTCCAGTTAGCAGAGTGGCTCTCCAGGTCAGGACACACAGGCATCTTCTGCATCAATATCACCTGAGATGATAGTTCCGTAAATGGCTCTGCTGCTGTTGCTCTAGACAAGCGGTTCTCAGCCTGAGGGTCGTGACCCCCTTGGAGTCACATATCCGATATCCTGCACATCAGACATCTACATTACAATTCATGCCAGTAGCTAAATTACAGTTGTGAAGTAGTAAATTAGCATTGGAATAATCTTATGGGTGGTGGTGGTGGGAGGGGGGTCACCACAACATGAGGAATTGTATTAAACGGTCTCAGCACTCGGAAGGTTGAGAAGCACTGCCCTAGACCTACCAGATTGGAATGACTAGGGCTGCACCTAGCAACCTCTTTTGCTGGAAACCCTTCTCTGTCTGTCTGTCTGTCTGTCTGTCCATTCTAGGAAGTCTTCTTTTTATAAGCCTTGTGCCCTCTAAGTTTTGAGACTCTTTTGTTTACCAAAGGTGTTTTGAAATAGTAGTAACAGCTAATCTTTTATTGAAGGTTAATTATGTGATGATGCTTGGTGTTTAACATATAGAGGATGAGTTAATTCTCAAAACTACCTGTGTGACACGCATGCCAAGTTAATCTTGTTTTGCCACTGGAGACTATAATTGGCTGGCTCACCTATGGATGGAGGAGCCAGCCTCTGAGTTCCAGTCGACAGTCCTACCCTCCTGGCCTCTCCCACCTCCCTTGCACGATGGTATTCCGTGAATGGATCTTTGTTAAAGTGAGTGCGGTGACTTCCTGTTGTGTACAGGTAGCGTATCAGACAGCATATTTCAGCTGAGCTTTAGATTACATCGAAGTCTAGGATTCAACTCAGAATTTGCCTGTGGCCCTCAAGTTTATTACTCTAAGCAGTGTTCTCTCAGTGAAACTCCAGGGTGCAGCCAGGCTTTCTTGCATCCTTTGAGCTGCCGTGTACCTGTGTGTGGCCAGGTGCCCGTGTAGTTCTGTACCTGCATTTGGAATATCGTCCTTGTAATTGGCCGGCATCCGCACTCACACCGACACTCGCTGAAAAGCTGCATCGTGAGAGGCCATACAAGGAGTGAGATTTGGGGTTGTCCCTAGTGTCTACTGGTTTCTGGAAGAATTTTTTCTTCTTAGCAATTCCAGCAGTGTCTGAGAAAAGTTAGCTATTGAAATAGGAGCAGCCCAAAAGAGTCGGAAGATAAAAAAATCAACCCTTCTGTTCATAGTCCTCTCTTCCTTTGGGTTCCTAGTGCTTTACACTCCCAGGAGGAATCTGCTAAAGAAGCCTCACTAATCACTTTAGGTAGAGACAGTTTTTGTATGGATAGGCCAGCGTGCCTTACACAGCAGTATGAGGAAGTGGGCAAGTTTCTGTTCATATTTTCTTAAAGCTCTCAGGTTCTGAACTTTTCAACAAGCCTCTCTTATCCTCGGAGTGAGTCGTTATTTGCCTTCTGAAAGTAATTTGGTTTGTTGTAATTACATTTCTGTTGTGAGCACACTGAAAACACAAGGCCCAGTTTTTACTAAAAGGTCATTTTAAAATGTAAAAGTCTTTCACATTCGACAATGGCAATTTTGGTTTGGTTGTGGCAACCTCAAGATTTCGGACTAATTGTCCCATTCATGCATTGCCCAAATGTTTCCATGTCTTTGGTATACAGTTTACAAGCTGTTTATAATGAGAACCCATGAGGTTGTCAGGCAAGTTTTCAGAAACAGCCTGGGATCCAGTACAACTTTGTCTGGAATTTATTTATATCTCATCGTTAATTTGAGTTTCCTCTCTTTATGGAAAGGCTGCTGTTGAACATAACTACTTGGGAGATGTGACTGTGCAGATCTCGCGCTGGGTTAATGAGCTTTGGTGCTGTGTTTGGCCTCAAAGTTCCTCTGTATGAGGGAAGGGTAAAGCCAGGCAGTGGAAGCAGAGGCAGGGATACCCCAAAGCTCCAACTTCTCAGAAGGTGGCAGCTTAGCATTTCTTGTCACACATGTCCTTCGTGGAGATGTTTCCTGTTTTATTTGCAGCAGCTTAGGAAGGAGGAGGAAGAGGAGGAGATGGTGAAAAGGGAGAAGGAAGTCTTAGTGTCCATGGCTGCAGCTGTCCCAGTATCAAACACTGTGAGTAGTTTATTTGATACATAAACACTAAACGCGCGCGCACACACACACACACATTGAAAAGACTCCTTTTGGAAATTGACCACAGGAAGTAACTGCGAGTTGCGTGTTTGTAAGTTGGTTAATTTTAAAGTGGGGAATTAGCTCCAGTTCATTTATCAAGCCATGTTTTAGAGTCCTGATGTGGCTCTGAATGTATTGTGTAATCTGGGGTCATAGCAGTCAATCAGGCTGGGTGTGGGCTGACTAGTTTTCGGTGGTCGTCACTCTAGGTGCTCTTTTCTCTGAGCACCGTCTGTATACATGTAGGGC